>NW_028248508.1:1200000-1903542 GCF_964263255.1 Lissotriton vulgaris | reverse complement strand
GTGGTGGTAGTGGTGGTGCTGGGTGTGGTGGTGGTGGACGTGGTGTTGGTGAGGGGGGTGTGGTGGTGGATGTGGTGGACATGATGGTGGTGGACGTGGTGGTGGTGGACATAGTGGTGGTGGATGTAGTGGTGGTGGATGTGTTGGATGTGGTGGTGGTGGAGGTGGTGATTGTGGACGTGGTGGTGGTGGACGTATTGGTGGTGGATGTCGTGGTGGTGGATGTGTTGGTGGTGGATGTGGTGGTGGTGGACGTGGTGGTTGTGGATGTGGTGGTGGTGGTGGACATGGTGGTGGATGTGGCAGTGGTGGTGGAGATGGGTGTGGTGGTGGTGGACGTGGTGGTGGTGGACGTGGTAGTGGTGGACGTAGTGGTGGTGGATGTAGTGGTGGTTGATGTGGTGGGGGTAGTGGAGATGCTGATTGTGGACGTGGTGATGGTGGACGTGGTGGTGGATGTGGTGGTGGTTGTGGTAGTGGTGGAGAACATGGTGGTGGTGGAGGTGGTGGTGGTGGATGTGGTGGTGGTGGACATGGTGGTGATGACGTGGTAGTGGTGGAGGACGTGGTGTTGGTGGACATGGTGGTGGACATGGTGGTGGTGGATGTGGTGGCGGTGGACATGGTGGTGGTGGACATGGTGGTGGTGGAAATGGTGGACATAGTGGTGGTGGATGTGGTGCTGGATGGCTGTGGTGGTGGTGGATGTGGAGGTGGTGGTAGTGGTGGTGGACGTGGTGGTGGTGGTGCTGGGTGTGGTGGTGGTGGACGTGGTGTTGGTGGAGGTGGGTGTGGTGGTGGTGGTGAATATAGTGGACATGATGATGGTGGATATGGTGGTGGTGGGCGTAGTGGTGGTGGATGTAGTGGTGGTGGATGTGGTGGATGTGGTGGTGGTGGTGGTGGAGGTGGTGATTGTGGACGTGGTGGTGGTGGATGTGTTGGTGGTGGATGTGGTGGTGGTGGATGTGTTGGTGGTGGATGTGGTGGTGGTGGACGTGGTGGTGGGTGATGTGGTAGTTGTGGACATGGTGGTGGATGCGGTCGTGGAGGTGGAGATGGGTGTGGTGGTGGTGGTGGAGGTGGTGATTGTGGACATGGTTGTGGTGGATGTGGTGGTGGATGTGGGGGTGGGGGTGGTGGTGGTGGTAGTGGTGGATAACATGGTGGTGGTGGAGGTGGTGGTGGAGGTGGTGATTGTGGACGTGGTGGTGGATGTGGTGGTTGTGGTAGTGGGGGTGGGCATGGTGGTGGTGGAGGTGGTGGTGGATGTGGTGGTGGAGGTGGGTGTGGTGGTGGTGGACGTGGTGGTGGTGGGCGTGGTAGACGTAGTGGTGGTGGACGTAGTGGTGGATGTGGTGGTGGTGGTGGTGGAGGTGGTGATTGTGGACTAGGTGGTGGTGGACGTGGTGGTGGTGGATGTGGTGATGGTGGTAGTGGACATGGTGGTGGGGGGTGGTGGACGTGGCGGTGGTGGAGGTGGGTGTGGTGGTAATCCTGCAGGAGTCTGCCAGCAGGCTGTGCAAAATTCAGCAGCACATCTAGGCGTTTATTGCAATGCATGGACTTCACACAGAATTTGGCATCACGGTATAGTGCACAATAAAACATTTCGTAGCATTAAATAAGAAGCTCAAAAGAGCTCTTTCGGCATCTCTGGCAAGTGTGAATGAACAGCATCATAAACCTTTAAGAAACTAGACCAGATAGGGTAGGAATGCGTGCAGTGTAGTTTCTGTAAGACTTTCCGAAAGTGACCCTAATCAGGACATAACTAAACCTTTCATGTCCATTTTACAACATCTAGATAGCAAAAGACTGGGATCCAATGATGAAAGTGGAAGTGACACCAAGGTAGCAGGAAGCAACAATATAATTTATGGGCGCATTACCTAGGCTGTTTAATTGGGTGCGATCTTGGGCATGACAGCCTTCAGCGAGCAAAGCCAGAAACGGCTGGGGCGGGGGAGCGGATTCCTTTGAAGTCTGATGCCGGCTGCAAGCAAACCAGCATGAGTGAGGAGAGAGGCAAATGGTGTGCGATGTGCACGCGCCCGCACACATGCACTGTAGGCAATCCGCCTTTGGGTGCTTTTTTGAGAGCCCTTACTTAACTCTCACTGAGAACGCATGCGCGTTTGCTCAGCGAGACCTAAAAATACTTGCTCCTGGCTACGGCGAGTATGTTCTTGGGCTCATCTTCAGTCCTCCAGTGGGGTCGTGCGGGGCGGTACACACCGGCAGAGGTATTACAGTGTCATTCCTAGTGTATCCTATCAGAATAAGGCTTGACACGCAGCCTGACATTCTGCACCCCGATGTCCGGGTGCTCCATTTCTTTGTGATTCTCTTCCCTGTTCGCATTTCGCGAGGCTCTTTTGGTGAAATGTGAACAGGTAAATTATCAGATGTGCGAGTTTTCGATTATATTTTTTAATTCCAATTTGGATGGAGAGATCGCTTGAATCAGGTTACAACAGAACTCAGAATGGGCCCAAAGGCTGAGTGAGCGAGGAGTGTTCGGTTTACACATCCATTTGTGAGAGGGGCCCAGGGCTCGAGTCGGGTTACCACGCGGGTGGACGCTGTCCCCTCACTTATTTTACCAGGTGGACGCCATAAACCCGATGATGCAAGCCACCTTTCGTGACGTCACTTCCTGTTGTCACATCACTTCCGGTGACAGCATCCCCCCACTTCTTTTTTTAGGAGTTGTGCCCTGGAGGGGCCTGTTTGCAGGGTCCGCCATAAGTGCTTATCACGGACACAGCCGCCATGGAATCTAATGACAAGTCTCACACAGTAGAGCACTAACAAAACAGGCATTGGCAAAGCCAATAGGTCTTGCCTATGCCAGAGCTATTGGCTTTGCCAATATGTTTTAGCATTGTACTACAGAGTGGCTGCTGTTCAGCATGGTTAAAAGTTAGTAGGGTAAAGGAGATGGCATGGTGTGGAGGGTTGTAAAGTGGAGTAGACTGGAGTGTTATGGAGAGAAGTAGAGTGGCGTACAGTCGAGTTGAGTGGTGTATGGAGGAGAGGAATGGAGTGGAGTGGTATGTAGGAGGTAGAGTTTTGTAGAGTGGATGGGCGTAGAGTTGAGTTGGGTAGAGTGGAACACAGTCGCAAAGTTGAGTGGAGTGGCATAGAGTGTTGTGGTGTAGAGCAGAGTGGAGTGGCTTAGAGGTTGTTGCATAGGGTGGAGTAGAGTGGTGTAGAGTAGAGTGGTGTTCAGCAGAGTAGATTGTAATAGAGTAGAGTGGCATACAGTAGAGTGGAGTAGTGTGTCATTGAATAGAGTACAGTAAAGTGACACGGAGAGGCATAGAGGGAGTTGCATAGAGCATCGTAGAGTGGAGTAGTGTTGTAGAATGGCATAGAGTTGAGTAAACTGCTGTAGAGTGGATTTGCATAGAGAGGAGTAGAGTGTCAGTGGAGCAGAGTTTAATGGAGTAGAGCATCATAGAGTGGAGTATCGTTGAGTGGACTGTCATAGAGTGGAGTGGAGTAGAGTGGAGTTGCATAAAGTACAATGGTACAGAGTAGATTAGTGTAGAGTGCAGTGGCAAAGAGTGCATTGGTATTGAGTAGAGTGATGTAGAGTGCATTGGCGTAGAGTGCAGTGACATAGAGTAGCGTAGAGTGCAGTTGCATGGAGTAGAGCAGTGCAGAGTAGAATGCAGTGTCATAGAGTGCAATGGCGAACAGTCCAGTGGCATAGAGTGGCGTGTAGTGCTGTGGCATAGAGTAGATTGTTTCAGAGTAGAGGGAAGTTGTGTAGAGTGGAGTGGTGCAGGGTAAAGTAGAGTGGTGAAGGGTAGAGTAGAGTGGTGCACGATAGAGTTGAGTGGTATAGAGTAGTGGCATTAAGTGTGGTGTTGCAAAGTGGAGTGGAATGGTGCAGAATGGAGTGGGCTAGACTGGAGTAGTGTTGAGTGCGGTGTCATAGAGCGCAGTGGTACACAGTAGATTAAAGTGGCATGAGTGCATTAGCACAGACTTCAATAGAGTGGCATAGAGTGATGCAGAGCAAAGTGCAGTGGCATAGAGTGGTGCAGAATAGAGTGGCACAGAGTAGAGTAGCATACAGTTCAGTGGCAGAAAGTGCAGTGCTGCAGAGTAGAGTGGCATAATGTGCATTGGTGTAGAGTGCAGTGGTGTAGAGTAGTACAGAGGGAATTGACATACTGCAATGGTGTAGAGTGGCGTAGAGTCAAGTGTTGTAGAGCAGAGTATAGTGGTGTACAGTGCAGTGGTGCAGAGTAGATTGGTATAGAGTGTAGTGATGTAGAGTGCTTTGGAGTAAAATGGTGTAGAGAGCATTGGTGAAGAGTGTAGTTGCAAAGAGTGCAGTGGTATAAAATTGAGTGGCGTAGTATGGAGTAGCATAGAATGGATTGGCGCAGAGTGGAATATAGTGGTGTAGACTGCTGTGACATAGAGTACATTCTTTCAGAGTAGAGTGAAGTGGTGTCAAGTGCAGTGGTATAGAGTAGAGTGTCGTAGAGTGCAGTGGTGTAGAGTAGATTAGAGTGCCTTAGAGTGGGTTGGCGTAGAGTAGAGCGATGCACAGTAGAGTGGCAGAGAAAGCAGTGCTGCAGAGTAGAGCGACAGGGAATAAAGTGTCACAGAGTGGAATACTGCAGATTAGAGTGGAGGGCTGCAAGGTAGAGTGCAATGGCATAAAAGTGGAGTGATACAGAGTAGAGTGCTGTAGTGGCATAGAGTGAATTGGCATGGAGTGCAGTAGTGTGGCATAGAGTGCAGTAGCATAGAGTGCAGTATAGTGTCATAGAGTGCAATGGTGTAGAGCAGGGGCGGAGGGATGGCTGCGGGTGGTGGGCGGCAGGGGAGGGGCAGGGTGGGAGGTAGTGGAGTCGGACATATGACGGCAAGGAGTAAAGTAAGTGAATAAAACTATTTACCTTATGCTCGCCTTATCGCCGAATTAGCACGGAAAACATGACGTGCCGAGCGCAAGGTAAATAGTTTTATTTATTTATATACTTACTTTACTCCTTGTCGTCGTCCACCCCAAATATCATTGATAATAGCAGCAATACCCAATATAAAAGTGCCAGATTGTGGCCAATGTGATGGAATATACAATAGAAATAAATGCTGATATAAAAGTGTAGCGGTACTAATAGCCCAACTAAAACCTGAATATATAAAAGTATATTGCATAGTAACAATTCATTCTGCACGGCGTTCCAGAAGCAGGCACGAATTGGTGTGGTATTCCATCAGAACAGTTGTGTTCTTTGAAATCCTTCCTGCCGGGCGCCCTGTCGAGTTTTATACATAGATAAACTCGTATCTGTTTTCCCGTGATGGCGGGACTCTCCTCCACACGAGTTTGATCGATTTTTGATCCAGTTTACTCCATCTATTAGCCCGACAGAGGCAAGGTGGAGATAGGACTGGGATAGAGAGATGTCCTGAAGAAGACCGGGGTGACCAGTGTATTTTTGGCACAGTAAGTCGGTCGAAACATGTTGGCACAAGCAGTCAAAGGAGGGGCGTTTTGAGAACCTAAATCCTCTTTAAAACACTGCCCATCCTTTACCATTTTAATCCTGGTCATGGAACCTTTAAATAAAAGTGTGTGAGGGTATCCATGAGTCAGTTTCATGCACTTCCCATGCTGCACTTTGTTCTATCACGATACCCAGTCACAGGGTTACATTCACTGTGTTATCACTTTTCTGGCATATTTGTGTTGTTTTGTGTACTTGTCTGTTGGTTTGTTCTGTTTTTTGTTTCCCCCCTCCCCTATGCTCCGTCCTGAGCGTGGCTACGCCAGGGCGTTTTGTAAGCAGACCCGATTGTTGAAATCTAGTTTGCGCCATCAACATTATCGGCGCCATCTTGTCCCTTTTCAGGCTCATATGTGCGTGTAAGTAGCAGCCATTTTGAATGCCATGGCCTCTCTGCCCACTGCCGATAGCCAGCACGTCTCTCTCTCGCTCTCCCTCTAACCTCGCAAGCATCCCCCGCACGCTGACAGACCCCGCTCTCACATGCTTCAGAACCACATCCCGTACCCAGCCAACACCTCCCTCCATCCCTTTCATGATCATACATCCTTTGATGAACCCCCCCTTTCCTCTGTGCCCGATTTTCCTGCTCGTTCCCAGGACGCCACCTGGCCCTGCGGATGCAGTTTATTGCCCCCATACAGTAGGAAGCTTCTCTCTTCAAAGGATCTACAACTGATCAAAGCCCCCCCCCCCCATGAGATCCGATCACCCACACACATTCCGGCAACCGGCGGAATGTCCAGCTGCGCGACAGTCATCACCTACTGAGACCGGGGTGGGGACTTCTACTGTAAATGTATGTGGGAACGGGCTCGAAGCGGGGATTCCGAGGATGTCTTTCCGTACTTCAAAGCGTTTGCAGGAATGTGCCACATGTAATAAACTGTAATAAAGACCATAAACCTGTGTATAAGAGGCCAGGCCTCAGAGATGCATTTAGAGCACCTCGAGAAGATACCCTGTTGTCTGATTTGACGTGTTCTGCTCCGTCGGAATAAACTCCTGTTTCCTGCCTTCCAGTCTCCAGCGCCTGCCTCTTTGTTTGATAATCTTGAATGGTATGAGAGGCGGCTAACGCCGGGCAATACTTAAAGGTTTTCGGTCGACATCGGCCCTGCCTTTCACAATTGGCTTCCCAAACGTGGGGCCCATCAGCGACACGTGGATCCAGTGGGAGAGGTCCTGACGACAGAGTGAACGACTACAACGATCGGGAAGTGCACCTGCCCGATAGACCCTCGTCTGGCAGCCGATAATCCGAACTTCACCGGTTCCGAACAGACCTCTCTCGAGTGATCTGCGGTCCTGACTGGGAACCATCAGGAGTGCCGCAACGGTTACGGAGAATAGAGGACGATCGGGCGCTGGAAGCGGAAGACGAGAAACTGTCCATGCGGTCCGGGTAAGGTCGTGTAGCACGACAAATTGCGAAACGATTGTTTGATTGTTTGGAAAATACTAGTATTACTCTTCGATCTTTTTTTTTTAGATATACTCTGCCTGCAAACGAGGAAGAATAGAAATATTCTCTCTTCCTTTGCAGATAGTGAAGGGTAGGTAACGCGGACCTTTGTCCCCCGTTGTAATCTGTTGTGCCTATTTTTCTCCCCACTGATTGATTGATTGTCCGAACATTGATTGTTCGAAGTTGGTTCTTTGAGATATTCTCTGTTTGCAAATAACGTAGAATGGAAATATTCTGCCTAGTCTTTGCAAGTAGTGAAGGATAGGTAGTGCGGACCTTTGTCCCCCGTTGTAATCTGTCATGCCTATCTTCTCCCCACTGATTGGTAGTTGGTTCAACCCGGACCACTTATTAGAGATGAACCATCCAGCTCCACTGGAAGGCACCCCTAATAAGGACATGTTCATGAAGCATGGACTAGTCGCTATAGCCTATAGCAAGCTATGGCACAAATATATGAAAAAGGATCAGGTAAGTCAGTGGCCACTGATGGGATCCTTTGACGAAGATAAGATAAACGTGCTGGAAACAGCCCTTTGAAACAATAAGACAACGCCCACTATGCTTGATAGTCTCGGCATGTGGCGCAAAGAAGCAGAACAACGAAAAAAGAGAAACTAAGTCAGATTAGAGAAAGAGCTAAGAAAAGCAGCTCACCTAGCTGCCAGAAAGTTAAAAGAAGAGATAAAGGAGAGAGAGGAAGCCAAGCAGAAGCAAGAGTCCGAAACATCGAGCCAGTGTCCCGTTAGAACACCCTCTACGCTCTACCCCGAGTTACCCTCAAAACAGCGAGCGAACGATGATCTATTACTAGGTCCTCCAATCATCTACATGCCCCCTCCATATGCCCCTTCCCAACCCTTAGTACAGCACCCACAGCCCCCAAGCACAGATGAGAATAGTGGCCATGGCCTCGGTCCTCATGGCCTCCGCGCCGGCCGAACCCCTCGTACTCAGCGCAGCGCAAGCAGCAGCGTTAGACAACCCTGAGACCCGAAAGAAAGATTCCACTAGAATGAACAGGTTGAGCAAGGATGAGCGAGCAGGGATCGATAAGATAGTAAAGACACTGGTGGAACGGAAAGAGAGTGAGGAATACGTAATGGATATGTACAATTCGTATGCCGATAGCAACAGACGACACTTTGTCGTACGATTTTGTTATCACACCCTCAATGCTTATGAGGACCGATACCGAGACAAAGGTCCAGAGAACCTAACGACTCTGTATAGAAAAGTTGACATTGGGGATGAAGGCGAGTGTGACGTGATGGACCTCTTCACGCGTATGCTTGAAGTTTTCCGCCACCTCACTGAACAGAGGTTGGAAGCTAAAACTACGACTCCTGTAGCGACCGAACATCGAATAGAACAAGCTAATGCAATGATGCCTATAAGGAAGGCCGCTCCCTACTGGGTTCCCCCACGAGGTCTGGGAACGCATGATGATGTTAACCATCAAGATGTGAGAGGGAGGGTAGTTTATATATGGGTCTACCAACCATGGGATCGACAATATATCTTAACGTTCCAAAAATCCCTGCCCAATTTACGAGAAAACCCCACTGCCTTCTACACTGAATTAGGTACAGCCTTAGGTTCAACGATTATGACCCTAGCTGACATCGATTTGTTTTTCGGGTTATGTCTGCCAGCTGATGTGTGGAAGCAAATCCGGAAAGTCGACCACCTTGAGCTGTTCGGACATACCTGGTCACAACTCGATGGCATAGACAGACAACGAGAGCCTGGACAGAAACCTTTGAAATCCATTTTAGAACTCCCAGACAAGATCGTGCAGAAACTGAAAACCCTGATCCCAGAGAAGAAGGTGCACTGGTCGATAGTAACGGCCTGTCGCCAGAAACCCCAGGAAGACGTATCAGAATACTTCTCCCGGTTTGAAACAGTGTTTTCCGATTACAGTGGCCACGACATGACCACTGCAACCGGACATTATCTGTTTGTCCAAAACTATGTTAAAGGACTGTCACAGGAGGTCTCTCAGAAACTACAGGCTAGCGAGAGTAGTTGGGCGTCCTCCAAGCCTGCGGCTATCCTCCAGATGGCCCAGTATTACGAGCATCAGAAGAATGAGAATGATAGGGAGATCGAGAAAAAGAAAAAGGACCTGAAGGAAAGGGTGATGATCGCACAGTTGCAGGGGGTGACTGTAGGACAAGAGCAGTACAAGGGAAATTACCAGTCGAGTGCTCCTAGAAACCCACCCCCTAAAGACCGTACACCCGCACCCTATGTTGGACGTAAAGACATTGACGAATACCAGTGTGCATTTTGCAAAGGATTTGGCCATTGGAAATCTCAGTGTCCGGTCCTATTAGAAATGAATAGGAATAGGGACACAAGAGATGTAGCGGGTGGGCCTAGAAATAGAGGACAGGGACAATGGTCCAAGAATGACACCAATAGCAACAGGCCAGGCAGACTGAACACATTTGACCGTCCCCGACAGAACCAGTACCAGCAGTCTGACTGCGACGACACTCACGACTTCGCATAGGACTGCCAAGGGCAAGGGAGGGATCCAGTCGAGCTCTATGTTGACCAGCAAGGTCCTTATGTCACCGCTAAGGTCCTGGGTACGAAGTCTCCATTTCTGGTAGACACTGGCGCAACACGTAGTGCGTTATCTAAACAACTGATTCCAAGGGCACCCTTGTCTGGCTCACTTGTAACATCGATAGGTTTCGATGGAATGCCCTCCACTAATCCCTTGTCCTCACCGATCTCCTTTAACTTAGAAAATAACACCACTGACACAACGTTTTTGCTCTCATCCAACAGCCCTGATGCCATTATGGGACTTGACTTACTGAAGCATTTCCGAGCTACTATTAGGTGCTCGCAAGACGGAGTTCGAGTCTTTTTGTACGATAACCCGACTCTGCTCAGACTCTGTCCCACCCGACGCATGTTTTCCATCTCTGACGCTGACTCGTTCCTACTTGACACTCTACCTCCATATCTGTGGGCCAAGACTGATTCGGACGTAGGACGCATGATGATCGACCCAGTGCACATAACTGTTCGACAAGACGCAATACTCCCAAAACTTCCACAACATCGGATATCGCCCGAGGGCGAGAAGGCATTGGTAAAGATTATCCAGTCCCTGATAGATGCAGGAGTGGTAGAGGAAGTAGTTAGCAATGTTTGCAACAGCTCTATTCTACCCATTATAAAGAAGCAAGGTGAGGGAGATGAGAAAGCGTACCGCTTCATCATCGACCTACGAGAGGTCAACAAAGTAGTTGTCCCTCAGTACCCTGTAGTCTTAGATATCACCACTATTCTGACCCTGATTCCTTCCACTGCCACCACCTTCACTGTCATTGATCTCAAGAACGCTTTCTTCTCTATCCCCATCCACCCAGACAGCCGATACCTCTTCGACTTCACCCTAAAAGCCCGCTCGTATAGATTCTGTCGAGCACCCCAAGGCTACACCGAAAGTATTTACAACAAGGGGTGGTGAGGGACAGAGTCTCTGAATTAAGCAGAAAGCTCTCACCCAGTCAAGAGATCAGGGCTAGATCCAACAACGTTTTTTAGCTCACTGCACCATCCCAGTTTCAGAACCTGGCTGTATGCAAATTAGTCTGTTCCTGTCCCAGTGCATGATGGGAACAGGGCAAACCAAACTACAAAAGCCAATTCTTACACTGGGAAGGAAACAAGCTCCCGGGGACCGGTTTCTGGCATTACAGCCGTCTTCGGCCCGGTTTGCTTGAATCCTGATGGTGCAATGAGCAAGGGTCTCACATCTGAGAATACCCTTCCTCGCTTAGGGTGGACAAAAATATTTACAACAAGGGGTGGTGAGGGACAGAGTCTCTGAATTAAGCAGAAAGCTCTCACCCAGTCAAGAGATCAGGGCTAGACCCAACACCGTTTTTTAGCTCACTGCACCATCCCAGTTTCAGAACCTGGCTGTATGCAAATTAGTCTGTTCCTGTCCCAGTGCATGATGGGAACAGGGCAAACCAAACTACAAAAGCCAATTCTTACACTGGGAAGGAAACAAGCTCCCGGGGACCGGTTTCTGGCATTACAGCCGTCTTCGGCCCGGTTTGCTTGAATCCTGATGGTGCAATGAGCAAGGGTCTCACATCTGAGAATATCCTTCCAGAGTGGTCTGTTTAACTCAGACACTCTGTTCATCACCACCCCCTTTTCTAAATCGTTTTTGGCCACTATAGGTGTGGCAGGGTATACTCAGACATGAGTCCCTTTCTCACTGCTCCATCAGGATTCAAGCAAGCCGGGCCGAAGAAGGCTGAAATGCCAGAAACCGGTCCCCGGTAGCTTGTCTCCTTTCTGGTGAAGAATTGGCTTGGTAGTTTAGTCTGCCCTGTTCCCATGATGCACTGGGCCAGGGACAGACTGATTTGCATATAGCCAGGTTCTGAGCTGGAATGGGGCAGTGAGATAAATAACGGTGATGGATCAAGCCCTGATCTTTTGACTGGGTAAGAGTGGTCTGTTTAACTCAGACACTCTGTTCATCACCACCCCCTTTTCTAAATCGTTTTTGGCCACTATAGGTGTGGCAGGGTATACTCAGACATGAGTCCCTTTCTCACTGCTCCATCAGGATTCAAGCAAGCCGGGCCGAAGAAGGCTGAAATGCCAGAAACCGGTCCCCGGTAGCTTGTCTCCTTTCTGGTGAAGAATTGGCTTGGTAGTTTAGTCTGCCCTGTTCCCATGATGCACTGGGCCAGGGACAGACTGATTTGCATATAGCCAGGTTCTGAGCTGGGATGGGGCAGTGAGATAAATAACGGTGATGGATCAAGCCCTGATCTTTTGACTGGGTAAGAGTGGTCTGTTTAACTCAGACACTCTGTTCATCACCACCCCCTTTTCTAAATCGTTTTTGGCCACTATAGGTGTGGCAGGGTATACTCAGACATGAGTCCCTTTCTCACTGCTCCATCAGGATTCAAGCAAGCCGGGCCGAAGAAGGCTGAAATGCCAGAAACCGGTCCCCGGTAGCTTGTCTCCTTTCTGGTGAAGAATTGGCTTGGTAGTTTAGTCTGCCCTGTTCCCATGATGCACTGGGCCAGGGACAGACTGATTTTCATATAGCCAGGTTCTGAGCTGGGATGGGGCAGTGAGATAAATAACGGTGATGGATCAAGCCCTGATCTTTTGACTGGGTAAGAGTGGTCTGTTTAACTCAGACACTCTGTTCATCACCACCCCCTTTTCTAAATCGTTTTTGGCCACTATAGGTGTGGCAGGGTATACTCAGACATGAGTCCCTTTCTCACTGCTCCATCAGGATTCAAGCAAGCCGGGCCGAAGAAGGCTGAAATGCCAGAAACCGGTCCCCGGTAGCTTATCTCCTTTCTGGTGAAGAATTGGCTTGGTAGTTTAGTCTGCCCTGTTTCCATGATGCACTGGGCCAGGGACAGACTGATTTGCATATAGCCAGGTTCTGAGCTGGGATGGGGCAGTGAGATAAATAACGGTGATGGATCAAGCCCTGAGCTTTTGACTGGGTAAGAGTGGTCTGTTTAACTCAGACACTCTGTTCATCACCACCCCCTTTTCTAAATCGTACACCGAAAGTCCCAGCATCTATAGCCAGGCCCTCAAGAGACAACTGGACGCAGTCTAGTTACCCGATGGAGTGGTGTTGATACAGTACGTCGATGATATCCTTTTGGCGGCCAACACCACTCCACTTGCAGTCACAGCCACCATCCAACTCCTGCACTTCCTTGCGGAAAATGGCCACAAGGTCTCCAAGAAGAAGTTGCAATTCTGCCAACCCCAGGTTACCTATCTAGGACACTACTTGTCTAAAGATGGGATCAAGCTTACACCCGATTGAATTCAGACCATTCTAGAAACCCCTGTCCCTAAAACCCAGAAACAAGTCCGCTCCCTGCTAGGCCTCACCTCCTTCTGCCGACAGTGGTTTCCAAATTTCAGCCTCATTGTGAAACCTTTGCGGTTGTCCCCTTCCCGCTCCCTTGGACCCCTGAATGCCAATCCTCCTTCAAAGAACTACGAGATGCCCTCTGCTCAGCCCCCGTCCTAGGAACCCCCGACTACACAAAGCCCTTCTCCCTCTACACTCACGAAAGGGAGGGATGCGCTTTGTCCGTCTTGACCCAGTCCATTGGCCCAAAGCAACGCCCATGTGCCTACTTCTCTGCCACTCTTGACCCCGTAGCCAGAGCTTTGCCTGCCTGCCTTTGAGCTGTAGCTGCCGCTGCTATCTCTATCAGACAAAGTGAGGGTATCGTACTCTCGAACTACCTCACGGTGTTAGTACCCCATGCGGTCGACACCCTCCTGAACCAGACTAAGACGCAACATCTGACTAGTGCACGACTGACTGGGCACGAACTGACTCTGCTTGCACCCCACATCACACTGAAAAGAGGCATCACGCTGAATCCGGCCACTTTGTTGCCCCTACCTGAGAACGACCCCAAAGTGTCCCCTATACATGACTGCGTGACCCTCACGGACGAACAGACTAGGAGTAGGGTTGACCTCCGAGACACTGCCTTCCCAGACCCTGACAGAGAGCTGTGGGTAGACGGCTCTTGCATCAAGCTCCCCGACGGCACCACCTCAGCTGCTTATGCAGTTACCACAGCCCGAACTTTAGTAGAGACAGCCCGCATCACACAACAATCTGCACAGGCAGCAGAACTCATTGCCCTCACACGAGCATGTATCCAAGCAGCAGGAACCACAGCAAACATTTACACCGACAGCCAGTATGCCTTCGGGGTGCTTCATCATTTTGGGCTCCTATGGAAGGAGAGGGGATTACTGACCTCACACGGCACCCCCATCCTCCACGGAGATCTAGTCTCCGCCCTGACTGAAGCGGTCCTCCTTCCCAAGCAACTTGCAGTAATAAAATGCCAGGCACACAAAAAGGTGACGGCTCCATTGGGCAGGGGAATGCACTGGCCGACATCACTGCCTGAACCACAGCTGAGAATAAGACAGGGACGCGCATGTATGTGACCAGGTCACAAGCAGAAAAATGGACGGACGCTAGGGAGACTATCAGAGACATCCAGATGGCCAGCTCACCACACAAATTGATTGAATGGGCACTGGTGGGACTGAAAGACGATGAAGGCTGCTGGCGGACAAAAGACACGAACAAATGGTTGCTACCCATTTCATACCTGATCCCCATACTGACCATGGCACACTCTCCTACACACATAGGATCTGCCCCTATGGCCGAACTTGTCTCCAAAGTTTGGCACAATGACAAGATCACAAACTCTGCTAAACGTCTGGTCCAATAATGTCTGATATGCCTGCAACACAACCTTGGGAAAGGAACTGTAGTACCCCGGGGAGGATTTGGGGGTCCCAATCACCCATTTGAAGTCCTGCAGATGGACTACATCCAACTAGAAAGATGCCAAGGTCTGAAATATGTGCTTGTTGTCGTGTACGCATTTAGCAAGTGGGTGGAAGCCTATCCAACTCGCGACATCACTGCCATTGCCACCGCAAAGGTTCTACTGAAAGAATTCTTCCCTCGCTACGGCCTTTGTCGAATCTTGTGGAGTGACAATGGCCCCCACTTCGTAGCCGAAGTTATCCAACTCATCTTGAAGGGGTTGGGTGTAAAACAAAAATTTCATGCAGTCTTCCACCCCCAATCTGCTGGACTAGTTGAGCGACATAATGCCACACTGAAGCTCAAACTAGCTAAAATAGTGGCTACCACAGGACTGAAATGGCCAGACGCTCTCCCACTGGCATTGATGTCAATGCAGTCCACCCCCACCAAACACCATTTGACCCCTTACGAGGTTGTTTTCGGCCGGCCAATGAGCAGCTGGTCTGCACCAAAACCAACTTCCATTCACGATGTCCCGGACGTCCTAATGTCTGATTATTTGCACAATCTGACTAAAACACTGTTATCCATCAACAGGTTCTGCATGCCATTCCTGACGCTTCCAGGGGCCCCGGACACGATATCCAACCTGGTGACTACGTTCTGGTACGCAATTTCCAGCGTGCAAAGAGTCTGGAACCTCGGTGGACGGGCCCCTGGCAAGTCTTGATCACCACCCGTACAGCTCTTCGAGTGGAAGGTAAACGGAACTGGCTACATGCGCACCACTGCAAAAAGATCTCCTCAACCCTGACGACGACCGAAGAAGTGGCCACCCAAGAAGAGCTGCTGAACAAAGATCGACCATCCCTGAGCTGTTACCCTGATAAAGAGACACTTGAACTGACAGAATTTCCCGATCCCACTGTGCCATCCAGAGAAGGGTTTAACCTGCGACGAAAGGAGGGAGCTTCAGCTAAGCAGACCACTGACTAAGTTGCAATTCTCAGAGCGGTGGCCTAACACTACTAAGGCTACCAAGAGAGAAGCCAAACGAAGTTTGTGGTTCTGCCCGCTACCGAGCCCTTTGAAGGTGATGGAAGCGCCCGATATGAAGATGATGGAAGCCCCCGACGCGAAGATGATGGAAGCAACCGGACATCCGAAGACTCACTACAGAAACCCAAAGACTGACAAAATACACAGCTCAAAGACTATTGCTCTCTTTATCGCCCTTCTCTTTTGCCTCTTCCTAATGACCACCCTCTGGATCGTGGAAGAGAGCGCACCAGCTCATCAGACATTTCTAACGACTGCACAGCCTACCACAATGAAAGAACACTACCTGGTCTCTCTTTCACCACAACTCCGAGAAAGACGTAAGGAGATTTGGAACAACTCCTTTGTGCAGTTGCTGCACCAGCACAACCTTGCCACCAATGCCATCAACTGCTGTATCAGTGGGTTGTTACCCCACGCCACTGGACATTTCATCCCCTTCATCCCTTCACCTTTCTCCGTTCACGGTTCCTGCCTTGCTTGGCTGATCCTCTTGTAAGAAAGCTACAGAGACAATGCCACTTCCAGCAGAACTATGGCACACTTTTATCATGGAGTCTGGCAGAATAAAATGGAAGAACCGCTGCTCCCTTTTGCCCTCTGACATCCAACGACTCTATTCACATGGACATCCCTGCCAAAGAACGGATTGAAATGCAGGTGTTCAACAACCCAACCAGACCCACTTTCTCCTACCTCCGAAAACGTACAGCTGTCACCCTGACTGTGGCCCTATCTGTCGTAAATGTTTCAGGCCTTGTGTGCATCGAAGGTCTTGGGACACAGCTGGTAGGCCACAGCGCTTGCCGTATCACCAGAACTTTGGACTCAACTGATCCACCCACTTTTTTCACCTCTCCGAACATGTACTTTGTTTGTGGTACAAAAGCCTACACCTGGCTCCCCAAAGGCTGGGGGGTACCTGCTACATTGCCTTCATCCTTCCTCCGACCTATGTGGCTTCAGCAAACCATCACCGACAAAAGCGAGCAAAAGACATTGAGCAAGCCGACTCCACCGGAGCGCAGTTCCTGGACGCTCTGAAGGGACTTGTTCCACTCTGGGGTCCGATGGCAAACAGCTGTGCCATCCTACATTTGACCCAGGCAGTTGAAACGACAATGAACATTACAGCTAGCATCCTCACAAACAATACAGCCGAGCTTCAGGCGGTCCGCCTGGTGGCTCTTCAGAACCGCCTTGTTCTAGATGTGGTCCTAGCGGATCACGGAGGAGCATGCCGTATCAATGGGTCCAGTTGTTGCACCTACATACCGGACAATTCACCCTCGGTTTACAAAGCCATTGAACACCTCCACAGACTTTCCTCAGAAGTTCACCAGGAACAAGAAGAATGGTCGCTTGGGAGTTGGTTCTGGAGTACTGTAAAGAACTGGGGGTGGAGGTTGTTTATGATCGTATTGATAGCGATTGTCGTAATATGTGGGTTCTGCCTGGGTATTCAATGCTTGCCGCCCCTTGCTCACTTTGTGCAAACTGTATCTGCCCTAAGACTCTGGACTTTGAAGCCGAACGCATGAGAGCTATGTACGAGGTCGAAGTCCAAAACATAATGGGGATAGATATAGATTGACAAGCTGGCTAGATATGTTGAAAAGGGAGGACTGTTGAAATCTAGTTTGCGACATCAACATTATCAGCGCCATCTTGTCCCTTTTCAGGCTCATATGTGCGTGTAAGTAGCAGCCATTTTGAATGCCATGGCCTCTCTGCCCAGTGCCGATAGCCAACGCGGCTCTCTCTCTCTCTCTCCCTCTAACCTCGCAAGCATCCCCCGCACGCTGACAGCCCCCGCTCTCACATGCTTTCTGCCATAAACCTCCCTTTCAGCGCAACCCTGCCTCGGAACCACATCCCGTACCCAGCCAACACCTCCCTCCATCCCTTTCATGATCATACATCCTTTGATGAACCCCCTTTCCTCTGTGCCCGATTGTCCTGCTCGTTCCCAGGCCGCCACCTGGCCCTGCGGATGCAGTTTATTGCCCCCATACAGTAGGAAGCTTCTCTCTTCAAAGGATCTACAACTGATCAAAGCCCCCACCCCATGAGATCCGACCAACCACACACATTCCGGGAACCGGCGGAATGTCCAGCTGCGCGACAGTCATCACCTACTGAGACCGGGGTGGGGACTTCTACTGTAAATGTATGTGGGAACGGGCTCGAAGCGGGGATTCCGAGGATGTCTTTCCGTACTTCAAAGTGTTTGCAGGAATGTGCCACATGTAATAAACTGTAATAAAGACCATATACCTGTGTATAAGAGGCCAGGCCTCAGAGATGCGTTTAGAGCACCTCGAGAAGATACCCTGTTGTCTGATTTGATGTGTTCTGCTCCGTCGGAATAAACTCCTGTTTCCTGCTTTCCAGTCTCCAGCGCCTGCCTCTTTGTTTGATAATTTTGAATGGTATGAGAGGCGGCTAACGGTTTTCGGTCGACATCGGCCCTACCTTTCACACGATGATGAAGCATGTCACACACATTTGTGTGTGAGATAGGGCAGTTTTCTAAATAGATTCATTTTGCCATACTCGAGTCTGTGTTGTTTTTCTATTCTCCCTATCCCTCTATGTGTTTACATAGTAATCATTAAACCATCATTGTAACTATTGGGAAGTATTACAATTAGATTAATACTGCCTACCCCAAGGATCATTAATAGTTACAGCATTTTTTAATATGAGAATGCAAAAAATGAAGTCAATGCAATGTCATACCCAATAGCAGCAATAGCTGAAATAAAAGTGTAAAACAGACCAATACATGGCCCACATGCATCAATGTAACATTTTGCGATTTCTTAATTGCGAAAATTAAGGAATCGCAATTAAGAAATCGCAAAATGCTAAGCATTAAAAAATCGCAATATTTTTAGCGATTCGGTATTTTTCCTTAATTGCGATTCACAATTTGCAAATCGCAATTAAACAAAACCCTTCCCATTGATTCCTATGGGCCAAAAGGCCCATAGGAATGAATGGGAAGGCATTCACATTTTGCGAATTTCAAATTACGAATCGCAAAATGGGAATGCAATTTCAAGGTTGCAGGGGGGGTCCAAAGAACCCTTCCCTGCACCCCTGAAATGTAACTTTAAATGCAATTTACACACACACATGCCCCTAGGGCATGTGTGTGTGTAAATTAAAACTTTCAAAAATGCAATTTGTGCATATTTGACAGTTTTCGGTAAATTAGCATGAAGTTCAACTTCATGCTAATTTACCCCTTCTAAATTGCGAATTCGCAATTTAAAAATAATCATGCATTGCATTTAAGAAATCTCAAATTGCGATTTCTTAAATGCAATTGCAATTTTAGAAATCGCAACATGGTTGCGATTTCTAAAATTGCGAAATGCATGATGCATTCCAAATTAGTCAATTGCATTTGCAAACGGCCGAAAATTGCGATTCGCACCGTTTGCGAATGCAATTGACTTTGATGCATGTGGGCAATAGCCCTCAGCATATAATGCTACTAGAGAAGTCAAGTAACAGTGCGGACGTGCAAAAAGTGCAAATCACCACTTGAAAGCGTGAAAAATCAGGGAGCGTGCCATTAGGATCCGGCCACCTGGGATTCCAGCCATGCCCACCAGGTATGCTGGGGTAGCCCGATTGGCGACCGGCAAGTGGGAAGTCCTTCCAGGTCACCATGGTGATGTAGTTCTGGCTGGGACCGGCGCTGGGAGGGGGAGGAGCTGGAGGCCTATTTATGCTTGGGGGCCCCATACTCTGGTCTCTCTCCATCCCGCGCCGGCCCCAGTCAGTCGCCAATGACGAATCTCTACGTCGAAGGAATCTTTCTTTGTTCCCACTTACAGGTTCTTAAGAGCGGAGAAGGCGAGGCGATGTGTGTGGGCCGGCGCGCATCGGGTGTCATCGAGAAGACCGTCAACAGACAGCTGGCCGCCTTCCTCGAGACGAATGGATCCCTCGACCCCTCGCAGTCCGGGTTTCGGGCCAACCACAGCACCGAGACCACCCTAATCGCAGCCACCGACGACATCAGAACCCTGATCGACAACGGGGAAACAGCGGCCCTCATCCTCTTGGACCTCTCTGCAGCGTTCAACACCGTCTGCCACCGCACCCTAGTGAAGCGCCTCAGCAACATCGGAATCCGAGAGAAAGCACTGGAGTGGATCCTCTTGTTCCTTGCCGGAAGAACCCAGAGAGTCCGTCTCCCCCCGTTCAGATCCGAGGCCACCGAAGTCATCTGCGGCGTACCACAAGGATCTTCACTCAGTCCAACCCTCTTCAATGTCTACATGAGCCCCCTCGCAGCCATCGCACGCCAACACGACCTCAACATCATCTCCTATGCCGACGACACCCAGCTGATCCTCTCCCTCACCAATGACCCCACCACCGCCAGAGCCAACCTACACGAAGGGATGAAAGACGTCGCCGACTGGATGAGGAACAGTCGACTTAAACTGAACTCAGACAAGACGGAAGTCCTCATCCTGGGATCAGCACCCTCCACCTGGGACGACTCCTGGTGGCCCCCGGCCCTGGGCACCGCTCCCAAGCCAACGGACCACGCACGCAACCTGGGCTTCATCCTGGACTCCTCCCTGTTGATGACCAGACAAGTCAACGCCGTCTCATCTTCGTGCTTCAACACCCTGCGCATGCTCTGCAAGATCTTCAGATGGATCCCCACTGAAACCAGGAAGACCGTCACCCAGGCACTCGTCACCAGCCGACTGGACTACGGGAACACCCTCTACGCCGGAACCACAGCCAAACTTCAAAAAAGACTCCAGCGCATCCAGAACGCCTCCGCACGACTCATTCTGGACATCCCCCGACACAGCCACATCACCGGACACCTGAGAGACCTGCAATGGCTCCCCGTCAGCAAGAGAATCAAGTTCAGACTCCTGACCCACGCACACAAGGCTCTCCACGACCTGGGCCCCAAGTACCTCAATGACCGCATGACCTTCTACACGCCCACCCGCCAGCTACGATCAACCAGCCACGCCCTCGCCACCGTACCACGCATCCGCAGAGCCACCGCCGGAGGAAGATCCTTCTCCTACCTGGCAGCCGAGACCTGGAACTCCCTCCCCACCCACCTTCGGCGAACCCAGGACCATCTCTCCTTCAGGAAACAGCTCAAGACCTGGCTGTTCGAGCAGAAAAATCCTCCCCCCCCCCCCCCCCCCAGCGCCTTGAGACCCTCCCGGGTGAGTAGCGCGCTTTACAAATGCCATGATTGATTGATTGATTGATTGGATTGGATTGAAACAGTTCCCGAGTCGGCGGACTTGCCAGCGCGAGTGCAGTGTACGCGTCTCAGTGTGGGAAGAGTCGACAGTCTTAGCCGGGGTACTCGTGGTACCAGGAGGTAAAGTGTAGGGGGCACAGGGCAGTCGCGGGGGGAGCGGTTTGTCTGAGGGGACTTGGTGTTTTTAAGTAAGTTTGTTGCTCCGAGTGCCCGGCTCACCGGCTCACTGTGGCTGCCTTGTATCCACAATCGTTGGCACCTGTTGCAGGTGCGAGCGCGGGGGTCAGCACCTCCCTCTTGGGCCCATGATACATTGTAGAGGAAAGAATTTGGTGCGCCAAGTGGTAATCGTACTGCGGATAGGCGGAGCGCCATCAAGGAGTTAGTTTGAAGTATTAGGGGAGCGGAAAGCATTACGTGCCGATTATTCCAAGCTTGGGGCAGAGTAAAGAATTTCTCCCGCTAAGGGGTACTCTTAATCGGTAGAGGCGAAGTGCCACAAAGGAGCTAGTGGGATATATCAGTGGCACGAAGGCATTGCGTGAATATCAGGCAGTATACAGAGGGCTGAACCGGGAATAGGTGCATTGTTAGAGGGCATTATTGTAGCATGACGCACGTATACACAGCCATGACCACTCTGGCTCTTCCTTTTCTCGTCCCGCTATAGTATGCCCTTTAAAGGGATATGGGTGTTGGCACACTCGTTCGTACGTCGCACCTTAGGCCAGTTGCAGCAGCATTGGGTGTCGAAACCGGCGGGTTTGAAGGAGATGTCGTTGCTTTTGCGAATTGGGCAACTACGGCGGCTGATAGACGAGACAAGAGCACACGAGGGACATCAGTCCCCGGGTTTGATTATTCTGCATTTGGGTGGCAATGACATGGTGGACCTGGGGTGCCAGGCAGTCAGAGAGGCATTACTGACAGAATTTGCATGGTTGGGACGGACATTCTCGCGGGCGCGGATCGTCTGGTCATGTAGGATTCCGCGGCGGACATGGGGTGCCAGAGTAAGATCGAGAGCACTGAATGTGTCAGTGAGGCAACTCAATGGGTAACTGGCTAAGCTGTGCACTGGACAGGGCTGCTTATGCCACATACCACACAGACTGATCATAGGTGACCAAATGTTTCACCATGATGGCATATATTTGTCAGACACTGGGACGGATGCGTGGATCAACTGCATCTGGTCATTTGTACAGAATTTGTTCTGTGGTGGGGAGTGTGAAGGACCTGTGGGCCCTGATCACCCTTGTGACGGTAAAGAGGCCACAGAAGATTGAACAACATGGTTAATGGTAGTCCTCTTACATACTCCCTAGGCCAGCACTGAGGGGGAGAGATGGTAATCTCCCAGCAGAGAGAGTGGAGACACCGGCTGGGGAGGCAAGGGTGCCAGGTCACAAGCTAGGGCATGGGGCAGCGACCCCTGGTTATTCCCTACAAGCCTCCTTGGCAGCCTGGTGGTAGAGAGGGGGCCCTAAAAGTGGCGGACAAGGACCAGAGGGCTGGGTCTCACCTCTCAAGGACGCAGGTGAGTTGCGCCTTGCGTGGTTCTCATTTGTGGGATGCAAGCCGGAGGGCCCCTTGGTGCAGGAGCGATCAAATGTCTTATAAATAATGGAGTCAGTTGGTTAGGCTGATTGTTTATGATTGCCAATATTTAAAGTGTGAATATTGAGATGTGCAATGTGTAAATAAGTAATTTCAATTTGTCATGTTTATGTGTGATGATGTAAAAATAAACACGGCCGTTTGTACCCACAGTTATGGTATCAAGTATTGATTGTGGGGTTTTCATGGAGGCGGGGCTGGGAGCATCCTAGGGTCCTGACTCTAAAATCCATTCACTATTGATACTGTTTAACGATACATTTTAGCAAGACAAAGTGAGCAATAAACCACTCCAACAATTGTAGAATGAAGAGCCGCGCATAGCATTTCTTCCTGGAATATAAAGATAGATGTTAAAGACCCTATAAACACTCTAGATGCATCAGTGCATTGTTAGAAAATAGCAGTCCCCCCTGACTAGAAGGAGTCCAGGTTGCCTCAAATCTCTGCGGAGCCCCCACTCGCTTGGCAAAGGCCTCCTCATAGGCTTTGGTCCAGATCATTTTGTTGAATCATTGATGATATGAAGCCACTGTATCTATTATTAACAAGCGAATCACCGCAATAGTGATCGATATAAAACGCTGCTGATATTTACACAGACGTCATACCTCCTAGGATGAACCAAACAATACCAATATTGTTGTCCGGGAAATCATAGTTTGGGTAGTTCGACAGATTTCATGGAAAACCTTAATCAAAAATTGATAACATTCAGTCCCAACTAAGGAGGCTAAAGGTAGGCAGAAACAAAATCATATGGCTTGCTAAAATGGAAAATGCTGATACAACATGGACAAAACTGCTATACGACGCAAAAAAAAACAACAGCGCCAGGTTTTGGCAGACAGTCAGGAGCTTAGAGAACCCAACAGCTCCGGAAATAAATTCGCACATAATGGAGGAAACTTGGGTAAAGTATCTACAGCGCCACTTCAATACGGAAGTTGGCGAAAGCAAACAAGACACGTTGGTGTATCAATGCTACTGGCAGTTCCCCAGACTCCAAGGATCGGAACTCACCCCCTTCTTCTCAAATAAACAGCTTGTGAATAGAATCTCGAAAACCCAGAAGGATGGAGCGCCTGGGCCCAAAGGCCTACCGCCAATCATATACAAGCAGGATCCGAATCACTGGGCTAAAGCACTACTACCCCTTTTAAACATATGTTTTATCTGTTTGCAAAGGTTTTAATTAATCATGCAATAAAGAGATTACTTACTTACTTAATCAAAAATTGTTTCAGCCTGGGTAAACTAAAAGGATATTTACCCATCGGCCCCTTTCAATTGCGTTGCACCTAAAACACAGATCAGGAAGAGAAGTTAACATCCTATGTAATCTGTGTGGTGTGTAATATGTTATCCAACTAGATAGAAGCACCATTTTTTTTTATAGTTCGCAGCTCTCAGTGATATGTGCTCTAATTCACTAAAAACTGATATTCTTTGCTATTAAACCTGCAGTTAGTTTCCAGAAAATGTTTGCAACAGATCAGGTAATAGGTCCAGATGTACAAATGATACCAGTTGCCCATACCCAATAACTTGGTTACATTTATAGGATAAACTAGCAGTCCACACACACACATTCCCACATTACATAATGGACAATATCACAACTTTTGCCTATAACGAAAACAAATGGAGTTCCATATTTACCCAGACAAAACCCTTTACCAGAACACCACACTTTTAGAGGCCCAATAGGATCTCGGACGGACATGCGGCTGTCCGCGACCCCAGAGTAGGAGGGAGCCTCCGCATGGCCTGCGGAGTTCCCTCCTGTGCAATTAGGATGTGACCGCCACCCTGGCGGTCACATCCTCTATTTTTACCATTGCAGTGGGTGCGACTTCAAGCTGCACCCGCCGCAATGGTAAAAATGCACGCATTGCATTTGTATACAGAAAACGGCAGGCACCGTGCGGTGCCTGCCGATTTCTGCATACAAATGCAGGGGGGTGCCATGGGAACTCCCCATGTGCACCCCCCACCCCCCTTCACCCAGGGGGCCCGCAACGGGCCCCTGCAGTGAAGTTCCACATGCTTTTCCACGGCGGAAAACCCGCCGCGGAAAAGCATGTTTAGAAACCCATCCTGATATGGCTGGCGGTGTCTGAGAGACACCGCCCCCATATTAGAGCTATTCCACAGCGGTTGTAAGCCAACTGCGGCAGAAAAGCTGCGGACTGAAACCGGGACCCACCAGCCATCCTAATGTGGCGGTGGGTCTTTAGTGTGTCCGCAGCGGATTTTCAGCATACTCCGGGCCGGCGGTGGCTTCCGCCGGCCCAGAGGATGCGGAAAATCCGCTATCCTAATGAGCCCCATAGTATTGTCATACACGGCCATCAAAGGAGTTTGATATGTACGATTATACAACTTGACCAGATCAACAAACAGGACCGTTATGACCTCAATCGTAGATGTTTTCTCAAAATACCAATACCTTCACACACAAAGAAAAATTGTACATTCATCTTTTCAATTGTGTATTAATACAGCTACTCAGTCGCACCAGCATAAATACTCTTACACATTCAGCCACATAATTAGTTAATCTGACATCCACATATCAAGTCATGGTGGGCGTTACTGTTAAGTACCACAGGGGTGGGTGCTTAGGTTAAGTTAATGCCTTAACTTGTGAGTTTCTTGTTTTTTAAAATATTTTTTGTTGTAGGCACCATTACAAGCCCCTCAGCCCTAAGTGCCCTTTAACTTGAGTTGTTTTTAAGCCATGTCTTGGATGTCTGTAGTTGTAACTTCTGATAATTGAGGACCGTCTCACTTAGCATGCACCCCATTTGCCACTGGAAACAGAGCCCCGGGGCCCCTGCCCTCTGTGAAGTAGATGATGGAGGAGCAGGTCAGCTGATAGATAGCTCCACAGTGCCTAGTTGGTATCTGCAAACAGGGTGTCCGAACATTGTCTGCTGTCGCTGTTGTGGGCTGTGAAGTACAGGACAGTTTTCATCTGCCCACTTGCAGTCTTTAGCGCAGTGAAACAAGCACCAAGGCAGCTAGCAGATGTCAGACCATTTTTTTCATATAACACCCCCTTGCCCTTGAGCAAGGTGGAGGGCTTTAATGAAATTGCTCCCACCAATTGGCTGGGCGTATTAGGAGGTACAGAGGGAACTACTTAAACCTTTTCTTTTGTTTAGTACTACTCGTAAATGTAGGAGGCTACTAATCCCCCCCTGCCTTTGGGCAAGCCAGGGGAGTAACCAACATTTACCTTTGCACCTGGGCAATTTAGGCAACAGTTTGAATGATTCTAAGCAGCCCAGTCTTTAGGAATTGGTGTACCAATTCCCTCCCAGGTTTGGGAACACAAATTCCTGTGCACGCACTTAGGCAATGAATACGGGCCAAGGGCAGGAATTATTTTGTTTAACCCTGCCCCATGCAGGTCTGGGGTATTTGCAACCACTCCTGGTCCTGATCCGGCAATGGGGTAATTCAAAATACCCTTTTTTCATCCAGATCGTCCCACAGCTTCTATAACAGATTGTATAGAGAGATCAGAGAGAGGCCAGCTCACTTAAGTATAATGCACCACTAGCTCTGCCCTGTGCTGCTTTTTTCAATCTCACCTGCCAGACAGTGTTGGCTGTCTGTTGGCAAAAAGACCTATTGTCTGCTTACAGTGGACGTAGAGCCAGCACAATGCTTACCACTGGCTGGCTTTATTGTCATTCTCATGTGGCTGCTTTTTATTCTTCAACTTGTGTATGCTGTACTTGCTCTTCTGGTGTTTGTCTCACACCTAGAACATGGATACATTACTTGTGTGCTTCTGCTCCTCATTTTTGAATTACTACATTCTTAAGTTTCACCTGCATAGTGCTTGCGCTGTGCTTGAGAAATCTATTGCTTTTAATATAAACTTAAAATGGACTTACATCACAACTCCACTCTTTCCTGGTTTCTCATTTGTTTCTTGTGCGTGCCACTTACCGTGCCTCCGTTTCTACTGGTTGTACCATATTTTCCTGCATTTACCAATGCTTGTTCCTCTTCTGCTTCTCTTATCAGTTTCCCACCACCTACCTCTTTTGTGGAACTATGTTTTCATAAAGTTTGCCTTTTGCAATTGCTACATATTTATATAACAATTTATCACCTGGAGAGATTACATGATTTGCATAGAATCGCAGGATGTTTCGCAGCGCCTCTGAGACTCGAGCCAGCAGTTCTGGCTGTTGTGCCACTTCCGCTCCACTCCCATGTTATCTGTCAGGGAGCTCTTTGCTTCTGCGGACTGTGATTGATGAAAAAAGCTCTTTATTCATTAGATAGGTGAAACCGATGCATTACCAATGCCTGTTCTTTTTGGTTAACCTTTTTGATGCTGATGACGGAACCGCTCCGTCATCAGCCACGGTAGCGCTGTGCTGATGACGGAGCGGTTCCGTCATGGCCCGCTCGCAGCGCCTGCGCGGCGCGAACTTCGCACCTGCGCGGCGCGAACTTCGCACCTGCGCTGGGCGTCCCATTGAGCTGGAGGGGCCATGACAGAACCGCTCCGTCATGAGCACAGCTCAACCGAGGCTGGTGACGGAGCGGTTCCGTCACCAGCATGGGCGCGCCGCTCGGCCAACCCGCCCCCTTAGCGCTGCGGCAGAATAGCTGCCGCAGCGAAGGTGTTAAGCACTCAAAAGAGAGCATGTGTTACACCTGTTTTCCTAATATATACTGCTCTTCCTCCCTCCGCCACACTCCATGTTTTCCTCTCTCACCAGCACCGGCTCTTTCGCTATGGAGGGGGAGCGTCGCTCCCCGCAGTGAGAACCTGCAAGCTAAGGTAAATAGGAAAAATCTAATGATAATAAAATCATTTTATTATCATTTTTTTTCCGCTAAAGGCAGACATGTCTGGGCGGCGTGGGGGCATGACGAGAGCAGAGAGAGGAGTAGTGCTCATTGGGAGGGAGGGGTGAGGGGGGGTGAAGCAGACCACGGCAAGTAATATGTGGAAAAGGCCGCTTTTATTGGAACAGGTGTGCATCACATATTAATTAAACCTTGGCAAAAAGCCTTCCAAAATGAATCCTCACTAAATACGTTACATCCCTAACCCCGCCCCATACCCTAAATTTTCATTAACACGCCCCCCACCCATACAATACAACATTATAAACCTTACAAAAACATTACATCACCAAATCAACCATTAAAACCTATAAAAACAAGGGGCCCGATTCACAGAATGAACTTAAGACTCAATCCTAAACTTACTACTATTTTGGTATTCACAGAATGCACTTACTACTTTTGGCATTCAAAGAATGAACTTACTACTTTTGGTATTCACAGAACTTAGGATTTTGTCTTAAGTCTGTCTTAAGTCTGTCTTAAGTCTGTCTTAAGACAAACTTAAGACAAAATCCTAACTTCTGTGAATACCAAAAGTAGTAAGTTTATTCTGTGAATACCAAAAGTAGTAAGTTCATTCTGTGAATACCAAAATAGTAGTAAGTTTAGGATTGAGTCTTAAGTTCATTCTGTGAATCGGGCCCATGCCCTCCGTTAACCAACTCCCATGCCTGCCCCCGTGACATCTGTCAACCCCCCAAAACATGTAACCTAACGAAAAGCGACCAACCTATCCCATTCCTGTCGATAACACAACTTACCCATTAATCAACAAACCTATGCCAAAAATTTCCCAAAAACAAATAGACCCCACCACCCAGAAAGGCGGAGGAGGGACCCTACCCCCAATTCTGCCCCCCCCCAGTAGGACAAATTCTAAAATCCTTACTTTGAAACATTCAAACATCTAGACAAGACCTCTCTGATCTCCAGCAAATAAAGATCCATTCCGAACCTGGATAAATGAACTCCATCATCACGAAAGAACTCAACTGATTCAAAGCGGATATCTCTGTGAGACACTCTCCCAAAACCCAATTGGTGACAAAACCTACAAATCTCTGAATTCACCTTCTTCCTGGCCCTATCAATGGCTCTAGGATTCACCGCCCCTCTCCATATTCTTCGTGGAACCAACTCTGTCCATAACACATGGCAACCGCACCACCTCTCTCTAATTAAAGATAAATCTTTCTTCATAGCCCGCAGCAAAGACCACTCCTTTTACCCCAGTGTTAGAACTGGGGGTCTCTGGTTGGCGCAAGTATTCACTTGTGACAAGCAGGGACCCTCTCCTCTAAGTCAGGGCGAAGGATGACCCCTTAGAATTACCCTTGCTCACCCTCTAGGTGCGTGGCGGGAGCAGCCAAGGCTATTCTTCTGGCGTTTCTGGGTTAAGCATTTGTAATCACAGACACAGCAAATGTACCAATCCCCCCACAAATGGACACAAGGCTGTAGTCATGTAAAAATACGGTTCCTTTATATAAAAATATATCTGCACAGGTAAGACTTATCACAAGACCAGTATAACGATTTTAGTTAGGCCACAAGATCATAGAATAATTGCAAGTTCTCTTCTGAATTATAAGCTGCTTCCTTTTAGTCTCTTTTCACCTCACAATTAGTTCTTTTGGTTCTTTGGGTGACTGTACGGTCGTTTAATTTGCTTTTCTAGGCTTCTTAGTTACTAGGGGCCTCTTTAGGACTCACTGGACGATTCTTAGCGCTCCTATTTTTTATTTCTTATTTATTTATTTGCTTATATAGCGCTGGACTCGACCCCCGAAGGGGTATCTCCGCGCTTGATTCGCTGATGGTGCCAGATTCGGTGCCTTTAGTGGGTGTAAATAGGGAGCTATGTCTCACAGAAGAGATATGTCTTGAGTGCTTTCCGGAATGATAGAAGATTAGCATTTTGTCTCATACCAATAGGGAGTTTATTCCAGATGGAGGGTCCTATGTATGAAAGTGCTCGGACGCCCTGCCTGGCCTTCTTAATGGGGGGAATTTTTAGTAAGGATTGATTGCTTGAACGCAAGAGACGTTCCGGTTTATGGATTTGGATTTTCTGAGTCAGGTATTGGGGGCCTGATCCATAAAGGCTCTTATGTATGATGCAGCAAATCTTGAAGTTGATTCGCTGACGTATGGGCAACCAATGGAGCTGTTCCCGTAGGGGCCTCGATGGTGTTCTCGAGGGGACATTGAGGACCAGCCTGGCCGAAGTGTTTTGGGCCACTTGAAGACGGTTGAGTACGTATTCATTTGCTGAGATGAAAAGACCATTGCAATAGTCCAGTCGACTTATTACAAGGGCCTGGACAAGGGTCTTTCTATAAACGTCTGATAAGAAGGGAAAAACCCTTCTTAGGAGACCGATTGTCCGGAAACAGGATCCTGTCACTAAGTTCACATGTTCTTTTAGAACCAGGTCTTGATCCAGTCTTACTCCCAGATTTTTCACTGATTGCTTTGGGCAAGGGACGGGTCCGAGCTCTAAGGGCCACCAATCCGGTGACCATAGAAGATTGGCTTTCCCGAAGAGCATAACTTCTGTCTTGCCGACATTACACTGGAGGCAGTTGGAAGCCATCCAGGTGGATACCGCTCTCATGCCCTCGGCAAAGGAGTTCTTAATTTCCAGTCTGAAAGGGAAACAAGAGCTGGGTGTCGTCGACATACGACACTGGAGTAAACCCGCATGCTCTCACAATGTCAGCAAGGGGGGCCACGTGCACATTAAATAATGTGGGGCTTAGACATGAGCCCTGTGGAACCCCCTTGGTGAGCTACCTAAAGGTGGAACAGTAGGAGCCCGGCTCCTATGCGCTTTCCCCGGTGAAATGCCCGAGACCCTACCGCGGCTCACGCATCTAGCGTGAGCAAGCGTACGTCGCGTACAGCTCCAAGCTACGAGGCGTAGCGGGGCTCAGGGTACGAGTTGCACCTCTTCTGTGTGCTCCGTACTCCGAAACGAACAGAGGCCTTTCTTTGTAGGACGCGCCTCGCATACGGCTTCTGCAGAGGTAGGCACGTACCTGGTGGGCGGTAGGCGCACAGGGAAATAAAACGTTGCGGGGCCCGAGCCCGATGCAGGATCCTTGAGAGATGCTTGGATTCCTTCTTGGGTGGATGAGCCATGCACGGGCAGTGCGACTCGTTCCTGCAGGCGGGTGTCCTCGGATCTTTACTTTTCAGCGGGTGCGTGCACACAGGCAGGCGCGGCCCACGACCTCAGTACGGACTGTACTGGGGTCTCCCGAGAGGGGGGCGGTGCGGCCTGTAAGGTATCAGGGTCGGCGAGCAGGACAGCAGGACACGTAATTACGTGCGGGCGGCTGTCTCGGCAGGGTCACCGGCCTCGGAGGAATTCCGGCGGGAGGGGATGAGTGAGCGCTTCAGCGCGCTCCAGTGGCAGGCAGGGACAGAGGAGCAGGCAGGCTGACCCGGGGACAGAGAGCGACTCCAAGGAGCAGGGCTCTCACGGGTAAAGGGCAGGTGAGCTCCCGAGTGTCACAGCCCTAGGAGGGGCGATGGGGGCGCAGACTCAACTCCGGCGGGAGGCACACACGGCTCGAAGTTCAAAACGAGCGAAGACACAATGAACCAACTGGTCCTGGGGTTCAGTTCAGGGGGCAAGCTCAGTCAAGCCCTTGGAGAAAGTTTCTAGCAAAAGTCAGCAAAATCTTTTCTATAAATCTTCTCCTCTCCTTCCTCAGCAAGGCAGACAGCAGGCCAGTCCTCCCAGCTTCTTCTTCTCCTTGTAGTTGGGCAGAGGTTCGTTGTGGGAAACAGGATTCTAATTTGCTAGGAGCAGGGCTCCTTCTTTTATACAGCATTTATTTTGTCTTCTCAGGCCAGGGGGGGCCTTTGCATAGCCTAATTCAGTTTTGAAGCACTCTGTTGTGCTGTTCCTGGCTTTTCCTTTCAGTGTGAGGGGCAGGCACCTCAGACGCTCCGCAGGAGGTGGAGCCAGCATTCAGATGACAAGTACAGCCAGGAGTATCTTGTTGACAGTCTTCCCTCTTCCTGGGCCAGGTGTCGGGCATAGTCATCAGTCGCTCCCCAGGGGGCGGAGTCAGCATTGTGGTGGCAGAGCACAGCCCTATTCAGAGTCCAGGGGCACTCCCACCTCCCACTAAGGTTAATCCTTGCATTCACCACCTGTCATCCCCCAGCCCTGTCACTCACACAACCCAGACAGCAGATGCACATCCTAGCAGAGGCGGGCTGAAATGGTTAGGCAAGCAAATGCTAACTTTCTAAAAGTAGCATTTGCAAACACAGGATATTAAAATAAACTTTACTAAAAGAAGTATTTTATTATTCTGAGTTCAGGCATACTAAACTTGACTTTCTACCATGTTCCCTGAGCCTGCTGGGATTATAGGGTGTAATAATTCCAGCAGCTCATCTTGGCCTAAGAGAACAGGTAGCCTTACAATAGTGAAAAACTAATTTGGCTGTAATTCACTATTAGGACATGCCACACACATCAGGGCTTGTCCTACCTTACACTTACAATGCACCCTGCCCTAGGGCCTACCATAGGGGTGACTAATATGAAGCAAAGGGAAGGTTTTGAGGCTGGCAAGTATGTGCACTTGCCCAGCCAGCATGACAGTACCAGACTGTATGCAGGTTCTGCAATGGCAGACCCTAGACACATTTTAAAAGGCTGCTTCTGTGGGTGGTGCAACCAGCTCTGCAGGCCCACTAGCAGTATTGGTATTTACAAGCCCTGGCACTCCTGGTGCACTTTACTGGGGACTGACAGTAAATCCAATGAGCCAATCATGGAAATCAATCACATATACACTTTACAATGGGAGCACTTGCACTGCGGCACGGATTGGCCGTGGCACAGTGCCCTGAGCAGCGGATACCAGCTAAAACATCTGAGGCACATCAGCAAAAAGTGGAAGGGAAACTCACGCCAAGGTGCCAGGTCTAACACCCACAAAGATCGTTCTCTCCCAAGTGTATCAATAGAATAACCGGACATACCCCCTCACTATCGCATTATTCAAACATGGAATAAGTTCCCTTCAAAGCATACCCCCATTTCCCTTCCACACAAAATTGAACATTTGGTCATTAAACCCAACATTTTTCCAAAATAGCTCTGGGCCGCCTGAACCTGGGCCCATTTAATGAACGAATGCCCCACTATCCAAACCGTCAATTGTTTGTATTGGGGCCCAGCCACAGAACCTGTAAAGAGAAAAATAAAATGAATCTCAAAGCAAAGAGGATGACGCATGTGCCTCCCCGCGTTGCCTCTCACATACCGCTGAAAACAATTTGACGACCAGCGCCCTAACTGCATAATTTCGCCCTGAGACCATCCCCTATTATGTGCTTCAGTCGCTGCCCCAATCCTAATAGAGTGCGCTCCATATTGCTCACCATCCAACCCAATCTTCCGCAAAGCTTTACACAACACCATGCGCAGTTGATATGCTGTTACTGGCGCCCCATTCATGTGCTGAAAAACAAGCTCGCAGTCTGACCCCCCTGACAATGTCTTCCAGCTGCGGGCCAAACGCAATGGACAAGTAACCTTAGGAATCCTCGCTTCCAACCAAACCCCTTTACCCCTCTTCCTCTGATCTGTTTTAGAACTAGAAAGCCAAACATGCACACCTTCCTCAGAGAAAAACATCTCCTGCCAAGAAATTCCCTTTTTTGATTTGGAACCCAAGAGCTCAGAGACTCGAAAAGCACCAAAAAAACATGAATGTCATCAAAACAGCAAACAAACAAGCTTCAAATTCATCCCTGCAAACTAAAGGTAAAACTTCCAATAAACGAGCCAAATTCTGCCATGATAGGGGAGCACGGGACAACTGAACACCTCCTCGCTCTCCAGCCCAACCTTCAAGCATTCTCTTCCCGACCTTTGCCGCCGAAGGAGAATAACCCCTGACAATTTCCCTGCTATGGTCACCCGAGAAAGGCCTCTCTCTATAAGATCCAAAATGAACTGTACTACATCTTCAAAACGACGCTAAGTTTCCTCACATCTACAAGCCCCAGAAGCCAAAAATTCCTTCCATGCCATGGAATATGCTGTTCGCGTGGACGCAGACAACGAACCTACCACCAGTTGTAATACCGTACTTTGCCTACATACCAGAGGTGTTCCAGCATTGGGGTCGGTGTTCTCTCAGCCTCCTTGGCCAGCCCATGGAATCTCCCCCACTGCGAACGAGACAAAGCATCAGCTATGTCATTGTCCACACCAGGAATGCGCAACGCACAAAATGTAATGTCATGCTTCAGGCAGCCTAGCACAAAAACCCTCATTAACTTCAAAATCTGTTCATCTCTGGCTGACTGCCTGTTGACGATCTCAAACACTGCCATGTTGTCCACACAAAAAAGTTCCTTCTTGTGTGCCAGTTCCTCCCCCCAAAGGGTCAATGCCACTAACAATGGAAAAAACTCAAGAAATGTGATGCTCCTCCCTCCATCCCTCCATTCCTGTGGCCACTTTTCTGCACACCACCTGCCTCTCCAATATAGGCCAAAACCGTCACTGCCCGCTGCATCCGAAAACATTTGCACATCCCACTGCACATCATCCTCTCTGACCAGTGGCACACCATTACATGAATTGAGAAAAACGGACAACATCCGCAAATCCTCCTTCACTCCCGCTGACAAGCGTACACGATGGTGAGGCAAATGCTGAGCAGCCAAGGCTCTGCCCAATCTCCTACAAAAAGTTCTCCCTGCTCTAACCACCCTGCAAGTGAAGTTAAGATGTCCCAGCAAGACCTGAATCTCCTTCACCTTCACCTTTTGTTTTGACATCATGATGGCCAGCAATTCTAGCATTTTCAACTTTTTGTCATCCGGCATGCGAGCCCGCATTGCCACTGAATCAATCTCAATACCCAAAAAGTATAAAACTGTAGCAGGTCCCATTGTTTTTTCAGGAGCCAAAGGCACACCCATATCCTCCATGAGCTCATGGAAAGTGTCCAAAGCTGTCTGGCACTCCGCGGAGCCCGGGGAACCAACAAAGAAAAAATCATCCAATTAGTGTGTTACCAACATATGACCTGAGTGGTGCGTGAAATGCCACTGCAAAAAGGTGCTGAAACATTCAAATAGTCCTTCAAAAAAACAGGGGAAACCCGGTAAACCAAAGGCACCTGGGTAAATAAAGACTATTATAAAGAAAAATGATGCCTAGGACTCTGCTAGCACAATGTTATTTAATGGATGGGACCATTTAATTATCCCATCCTATACCCAAAACATTGTATTTGGATGAATCAAATTTTATATTTCATTTCCTCGGGTAACCCAAACCTATATAGAGAACAGCAAATGCTTTTTTTATGTGTTTGATTTCAAATTAATTGAATCAAATTTCTTATTTATTTGAGTCTATTTTTGACACATTTAAACAAACATATATATATACACACACCACTTTTTACATATATACATATACGGTACATACAAACAATAATAAATTGGTATTGCGGTATATTCTGGTAGCCCAATTTTTTACATAGGATGCTAGCTCCTAGTATATAGCCTCAGCATTCCTTAGATGTATATATGTAAAAAGTGATGTGTGTATATATATATATGTTTGTTTAAATGTGTCAAAAATAGACTCAAATAAATAAGAAATTTGATTCAATTAAATTGAAATCAAACACATAAAAAAAGCATTTGCTGTTCTCAATATAGAGTTGGGTTACCCGAGGAAATGAAATATAAAATTTGATTCATCCAAATACAATGTTTTGGGTATAGGATGGGATAATTAAATGGTCCCATCCATTAAATAACATTGTGCTAGCAGAGTCCTAGGCATCATTTGTCTTTATAATAGAAACATTCAAATAGAGCACATGACATGGAGCAACCCATCGGTAATGCTTTGTCCATGTACAATTTACCCTCAAAATGGATACCCAGAAGATCCCAATCATCTGGATGGACTGGAAGCAACCGAAATGCAGACTTAATATCACATTTTGCCATCTCTTCAGTTGCGCCCGCTGTCACTACCCGTGACATGGCCACGTCAACTGAGGAATATGAAACTGAGGCAGCCTCCTCATCAATGAAATCATTCACCGAAGACCCCTCCGGCCATGACAAGTGCTGAATTAGCCTTTATTGCCCTTGCTCTTTTTTGGGCACCACTCCAATAGGTGATATTATCAAGTTCTGGATCGGCAAGTCATCAAAAAGGCCTGCCATCCTTCCTTCATGCACTTCTTTGCTTAGTTTTTATCGCACCACCCCGCTATGTTCAGACGCTGACTTCAAGTTATCAGCCCACCTTCTCTGCCTTGGTCCGAGATATCCCAAATGAAAACCATATTGAAAACCTTCCAAAAGCTTCTGTTTCACTCCTACATCCTCATACCCCTGAAGTGCCTGTTCTAGCTTTGACAGCCTAACTGGGGTAGGAGCCCTTTGTCCCAGAGCCCTGCTCCCCTCTACCTCCCCGACCCCCTTGAAACTGCTGTGTGGCGCCAGATGTACCTGCCTCCAACTGATTCCCTTGCTGACTACCTGTTGGTTTTGGCCCCCAACATTTAACAAGGGGATGGCGCTTACCACAGTTGGAGCATTTGTGTCTGTACTTGCAATACTCCCTAGTTCATAGCCCTTTGTTGAAGTCCCAGCATGCTCCAGTTCCAGCCTGTGTAGCCGATCCGCTTCCCACCCCACCCCGGGTTGGCTTCCCCTGAAAGGGTCGATACATTAACAGCAAACCACTAGCTGTAAAAATAGTTTTGCCGCCTGCAGCCGCCCCCATGGTATGCTGCCATAAATCTGTATCTAACTCCCCCCACTTTGCTGCTGAGGAAATAGAAAATCTTCATTCTCAGGGGTCTTACTAATATCAATAAAGAACTTGGCACAGAAGCTGAAATATGAAAAGACATCTTTATTAAATGTAATAAATGAGGCCACGTCACACAGAAACCGTAGTAACTGAATGAGGTAGTCTGAGGAATACAGAGAACAGAGGCCTTATATATGTTTTAGGGTTACAAAAACTCAGCATAAAAGAAAGGGGGCAGTCCTAGTATTTGCAAGCATGCAAAAAACCCAACATTCCTTCTTACACAAGCTGGACAAACCCATAATAAAAGACCACAACCCATATCGTAAACAGGTCATAAAAAGAAGGAACAGAAACATATGAGAGGTAGGATAAGGGGTGTGTATGTGCATACCAAACTTTACAATCTCCTGTGCTCTGATCCTTAATCTTGATCAGCTACTGGGCAAGGACAGCTTCAGGCAACAGGGTAAGTTCACTCAGGTCATCCATCAGCCAGCTAAAGTCATCAGCCTATGTGAGGGCAACTACAAAATGGCTGCCATGCACAAAATGGAACCCATGGTTCAGAACGAAATCTTCAAATACACAGTGAATCCATCGGTGTAACATGATGAAAACACTCATACTTGCTGAACTCACTATTTACGGTTCGCTGTTACCAAATTCGTTACAGAACCACGACCTTTATGACCCAGGTTCAGAATTCACGGAACCTCAGACCCTCCTTTTGGCCTTACATAGGCAATAACCTAAACTCATGTCAATCTGAATCCAGGTCTATATTCATCAGATCATCAAGATGTTGCTGGAGAATAATCCTACTACTTAGCAACTCTCTCGGGACAGGTCTCCTTACACATGTAGTAGCACAAAGGCCACATATGGCAGGACAAAATAGGGAATACCTCTATCTGTAGTAGGTGGCATAAGATCACACACCCAACAATTAGTGATGTTCACTACTAACTGGTGTTGATGTAGAAGCTGTACAATAGAATTGTTTGTGAATTCTGATCTTCTAACCTGCTCATGTTCAGGAAAAGGGTGAAAATAATGCAAAGAAGCAGTAGTAGGAAAAGACATAGGTTGGGAAGTGGGTGCAGAAGTCAATTGAGTAGAAAAAACAATCCCACCCATAAATTACAATGTCATGTTTAAAAAGACACTAGAAAACACGTTATTAAGAACATATAGACAACAGGAGAAAGTAGTGACCACTATTACAAACGAAATTATAATTTTTCACACCCCTAAACAGAAAGCAAATCCTAAAATTATCTAGTAACGTTTTATGGCTCCTATGCATTTCAGTAACTTATTCTATGTTCAGGTGAAACAGTGGTGATCCTCATCAATGCTCTGCCCACAGAAAATGGACTTTATTCTGCTTTTAATAAACAGAATACTACTTTAAAATAATGCCAGCAAAACAATAACAATCAGTCTCCTAACATCTAGTCTATACAATCACACGGAAACCTCTTGTGAAACCAACTATGCCCAGAGTCAGTTCAAAAGCCTCTCTGGCAGGCTTCTATTGTCCATCAAATCTTCTTTTGTTGTTTTCTTTCGCATGGGCCTCTTCATTCAGGCCTTTCATGTAAATGGTGCTTCTCAGTATCCGTTGGAGTGCCTACCTGGCAAACACTCATAGCTCATTTAAAAGTCTCAATGTCTCAATGCAGTGCACCAGTATCTCTCCTCTGCGGCAGACACTACAGATATTGTGCTCTTCATTGGTCATGGGCACAGATCAACTCGTGCAGACCCGGAAATATTCTCAGGCTCCAACACTGATCATTCAGTGTCAGAGGACGCTCAGGCTGCTCTTTCATGGGTACCAGAATGTAGTGCCTTTTGCCAATCTTGCATCCGCCGGTGCACTGCACTTCCGTTGGAGCAAAGGAAAAGGGGGGTGCGTGTGGCCAAAACTCAGGCCAAGGGGCTCAAGGGACTGCACACTGTCAGAGGTTACCAGCACATGACAGGCGCTCTTTTGCACTGAAATTCTGGTTCTGTGATGTCCAATGCCATCTGATGGAGCAAGTGCGATGCTTTAAACAGTTCATTGTATAGCAAGGGGACTGCAAACAGGTGGCCTGCGATCTTCAAAGATGTGGCCACACACCATGGGACAATTCTGGTCTAGAATACACTGTCATTTTCAAAAAACAAAACAAATAAAAAGGCAATAGGCAAAACAGTGCCTCTAGGCTTTTCAATTGGGTTTCCGTGTGAGAGCATATCCTCCATCATCTAAGGGTAGATAGCGACATGAGAATTCTATCTAAATGGATGTCCTTACACATAGTGGCATCGTCTAATGGGGTAAACACATTTTTCTCTCTCTGATTACATGTAGGTGTTCCCTAATTCCTTATCTACAACACCTCAAAAGAGAAATCGCATAACACATATTATCAGGGACATGTAGATACCTCACTTTAATAATTGTGCATCAAGTGGACTATACAATACAAAAGCTAATGATCAAAATGTGGAAACAAAAGACAAGAACTAGAGAGCCCTGGTATTTCCATGATTTGGAACACATCTAATCCACCAAAAATTAAAGCAGCAGAAAAAAAGGAACTAAAAACCAATTTAGAATAGGCATTGAATTTGTCTATTAAAAAAAAAAACGTAAGGTGTCTCCTATTGAGGTGAAAAACGTATCTTACTATAGTATTGAGTCAGTTAACCAGTCCATCACTACCCTGACAGTTAGACTGGGAAACATCAAAGTAGGCCTAAAGAAAATTCTTAAAAAACAGTCTGGTTATACAAAAGGGAATTATACATAATATGGGTCTCTGGTACATTACTGCAATTTGGAAGTGTGAACCTGAACAATACATCAATAATAATAAAAAAGCTGACTAGTGAAAGAAATATGGAAAATAGAAATGGGACTAGGTCACAGCTAAAATCCCAATGTGACATTGGTGAAACCTGGTTTCCTTTATGGTACAAAGCCATACACTACTTAGGAAGCAGAACAAAACTGAGTAATGTAATATAGAAATTAGGTCACCATGTACAAGAGTCACAGATCTATAATTTTATCCTTACGTCCAATCAGGATACATACATTTAGGGTTGCCTGTTCCTTTAAGGGAAGAGGGGGCAAGTGACATATTTTGATCCTGTATATATCTTTTATTTTTCTTGAATGCTATTTATAGCCAAATTTGACATACACTGGTGAAGTGTTGTCTGTGTCATGTTCACAAAAATGAAAATATCATATTGGTGAAATTTAGCAAATCAACCCAACTGTACTGTAGCGATACACATCGTCATGTATATCCCTTCACAACACAGGTAAACTTGTAATAGTATCAAAAGCAGCAACATAAAACAAAAACATGCATAACGCATTTGTCAAGTCATCAGATGTACTTGCTGTATATCAAGCACGAAAAGCATAGACTAAACAATAACATATGTAAATGAGCGGTGACGCACAATACCATGTCCCAAAACCCAATATTCGGGCCATTCGGGCCTTCTTAATTTGTCAGGTTTAAAATCCTTACCCTCCTTTTGACAGTAGATTACCAGTTAGTGGATATCTGCTGACAAATACAACTTTCTAACATGCAGGACCAGCAAGAACAATTCATGATAGGACCAAATACACAAACATAAAAAACACATGAACATTTCTTTCCAAAGGAGGTACGTAAAAACACATCTCCTTTCAACCAACCAAACTCACGTGTCTTGACAGCTTTAAATCACCCAGAATAATCCCTGAATGATCTGTAGGCAGAAGCAAAAAAAATACACAACACACAAAAGAGAAACATTTCTCATAACAAACAAATATCAATTATAACTTTTAATCAGAAGACAAAACATGATACACATTAACAAACACATAAATAAATTTCCATTACTTAACTGTTACCATCTTGTCAGTCAGCTTGCAACATCAAGCCACCTTAGTTTTGCCTGCAGAGCATTTAACATGATGTTGGGACTTTCAAAGAAACCTTTTTTATATTTCCCTTTGGAATTAAGTTCTTTAATGTTATTGATGTTCTTATGGAGAAACCAGAAACCCCACCTTTTAGAGGCCTGTTTAGCAAGGTCATTCTGCATTCCACAGAGACAAGGCCCTAATTTAAAAGGTCACAAATGTCAACATGAGAGCCTTCTTCCATTGTTTACAGGTAAACTAAAGATAGCATCTCAGCGTGACTTCACAGAACCTTAAAAACACACATACCAGTTTTTAGAATAAATGCTTGTTGCAGTGGTACTCATTTCATCTACCTTAAATGGATCTCACTGGGTCATTTAAATGGAAAACCTCAAAATGGGGACAACCTGCAAATTTGTATTATACCTACATGTATGCATTTACTGAAGCCTAAAGCACTTTAAAGTTATTATAAATTCCAAGAATGCTGTTTTAAATGGTCTATTTTACCCAAATTCGACTTTGATCTTAGGGGCAATTAAAAATAAATATCCTATAATTGTTTTACATATTAATCATCCTCAGAATGTTCTCTACAAATTGCAGAGATTGGTCATTAGACATATCTCATGTAAATCCTTAGAAAAATTAGTTTTGTACGCCTGCCCTAAGTGAAATTCCATATGCTAATGTTCTCATTATGCAGTGTAACACAACTTAAATTAAATTATAATGCTAGGAGGTCACAGTATGAGCATTAAGCTTCATGAATTGTAAAAAACGAATTTTGTAGCACTTATTTTTAATAATTATTTTTCAAAATGTATTAATTATTTTTAATAAACCCAATAATTTTTGATAATTCGACATATAAAAGCGAGCTGCATCCCTTGCCTATCATTTTAGACGCATTCATTTATAAGTCTAAGCACAGAAGCCTAACTTATAACATGACAAAATGTTTGCGCCACTTTAAAAGGACAATTTAATTAGCAACAGACCCAAGAATATGCTTACAAAATTTTGCTTAATAGACTGAAAACATAAAAAAACACAAACACACATTTGAGCTCATTTCAGACATAAACAGAAAAGGTGTCAAAAATACTCAGGACACACAATACAGCGCGCTTTAGCCATGTATTTTCGTGAATAGTGCCATCGCTATTCACTTACGGAAGTTGCACTAATGGGGAAACCTTATAGACATTTAAACACACATTTGACCCACAAATCAATACTCAGGACAGAAACGAAGAACAGCCCACAGACTGTACTTGAACCAAACCATTTCCAAATACTAGTTGTAAGTCATATTTACAAGAAACACTTCTCAATAGTGTTCCAAAAGACTGCAAAAATAGCCCAACAGACTGATGTATGTCCAAGAAGCGAAAATAAACTCAATTCACTAGCTTTGGCTAGCAGAACACCAAACAAAATCGTTCTGCATATGTTCATTCATAAAACTGCGCAGAACAGAGGATCCTTGTTTTGTATTATGTCATATTTTAATTCCCTGGGGATACAAAATCGCCAAGGAAGAAATATGTTTTTAAATCTAACCTATTTAGATATTCCCTTTAGGGGAAACCGGCTAATTGACTTCACATCATACTATGGTACCTTTAAAAAAAAAAACACATTTTTCCATGTGAGCTTAGAACAGGCATGCCAAAAATACTGCGGAATACGCAAGTATTATAACCAAAGTAGTGCTTAAGGTACTTTTCGTACGTGCACCGTTCCTAAGGACCAAATAGAGAAAATTCTCCTCATTACCTGTCTACACAAATTGCATATTCAAACCTATACAAACTAAAAGTTGGCCAACACAATTTCCAAAGTTCCAAAGCTGCATTTCCAAATTTGCTAAGATCAGGCATCTTATAGCTAACTAATCTAGCTTCAAACTTCAAGGGGTTATCTCTACCAATACACTCGCAAATATACGAACCCCTCGGCTATGGTAATTGCAATGACCAAATCAAAAACCCAAAGAACCAAAAAACCAAAGTACTGGGAGCGACCCACTTATACTTAACTCTTACTTTTACTAAACAAAAGGTTATCCAAATTCTAACTGTCAAGTTCTACCTGACCTAATGGTCTTTTTTAGAATACTCACGCCAAAAAGGTTCTCAGTCAAGAGTGACATCATGTGGAGGATCAAAATCAGGAAGATCAGAAATATATTGGGCTGCAGAAACAAAGAATCTCCAGAATCCCTGTGCACACAGTACCTTCTTAGTAGAATCCTGTTCTGTCTTCCTCAGTAGATTTCAGTCTCTTGACAAGATCACTCCCACAGAAAGTCATTTCTCTGATAAGCCCCGCGTTGGTTGCGCCATTTGAGGAAATAGAAACTCTTCATTCTCAGGGGTCTTACTAATATCAATAAAGAACGTGGCACAGAAGCTGAAATATGAAAAGACATCTTTATTAAATTTAATAAAATGAGGCCACGTCACACAGAAACCGTAGTAACTGAATGAGTTAGTCTGAGGAATACAGAGAACAGAGGCCTTATATATGTTTTAGGGTTATAAAAACTCAGCATAAAAGAAAGGGGGCAGTCCTAGTTTTTGTAAGCATGCAAAAAACCCAACATTCCTTCTTACACAAGCTGGACAAACCCATAATAAAAGACCACAACCCATATCGTAAACAGGTCATAAAAAGAAGGAATAGAAACAGATGAGAGGTAGGATAAGGGGTGTGTATGTGCATACCAAACTTTACAATCTCCTGTGCTCTGATCCTTAATATTGATCAGCTACTGGGCAAGGAACTGGTCTAACAAGGTCAGCTTCAGGCAACAGGGTCAGTTCACTCAGGTCATCCAGCAGTCAGCTAAAGTCATCAGCCTATGTGAGGGCAACTACAAAATGGCTGCCATGCACAAAATGGAACCCATGGTTCAGAACAAAATCTTCAAATACACAGTGAATCCATCGGTGTAACATGATGAAAACACTCATACTTGCTGAACTCACTGTTTACGGTTCGCTGTTACCAAATTCGTAACAGAACCACAACCTTTATGACCCAGGTTCAGAATTCACGGAACCTCAATGCCATCCGAGCCCGAAACTTCTCATCGTACTAGGCCCATGCATGACCCCCCCCTGTAAGCTGGGCTTTCCAAATCACATCCATATATTTAAAGATAGACACGCTCCGCTCCGGGAATTTCTCACAATATACGCTTGCATATATTAGAAACGCTGCTGTCCAGTTCTCAATAGTCAATGGCACTTTAGGGCGCTTAGCCAACTCATACTCTTCCTCTTTAGAACCTTCTTTTGACTTGACCTCCCTGTGAAGGAGTTTCAATATCTCAACATACTCACCCTTCCAAATGCGCTCTTTTGTTGTCAACATTAAATGAGCGCCCAAAGGCTTAGTTACCCCATGTAAGGCAGCTTCTTAATTTTCAATTCTTTACTATCAAGTGGCTCTTTAACCCCCTTTGCTTTATCCGTATTAGTCCAGCTCCTCTCCTTATCGTCCAAGGCCACATTTCCATCCTCAGTGCCCACTCCCGTGTCCTTGACATATTCACTTTTGAGCAGTCTACCCTCCAATTCCCCCCGACCCTCTCCTCCCCAGTCCCCACAGACACCATTTTTGGTTTGGCCTGTGTTTGAGCTTTCTCACCTGGCTCTAAAGAGGCTGGTCTAGCCGACTTCGACCACCGTGTCGATAATTCCACTCATTCCCTTGTCTGAGGAGCTCTCACCAAGGGTCCGCGCTGTCGTCTGTTCCTTGGCTGCTGTGCCACTCCAGAAACCTGTAAAACACTATGAGAAGCATGAGACGGCCCTCCCCCTTCCATCTCCTGCAATTCCCCTTCCTCTGGGCTGTCTCCATCATTATCCAGCAAACTCGGCTCCACCACCTGAAGCCCCTCCTTATCAAATGCAACCTCACGGGTCCTACCAAAACCTGCATCAACAATACTGTCCTTCATGTACACTTGGCGTTCCTTTGGCGGGGGAGCCGACTGTACCCGCCGGTTCTCCCCCAAGCGTTGACTCTGAAGCTCCATAGCCGACGGTAAGGTGGACCACCTAGACCTGCTATTCTTTGGGACCAGCGAGGTCGCGCCGGACCTTCGTGCGCTGATGACGACTGGGTCCCTCGGCGGTACGGAAAGTGCCGCACCAGGCTCTGTCCTCTCTTCACCTCGGCGCAGCTGGGCCGAACCGCGCCGTACCGAGTCTGCTGCGCCACGCTGATCTGAATCCTGAAAAGAAAAGGTTTGGACTCATGTGCTGGAACCCCTAATAGAAAAAATGGACTCTGACCCCTGCCAACTAGACACCACCGGACCTGCCGACCGCCTTCTTACACACCCTGACTGCCCAGTCCTGCCTGGACTCACCACAGAGAAATATGACCCCTTTTCATCACCATCACTCCAATCCAAATTGGCCTTTGCCGCTGCTGAAGCCTGACGCCAACTCCTACCCTTTTGGGAAACATCACTCTCTGCAACTCTCTTATCCACCTGATGCCTTTCTACTGCACCCCTGGTAACCTTCAAGCTCCCCGCTCGCACCAGATGAGAAGACCGTTCAACTGACCCACGGCCCCGCAAACCTTCTGACCAAGAGGCAAAGGTATCTAAACCCTCCCATGCCTGAAAACTACCTGCTGGCTCCAAATCCTTCAGCACCTGTAAAAATGAACTGAGAACAACATCACCAGCACTCACTCCTGGTGACACGACCCACGCCCCAGATGGTGTGGTTCTAAATGCCGTAATCTTTTCAACCTGCCCCATGCCAAAAACCTGAACGTCACACCTGCCCCCACTCCCATCCCCCACTTGCGCCCATTCAACATCGCCCCTTGAGCTTCCCCCAACAGACAATACATCCCCTCTTACAGATGCCGGTGAAGTAAATAACAAGGGGCTGTCCACATTCCCCTCATCTTCCAAATCAATGTCGAAGTCCTGAGTCTCACGAGGCACACACTCCCCAACCGTCAAAGTGTGTGAAGTCACATCCTGTAAAACACTGCCCAGCCTGCTATCATGCCTGCCTGCAGTATCCTCCAGAAAAACAGCCTCGGAGTTCCCCAACGAAATAGGCCGACAAGGCAAGACCTGTTCCCCTCCAGCCTCCCGTTCACTCTGCCCCCTCCCCGCAATGAAATCTCGCCGAGCGCTTCCTCGCCCAAAGCCAACTGCTGAGTCACACACACGCGGAGCGGCCGAGAGCAAAGCAGAGCGCTTCCTGCTCCCCCGCCGGCCCCCGCGCCTTTTATTAATTAAGGAAGAGGCACCCGCCCACTCTCCTTGTTCACGGGGACGGGCTGCCTCACCATGACATCGCTAACGGGTGCGCCGATGATGCCTCAGCCTCACCTCTAGCGATGCTGCGTGACGTACCAGCAGCGCCCCCGCCTCCTACATGACCCATAAACGACAGGGCCGGTCTCCTAGTGCGAGACCGGCCCCTTTCACTTACCGGTGAAGCCCGGCGCCATATCGGGGTAGTACACGCTGCCACCGCAGCAGCGATGCCCGCAGAGGCCTGGCGTGGAGGGCACACCGGCCCCCCGCCGATCACCAGGTCCATTCTCCCCACTTCAGAGAGAAGACGGAGCGCCTCCAAAACCCTATGATCCTCCATTACATCAGTAAGTCGACAACTAAATATCAAACGCTAAAAACTAAATAAACTAGCGCTAAATGCAATTACCTAAACTGACTAGAAAAAATTCCCAAAAAATTCCTGCCTAAGCTCCCGGCCACCAGGTCACCAAACCTAAAATGGTGGCTGGGAGCAGGAGCCCAAAGCATTTATGCTTGGGCTCCTTTTGGGCTACATACTAGAAAAAGGCCAAAAACTAAAATGGCCGGTATTCCTGCTTGTAGACCCCCCCCACCACAGCCCCTCCCAAATCGCCCGGGGTGGACCTCCCTTCGGTCGGCTGCCCCCCCAAATCCCCCCTGCATGTGCTCGTCATGGTTTACCCGGATGTCTAAGGCCAACCAAACCTTTATGCGCACTTTGATATCTCTCCACAGGCTCCTATGACCTGTGCAAGTGTTAAACAAGCCCTCTCAAGCCAGTCACAGTGCTGTTCTCATGCTGTATTACCAGTGTGAGAGCAGCTTCTTTATTGGCATCTAGGAGTCTGCATAGTGTACAGCAACCGGAGCAGAAGAACTCCGTGATGGCAGCCGGCAGCGCAGATAAGTTCTTTTTTCATATTTTTTACCCCCTAGCTCTCACACCTCCCCCACCCACCACTTATTGTGAAGGGGAGCGGCTACTGTCTCTCTCTCTCATGTGTTTCTCTCCCACCCACTCCTTAATGTGCTCACCAAAATGTTTCTCCCCCATGTTGCTCTGTCACCTGTGTGTTTCCCGCTCCCATAGCTCTGCATTCCTCTGTTGTCTATGTGCTTTTCCCCCACACTCCACATTCCTGTCTCTCATCCGTGTTGCTTCCTCCACCCTCCTCCGTACTGTTTCCACACCTGCACTCTCCCTGTTGTTCTCCCCAGCCACGCCTCAATAGAATGAAAAAAACACTTTTGTGCTGCTTTTGAAAATAAATAGTTTTACCCAAGCAATTTGGATCAGTAGATAAAAAGAAAAAAGTGCCTATGTCATTTTGAAGGCAAATGCATGCTTGTTCAGTGCGTATAAAAAATGAGGGAGGGAGGGCAAGTGGACGCTTCTTTCTGCCTTTTGTTTTTTCCCACTCTTTGGCCATGCTGCACAGCAGTCTGGATGCTGTATAGCATCACTAAAAACATAGACAAAGCCAATAGATCCAAAAGGAAAGACCTGTTGTCTTTGCCAATTCTTGTTTCCCTTTTCACCTAATGTTTATGAACATTGGGAGTGTATGGGGTGTTAAGTATCCAGTGAGCATGCTCAAAAGTGGGTCATGATGATCTTGTTCTAAATTCCATTGGTATAATTGAATCCCAACATTTTCCAATGATCGTGATCTTTTATGGATTGTACATTCATATTTTACTTATATCTCCAAAACAACTAGACAAAAATTAATCAACCCAAGAAAAGACCCCTGAAAGTAGAAAGGAGCACATCACTTGGACATGGCTCATAGTTTGAATGTTGCTTGAAGTAAAGGTGCTCCTGGGAGAGCAGCAGATTAGTGTAGTGCCTGGCTGCATGGTGAGTGCAGGATCCTAGACAGTCAATGAGCAGGCTTGCAGAGAGACTTACTGGTTTTGAAGTCTGGAAAAAGAGTGCTTGGAGGCTGGTGGAGTGTATATAAAGGCACCTGCAAAACACAAAAGAGCAATTGACATTTTCTGATTGAACCAAGCGAAGGACTGAGGTCTGGCAGGAGTTATGCTGAGTATATAAGGTCAACAGAGAGGGTCCAAGCATTGGCTGAACTGGTCTTCGGGGCTGGATAATAAGGTCAAGTCAAGTCAGGGACATTTGTATAGCGCACACATCACTCAAAGAGTCTCTTGGCGCTTGCCATGAGGTCTATGAGAGAATAGAGAAGGTTTAGGATGCTTTGGAGACAGGTAGGATCACTACTGGTGTCTGACAGGACAGCTAATGTTCACTGATGGCCAAATGAGGGACTTGAGAGCTGGGAAAAGAAACATGAGGATTGGCTAAAGACTTCAAAGATGTTCTGGGCATGATAGAGGCTCTATCTACACAGGATAAATGTCCTGTCCTAAACATGTTCTTTCCAACCTATCAAATTCTAGCAGGTATGACAGTCACCAACGTAAGCAAGCATTCTGTCAGAGAAGTATAATGGAATGAAAACCTCTAAAGAATTAGGAGGAGGAGCAGTGTAGGGAAATACTTTCTTCAGGAATGACGAGAAAGCAGATGCAAGACAGGGCAATAAAAAAGACAAGAATTTACCATAGTGTGTGTAGATACTTCTTTGTAGGTAACAGGTGAGTCAGAACTAGATACAATCAAGATTGACAAACCCAAGTAATATAATAATAGCTCTGACATGTCCCATATCATTACTGAAATCCTCTTCGCAACACATCTGAAGTGACCTCCTTGGACACTCTCTCCCCTGAAAACCTAATCACGCTTCCCCAATCACTGAAAGACACTAAAGAAACCCAACCCAGACCCAGATGACCTAGCAACTTGCTGGCCAGTGATACACCTTCCGTTCGTGGAGAAATCACTGTAAAACTATCACCACCCAGATTCAGAAGAAATTCAAGATAAAGAGCTTGTACAAAACAACCGTTCTGGGCTGCGGCCACAGTGCATCACAGAGACAGTAGCCGCTATCCAACTGCTCCATTATGCACTCCACATCGTAGACAATGTCAACTAGTCTTTTGCCATTTTCTTCAATCTTTAAGCGGCCTTCAACATTATTGACCATCAAGTCCTTTTCTGCAATTTTTCACACCAGAATGTCTTCAATGGACACACCCTGCAGAGGTATAAACAATGCTTGACTAGCAGACGCAGCTCGTCCAGATGGTCTCCTCCAGATCGAAATCCACCCAGTGACCTGTGGCATACCCCAAGGCTCATTCTGTCTCAGTTGAAATGCAGCCTCTACATGGAGCCCATCAGAGGACTGCTGCCCCACAAGGGCTTCAAGGTACATCAATGTATGGATCACACACAACTTTAACTGAGAATGTTGTCTATACAAGATGTTACAGCTTGTACAGTGGTAGAGAGTGAAAGCAATGCCTCACTACCACTGAAGCCCAGATGTCTACAAGTAACCTAAAACTGAATCTAAACAAAACGGAACTCATCCTCATTACACCAAAATTAAACAACACCAACTTCAAGAATGACTCTCGTGGCTAGATGTCTTATCACATTCACACATCCTCTCTGCATCAAGAAGACATCAAAGACAAAAACTACATGCCACTAGGTGTTGCCACTTCAAAAAGTATTTTTCCCTTCCAGAAGCAGAGTCTGAAACTCTTGCACAAGCTCTGGCCGGCTTACACACTGATGCATTGAACTGCAGACATGAGTGTTGAAGTTCTACCTCACTCCACTGAAAAGCATCCTCTATGCAGCACCTGTTTGATCTGGAAGTTGTAGGGGATCCCATCCACTCTCAAATAACTCTACTGGCCTTCCCTGTCAGCCCACAAAACCCTGCAGATGTCCTACATCCCAAGAACCTGGAACAAGATACCATTTCAGATCGGACTCCTCTTCCGCAAGCAAATATTTGCCAGTACCTCTGGCTGCCCCTAATATCTCTCCACCTACCTCCATTCCCACACACTCTAAAATCCACTTCTCCAATGTTGCCCCACTCTCCCGTTACTGATGCCTATCTTGTAACCATTTCCATTCTACAGGCTCCCTTGCTTTGACTAGAAGAGTAAGCTCTATACATTCCATGCATGTATACGTACACACATGCATCCAATGCTGAGAGTAAGTTCTTCCCTGGCCCTCTCTCTAGCACATGGGTACTCACAAACATTTTCCCATGGGCCGCAAAGATTGGTCTTTGATGGGACCGAGGGCCACACTGATGCCAGCAGGGAGTGGAAAGTAGTGTAGGGGAGTGAAGCATGTGTATCTACTGGCTGAACTCAATTACGTAATGTGAAACTAGAAAACCTGGGATGAATCCCAGCTTCTCCACTTAACCAAATTGTGTGACCCTGGGACATTGCTTTATTTCAATTTCTCTCCTTTATTTTCACTGTCACATTTATGAGGACATCAAAATACATGACTTCAGGATGCGTGCTGTACAAAACCATCTCCTTTGCTTGGATGTAATCCCTAATGGAATTGTTGCCAGGGTGGGGGGGAGCATGGACGTTTCTAAATTGATGTTTGAAAACCATCACTTGAAAAAAATACTTCTGAATGCACTGCTATAATTTGATTTACTATGGTGAAATGGTTCTACAGGTCAATGAAATACACTTTTTGAATTTTGAAAAGACTATTGTATTTTTACATGTTTCCTGTCTTTAAAAATGAAGGTGTTCCTAAAGTTAAGGGCTAGTTACTTCCTTTGTTTAACTGCAATTAACCTTTAAATAAGTGCTTGCTGTATATTTAACATTTTTTTAATGTTGGTGCTGAGTCGAGTAAACAGCTTCCCAGTGCTGCTGCTGCTCAGGTGGCTGCAAGTAAAGGTCAGGAGGGCTGCATGCGGCCTCCTGCCGAACTTCGAGTATCACTGCTTTAGCACATACTATAAGGTCAGTAGGGTTCCTTAACGGGCCTCTACTCATGCACCTGCTGCATTCATTGCTTTAGTTAGGAAGCATCCAAAGTAGGCCATGCCCCCATGTTTGCCTTTCACCTGTTTTATGCCATATATGTTCTGTAAGGTGAATTTAATTGCTCCCGGCTGCTGCCCACCCTGTGCCTGTTTTGCAGTACCTGTTCTGCACAGGTAAGGGACGACCTGCTCTGATGATGCTAGTACTGTACCTGTTCTGCAGGTAAGGGAAGACCTGCTCTGATGATGCTTGTGCTGTACCTGTTCTGCAGGTAAGGGAAGACCTGCTCTGATGATGCTTGTGCTGTACCGTCTGCAGGTAAGGGAAAACCTGCTCTGATGATGCTTGTACCGTACCTGTTCTGTAGGTAAGAGAAGACCTGCTCTGATAATGCTTGTGCTGTACCTGTTCTGCAGGTAAGGGAAGACCTGCTCTGATGAGGCTTGTGCAGTACCTGTTTTGCAGGTAGGGGAAGACCTGCTCCGATGAGGCTTGTGCAGTACCTGTTTTGCAGGTAGGGGAAGACCTGCTCTGATGATGCTTGTGCTGTACCTGTTCTTCAGGGAAGAGAAGACCTGCTCTGATGAGGCTTGTGCAGTACCTGTTCTGCAGGTAAGAGAAGACCTGCTCTGATGATGCTTGTGCTGTACCGTCTGCAGGTAAGGGAAGACCTGCTCTAAAGATGCTTGTGCAGTACCTGTTCTGCATGTAAGGATAGACCTGTTATGATGATGCTTGTGCAGTACCTGTTCTGCAGGTAAGAGAAAACCTGCTCTAATGATGTGTGCGCTGTACCTGTTCTGCAGGTAAGAGAAGACCTGCTCTGATGATGCTTGTGTTGTACCTGTTCTGGAAGTAACGATAGACCTGCTCTGATTATGCTTGTGCAGTACCTGTTCTGCAGGTAAGAGAAAACCTGCTCTAATGATGTGTGTGCTGTACCTGTTCTGCAGGTGAGGGACGGCCTGCTCTGATGATGCCTGTGCTGTACCTGTTCTGCAGGTACGAGAAGACCTGCTCTGATGATGCCTGTGCTGTACCTGTTCTGCAGGTAAGAGAAGACCTGCTCTGATGATGCTTGTGCAGTACCTGTTCTGCATTTAAGGATAGACCTGCTTTGTTGGTGCTTGTGCTGTACCTGTTCTGCAGGTAAGAGAAGACCTGCTCTTGTGAAGCTTGTTCTGTACCTGTTCTGCATGTAAGGATAGACCTGCTGTGATGATGCTTGTGCTGTACCTGTTCTGCAGGTAAGAGAAGACCTGCTCTGATGATGCTTGCGCTGTATCCTCTGCAGGTAAGGGAAGACCTGCTCTGATGATGCTTGTGTTGTACCTGTTCTGGAAGTAACGATAGACCTGCTCTGATTATGCTTGTGCAGTGCCTGTTCTGCATGTAAGGATAGACCTGTTATGATGATGCTTGTGCAGTACCTGTTCTGCAGGTAAGAGAAAACCTGCTCTGACGATACTTGTGCTGTACCCTCTGCGGGTAAGGGAAGACCTGCTCTGATGATGCCTGTGTTGTACTATCTGCAGGTAAGGGAAGACCTGCTATGATGATGCTGGTGTTGTACCTCTTCTGCATGTAAGGATAGACCTGCTCTGATGATGCTTGTGCAGTACCTGTTCTGCAGGTAAGGGAAAACCTGCTCTGATGACGCTTGTTGTGTACCTGTTCTGCAGGTTAGGGAAGACCTGCTTTAATGATAATTGTGCAGTACCTGTTCTGCATGTAAGGATAGACCTGCTCTGATGATGCTTGTGCAGTACCTGTTCTGCATGTAAAGATAGGCCTGCTCTGATGATGCTTGTGCAGTACCTGTTCTGCAGGTAAGAGAAAACCTGCTCTAATGATGTGTGCGCTGTACCTGTTCTGCAGGTAAGAGAAGACCTGCTCTGATGATGCTTGTGTTGTACCTGTTCTGGAAGTAACGATAGACCTGCTCTGATTATGCTTGTGCAGTACCTGTTCTGCAGGTAAGAGAAAACCTGCTCTAATGATGTGTGTGCTGTACCTGTTCTGCAGGTGAGGGACGACCTGCTCTGATGATGCTTGTGCAGTACCTGTTCTGCAGGTAAGAGAAGACCTGCTCTGATGATGCCTGTGCTGTACCTGTTCTGCAGGTAAGAGAAGACCTGCTCTGATGATGCTTGTGCAGTACCTGTTCTGCATTTAAGGATAGACCTGCTTTGTTGGTGCTTGTGCTGTACCTGTTCTGCAGGTAAGGGAAGACCTGCTCTGATGATGCTTGTGTTGTACCTGTTCTGGAAGTAACGATAGACCTGCTCTGATTATGCTTGTGCAGTGCCTGTTCTGCATGTAAGGATAGACCTGTTATGATGATGCTTGTGCAGTACCTGTTCTGCAGGTAAGAGAAGACCTGCTCTGACGATACTTGTGCTGTACCCTCTGCAGGTAAGGGAAGACCTGCTCTGATGATGCCTGTGTTGTACTATCTGCAGGTAAGGGAAGACCTGCTATGATGATGCTGGTGTTGTACCTCTTCTGCATGTAAGGATAGACCTGCTCTGATGATGCTTGTGCAGTACCTGTTCTGCAGGTAAGGGAAAACCTGCTCTGATGACGCTTGTTTTGTACCTGTTCTGCAGGTTAGGGAAGACCTGCTTTAATGATAATTGTGCAGTACCTGTTCTGCATGTAAGGATAGACCTGCTCTGATGATGCTTGTGCAGTACCTGTTCTGCATGTAAAGATAGGCCTGCTCTGATGATGCTTGTGCTGTACCTGTTCTTCAGATAAGAGAAGGCCTGCTCTGATGAGGCTTGTGCAGTACCTGTTCTGCAGGTAGGGGAAGACCTGCTCTGATGATGCTTGTGCTGTACCGTCTGCAGGTAAGGAAAGACCTGCTCTGATGATGCTTGTGCTGTACCGTCTGCAGGAAAGGGAAGACCTGCTCTAAAGATGCTTGTGCAGTACCTGTTCTGCATGTAAGGATAGACCTGTTATGATGATGCGTGTGCAGTACCTGTTCTGCAGGTAGGAGAAGACCTGCTCTAATGATGTGTGTGCTGTACCTGTTCTGTAGGTGAGGTACGACCTGTTCTGATGATGCTTGTGCAGTATCTGTTCTGCAGGTAAGAGAAGACCTGCTCTGATGATGCCTGTGCTGTACCTGTTCTGCAGGTAAGAGAAGACCTGCTCTTGTGAAGCTTGTTCTGTACCTGTTCTGCATGTAAGGATAGACCTGCTGTGATGATGCTTGTGCTGTACCTGTTCTGCAGGTAAGAGAAGACCTGCTCTGATGATGCTTGCGCTGTACCCTCTGCAGGTAAGGGAAGACCTGCTCGGATGATGCTTGTGTTGTACCTGTTCTGCAGGTAAGAGAAGACCTGCTCTGATGATACTTCTGATGTACCCTCTGCAGGTAAGGGAAGACCTGCTCTGATGATGCTTGTGTTGTACCTGTTCTGGAAGTAACAATAGACCTGCTCTGATTATGCTTTGCAGTACCTGTTCTGCATGTAAGGATAGACCTGTTATGATGATGCTTGTGCAGTACCTGTTCTGCAGGTAGGAGAAGACCTGCTCTGATGATACTTGTGCTGTGCCTGTTCTGCAGGTAAGAGAAGACCTGCTCTGATGATGCATGTGCTGTACCCTCTGCAGGTAAGGGAAGACCTGCTCTGATGATGCCTGTGTTGTACCTGTTCTGCAAGTAACGATAGACCTGCTCTGATGATGCTTGTGCAGTACCTGTTCTGCATGTAAGGATAGACCTGTTATGATGATGCTTGTGCTGTACCTGTTCTACAGGTAAGAGAAGATCTGCTCTGATGATGCTTGTGCTGTGCCTGTTCTGAAGGTAAGAGAAGACCTGCTCTGATTATGCTTGTGCTGTACCATCTGCAGGTAAGGGAAGACCTGCTATGATGATGCTGGTGTTGTACCTCTTCTGCATGTAAGGATAGACCTGCTCTGATGATGCTTGTGCAGTACCTGTTCTGCAGGTAAGGATAGACCTGCTCTGATGATGCTTGTGCAGTACCTGTTCCGCATGTGAGGATAGACCTGCTCTGATGATGCGTGGGCAGTACATTTTCTGCAGGTAAGGGAAGACCTGCTCTGATGATGCTTTTGCTGTACCTGTTCTTTGTCTGTCAGGGAAGGTTGCACTGCTACTGCTGTCTGTGCTGTATTCACTGTAAGACAGACTCTTCATTTAATATTCTACGTGCAGGTTATGTACACAGCTGAATTTCTTGTTAGTCCTGTTATCCTTTCTTTTACTCAACCACCCCTTAGCGTCTAACACCCATGGAAGCAATATTCAATGGTTAACGTTAAATATTTTAAGAGATTAAGTCAATTACGCAGGCTGAGCCAATTTTTTGCAACTCAAGAGCGTCTCTGACATAAATTATTTTGATATGACAAATCTAAAGGAAGAACAGTGCCTGTGAAAATGTATGTATTCTGTAGATTTCCATACTACAACTGTGTATTTTTTTTAATTCTTCAAGAAAAAGCTGAGAATCTTTTAAATCGTAAGTGTGAGTTACTTTTAGACTTTTGAAATAAAGTTTGCAAATCAGACCAGCACCATTGATTGGTGTTACTCTTATACCTGAACATATTGAGACCTTCTGGTATATACAGCACATGCCTTATATTTTTCACCTGAAAATGTTTTCTTTATTTTGAATAAACATATATGTAAAACCGTATTGCGAACACAAATGAAATTAGCAGGATTATAAAGTGCTACCAATTGAATATAGCAGTTTAGAAAGTGCCTATTGTCGTGGCTGAATATTGCTCAGTATCTCAGACCGGAGGGCAACTGGAGAGTTCCGAAACTACGAATTACAAACATTAGCAATTACTTGAACGCTCATCGCTATATCATCTTTTTGTAATTACCAGTCATTAACAAACGTGGTAATGTTTGTTTGGAGCCGGCTGCTAGTCACTGGCACAGAACGCCCTCGACGTGATTCATGTCGCCACCCGGGGGGGGGGAAATGTAGGGAGGGGGAGAGGGGAGCTCGGAGGAAGGCGGGAGGTTCCCACTCCCCGTTTTTTCCAGGCCTCTTTCTTCCTGCTAAGAAGCCCACGGTACTCCACGTGAACATAATCTCTTTCTAGAAGTGATTACTCTTTTCGTGAAAAGAATATGATTCAGGCCCACTCGAATCTTTGACAATACGTTGTTTTGTTTGTAAAATTGCCACCTGTCAGGATGATATTACACAGTTGCGCCTTTGTGCCATTTCTTGTGGGTTGCTAAAGACACATTGCAGAAAGTCTTCTGGCTATCACTCCACTGCCTCTTTTTAATTCAAACGAACCTGTTTTGGACAAACTGGGGAACTTTGGAGTTCGGTTACATGTAGTTTTCATGCCATGTTTAAACTGACTCCTTTGCCTTAAACAGGGGCATTAACACGATCTGGGCCTAAGAACTGATGCCTGTCTATTTTAAATTGATCCCAAACTATATGTTTTGGGTTACAGGTTGGTAGCGAAAACCGTGATAAAACCTGGTCTGCACTCGAAACACAGCTTAGGGTCTCCGCTTAAGAAGACTCGAACATTCTACGGTCGCACTTAAAAATAGTCGAACTTCAGTTTAAAATTTCATCTTCAAATTAGTTTCTGTGGCCCTAATACATAAAGTGCCCTGCAATGGATGGATGCCCCACTTTTCGTGGCCCAGTGCATTTTCATGTAGTTGGAGGCAGGGATTTAAGTATGCCGGGTTCTGCCGGTACTCAGCACTTGCGGTTCTATAAATCAGGTGCCTAGACGGGTCCCTGTCGGGCTCTCCATTTGGGCGTGCACCATGAGGGCGAAAAAATAATCTTAACTCTGCAGCAGTAGCACCCTTAACTGCCTTTGAGGTAACTTCAGAGAGACTCTGTATATTTGTTTCACAGTCTTATCATGTCAGAACTAAAGCATTTTCAATATTATATGCAACGAAGTAGTAGTTCATGCTTATTTATCTTACACAACTAACACCATTGACTAAGCCAATAGTCCTGGCTTGTTGTAGATGTAATGTTACTTGTTGTATTATATATCTGTATGCAATGACAGAAACAGCAAAATACCAGTGGGTGGGGCGGGGGCGTGGGGGGGCATTATGCTAAGCACTTTTAGTTTGCATATTTGTAAGCCACGCCCTTAATTACATCGGCCACCCCCCTTTGAGAGACCCTTTCGTTTTTAGGTCTCAGCTAGCATAGGCTGCGCATGCGCAGTCTTGCTTGCGAGATATCGTGTCTTAGAGTATGGAGGCTTGAACCCGCCCTTCTTCTCCGTTGGCTGGCTGCCTAAACGGCGGCCAGCCATTGGAGAAGAGCTCTCTCTGACGTTGTGTTTTTACTGTAAGCCCCGTCCTTTTCGGATTGAGGGGCGTGTTTTTTTTTTTTTAAACCTTTATTGAAAAAGACATGAAGAAACAATAGCAATCATACAGCCACTATGGGTCGGCTGGCAACCGTTACAATGCAACGTAGGATAAAAAATACACAGCCCTTCAGCCGACAACCCATAGGGCCCGGCGGCACATAGAAAACCATGTCCAACAAGACGTACATATAAAGGAGAAAGAAGGTTTTGTTTTTATTTTTTGAAAAACAACCCCCCAACCAACGAACATAGGAAAACTACTGCAAGGGCTCAAAGTAAAAGAGAACAATCCTAGCGAATCCTTCTGGAGAGGGGCACCGTGTCCACAATAATATATTGTCAACAAACTGAATGTCCGGAATGGAGATAGAGAGGGAACAGGTAGTAGGCAACAATACGTAAAGAAGACCTGGAAAAGAAGGAATGTCACGTTAAGGGGACTGGAGACGCTCCGGTGGCGGCTCAAAGGGGGGGTGCAGATCTCCCCACGGTATTGATTCCACTGACTCCATATTTTACCCCACTTTTTGGGTCTGCCCCTGGCAATATACACTGTTTTTTCACGGCACATGCACCAATCCATGTTCCTAGACCAGGCCGACAGACTCGGTGGCTTTACCGACCCCCACAATTGCGCAATGTCACGTTTGGCAATCATATTGCCCAACATATTGTTTGGGCAACATTATAGTCGTTGGGTTCCCATACATTTAACAGACATCTCCGGGCCTCAGGCAGAAGCGAGACACCTGTCACCTCAGACATAACACCATGCACACGAGTCCAGAACGATGCAACCTCGGGACATTCCCATATAATATGGAGGAACGTACCCACCATACCACAGCCACGCTTACACAAAGCATCTGAAACAAACCCCATCCGCAACAATCGACGACCCGTCATGTACACTCGGTGCAATATTTTTAATTGCACCAATCTCAGACGAGCCGAGATCGCCACCTCCTTTGGAGAGGATATCGCCGCCTGCCAGTCTTCGTCGTCAAGCTCCACTCCATCGCCGGTCCAGGACACGCGAAGCTGCGAGAGAAGGTCCATACGATGGTTTATTAATTTCTTATATATTAGGGAACTCGTACTGTCGGGGAGATGCCCATCTAATACTCTATCCTCCAGGGGCGAGCCGTCTGGGCCAGGCGTCCCAGGCACCATCACAGAAGAGAGGGCATGTCGAACTTGCAGGTAACGAAAGTGTTCGCAAGGGCCAAGTTGAAATTCCTGTCGCAACTCCTCGAAGGATTTAATCTCGTCCTTCCGCAAGAGATCACCAACCACACTAATTCCAATAAGGTCCCATTTGTCGAACCCTTTAGTCGTCCACAGTCTACCCAACTTCTCAGACGCATAGAGTGGAGTCGCCCGAGTGAGGGTATCCGACCAACCAGTAGCAGCGGTAGCGTTGTACCAAACCCGTACCGCGACCTTTGTAGGCCCGGTCAGGTTCATGTCCGACCGTTTCGAATAAAGTGCCCTGTTGTAATCTCCGCCCGGAAGCAACCATTTATCCATAGCGAAGGCCGGATTAGCAGCCGGACCGTACATCGCATGGTTAACTGGGCTCAGTTGAGAGGCCCAGTAATACCGTCGGATATCCGGTAACGCAATTCCGCCATCGTACCATGGTAGCGTAAGCTTGGCCAAGGCAATCCGGGGACGACCGGCCCACACAAGTTTCCTTTGCAGGCTTTCTATCTCATGAAAGTAGCTGGAAGGCACTAAATCTAAAGTGTTCTGGAGAGCATACAGAAATCTGGGAAGAGACATCATCTTGAATAAGGCTACCCACCAGGGACAGAGGCAGCCTGCACCACGCCTTCACGTCTGCTCGCAACCGAGCGAGCGGGGGAAGCAAATTGAGTCGGTATCTAGTCGTCGGGTCACGTGAGATGTGGATGCCTAAATACTTAAATCCAGTGGACGAAATCTGTATAGGACAATTACGTGGTATTAGTGGAACATCATCCGTAAGCGAGTATACACAGGACTTCGCCCAGTTAATGACCAGTCCTGAGTTCCTGCCGAAGGAGCGAAGGACATCAAATAGAACTCCTAAGCATTTCCGAGGGGAAGTAAGGTAAAGAAGAATATCATCTGCATAGAGCGAGATGCGATCTTCAAATCCGGGGGCCCACCTGATGCCCTTAAGGGATGGCTCCCATCTCAACCAGGCCACCAAAGGCTACAGGGCCAGCGCAAAAAGCAACGGGGAAAGGGGACATCCCTGCCGCGTACCCCGACCCAATGTGAAGGGAGCCGACACTCTACCGTTAACGACCACCTGGGCCAAGGGTTCCTCGTATAACAAATGGACCCAACCAATAAACACCTGCCCAAAGCCAAACTTAGCCAACGCCGCCCATAAGTACGGCCATTCAACAGTGTCAAACGCCATAGTGGCATCCAACGAGACCAAAATGGCCGGCTCACGCAGTGTATCCGCCCTCGCCAGCACGCCATGGAGGCGACGTAGATTCAGCACAGTATTACGGGCAGGGATAAAACCGGATTGATCCGGGTGCACCAGATCACTTATCACGGTTATCAATCGGTTGGCCAACACCTTCGCCAAAACCTTGGGTTCGACATTTAGGAGAGAAATAGGTCTATATGATGAACAGAACTCACGTGGTTTACCCTCCTTGGGAAACACCACAATGGAGGCAAGTCGTTGATCACTGGGAAGCTGGCCTCTCTCTCTCTAGATTCCAAAAACATCGCGCGAAGATACAACGCCATTTTGTCTGGGCACAACTTGTACAGCTCGATGGGCAGGCCGTTTGGACCCGTAGCTTTACCCGAGCGAATGGAGCGAATAGCGAGCGCTACTTCATCGGTGGAAAAATCCGCCTCCATTAGCTCTCTATCAGATTCCGACAGACAAGGCAAGGCGATATCCCGAAGCAAAAGATGGGAGTCCTCCTCTGGCCGGTCCGAGACCGGAGCATACACCTCACGAAAGTGGGAGGCAAACTCCTCATCTATCTCCAGTTGGTCCGTCACACGTACCCCATCCACTCGCTCAATCACAGGCACCACACGACTCAATCTCTCTCGTTTGTCCATCCAAGCTATCAACTTCCCAGCTTTATCGCCCACATCATACAGACGGCCCATTTGCTCCCGACTCATTGCTTTCGCAGCATTCGTGACCAAGGCCTTATAGTCAGACTGTTTAAACTGCAGAACATGCAACTTCTCCCGCGTGACTCCAGTTTCAAGACCTCTCTCCAGAGTTACCACCTCGGCCTCCAGCCGCTCAACCTCCTCATTGTGTCGCCTCTTGGAGCTAGCGATATGCGATAGCGCCTGGCCCCGTATCACAGATTTAAAAGCTTCCCAGAGGGACACCGAGGACGAAACAGATCCCACATTCTCCGCAAAATAAAGGTCCACAGCTTTAACCAACCCCGCTCTAGTCTCCGGAGATGCCAGGGATTAACTGGGGCGATTCGGCCCCCAGCATTCAGATGGAGATCAATATGAACCCACAGCGGGGAATGGTCCGAAATGCCTCTAGGCAAGTGTCGGGCCTCTCGCACCATCGTGGCCTGGGCAGCGGGCACAAGAAGGTAATCAAGCCTGGCCAGGCTCCCATGTGCCCCAGAGTGAAAGGTATATTGGACCTGTCCCGGATGAAGCATCCGCCAACAATATACCATACCAAACGTATCCAGTAACCCACTAAGACCGGATTGGGATGGTGTGAGCACCCTGGGAGGATGTCGATCCAGCAAGCCCTCTATCACCGAGTTAAAGTCCCCTCCCAGCACTAGAAGCCCCTCAGGAGCCCCAGCAACAATTTACCCAAGTCAACAAATGTGGAAGCCTGCAGGCCAGGGGGAACATAGACCGAGAGGACAATTACAGTTCTTCCCTCCCACCTCCCAACAATTGCAGCGTACCGACCCTTGTCATCCAATATCGTGTCATCAATCTCCAAGGGAAGGGAGCTACGAAGCATGATACCAGTCCCTCTAGAGCCCGAAGTAAACCCAGAGTGTGCCACCAACCTGTAGCCCCTACGATTCATAGCATGGAACGTATTCCCAACCAAGTGCGTTTCCTGCAGGAGTACGATGTCGGGAGAAAGACGTTTCACATACTGGAGTACGATTCCCCGCTTTATCTTGTCCCCCAAACCATTGACATTCCAGCTCAGGACCCATAACCCCCTACCCCCCATCCCGGAAGTGAGTAATCCGGTCGACCAAACCTCACGAAGGAAACACAGAAAATGCAACAATACGTAGCCCCAAATGCAGTATAAACAAAAAAAGGAAAACCCTCCCCCCTCCCCCCAAGCCCCAGAACAACAACCCCCCCACCCTGCACCCCTGTGAGGAACCAAGAAACCACCCCATTCAGCAGTGTGCCTGTCGCCCTACCCCAAAAACTAAACTACAGATGAAAAGGAAAAACACCCCAGGAGGAGGAAGAGTCCCGAACACCCCGCCGCCCCAGGGTTCAAAGTATAAAAGTCATCGACCCAGAAAAGGAGAACAAACCATCGTAACACAGTACAATGGAAGCATACGCTGGTGCCTCTACTCCTCCTGGTCCCGTCGGCCACCCTCAGCACCACCAGTGCGATCCGCATCGTCTCTAGGCGTAGATAAAGTGTCCAACCAGTCACTGGCCACCTCAGGCATGTCGAAGAAGAGCACCCGTTCATTGTGTTCAATGCGCAGTCGAGCGGGGAAAAGCATGGCATACTTCATGCCCAAGTCTCGTAGTCTACGTTTCACCCCGGAGAACGCCAGTCTCTGCTTCTGCACCAGGGGAGTAAAGTCAGGGTAGAAGCTGACGGAGGTATTCTCAAACCTGGTGGGGCCATTGGTCCTCGAAGCCTGCAAAATGGCGTCTCTGTCTGTGTAATTGAAGAGCCGCGCAATGATGGGCCGCGGGGCCGTCCCCTGGGTTTGTCTGCCACACGGAATCCTATGGGCGCGTTCCACAGCAAACAGCTTGCTCAAACCTTTAGGGGCAAGATGATTAACGATCAGGTCCTCAACCAGAAAGTCCGTTGATTGATCAGCCGATGTCTCCGGCACTCCGACTATGCGTATGTTGTTACGCCTAGCACGACCTTCAAAATCCTCGAGTCGGCGAGCAAACCATTCGCTAGAGGATCGAAGGGTACGAACCTCGGTTTGGAGCTCGGAGACATCCGTGGTGAGACTGGCAGTTTTAATGTCCAACGACTTCACCCTCTCGTTGGTTTTAGCCAGATCTGCCCTGATCAGGCCCACGTCCACCGCCACCGTGTCGATCTTAGCCGCCAAGGTCTCGTACTGTTGGCCCATCGACGATTGTATGCTGGCGATGGCGCCCATGACGTCTCGAAGAGTCGGTTCTTCCGATTCCGGCGGGCCACTACCCATGCCTTCCGAGGTTTTACCTGTCCCACTCGGTGAGCCCTTGTTACGCGCAAATCTGTCCATTATAGAAGCTTGGGCTCCGCCACCACGAGTTGTAGTCTTGAGAGACCGTTTGTCACCCTCAGATTTCGCTGCCATGGTGAAGTGCCCGCCCCGCCGGGGCTTTCGAGATCTGGTGTAAATGGCTCCCTCGAAGGAAAACTCCACAAGGTGTTGAAACACAGGGCGCAGTGGGGAGCAAGCAAGGAGTCACAGTCGCCAGCAGGCTCGAAATCAGCTATCTCCAATCCTCGCGGCCAAGGAGAAACGAAACCGAAAGTAGACCCCGGGCAACCGTCTCATGCCACTGGCCGTTGTTGTTCAACTACTTTCGGGGTGCTCCCAATGCCCAAGGTCCGGGATGAGCCACAATGTAGGCCTCTAGGCTCCAGGAAGGAGCAAGTCAGGCGTCCGGCGTCCAAATCAAATTCTGAAAAGGGTCTTCCAGATCAGGAGAGTCTCAGCAAGAAGAACCCGTCGTCTAAAACAGGATTAGTGCCAGGATAGTCGGTGGAGGCAGCGAGGGTCCCGGGAGCTCACAGCTCACGGGACCATCTTGGATGTGCGCTAAGCTCCTCCTCCAAGGGGCGTGTTTTTTGCGTTTCTTTCTCTCAGAGGGGAGAAAGAAAAACACGCCCCCAGTCTGAAAAGGACGGGGTTTACAGTGAAAATACAACGTCATGGCGAATGTTTTTTTTTTCTGGCACGTGGAAATAAAGTGAATTCCCCAGAGTCACTTAAAAGTGTGCCAACGCCCAGACTCGCACCTGCCTCCCAAGTTCCAAAGTTTGCATACTCTCTGTCAAGAGTGTCGGGACTACAGATTGTCAAAACTACAAAGATGGCCAACATACGTACGTATGATGCAGGGGCAATCAGGCAAGTCAAAAGGCCAGCCCCCTGTAGTATGAACGCTTCGCGTTCCCGTTTCCTGGTTCCTGTCTCCTTGTTGAGAACCCTGCTGCCGCCAGGGCCGGCTCTAGGCACATGGTGGCCCTGGGCAGGGAGCGTAGGTAGGGGGCCCGGAAGAGGGGGTCCGGGCGGGGCGGAGCGCGCAGGCCAGTAAAGAGGGGAGGGGGTCAGGGAGTTTAGAAGTGGAACAGAGCCGGAGGCCGCCAAATCCCTGCCAGGGGCCACCACGCAAATATGTATCCATCCTCAGAGGATTAATATATTAAGGATATATATTGGCGTGGTGGCCCCTGGGGTTTGGTGGCCCTGTGCAGGTGCACAGCTTGCACATGCCTAGAGCCGGCCCTGCTGCCGCACCTTTTATTCGCAACCTCCACGCACCTGGTTGTCCTGTTCCCGGTTCGAGTCTCCACGTCTGAGCCCCGCCCGTTGCTGGTTCGAGTCTCCACATCGGAAACCTCGTCCGTGCCCAGTGCGAGTCTCCGCGTCGGAAGCGACAGCTTCTACCACTCTCCAGGGCTCCGCCTTCTGCCTCTCTTCTGGGTTCTTGTGTCGGAAGCTGCAAACCTCCCAGGCGCGATGCAGAGCTTTCTCGAAGAGAGTCGCATTTTAGGGGATCACGTCGAGAGCTGCCATACGTCCCTCTCCTCCTCATTAGCGGTAATGCAGCAGTAAGTCTCTATCCTCCTCACAGGGTGTCCTTGTGCCTCTCCATTTGTCAAACCTCTACCTGCTCGCACATTTACGTATTTTTTACCAGTCTTCAGTGAGGTGTCAGTTTCACCTCCCTTCCCGGCACTCCTGTGCTCGCTGTAAAAAAGAAGTGAAATATCTTGTTCTACTTGAACTTGTAACAGCGCTTAGCTCTGTTTATTTTTTACTATATTTGTGCTTACTCCTACCGGGGTGTCGGTGATAGCATGTTGTGCTATGATTTATGTTTATTATTATGGTGTTACTCTCCTGATGTAAAGGAGTCTGGAGTTTTTGGTAGCAGTTTTGTCCTCTCATGCACATTTCAAGTATCATTAATCTATAGAGCCACAGATGAAGAAAAGTTATTTTTACATCTTCTTTTCAACGTTCTTAATAGGTGAGCGAGTGACAGGGAACCAATGCACCCATTAAGCAATCTTTAAGTAGTCTCCATCCAATTAACATTTATTCCTTCATTTTCAGCTTGCAAGAGGCTATTTTAAACTACGCAAACCACTTAGCGGAAGAAGGGAGTTTTAAGGTACAGGTGGTTCTGATGTAGAGAATTTTGAGTGTAACGAAGTAGTAAGGTGGGTTAATTTCTAATATATGTTTCCTTTGTTCCTACAGCTTTGAGTTATTCCTTGAGGATTGTCTTCACACTGCCTTTATTGAAACTCTCTGCTGGCTGATACCACGAAGAATCCCTTCCTTCTTACCTTGTTTTGTTTCCCTTCCTTCCCTAGTTACTTCTGTTGACTAGATTTAGTCTGGCATCATATGTGAGAGGCGGAAGAAGTGGATTATTCTACAGTTTCTCGACGCTCCTGCGGAAACTCAGGTGAGATCTTGATACTCTCCTCCTCCTTGAGTAGTCATATTCTGTCCTCTCGATTGCTTTGGAGTGAGTATTTTCTAGCGGTGGAGGGTTGAGCGCCAAGAGGGTGGACTTTAAAAAGGGTCGCAAAAGGAATTTTTCTGGCTAGTCAAAACGAGCTTTATGCTTATAAATGTACGCATCATTATTAGAATTTAACCCCCCAGGGTACTGCCCACACTCTCTGTGTCACTGTGGTGCTTTTGTGCACCATAACAGAGTTTAACCAGTTGTATACTGCAGACGGTCAGCAAATTCTCTACCTTTGCTTCACATTTTCTTTTCAAATCTTCATATTTTGGTATTGTATCCGGAAACGTGAATTGAAAGCACCTTACGAGAGTACAAAGATAGTTATGATACAAGGTTCCATAAAGTTTGGCTTCAGTCTTGATATCTCCTGTATCGTTTTTTGGGTATGCTGGTGTCACTCAGTCACAGAGAGGAAGATGTGTGGTGTATATGTGAATTGCACACTCCCCATGTAAACACATTGCGGGGTCTGCCCCCAGCCCCTGCCTTCTTACCTGCAACAGCAGAAAGTGCTATAAAGGGGTCACAGGGAAACTGATTGTGCTTTCGAGTGGAGTCAGGGAGTGATGCTTTCCACGTTTTGAGATGTTACAAAGTTTGTGACGTAATAGTTACATTTGAAAAGAAATGTTCATGGTGATTCAGACCAAACTTCAAGGTTTACCAATATCTGAAATTGCAATGTTCGGCACCCAGTTACCATGTAAGACTGCAGGGAAAGGGCATTAATTCTGTCAGGCATAACAGTCAATCATTATTTTCACTTTAGGGCCGCATGACCAACCATTCAAAGGATGTACAGGATAGGGTTAAGATATAGCAACTGTAATCTCAGGTATGGGCCCACTCTGGAGGAATGTTGAGAGATCTTACAGGATTTGTGCTATAGGACAGCTATGAGTGTTCCAAGGGAATGAGAGCACCTGAAGCCAGAAGGGAGTTCTTGGGAAATAAAACCTCAAGCAGCATGTGAGGCCTGCGTGAGCATACTTTGGGGGATCCAGGTCACCAGCAGCTTGTGAAGAGGCTTGAGAAGATCAGGGTGACCTGGAGGCCTCTGGAGAGATCATAGTGGATTAGTTCATGCGGTAGCTATGCAGAGAGCTCAGTGGTCTAGGCCACTGGAAGCCTGTAGCAAGGTCCAGGAGAATAAGAGCCTCTGGAAGTCAGCAAGAGGCGCATAGACAGGCCTCAGCCCCAGGATACCTATGCAGAGGTCTAAAGGGATCAGAGACACAGGATACAATGAAGCAGTCTAGGAGGGGTCCGAGCCATCCAAAGCCTACAGAGGATAAGATCCTCTGGAGGACCGTGAATATCGCCAAGAAGATCAGAGCAACCAGAAGGCCAGTGGACGGGTCTCTCGTGATGAGGTCCACCAGAAGGCATGTGGACGGGTCTCTCGTGATGAGGGCCACCAGAAGGCCAGAGATGAGTATCCAAGGAGCAGAGCCATGAGATAGCTGTACAGAGGTCTAAAGGGATCCGAATCTCTTAAAGCCTACAGAGAGGCCCAACAGGATAAGAACCTCTGGACTGGAGGTCTGTGAATATGCCTTAGGACATCACTGCGACTGTGGAGAGGGGTAGAAGATCAGAGGGACAAGGAGACCTGTGTGTGTGGCTGCGTGTGTATGTGTGTGTGTGGCTGCGTGTATGTATGTGTGGCTGCGTGTGTGTATGTATGGCTCTGTGTGTGTATGTGGCTCTGTGTGTGTGGCTCTTTGTGTGTGTTGCTCTGTGTGTGTTGCTCTGTTTGTGTGTGGCTCTGTGTGTGTGTGTGTGTGTGTGTGTGGATCTGTGTGTGTGTGTGGCTCTGTGTTTGTGTGGCTCTGTGTGTTTGTGTTTGTCTGTGTGTGGGTTGCTCTGTGTGTGTGGCTCTGTGTGTGTATGTTGCGCTGTGTGTGTGTGTGGCTCTGTGTGTGTGAGTGTGTGGCTCTGTATGTGTGTGTGGCTCTGTGTGTGTGTTGGGATCGGTGTGTGTGTTGGGCTTGGTGTGTGTGTTGGGCTGGGTGTGTGTGTTGGGCTCGGTGTGTGTGTTGGGCTCTGTGTGGGTAGCTTTTTTTTGTAGGTGGGTCTGTGTGAGGGTGGCTCTCTTTGTGTGTAGGTGGGTCTGTGTGAGGGTGGGTCTGTGTGTTTGTAGGTGGCTCTGTGTGGGTGGCTCTGTGTGGGTGGCTCTGTATGTGTGTGTGGGTGGCTTTGTGTGTGTGACTCTGTGTGTGGGTGCAAATGCAATAGGTCTCGTATTTGCGAGAGATTAAGCTATTGGCATTGTAAATGACAACGCCATTTATTTATATGCTTTAAAAACAAAAACATAAATAAAAATAATGTCATTAACAATGCCAATAGCTCTAACTTTAACAATGCCGAGACCATTGCATTGTAAATGCTTGTTTTCATTCCACTTAAAGCCCTTATTAGAGGGCTGCAGATGCTTGCATGACCTCGTCTGTAACATAGATCACAGCTGCCCACATATAATACTGGTCTCATTGTAAGGGGGTTTCTGTCAATTGCATGGTGGGTGTCCCCATGCTTATGAGGGAAACAGTTTGCCTCTGCGCAGGGCACAAGTCCTAAAAAAAGAAGTGGGGAGATGCTGTCACCGAAAGTGAGGTCATGACAGGAAGTGATCTCACGAAAGATGGCTCGCACCATCGGGCTCGTTGCCTCAGCTCGCTCACCCCTTAGATGCGATTGCATCGGAGAAGTCAGCGCGTGAGCAGCGTGCTGTGAGCCCCGATCTCGTCCCAGAGAGGCCACAGAGTGAAGTCCAGCTGTTTGGCAGGTGGGACGGCGTCCACCCAGTAAAATAAGTGGGGGGACGGCGTCCACCCGTGTGGTACCCCGACTCGAGCCATGTCTATTCGCCCAGGGCTTTAAGTGGGATGAAAAAAGTATGTGGGGGCGTGGCCAAAATGGCGGCTTAACCACATGACTGCTAAGGCAATTCCCCTCCTGTGCTGGAAGTTCCTATATTCCATGGATCATGACAAGCTCAGCTCATCATGAGCACACGACCAGTGTACTGCATGACGAGCTGAGCTCGTCATGAGCAGCGAAGGGGTTAACAGGACGTGTTCTCCGGAGGCTCCCCGTCCCCGTTCCCCAAATCGGGTCTAAAAGCAGACCGTCTCACCTTTCAGCACCGGGGCCGACACCTGCAGACACACGAGACTCCCCCAGAGTGATCGGGGGCTCCGGCGGACCTCTGGAACGGAGCAGATACCGACGGGGCGAAGCCGCCGGAGGAGACCGTTAGAGAAGCGGGAAGCAGCAATCCGGCGCCCTCGGCGAGAGAAGCAAGCGAGCCCCCGCCTCGAGCTCTCAGGACTGTGTGGCCGCACCGAGGACCTCCCCGGCTGGTGCGGTGATCCGGAGGGGGCGCCCGCTGGGATGCATCTGCGGGACCCGCGGTGACGGCCCACGGAAGGAGGCACCCACAGGGCGGCACTGAGAGACACTCAAGGCCCCGGCTTGGGCCTACTCGACAGTGACAAGGCGACCACAGGCTGCGTCCAAAGGTGAGAGGTGCGGCATAGCACGACCAGGGAGTGTGCCTCCGGAGGCTTCCGCTGGGACCTCTGGCACCCGGAGACCTAGTCAAGCATAGCAGAGGCCCAGGGTCGCACGGCCAAGCACTTAGGACTACGCCATAAGGCCTGCTGCGGCAGGCCGCCGGCCGAAGCAAGGGCACCGCCTCTGAAGTTGACCGAGGGTGGCGGCCTGGGGTGCTGATCGGAACCCCAAGTAGGACACACAGCTTGAGGCGATTGCGACAACCCGGGGGGGGCCCTTGGAAGAACTGTCACTCCGGGGAGCGACCTTGGGGGTGGCTGTCGAACCCCTGAAATAGCGCAACCCAGGACCAGGCTCAACTACTGGAAAAGGCAGGGGGAGCAAGCGCGACCACAGACCCGCGTGAGAGCGGACTGCCACAGAGCGCCACGAACCAGCGAGGCCCAGATCCCGGACTCGGGGAGAGCACGACTCACGAAGACGCAGAGCGTGCTGCGGGGCATCCCCCCCAGGCTCATCCGCCATAATTCGGCAAGGTTCCCGCCCGACGGCACGCCCCGGAGGAGAGAAGGCAGGATCGCCCTGAGGAGAGAGGATGGCTTCCTCCAATCGTAAAGGTAACCGCACCATAACCGAACTGCTGGGCAAAGGTCCTCCTAAAGCCGACAAAAGCCCTGACAAACCAACTCAGTCTCCCCTGCCAAAAGGGAGGGATCACGACGAGGGAGAGGCCCCAGCGACCAAGGCCTTTATGGAGGCCCTCTTCGCCTCCCTCAAAGAGGACTTCCAAACCCTTAGACAAGACATGGCGGGGGAATTTAAGGAGTTGCGTCGAGATGTAGATGATTTGGGGGAAAGGGTGGCCGCCACTGAACTCACGGGACAAGCAAGGAGCGAGGAAGTGGAACATTTGAGACAAGAAATTATCAGACTCAATGACCAACAAACTGACCTCCAATCCCACACGGAGGATCTCGAAAACCGCTCGAGGCGCAATAATATCTGGGTTCGAAATGTGCCGTCCAAAGCAGAGGGGGACGATATGGCAGGATACTTACAAGCCCTGTTCCGTTCAGTACTCGACGAGAGCGCGGAATTCGAAATCCGCAATGATAGAGCCCACCGGGTGGGCCCAGCTCGCCGAGCTCAAGGTCCCCCACCGGACATCCTGGCTTTCCTGCCAGATTACCACCTCAAGGAACGGATACTAAAAGCAGCGCGGCTCAAACAACCTCTTCGCTTCCAGGGCCACAGGGTGGAACTTTTCCAGGACCTTTCGCTATCACCCTGCAAAAGCGGAGATCATTCAAAATGGCCACCACCTTCCTCCGCAACGAAGGGGTCCTGTACTCATGGGGGCACCCCTTTAGGTTGATCTTTAAATGGAACGTGTACTCCACCAACTGCGATCCCTAAGGGACACATGTAGCCTGCTGGGCATACCGCACGAGGAGGACCGAACAGATGAAGAGGAGGGGGGACAATCATCGGGGGCCCCGTCCGGATCCCTTCAGACACAGGGTGATGGCTGGCAGAAGGTGAGAAGAGGACGACCCTCCAGGAAACACCTCAAGCCGAACCTGGAAACAATGGAGCAAGAAAAAGCTGCGGCAATTCAGGAAGTATCCAGAGACACTGGCGCAGACTCTTGAAAAACGGAAGCTACGGTCCTGATTAGCTTAGTATGGCAACACGATTTGGGTCGGGCGGGGGGTCTCGAGCCGTCGAGCCACCACTGCCACATAACCCATTCTTGTCCCAATGTACTGCAGGCCTGGACAGACTTTTCATAGACCTGGAACAATGTACTACAGTTGGTGTTCTTTGTTTGGGATTGTGCTTATTTTGTTCTTGGGGGTGTTTGGAGGGAGGGGGAGGAGGGGTGGGGTGGATGTACTATTGATTTTCACCGTAGGCCTCTTGGGAGGTATGATGTGGATCGATTGTGTAGGGCATCAGAGACGGGGAGATGTTGCGGGTGGGGATATGGGAGGCCTCCTTACCACCACTGAGGGACCGGGTAGCAACCGCGGGAAGAAATGGGAAGGTGTGGCTCTCCACGAGGGGGAACGAGACTGAGATTAGCTTCCGTAGAGGAAACACCAGGGTCTGACCTGATATGCCGCTTACCATAGGAACCTGGAACGTCAAGGGGCTTAACTCCCCGTAGAAACGCCAGAAGGTCTGGAAATATATTCTAGACATTCATCTAGATATAGTGGCCCTCCAGGAGACTCACCTATTGAAAACTGAAGATCATCGTCTTAAACATAAAATTAATCCCCTCATCTATAAAGCCTCTGCTTCCACTAAACAAAAAGGGGTGGCTCTCCTCTTTAGCCCGGGGGTACTATTTCAACCCTTGGCCAGGGTGACAAGGATGGAAGATGGCTAATGGTTAAGGGCCGCTTAAAGGGTAAGCTCTGCACATTTGTAACACTCTACGCCCCCAACACGGGGCAAAAGCACTTTTTACACTTATTGTTGGGGAAGATGATCGACTTTGCAGAGGGCCCCCTATTTCTTCTGGGGGATTTCAACCTAGTTTGGCATCCAGCCCTTGACAGCACACACACACACCGTTCTGACACGGGTATCTTCCCCGAGACCTTACAGACACAAATTGGGGACATGGGCCTCCTGGACACTTGGCGAACCCTCTACCCACTCACGCGAGATTACTCTTTCTTTTCACATGTACACCAGACGCACTCTCGGCTAGATTACATCTTTCTGAGTCAATCCCTGCAGGGTAACCTCCAGGATGCCAAGATACTTCCCATCTCGGTATCCGACCACGGTCTGTACACAGTGTGCCTCTCATGGCTGGGTAATGCCCCAAAACCTGCCTGTTGGTACTTCCCGGAAGCCTTGATGAGGGACAAGGAATCGATGGCACAGCTGAGGGAGGCTATCGCCGAATTCTTAACCCTCAATAGCCCAGATGCGACCTCTGAATATAACACGTGGGACGCCTTCAAGGCGGTTATGCGAGGTAAATGCATATCGCTTAACTCAGCCCTGAATAAACACCGGGCAAAAGAAAGGGAGGGCTTAGAGGAGGAGCTGGAGAAGGCTGAACGGACCCACAAACTTACGCCCACTAGGCAGACACTACGCACACTTACGGCACTCAGGGGTAAGCTACGTGCCATATATAATAACAGGGAGAATTCACCCTTCTTAAATTGCGCAATCTATCCTACACTCAGGGCAACAAAGTAGGGAAACACCTAGCTAGACAACTGAAGGACAAACGTGAAAGGGAATACATAGGGGGAATTCAAGACGGGACAGGGAAACTACTCCATAGGGACGAAGATAAAGCAGAACTCTTTGAGTCCTTTTACAGTTTGCTGTACTCAGCTGACGCCCTCGACACGGAACACCAGCAGGCCTTCCTCAAGGATCTCCCCGGAGTGGAACGAGGCCCTCATTGCGCCTATTACTCTTGAGGAAGTACAAACAGCTATTAAAGCACTGAAACCCCATAAGGCACCCGGTACGGACGGGTACACTGCAGTCTTTTATAAGACCTTTGCGGCGGACATTAGCCATCACCTGGTCCGGCTCTTCAATCGGATGGCCCTAGACGGCGACTCCTCGGCCTCTATGGCAGAGGCGGTGATCTCTGTGATCCCCAAACCTGGTAAGGTTGCCACTTGCTGTTCTTCCTACCGACCCATTGCCCTCCTGAACGTTGACGCAAAGCTGTACTCTTCTAATCTGGTCAGGCGACTGACGGACCTTATGCCACTTATTATCCATCCCGATCGGTCGGGCTTTATTAAAGGGCGCCAAACACACGACAACACTTGTAGTATCGTTCATCTAATTGAGAAAGCCAACAAATTTAATATTCCTGCAGTCTTAGTCGGCCTAGATGCTGAAAAAGCATTTGACCGAGTCGATTGGAGGTTTTTATGGGCCACACTGGCGATATTTTGCTTCTCCCCCACGTTCATAACGATGCTCCAGGCCAATTACAGGCATCCTAAATCCAAAGTCTCTGTCAAGGGCGTGTAATCTTCTTCATTCTGCCATTCCAGGGGGACCAGACAGGGCTGCCCCCTGTCCCCCATGTTGTTCGCCCTTAGCATAGAACCCCTAGCTATAGCAGTTAGGGAGCATCAGGGAATTGAGGGTCTTCCCTTCACTGGGGAGTCCCATAAGATTTCCCTCTTTGCGGACGACTTCCTCCTCTCCTTGTCTAACCCGATAGGCTCCCTCCCACACCTACAGGAAGTTCTTAGCTCCTTCAAGACGGCGGCGGGCTTCAAGGTTAATCTGGGTAGATCCCATATACTCAACCTTCCCCTCTCGCATGCGGAGTCCTTACTACTCCGATCTCTAACACCTTTGGCATGGGCGTCCTCCTCCATACAATACCTAGGGGTACAACTCACACCCACATTGGAGAAATTATATTCAGCCAATTTTCCCCCTATCCTCGCCCGCATTCAAACAGAACTGACAAGATGGAAGCCGCTCTTTCCTGGTTGGGACATATACACGCTATAAAGATGACACTCCTCCCCAAACTACTATACCTATTTCAGGCGCACCCCATAGAGTTAGACGAAGATTTTTTTTTAGGCAGACGAAAACAATGATCCTACGCTTTATTTGGCAGGGAGGGCGGGCCCGTCTCGCCTTCTCCATACTCCAACGGCCACCGAGGAAAGGGGGAGCAGGGCTTCCTGATCTCAAACTCTATTATAAAGCGGCCCAACTGCGCATCTTAGTCGAATGGGCGCAGATGGAGTCGGAGAAGCATTGGCTCCACATGGACCGCAGTGTAGCAGGCAGAACGATATGGGACTTGATTTGGCACGAGAAAAAGGATAGGCCCCCAAACGCATACCTCAGCACCCCAACACGCACTACTCTTAAGGTGTGGGATACCGTAGCTACAAGGGAGGGTTGAACATCCTTCCCCTCACCACTTACGCCTCTCCATTCCTCCTCCCGCTTCCCCCCTGCGCTTGTAGTGGGGCCGTTTAATGCTTGGAGAGAGGGGGGTTGCCTCACACTGACACACTTATTCCACAATTATGACCCACTTACCTTTGAGAACTGCACAAGAGAATATGCGGAGGGGAAACGTAAGCGATACCATCATGCACAGTTACTACATTGGGCCCTCGACCCCCAGATCAGGGAGGGAGCCACCAGACCTCTCACTAAATTTGAATTACTCCTCCTTAAAAATAAATCCATGAAGGGGGCTATTTCGGCTCTATACAGGCTTCTACTCTCCACAGAGACTAACCCCCGCCCGCGATACCTGGCCTGGTGGGAGGGGATGGCCCAACGCGACATTTCAGAAGACGACTGGAGCCACCTATGGTCAGATGTCTTTAAGTTTAATCAATCCGCAGCTCTGAGAGAAGCCCATTTGAAAGTAATGATGGACTGGTACTTATACCCGTCCAAACTAGCCAAAATATTTCCCGGCACGTCGGATCGATGTTGGAGGGGATGTGGCCTCCTGGGGGATTTCCAACACGTCTGGTGGGACTGCCCCCCCCCCCCCCCATTTGGCCATTTTGAGAGGAAATCCTGGCACAGATAAAAACCATCCTGGGGTATCCCATCCCAACCTCCATGACCAAGGCCCTACTTGGCATTAGAGACCCTACACTAGAATATCAAACCAGGGCTGACAAGAGAATTATGTGGCTATGTCTGGGGGCTGCTAAACTGGCTATAGCGGCAGTGTGGAAGAAGAAGGAAGCACTAGCGATATCCCTGTGGCACTCCCGCCTATGGCAATTGATGAGCTTAGAGCGTATGTCTGACACAGCCCGTGAGGATTTCAAAAACTTTGAATACCGGTGGAGCCCCTTGGTCTCCTTCCTTTCAAAGGGCCTGCCATCGGCGGTTTGCCCTTCCACGATCAGGGCCCTTCATCTATACCAAATCTAGGATTCACTCTACGGTAAGATACTCTATTGTGGTGCAACACCACCACTGGGGAGGGGAGGGGGGGGAGTTTGGGGGGAAGGGGGACGAGTTGGGGTTCTTTTTCCTTTGTTATCAATCTTTTCTATTGTTTGACTCTTGATGCACTACCCACTGACGAACTTCCTCGAGGTCTTTGGGGTCATGGCGTGCCGGAGGCACCACATACTGGCTCTCTGGTGAAGGAGGGAGCATAGAAGGAGGAATGAGTGAAGAGACGCTCAGGGACACGACAATGCTCTTGCTAATGGTCCCCTGTAATGGGCGTGACAATTGCTCCCCATTCACCCCAACACCGACCCCTTCAATTATGATATGGACTAAGATTGGGTACACGGTGGCTAAGGGGCACTTCGTTTTACTGTTTGCCAGTGATGTGACTGTTGTCATTTGCACTTCGGAGAGCCCCTGCGAGGGCATGTGGGTGGATTGAGCCTTGAGTCATGTTTTGGAAACCACAATAAAAACTACTTTGACAAAAAAAAAAAGTATGTGGTCTCTCGAAGGGGTGTAGTCGATGTAATTAAAGGCTTGGCTTAAAAACACTTAAGCCAATAATCTGTGTTTAGCATACTGTGACGCCCCTCTGGTATTTTGCTGATTCTGTCATTTAATCCAGACATTTAACACAAAAAGTAACATTAGGCCAAGACTATTGGCTTCGTCAATGGTTGTTAGTTGCATAAAATAAGCTTTGTTGTATATAATATTAAAAATGTCTCAGTTCTTGTCGCATATTGGCTACATCTGCTGGCTTTGGAGCTCGAGAAGCAGGTTCAAGGCCTCTGCGTCTGTACCCCATTCTGCGATTAAAAAAAAATATTTGGCCTTGTGTAATGTAACTAGTGCTCATGCAAAGATCACCTAAAAAAACTGCATAAAAAAACAATTCTGAAATGATGAGATTGTGACTGAACTATAACGAGTCTCTTGGAAATGACATCAAAAGCAGTGAAGGGTAGTACTGCTGTAAAGTTATGACTGCAACAATGGAGAGCCCGATAGGACCCCGTTTCAGCACCTGCATTTTAGATCTGCAGGTACTGAGCACCGGCAGGAGGACCCGGCCCACGTAAAGCCTTATGTGCGACCCTGCTGTATAATGGACACATCAAAGAGGCCGCCAGGAGGCACACAGACCATGCACCAGAAATGTGCGCCACCAGAGCATGACCCTTGCAAAGGGGGGAGGAAGTCCCCATGTACCCTCCCGAAATTCCCCACAGGTGGTTGCACTCAGCCTTAAGGGATCTCTGTTCTCCTTTGTAAAGCAGGCAGGCTGCTGTCTGCACTGGGAAAGACAGACCGGCGGCTTCCGTTTACTGCAACTCTTCCTTTCACTCATTTGTTGCCTCTAGAACAGGCACAAGTTCATAACTGCACTGAGGGAAGTGTATTCTGTGTGGTAGGCAGTGGCTAATTTGTGAAAAAATAAGTGGAGCGGCTCTCATCAGGGAGAAGATTGCACCAGCCCATTGCAGCTATTAGCGCTGCCTATAACAAAACCAACTAGTAACCATGAAACCCTCCAAGTGGACAGAGGGTGTGGCGAAATGGCAAGAGATGCCGAATTTGGAGCTGGAGACCCCGAGTCTAAGCGTAGGCTTTACACCCTGTGATTCTGAGCAAATCACTTAATCTCCCTGTGCCTACACAAAATGAATGTATCCTTATCTGGTGCTCATGAAAAGTACTCCCATACCTTTGGGTCGAGTTTGTGCTATAAGCGCCAGTGTTGACAAATAAGGGCGGGTGCCCAGCACCGGAAACCACCTGCTCAAATTAAGCACTGGAAAAAAGGGCACATGTCCCTGTTTTCATTCTGCACACTCAGTTAAGCAGGCAATGCAACCTATGTATATTATAGCCTATGGTGCACAGACACATGTGTGCCAAGGCCAATTTTTTCCACCAATGAACAAGAGAGATCAGAGAACCAATTACTGCAATCAGCAAACGTGTCTGCAAGCATAAGAATAACAAGCAATGCCAGGGAATCATGGATGTCCCCCAATCCTTGCAGTCACAGCGACAACCAATCAATAAAAGAGGTGACATTGCAGCTGTCCCACACTTAACTGGGCTGTACGTACTCAGCCTGTGAAGGAAAGTAGGTTTCCCAAACCTCCTTGACTCTCCAGGTAGCTGCAGGGCAGCAGTCACATCACAGCTCAACATCGTGGCTTAACGTTCAGTCAAGGAAAAGTATAACACAGTTACCACAGACGCAATAAAAATATGTTCAGCTGGAGTTGTGAGTTTTTGTAATCAATCAACAAATCAATGCATTTGTAAAGCGCATAATTTCTCAAATACAGTTTCCCAGTGCTAAGAGTAAAGGAACAGCAAGACCTCTGACCCTGCTCACAGTCAGGTCGCTCCCCATGTCGCTGCACTGTCTCGGTGCACTGTGTTTATTTGGCTGTTTATTTTGCTGCACTGCCTTTGACTGCGTGACTGTATGTTTCCTGTTATTGCTTGTCAAATTTCCTTTTCCCCTCCTCCTAGTCTTTGTGCCCCACTTGCCTTCTGTTCCCCCCGCCGTCTGTCACCCGTTCTTTTCCCGCTCTTCCCGCTGCTACGTCCCTGCGGCCCGCCGCCCTGCTCTCCCATTTGCCGGCTCGTTTCCGCTTCCCAGTTGCCCCTCCATCCCAACTCCCTTTATATGGAGGCCGCGCAGCGGTGAAAGGAGCGACCTCTGACCCTGCTCGCAGCCAGGTCGCTCCACACGCCGCTGCACTGCCTCAGTGCCCTGGTTTTTATTTTGCTGTTTATTTTTCTGCACTGCCTTTGACTGCTTGACTGTATTTTTCCTGTTGTTGCTTGCTTAATTCCGTTGTTCCCTCCTGCTAGTCTTTGTGCCCCACTTGCCTTCTGTTCCCCCCACCGTCTGTCACCCATTCTTTTCCCGCTCTTCCCGCTGCTACGTCCCTGCGGCCCGCCCCTCTGCTCTCCCATTTGCCGGCCCGCTCCCGCCTCCCAGCTACCCCTCCATCCCAGCTCCCTTAATATGGAGGCCGCGCAGCGGTGAAAGGAGCGACCTCTGACCCTGCTCGCAGGCAGGTCACTCCCAATGCCGCTGCACTGCCTCAGTGCACTGGTGTTTATTTTGCTGTTTATTTTTCTGCACTGCCTTTGACTGCTTGACTGTATTTTTCCTGTTGTTGCTTAATTCCCTTTTTCCCTTCTGCTAGTCTTTGTGCCCCACTTAGCTTCTGTTCCCCCCGCCGTCTGTCACACGTTCTTTGCCCGCTCTTCCCGCCGCTACGTCCCTGCGGCCTGACTCCTGCTCTCCATTTGCCGCCCCGTTCCTGTCTCCCAGCTGCCCCTTACTCCCAACTCCCCTTATATAGAGGCTGCGCAGCTGGCGTGCCGCTGGTGCGCCGAATGTGCGCCTAAGGCAAGCCCGTCTGCGCCCATCTGTGCCCTGCCGCCCCCGGACCGCGCCCAGCGCCAGAACCTGTGGCCCCCTTCACCGCTATGATGCCAGCACCCTCCACGCACTAAACTCCGGATGACCACACACCTGCTTCCTGGCCGCCCTGAAGCGCACCCACGGACCTTTCACCTGCCGGAACTGCAGCTTCACCAGCATCCACCCCGCCAAACCGCTGACCAGGAAAGAACCCAACTACCTCAGATGTATCCTCCTCAACACCGCTTTGCCGGCAAACACGCCGTGGAACTCAGGGACCTACTCGACTCAACCTTCCCAGACATCGCCTTCCTGACGGGAGACCTCCCCGTCTCGGCACCCGGCATCGCATAGCGTTCCCGGGAGGCTACAAAATCACCCGAAGGGACCGCACGAACGGAGTAGGAGGAGGAATCGCCATCGTCCCCAGAAACTCTCTTAGAGTCTCGACCAACACCAACGACACCCTCAGCACCACCGAACACCTGCACTTCCTTTTTTTTTTTTGTGTCCTCATATATGCCACCAGTAGATGTTAGCTCTAAATGGGCGTACTTCAGGCCACTGACACAAACCTTCCTTTCCAGCCCTTGTGTTTGTGGATAGCCAGTGAAGATTGCCCAGAGGTAGGGTTGTTTCCCATCCAACTCCCACTCGCGATGTTTCTTTCTACATTGGGAGGACCGGACCACTTAACCTCTGGCATAATCATTGGACTATTAGCTTTTATTTATTGCACCATGCTTTTAAAGCAGACCACAGTTTAACAGACTTCGCCCCTCCACATAGTGTATCAAATCTACTCATCGCCATGATGTTTTTTAGACATTCAGGAAATTTTGGGGGGAGTTCCGACTTCCACTCTTTACAAGTCTCTCTTCTGGCGATGACTACCACATAAAAAATAAACTGTGATATATAAGCTGTTAATGTCATAATCAGATTGAAGACCAAAGAAGACTAATCTGGGGGTACATATGAATGGAAATAACAGTACCTCTTCCAAGAAACCACACACTTGTCTCCAATAGCTACCTATTTCAGGGCATTCGAAAAACATATGTGTATCATTAGCTTCTGGAAGCTTACATCTAGGACAAAAATATTGTACCGTTGACATTTTGGAAAGTTTCGCCGGAGTCCAGTAGGCCCTATACATTGTAAATAAGTGATTTCTTCTCAGGTTTGAAGGTTTTATCATTTTTTGAGACATTGTAAAGGAATCTATCCAAACTTTCACTAAATTATCTGAGATCTGAACTGTGGAAGTGTCCCATAATTTAATAATTTCTGTTTCCAGATTATTCTTACTTCCCACTAAGATTTTATACCACTCAGCAGTCTCACCCTTCCTTCCCGTATTACTACTTATTAGTTCCAACAAAGGGCTCTCTTCTTGTGTATTCCAATTTTGACTGCCCCACTAGGCAGACAGTTGGTAGAGCTTGAATCTCGTGAGGGTACCCCCGGTTAAACTCACTAGGGATTCCCAGCTTAATAGTGTCGAGGCGTCACAGAGGTCCCCCCATTTTGAAAGACCGGCTGTCCTTAATGCCACCTTCCTGACTGGTCTGTACTCCAGTCATGAACTCTAATCCCTTTATTAGCACTTATTACCATTGCTACCCCTCTGGCAACACCAGTTTGTTTCGAACACAAAATTTCCTGAACCCATTTATACTTTACAAATATTTTCCTACATTCTTCTGCTTCTAAGTGAGTTTCCTGTAAAAGAAATATGCATCCTCCAGTGTTTTTCAAAAAGTTACAGATATTTTGTTGTTTCTTACGGCTCCCCAAACCGTTCAGGTTCCAGGAAAGGATATTACTACAACTAGACGAGATCATCATGTAATATCATGTAATATAGCTACCCCTTCACCTACAGCCAGTAGTGACCTGTAATTACATTTAGACATATAAGAATAAAGATATATCAATCAAAGACAATCAAAGACATTTATAGAGCGCACTACTTACCCGTAGGGTCTCAAGGCGCTAAGGGGGGGGGGGGGGCCGTCACTGCTCGAACAGCCAGGTCTTGAGCTTCTTCCTGAAGGAGAGGTGGTCTTGGGTCAGGCGCAGGTCGGTCGGAGGGAGTTCCATGTCTTGGCGGCCAGGTAGGAGAAGGACCTTCCTCCTGTTGTCGCTCTGCGGATGCGTGGGACGGCGGCGAGGGCGTGGCTGGCTGATCGGAGGTGGCGTTTGGGAGCGTAGAAGTTGATTCGGTTGTTGAGGTAGCTCGGGCCTTGATCGTGTAGGGCTTTGTGTGCGTGGGTGAGGAGACGGAAGGTGATTCTTTTGTTGACGGGGAGCCAATGCAGGTCTCTCAGGTGTCCGGAGATGTGGCTGTTGCTTGGGATGTCGAGGATGAGTCTGGCTGAGGCGTTCTGGATCCGCTGAAGTCTCTTCTGGAGTTTGGCAGTGGTTCCGGTGTAGAGGGCGTTGCCGTAGTCCAGTCGGCTGGTGACGAGGGCCTGGGTGACTGTCTTCCTGGTCTCCGTGGGGATCCACCAGAAGATCATCCGTAGCATGCGCAGGATGTTGAAGCATGCCGAGGAGACGGCTTTGACTTGCCTGGTCATGGAGAGGGAGGAGTCCAGGATGAAGCCCAGGTTGCATGCGTGGCTAGTTGGTTTGGGCGCGGTGCCCAGGGCGGGGGGCCACCAGGAGTCGTCCCAGGCGGAGGGCGTGGAGCCCAGGATGAGGACCTCCGTCTTGTCTGAGTTCAGTTTCAGGGGGCTGGTCGTCATCCACTCGGCTACCTCCTTCATCCCTTCGTGCAAGTTGGTTCTGGCGGCGGCGGGGTCGTTGGTCAGGGAGAGGATCAGCTGGGTGTCGTCGGCGTAGGAGATTATGTTGAGGTTGTGTTGGCGTGCGATGGCCGCGAGGGGGCTCATGTAGACAATATATGGCAAATGAGGACATTTTTATCTGTTTTTTCCCCTCACCCCAGTGAACCCTCCCGATCCCCCCCCCCCCCCCCCTCAAGGAACCCAACCCTCCTGTTTGGCGTGGATACACCTTAGGAGGCCCTATACTCTTGACACCCCGCTTACGTGTAACTAATCATTGGTCTTTTTTTTTTTTTCTTTTTTATAGTGATTACTGCTTTTTCATATGTAGTTCTCTCAAACCTCTGTTCATATTTTTTTTATTTTTTTTTATTTTTTGATCACCTCACCCTCTTTTTTTTTTCCCCCCGTTCTTTATATATTTATTATTTTCCCTCCGTCTCCCTTTCTCCCCAATTTTATTATTTAACCATTCTCTAAGGGTTTAGTTTAGAAAAAGAGATAATTATCTAGCCTTTCATTTTAGCTAATATGTCATCGACTTCTTCTGGGAGGTGACAGGTAAACATTTTATTGTTCCACATTATTTTGAGGAGAGCTGGGAATTTCATTTGTACCTGCGCCCCCATTGAACGCAATTCTGGCATCCTAGAGCCAAGTTCCCACTGTCTTTGAGCAGTTTTTCCACCTATATCTGATCTTATCTGATAGGGGTTGGCTCGAAAATGTAAAGAAGTACGCGACAAACATCTGCTGAGGATCAATTCTTTGACACTGTAAGTCTGGAAATACACCAGAATCTTCCTGGGTGCTTTACGATCAGGGTGTAGCCTAAATGGATCCCTGTGTACTCGCTGGATCTCAGCTTCCAGGTTAATATCAGGTCGGTCCTTTAAGATATCCTCACGAAACAGTCTGCACAAAAACCCCTTTGTATCCTCAACTTCTACTCCTTCAGGAATTTTGAGGATCCTCAGATTATTACGTCGACTTTGGGTTTCCAACCTTTCCAGATCCATTGTTAAAGTACGATTCTGCACTTTTAAGGCTTCTATATCCTTAGAGTTTCCTTTAGAGGTCTCTGAGAGGGCTGTCACTTTACCCTCTAGGACACTAGTTCTGGTGTTAATACTTTCAATTTTAGCCTCCAAGAGGTCAAATCTATTGTGTAGACCCCTCTGGTTCTTCTCAGAAATCTCAAACTTTCCCAGTAAATCGTCTCTCAATATATGCAACAGAGAACCAAGTCTATCCTCTTCTTTCTCCGCTCCATATAATCTGCATGCCCCATCAAGATAAGGAGTTGGGCCATGCTTTCCCAAATCTGAGTTAGGTAGAGGCAAAGGTGTTCTAACAATACTGTTTAAGGGAGTTTCAACAGGATTCAAAGTCACTGATTCTTCCAAAGAAGGGGGAACAGTTTGTACTGTATGTACATCATTCGGTGGGATACCTGCGTCTGACTCTGGATTCTGTCTTGAGGTTTCCTGTACAACCGCCCCTGGACCCTCCCAGCATCGGTTAAATCGAAAATAGCATACTTATTGCTTAAAGGAAATGTAGAAAGGAGTGAGGGGGTTGATGCTATAGTAGACTTAGTGATTTCATCCATTATGGGCTTCTCAGTTACATTTAAGCCTATGTCCACCCCCGTTATTCCTATGGCGCTCTCCTTGGAGTTCAAAGCCTGTTCCATTATTTTAAAGTAACTTTTTAACAAGGGAGTCCCTCTAGGTACTTGCGTTTGCTTTACCCCTTTGGATGACCTACCTCTTTTTGCTCCCCCTTTCCTGTTTTGTTTGAGAGGCGAGATGGGTATCAGACCACTACTCTCAGCGGAATCAATGAAATTCAGAACCCCCTTCTTCTTGAGTTCTTGTTTTGAAAGTAACTGATAACGGCTCCTTACTTCTCCTCGTTTCTCTTTAATAATGGTGTCCTGTTTTATGGCTTGTTCTATGAGGTGATCAATGGAGGCGGCCCCCTCTGTAGTTTCTCTTTTCTTAGTGGCTTCAATTGCGCTGACACTATCATTTTGGCAGACTATTGTGGAACTGTCTGCCTCCATACAGTCTCTCCCTTTAAATGCCACTATGCCGCTTTTAGGTACTACTGCATAAATGTCTCGGCACAATGGAGCATTCACTCGATACAGGAATGCTATTCTCGAGCGCAGCCATATATCGTAACAGCTTACCCAAGGTCTGCTGGGTTCAGCTCCCTTCTCTGCAAACGAGTAGTTACTGCTTCTGACCTGTTTCTGCAGCTCGATGCTTTCGTTGCTCAAGATTCGATACAGCTGCCCAGTCTCTTGCTCCGTCGCGTACCGCCGTTCTCGCATCACGGCAGGGTCCAGGTGCAGGGTTCTAGCGCTCCCGTGTTTGCCGCGGTTCCAACCTCCAAAACGAAGAAAACGGGGAAAACTCAGCGGCACACACCGAAAACCGGTAAAGGAGCAATCATCCGCCTCACCAGTTGTTTAAATGCAGTTATCCATTCTCTTGATATGTAAAGACCGGCAAAAACACTCGTCTCGGGGTGCTTAGGTGCAGATCCTCACAGCAGCCGTTAGCCTGCCGCCGCCATGTTCCTTTCCCCAACCACTAACACCTGCACTTCCTGATCCACACCGAACCCAACACTACACTCAGAGGAACCCTCGTCTACAGACTCCCCGGACCACGACCACAGTTTACCGACTTCATTGCCGTCTTCGTCAGCACACACTCCCTCGCCTCCACGGACTACATCCTCCTCGGGGACCTGAACTTCCACCTCGAGAACAACGACAACAACAACTCCACCACCCTGATCGACAACCTAGCCAACCTCAGACTCAGACAACTCGTCACAACACCCACCCACTCCGCCGGCCACACGCTCGACCCTATCTTCTCCACAAGCCCCCATGTCTCCTTCAACCACACCACCGAACTCCACTGGACCAACCACCGCTGCATCCACTTCACCTTTAAGAAGCCCACCACACACCACCGCACCCAACAGATGCTTTGCCGATACTGGGGCAAAGTTACTGAAGAACAGCTTTCCACCTCCCTCGACCAGACGCCCACACGCCAACCTTACCAACTCCGACACCTCCGCCCACAACCTCAGACAGTGGATCAACGACTGCCCCAACACCCTCGCCCCGTCCAACAGTCACACCAGCAAGAAATCCAGCTGGTTCACTGAAGACATGCAGGCCTCCAAGCGAGCCCGGCGAAAACTGGAGAAGAACTGGCTTCGTGAGCAAACACCAGACAGCTACTCAGCTCACAACAGCGCCACCTGCAGACACCATCACCTCATCAGATCTGCCAAAAGGATCTCCTTCAAAGACCGCCTAGACAACAACTCACACAACAGCAAAGAGCTCTTCAACATCGTGAAGGAACTCTCCAGTCCCAGCTCCAACACCAAGGACATCCCATCTTCACAAAACCTGTGCGACTCCCTGGCCACCTCCTTCCACCGCAAGATCGCAGACATCCACGACAGCTTCAACACCACACCCGCCCCGACAACCACCGAGACCTCAGCTCCCACGACCACCATCCACACCAACCGCCTGCTCGCCTGGACCAAAATCACCAACGACTACACCATCAAGACCATGAACACCATCCACTCCGGATCTCCGTCAGACCCATGCCCACACCACATGTTCAACAAAGCCAGCACAGCCATCGCACCCCATCTCTGGAAAGTCATCAACATCTCGTCCGAGACAGCAACCTTCCCAGGGAGGTGGAAGCACGCCGAGATCAACGCCTTACTCAAGAGACCCAAGGCGGACCCCAAGGACCTCAAGAATTTCCGGCCCATCTCCCTGCTACCGTTCCTGGTGAAGGTCATCGACAAGACTGTCAACAAACAACTGACCCGCTACCTTGAGGAGAACAGCATCCTGGACCCTTCCCAGTCCGGGTTCCGCAGTAACCACAGCACCGAAACTGCCCTCATCGCCGCCACCGATGACATCAGGACTCTGCTAGACAACGGAGAAACGGCGGCTCTCATCCTTCTGAACCTGTCAGCCTCCTTCGACACGGTCTACCACCACACACTATGAACACGCCTCCACAACGCCGGGATCCAAGAGAAGGCCTTGGGCTGTACCACCTCCTTCCTCGCAGGCAGAACACAGAGAGTCCGCCTTCCCCGTTTTGCGCCGAAGCCACTGAGATCATCTGCGGCGTACCCCAGGGCTCATCCCTCAGCCCAACGCGGTTCAACATCTACATGGCACCACTCGCCCATGTCGCCCGACTGCACGACCTCAACATCATCTCCTATGCCGACGACACCTAGCTGATCCTCTCCTTCACCAAAGACCCCCACACCGCCAAAACCAACCCCGACGCAGGAATGAAGGCCGTTGCCGAATGGATGAGGAACAGCCGACTGAAGCTGAACTCGGACAAGACGGAGGTCCTCTTCCTCGGATCCGCCCCCTCGGCCTAGGATGACTCCTGGTCGCCGACCCCACTGAGAACAGCCCTAACACCCACCGACCATGCACGCAAACTAGGGGTCATCCTCGACTCCACCCTCTCCATGACTAAGCCGGTCAACGCTGTCTCTTCCTCATTCTTCAACACCCTCAGCATGCTTCGCAGGATCCACAAGTGGATCCCCACCAAAACGAGAAGAACGGTCACCCAGGCCCTCGTCAGCAGCAGACTGAACTACGAAAACGCCCTCTACGCAGGAGCCTCGGCCAAACTCCTGAGACGGCTGCAACGCATCCAGACCGCCTCTACACGCCTGATCCTCGACATCCCTTGCCGCAGCCACATCACACCCCACCTGAGAGACCTGCACTTGCTCCCCATCAACAAGAGGATAACTTTCAAGCTCCTCACCCACGCACACAAGGCACTCCACAACACCGCACCAGCTTACCTCAACAAACACCCCCACCCGCCAGCTCCGCTTCGCCGGTGGCAGATCGTTCTACCACCTCACCACCAAGACCTGGAACACCCCCCTCCCCCCCCCCCCCCACCCCCCACCTACGGCAGACCCAAGACCTGCTGACCTTCAGAAGACTCCTCAAGACCTGACTTTTCGAGCAGTAGCAGCATCCCCCACCCTCCACTGCCTTGAGACCCTCATGGGTAAGTAGTGCGCTTTACAAATGTTATGATTGATTGATTGATAAAATAGCCAAGTTTTCAATGGTCTAAGGGCCATATCTATCAAAATGTTGTTTTGTGATTCTCAAATTGGGATTTTTTGAGAATCGCTTTTTGAGAATCGCAAAACGCGATGTATGTAGGACTTGCAAAAACATTTGCAAATCCTACATATTCCTTAATTGCGAATCGCAAATTGCGATTCGCAATAAAGGAATATCTCCCCATTCCATTCATTCCTATGGGCCTGTAGGCCCATAGGAATGAATGGGGAGACATTCGCAATTTGCGAGTACCCATGAGGTACTTGCAAATTGTGAATGCAATTTCAAGAATGCAGCGGTGTCAAAATGACACCTTGTTACACCCCTGAAATAAGCATGGGTGCAGATGCGGCACACATACACGGCCTGAGGGCATGTATGTGCTCCACATGGCACTTTGAAAAATGCCTAAAAGTGCATTTTTAAAAGAAATTGTAAATTACCACCAACCTGAAGTTGGTGTTAATTTACGATTTCTTAAGCCAAAATCGGCCACCTTGGGTGCTTCCTACATTGCAATAAGGAATCGCAAATTTTGTGAGTCCTTATTTTACAAGCGGGTTTTTGTGTGATACATTGCACACTGCAGTCCATGTTTTCGCCTTTGCATGCAGTAGCTAGCAAGCAGTACCAGCTGGCAGCAGGCATGGACGTCTCGCTCTCCCGATCCGCGGTCCTTGCTTGCGGCCGGCAGCAGCATCCTGGAATCGTCCTGAGCACGCCCGCCTGCCATGAGCACGCCCGCCAGCCCGTTTGGCCGGCCGAGGAAGACGAGGAAGGATTGCTGTCCCGGCCCGCCTACAGCTTGCACTCCCACTCCCGCTCCCACCTGTAAGTATTGCTCTGCGCCCAGTTCGCTTCAGCCCCGATTCCCGCCCTTATTAGCATTTGGCGGGGTGTCGTGGGCTGAGGCACGGTGTGTGGTGTGCGGTCACAGAGTGCGGTGGTAGCAGTGAGTAGCGGCCCGTGACTCCCGTGTGGCTCGTGGCTTGATGCCTGGGGGCATGATAACAGTCTGAGCATTTTCTCTTTCCTCTCTCACCTTTGGAGGGCCTAAGGAGTGAAGGAAGGAGCAGCACAGCAGCAGAAGGCCCAGCAATTCTCTTGTCCTCCTCCATCTCCTCCAATTCCACCTCCTGCCCCCTCCTTACTGTGGGCATGCTCTCACATGTTCTCCCCTCAGTGCCCTAGTGCTAGTGCCTCTGTCTTCTTGTTGTGGTGTTTTTGGCGCTCTGTGGTGGCTGTGGCAGCTGGGTGATCTTGTGGGAGTGCAGTAAGTGAGATCAGGAAGCGGGGAATTGAGCTGCCGAGTTGAACTGGCAGTTTTCCACTTTTTCTTTCCTCTGTGCTTCACCAAGGCAAAGGATAACAAGCAGTGCAGATTTAGCCTCCAGTGCCTGCAGTTCTACGCTCTACGCCCTTTGTCCTGTGCGCCGTTTGGTTGTGTGCCATTGAATACAGCTGATGCTGTTTGGAACCAAGAGGGCCAAGTAGCGTTGGAAGCCTATGTTGTGCTGGAGCTGCATTGGAGACAACTGCTCGTCTACCTGCTCCCACCTGCCCCCAACTTCTAACCATCTATTGCCGCAGTGGTGCTGTGCGGATTGAGCGGCGGAATCTTATGAGGCTGAAACCATAGCAGGTAGCTGGGAATAAGCAGTAAGAGTATTGAATTACGTGGTAATGCCATCTAGGTGTCTGCGCTCGAGTGTAAAAGTGAAAAAAGGAGCAGTCTCTGAGTGCAGTCTCCCGAGCCAGAGGAGTCCTCTTAAGCTTCAGAAAACCCTTTGGAGCAGGAGAAATAGGGATCACCTTTCTCATTTGAAAACGTATCCATCGGAAATGTCAATATTTACAAAAGGTGTGAGGTGTTCTAAGCGAGGGAAGGGCCTGTATGCAGAAATAAACGAGGTCCAGGAAGATGAGGTGATGGACACACATGTAACATCAAAGAATGAGAAGGGTATCCAGCCCACTAATTCAGAAGTTAGGGCTGCTCTTTACCCTGCTGTAATTATTGAACAGAACAATACTGGTGAAAAATGTGTAAGCCACCAGATGAAACAGCTGCTTCACAATTAGGGGGTGGGTAGTAAATCGGAAATGGAAGTGGATTTGTCGGTGTAAGAGAACCCCCCAATAAGAATGTGGCAAGAAAAGGACACACCCCATTATCACCATTGGCATGATTGGTATCCCTTTTTGACAATTTTCAAGTTTGTTCAAAAGGTAAGAACAAATTTGAGCCTGGTGTTTTACTACCCAATCTAAGTGATCTGTCATTAAAAGCGACACAGTGTATAGAACGTAGCATTGGCTCTGGGAAGGTGAAAATGGATGATTATACTCTACCGGATATAGCCAAGCAAATGGAAAAGAACAAAGAGCTAACGGCACAGCTGCAAAGGGCAGGTGCCTTAGAGATGAATCCAGAGCTGTCTCCCGTTTTAACACCTGGTCAACCATATATGCCTTCTCTGTATAGTAGTATACCTACCAGTTCGTTCCATGCTGTTGATTTACTAGAACTTTCAGTTGAAGGGATTTCAGGCTTATCAATGGACAAGGGGGCAGATAATAATATGAATTCATTTGAGAAGGTGCGGATGGGGGGGTACTTTGGAGATTTTTTACGCTGTAGAGAGAATTCGATCTGCAATTTTATCTTTGCTAGAAAAAAGCACAGTAAACACAAATCATATATTGGATGTCCTCATGCCCATACAAACAGGGGTTCAAGAACTTAATCAGACCAAGAAAGCCATAGAGAATTTGGAAAAAGGTTCTGAAGTACCGAGTCATGCTTGTCAAATATGTAACAGGTTGCCAAAGAGTGGTCCTAAATTGATGGATGGGGAAATGAAAGAAGTGAATGTGGGATCTAAAAGAGTCCCCTTTAGAGGTAGCCCAACAGTTAGTTTACCCTCAGTTAAACCTCAGGAGAGCACACAGTTTATTAGTCAAAGGGAAAAATCACATTTTAAAGGATCCCCAGTAGCTCCCCCACTACGACTTTACTCTATTTTTAAGAAAAAGTAACCCAATCAACCGAAGCCCAAAGCCAACTGAAGAATTAGTAAATACCCTAGACAGTGTACCTTTAGGGGAGGTCCCAGTATTAATGAAGGCCACGTCAGAATTGGTCGAAGGGGTAAGAGGAAGACCAGGAACTCACGTATCCCTAAACGAAAACAAAAAAAACTGTGGTTCCTTCCAGTAAGTGAGGAAATAAATAGTATAAATCTTCCTCCAAGTAGAATGGAAACAGGGACTTTGGGGCAATCCATATCCATATTGAATACGGGTCAAAAGACTGTCCATGAAAATAATAATCAGTCGTTTTTTGCGAACCAGGTATCGATAGCGCATAGTGTCAAGAGGGCAAGGAAGAAAGTGGGATAAACCATGAGAAAAGTAGTGACCCTATATTAGGAAATGTAATGTGTGCCGGTCATAGACCATCCGGTGGACTTAAGTGGTGAGGTATTCCACCGAAGTGGGCAGGATACTCTTCTTGCAAGGTTTGACCCTGGTCAGGGGACAGCTGGGGTGGGGGACCGGTTTACAGTTCTTAATAACAAAGTGAGGAAGTCAGATAGAGACACAGTCATAGGGAAGCCCGGGAAGCCTGGTATTAGTACAAAATTGAATACGGAACCTGGAGTTGGGCAAATGAGCAGGACTTTGATTTTTGTCTCCCTGTTTGAAACAGAACCAATGTTACTGAATAGAAGTGCCCTCCTACAGATGTTAACAGAAATAAAGGATGTGGGGTTAATAACCAGTAAAGATATTGAGACGGGCTATGTATACTGGAGGATCACTTCCCCAAGCACTAGAGCTACATTTACTTCAGGGATAGTGTCAGCACTGGTTATGGCTAATGCGGACTGCTTTAGGAAAAGTGGTATAGATGTGATCCCTACTGTATCCCCTAGCTGTGTTCCAGTAGAAAGCTTAGGAACGATTTATCAGTCCCAAGAGTACGGGTGCTCTAATAATAGGGGTGTAAATATCCCTATAAATCTAAAAGATATTGAAATAATAGCAGGGAGAAACTCAGGAGATAGAGAATTTAACATTTTAGTACCAGAAGTTCGATGGCCCACTAACCCTAACAGAGAGGATGAGGTAGCAAAGCGGAGTTGGGTTGCAGGTACCCTGAATAGGTCAAAAACATCTACCATAAAACCCATTGTGCGGTGTAGCAAATTCGGAAATATTCTATCCTGGAATGTGGTGGGGGTAGGAAAATCAAGTTATAAACTTAAATAATTATTAGAATTAGACCCGAAAATCATTTGCCTCCAGGAAACGTGGATGGAGGAGGAGTTTCAGTTCGAGAACTTTTATGTGTACTGTAGTACAGCAAATAAATCTGTAAAAGGGCACGCAAGTGGAGGTTTAGCTATCTTGCTTAGCTGTGATAAAGTATGGAATCCTGTGATTTATAAGCATCCATCAAAATGTGTATTGTAGCAAAACTGTGGATGGGGGCATATAATGGGGCAAGCACTTTTTCTTTTTCTAGTAACTGTGTGTATTCCCCCAGGAGAGTGTCAAACACATTGGTTGATTCTGTCTGTATTTTTGTACAAGGTTAAGTAACAAAGAAGAATGTTCATGTTTAATGATGGTGGGTGATTTTAACGCCAAATTATCCGATAGTGCAGTTATGCCCCTTTCTAACCAAGAACTGGAGGAGGTTGGACTATTCCAGATTCTGTATTGCCGGTCCACATAAGGTCAGATAAACGAGGCTTGTTACTCCTGAAATATTTTAGAAGCTTAGACCTGGTAACGTTAAACAGTTGATTTCCAGAGAATTCCCCTGCAGCCTATACCTTCCGAGGGCCACATGGTCACTCTTTAATTGGCTACATGGCAGTTTCTTTAACTATTTAATGTATGTACACAATTTAAGTATCTGCCACAAACATGAGTGATCATAATATTTTAGTTGTAAAAGTGGACAGGGAAACTAAGAAGCCTGAACTTTGGAATCAGAGGGAGGAAAAGGTCTCTTATAATCGAAACAATGGGCGCACTTGCTGGTCAAATAACTTGCTTCCAAATTTTAAGAAGGTTTTTGAAAATATCACCTTCATTCCCTCCCAAGAAACACCAGCTCAGCGGTTCGAGAGAGTCTTGGTCGTAATTAGCGGTCCCATGCTTATGTAATACAACACAACAAATAAATATAGACGAAATCGCTTCTATATTTTCAGAAGGACATGTCCAGCCGGACAGAGGTCTTCCAGGTTTACTTAATAAACACAGTTCTTCAAAGAGTAAGATTTCAGGAATACCTTCCACAATGCCCCTGTGTGGTACACAAGCCTGTGCCCGACACTAACGGGGTGAACACAGGTGAAGATAATAGGAAAGGTTCAAGGCAAAACAAACGTTTTTCTGTTTTCATATAAATTTGTACAGAAAATATCAAGCTGCACCATTACATAAAATCAAGCAATCAGATTTGTATCGGGTGCATAAGCAAGTCGACGGCGTGAAACCGAAACGCCGTCGACTTGCTTATGCACCCGATACAAATCTGATTGCTTGATTTTATGTAATGGTGCAGCTTGATATTTTCTGTACAAATTTATATGAAAACAGAAAAACGTTTGTTTTGCCTTGAACCTTTCCTATTGTCTTCACCTGTGTTCACCCCGTTAGTGTCGGGCACAGGCTTGTGTACCACACAGGGGCATTGTGGAAGGTATTCCTGACATCTTATTCTTTGAAGAACTGTGTTTATTAAGTAAACCTGGAAGACCTCTGTCCGGCTGGACATGTCCTTCTGAAAATATAGAAGCGATTTCGTCTATATTTATTTGTTGTGTTGTATTACATAAGCATGGGACCACTGTTGTTTCCATAAAACTGTTCCCCGAGGTCCCTGTTTGACTTGATTGGGGTCCCTTGTTGTTTAAAAGTGTTGGTCGTAATTAGATCCTTTCTAAGCATGGGCGGATTTCGCGGATCCACGATCTGCGGATTTGCGGATTCGCGGATCCGCAAAATCCGCAAATTTACAGATTCGCGGATTTTGCGGATCATAGTGTTTAAAGGGCGGGAAAACGGTGCACATCACTAGTGTGAGGGGCAGGGGCAAATGGGTGAGGCTTATATGCGAGTTCACATGCCTCTTGTGTGCATAAAAGGACAGGCACGGATCAGAAAAGCTCGTGGTCACAGGAACTGCACAGGGATTGATATAGGGAGAACGCACACCTGCCCAGGCTCGACAAAACTCACATTTTTGGGGGGCTGATTAACTTTGCCATCACACCGAAGAGCACCGGGGTCCCTCGAGTGAGCTGTCCTTCATAGTGGGTGAAGGGTGGGAAAACGGTGCACATCGCTAGTGTGAGGGGCAGGGCCAAACGGGCGAGCCTTATATGCGAGTTCACATGCCTCTTGTGTGCATAAAAGGACAGGCATGGATCAGAGAAGCTCATGGTCACAGGAACTGCACAGGGATTGAGCTCGTGAAAGTCAATAATGCAAAGGCCTCCATCAAGCATCAAAGCTAATTTTCGACGATAGATATGGGGAGAACGCACACCTGCCCAGCCTCGACAAAACTTACATTTTTTGGGGGGCTGATTAACTTTGCCATCACACCGAAGAGCGCAGGGGTCCCTCGAGTGAGCTGTCCTTCATAGTGGGTACAGGGTGGGAAAACGGTGCACATCGCTAGTGTGAGGGGCAGGGCCAAACGGGCGTGCATTATATGCGAGTTCACATGCCTCTTGTGTGCATAAAAGGACAGGCACGGATCAGAGAAGCTCGTGGTCACAGGAACTGCATAGGAATTGAGCTTGTGAAAGTCAATAATGCAAAGGCCTCCATCAAGCATCAAAGCTAATTTTCGACGATAGATATGGGGAGAACGCACACCTGCCCAGCCTCGACAAAACTCAAATTTTTGGGGGGGCTGATTAACTTTGCCATCACACCGAAGAGCGCAGGGGTCCCTCGATTGAGCTGTCCTTCATAGTGGGTAAAGGGTGGGAAAACGGTGCTCATCGCTAGTGTGAGGGGCAGGGCCAAACGGGCGAGCCTTATATGCGAGTTCACATGCCTCTTGTGTACATAAAAGGACAGGCACGGATCAGAGAAGCTTGTGGTCACAGGAACTGCACAGGGATTGAGCTCGTGAAAGTCAATAATGCAAAGGCCTCCATCAAGCATCAAAGCTAATTTTCGACGATAGATATGGGGAGAACGCACACATGCCCAGCCTCGACAAAACTCACATTTTTGGAGGGCTGATTAATTTTGCCATCACACCGAAGAGCGCAGGGGTCCCTTGAGTGAGCTGCCTGCCAGTGCCCATCATCCGGTAACTATTTTAGGATGGCGCTGGCAGCTTGCCGGCGCCATCCTAAAATAGTTACAAGTTCAACAGGCTTGAACTTTTGCCCCCCAAATCCGCCGCTCGCTGATTTTCCGGATTTTCGGTAAATTTGCGGGAGTTCGCGGATTGCGGATTTACCGAAAATCCGCGACTGGAACGGATTTTGCGCTCACCCTTAATACTTTCGAAAAAAGAAGCAAGTTTTTAGTTCTACTCCATTAGTAATAATACCATGGAAAATTAAAAAAATTAATCGGGAAATTAATGCTTTAATTAGAGACCAATTTAGGTTGCCCATGATACAAAGGCAGAGAGAAATAAATATGCTGAAACAGGTACGGAAAAGTAAAATAACTGCTGACCAAAGGAGGGTGGAAGACAAAAAATGGGTTAGACTTTCTGGAGACTCTAGGAAGAATTGGGCACTGATAGCAAAATGATGTGATGGGAGAGAGAAGTCAAAACTAAGTATGGGCAAATTTTGCGAATTTGCAGTTCAGAAATTTGCGCAAATTCCCCCCAAAAATCCACGAATTTGCGGATTTCCCCGCGAACTCGCGGATTATGTTGCAATTGCACACTATACTCAACTGGAGCACTTTCTACTGGCTAATCAGTTAGTGCTACCTCGTTGGATAAATGTATTGTGTTTTTCCTGCACTACAGCTGTGTAAAGGCTCAGAAGAGTTGTCTCCAGTGAGCCTGTGTGTCTGTAACTTTGCCACCGCGCCCATAGGCGCGAGGTCCCTCGAGCGAGCTGTCCATCACAGTGGGGAAAAAGGCGGGAAAAGGTTGCATAGCCTAATGTGTGTGGGGCCAGGCTTCTGTGCGAGTTCACATGCCTCTTGTTTATAAACGTCAGAGGCCGATCAGCCCAGCAGATGAGGAGAAAGCAGTAAGTGCTACCTCGTTGGATAAATGTATTGTGCTTTTCCTGCACTACAGCTCTGTAAAGGCCCAGAAGAGTTGTCTCCAGTGAGCCTGTGTGTCTGTAACTTTGCCACCGCGCCCTAGGCGCCGAGGTCCCTCGAGTGAGCTGCCCATCACATTGGGGGAAAGGGTGGGAAGAGGTTGCATAGCCTACTTTGTGTGGGGCTGGGCTTCTGTGCGAGTTCACATGCCTCTTGTTTATAAAGGTCAGAGGCCGATCAGCGCAGCAGATGAGGAGAAAGCAGCCTCCTGGTTACTGGAATTACAGGGGGATTGCACTCGAGAAACTTGTGGATACCTAGACCACCATCACGGATTACAGCTATTTAGGGAGAAAGCACACCTGCCTAGCATCGACCATGCTCAGTAGAATCTTGGGCTCTTGATTATAATGTTTACTGAATTTGAGCTTGAACTCGGGCACCTGATTTATATCTGTAAGTGCTTCCTGCTGAGGTTTAATTTTTGTGACAGGAGCCTCGTTGCCTAATTGTAATTATTCTCTGACCCTGCTTCGAGGGTCAGAGCAGGGTCAGAGAATAGTTGCAAGTAGGCAACGAGGCGCCGCTCAGGAAGCACTTACAGGGTTACAGCAGGTGCCCAAGTTGGAGTTAATTTCTTTGTAACCATTTTGTAAATGGTTACAAAGAAATTAGCTTCAACTTGGGCACCTGCTGTAATGCTGTAAGTGCTTCCTGAGCAAAATTCGGCCCGCTCGCGGATTTGCGGATTTTGCCGCGATTTCCCATATTTTGCGGATCGCGAAATCGTGGAATCTGCAAATTCGCGAGGGGAACGAATTTTCCGCCCATACTTAGTCAAAACCTATTTTAATCCCAGAAGCAGAATGGTCTACATATATTTCCCAACTCTATGCTTTAAATCCCATAGTTGTACAGAACCAAGAGGTTAATGCCACCGTAACTAGTGGGGGCTACTATAGGCCGCCATCATGCACGAGATTGAGAGTTACCTTAAAGGGGCAAGATATTCCAGAGCAATGGGCCCAGATGAAGTACCAGTAGCTATAATAAAACAGGATTGTGAAGAATGGGCAAAATAATTGCACCCGTTGTTTGCCCATTGTTATACCTACGGTGATATTCCACAATAGTGGAAGGGAGGTATTCTGATCCCGCTATATAATAAGGGTCCAAAAAAATCCCCGGACAGTTTTAGACAGATTTCGCTCCTGGATGCAACGGGTAAACTGTTTGCAAAGAGTATTCTCATTTATCTCCAAGAGTGGGCATTTGGAAATGATTGTATCCCATTGGAACAAACAGGATTCCATAAGAAGAGTGGCACACTGGATAATATCTCCATTCTGCAAACGCTAACTGAAAAATATCCAGTAAGTCGGGACATGCCATTATATTCAGCTTTTATAGATTTCTCCACAGCATTCGATAGGGTAGATCGAGGAAAGCTGTGGAGGAAATTGGTCACCCTGGGGATACCAGGGAATCTTTTAAGAATAATAATCACTCTCCACTCTTCTACCTGGACTCAAGTATTATTAGGAGAACACAAGCCCTTTCGAAGAAATAGTAACCAACAATGGATTGAAGCAGGGGTGCCTGCTCGCCCCTTTACTCTTTTCTATCTATATTAATGATATGCCAAGAAGAGTGGAGCTTTGTAAAGGGGATCCCCGTAAATTAGGAAACTTAGAGGAGTTGAGCTGTTTGCTATATGCAGATGATGCTATAATAATGGGTTTAACCCCAATTGGACTACAAAGACGACTTGGTGAGCTAATTAGGTATACAGAGGATTATTATCTAAAAATAAATATTATGAAAAGCAAAATCCTGATTTTTAGTGCTAAAGGATGTAAGGTCAGAAAAAATTTGAATTGGTTCCAGGGAAAAGAGAAATTGGAAGTAGTAAAATTGTATCCATATTTAGGAAAAATATTTACAAATAGGTGTTCAGCGAATAAGCATATGGACCATTGTAAAGGAAAAGCTATTTCACAAGCCGTGGCAATTAATCGTCTGTACACACACTCTGGGAAAAGACATTTCTCACATATTATTTCGGTTTATAAAATGGCCGGGTGCTTAAGATGGAGTAATGCACTGTTAAATAGCTCAGAAAATTTGCTCTGAGAAGCATTTTACAGGGAAATATTTGTAAATATGAAGGAAAAAAGTGCTATTTTTAGGAATAATTTAAAAGCACTATCAATGTTTGGTTTAGATATGGAAGGGGTAGCGGTTCTTCTTAAGAGGGCATTGAAAGCTATAATAAAGAAAACAATCTATGGGGTCTTTCGTGAGAGAGATATTAAACTGTGTTCAAAGGATAGAAAAATGGATTGTATAGCGGGGAGTAGTATTGTCAAAAATCCCCACCCTTATGTTTTATGGAATTTTAAACATGGAGTGCGTAGGGTGAGATTGCTACTAAGATTGAATTTACCCCCCCCTACGAATTGTAACAGAAATCTGGGAGGGTATCCCGAGATATGAAAGGTTTTGTCATTTATGTAACTCCTGTATACAAGACTTGTTTCATGTTTTATTTGTTTGTTCCGTATTAAACTCAATACGTCACAGATATTTAAGGAATTAATTTCTAAAGAATAATATTTTTACTGCAGAAGAGGCCCGAAATTGTCTGTTTTCTCCCCATCCGAACTGATGTGTTTTAAAAATGTTAGCTTTTTTAAACAATTTTGATATATTTATTAAGGGCGTAAAGATCTTCTCAGTATGTTTGTACATTGCACTTGCACTATTTTTTCATGTTTACAATTAAGCATATGCACTTTATGAACTGATTTTGCTGCTAGTTACTAATTATTGGATTTCAATCACCTTACCAAAATCGTTCTGCTGCTAGACTATTATATATTAGACGATTATGGTCCGATTGATTAGTTTTGGAATTCAGTATGGGCACTATTATAAACTTCTAGTATCTTATTCTCTAGGATTCCAAGTACCTCACTAAACCCTTGTTTGCTGCTAATCTCCTGTAAATTTTACACTAAAAGAAGCGTTTTATGCTATTGAACTTCTTTGTACTGTTATGATGCTGTTGGTTATACAGTACAGTTTAGCGAATAGATAAATTATCTTTTTACATGGTTCTTGTGTTCACGATCTAGTACTGTATAGCGAATTTTACATTTGTTTTACATTTGTTTATTGATAAGTTTCAATATTGAATGTCTTAGGATAGCGCTTGATTATAAATCTGTATGAATTCATGTATGTCAACATGATTACGCAAAATTCAGGCCCTCTTGCACGGGTATACGACTAATCCCATTCCTTCACAATAAAAGAAAAAAATCAAATCGCACACTGCTAATTTGCGATCGCAAATGCTGAAATTCTGCGAATTTGAGCATTTGCGATCGCAATTTGGCTTGATACATATGGCCCCAAGAAACACTAAATAAGAAGTGCAAGTCCCAATATCTAGTGTGAGAGAAGTCATTAAAGTTGGACCAAGTACAGCAAAAGACCAGCCACCCTGTCTTGCATGTTTATAGGAAAGTCTGGTTTGGCTAGAAGCTGATTCCCAGACTGAAGATTGTGCTTGTGGGAGTAAAAAGGCACCAGCGGCTTAAGGTGAGGGGCCACCATTAAGGCCTTGTGCATCAAGCACAATGTTTTAAAATGGATACACTTTTCTACGGGCAACTAATGGAGTGGATGAAGGTGAATGGCAACAGATGAATGCCGAAGAACGTATATGCGATGTTACATCGCATGCGCAACAACGCATGTTATTACAACACAGTTGCTACAATGACTGCATTGTTACAACGCAAGCCATTACATCACTAGTCCTTTCTTCCACTTGCTGTAGGGGGCATGCTGGACTAAGGAATAGTATAATTTACTATTCCAGCTCCAGCATGTGTAGTAGGGAAGGTGTTGGAATAATAAATTATACTATTCCTTAGTTTAGCACCCAGCTACAGCAAGTTGTAGAAACAACTTGTGATGTAATGGCTTGCGTTGTAACAACACGGTCGTTGTAACGACTGTGTTGTAATTGCATGAGTTGTAACGCATGCGATGTAAACGCTGTTTCCCCCTAAGAAAATGGCAGACCAGGCGTGATGCCACATGTCGTACAATCAGAAGCCTCTTCAGCACTGTTTTTGGTTCACCTCAATAGAGCATAATCTATCCTGGAAACAATCAAAGCTTGAACAATGCTTTTTTGAGCCAAAAGGGAAAGAAGCCAGAAAATAGAAGGTGAAGATCTTTGAAATGTGAAAGTCCATAGAGCGCTTTAAGTCCAGCCAACTGCCTAAGTTCTTAACCACCTTACTGGGAGTGGGCAACAGCCCAAGATCAGTGGGCCAAGCTTGAGGGTCCCAGAGTTGAGATTGGTTACCAACCACCAGCACCTTGGGCTTGCGGCCACTCAGCATAAGAAAATCAAGTCTTATCAAGTTGCAACCTCCGTAAGGTAGAGGCGGAAGTTGGACAACTCTTTCCGATCCAAAGCACGGAGCGTTAACGATGATTTAGGTATCATAATCATACATAAAAAGAGACAGGCCATAGGCCTCAACAAGGTAGGCGAAAAGCAAAACATAGATGTTAAAGAGTGTAGGGTATAGTGAGGAACCCTGTGGCGCACCATATGACAGATCAAATGTTGAGGGCTCATGGGGTTTGGAATAGACATGGAAAGTGCGATCCTGGAGGACTGAGGAGAGCCAAGAAAGGGCAGAATCTTGGATGCCAATATCTGTCAGTCTGTGACTTCTAAAATAACCCCTGCTTTCCCCAATGGTAGCTTGGCATCAGCAGACAGGCTTATCTCAGATGAAGTATGTAGAGAATTCGTGCATACATAAAGTACAAACAGTGAAAACACTACGAATGGACACCACACCAGTTTAGAAAAATAAGTAATCTTTATATAAACCAAACAAGACCAAAATGACAAAAATCCACATGACACTAATCAAAGTATGACTTTTAAAAGGTTGAAACCGTTCTGTCCATAGCAAACATAGATGCAACACTTTCAACAAAAAGTTGGATGCGTCAAAATCATAAACAAAAACAGCCACAGGAAAGGTGATGCGTTGGTTACTTACACGCAGGGAAGGTGATGAGTTGGTGCCTTACTCCAGAGGAGGCGATGCGTTGGTTGTGGTTCCTCACTCCCACACAGACGAGGTGATGTGTTGGTTTCTAAACGTGGCCCTAGCGCTGATGTAGACTTGGCGCCCCAGTGTGATGTGTGAGGATCGAGGATGCATCAGTTCTCGATGCGGCAGCAGCAATGGCGCTGCGTCTCCATTTGCAGTCCCACAATGTGCTGGTTCCTGCAGCCGCATAGCAGGGCCTGCGTTGGAATTGGTGCTGTGATCTCGGACTTTGTAGATTGGTGTACTCGATGCAGTGATTTTCTCCCATGCGGGCAGGTGCTGTGTCTTTGGCGATGCATCATAAACAGGTGCGGATGCGTTGCGCTTCTCTTTGTTGTGTTACTTTTCTAGCTCTCAAAAGCAGGAACAACCCCCTGGGGCCAGGAACAGCAACAGCCCCCTCTTGGCAGGTCAGAACGTCCAGCAAAGAAGTTCAGGGGAGCTGGGGATGAAGTCTTTGTATCCCTGAGACTTAAAAACAGGTGGAAAGCTCTACGTCAAGCCATTGGAGATAGCAGGGGACACAGCACACAGCAAAGTCCCTGTCACTTCCTTGGCAAAAACAGCCACTACAGACCAACCCCAGACAGCATACAGCAAAGGAACAGTACTTCTCCTCAGTTTCTCCAGCTCTTCTCCTTGGCAACGGTTCCTCCTGAATTCCAGAAGTATTCTAATAGTCTGGGGTCTGGGCCCCACTTTTTATAGCACAAATCCCTTTGTTCTCTGGTGGCAGTGAAGCTCTTTGCCCAGCCAAAACCAGTTCTGTCCTCTCTGGTGCAGTTTCCTGGCTAGAGGTGGTGACAGCATTGTCACAGGTTTATTCATGTGTGAAAGAAATCTTCTCCCCTACTCTAAATGCAGCCCAGCCCTGACTCATCCAGGAAAGTCAGGACACACATCAACCCTCCTCTCCCCTCTGTGGCCATCTAAGAGACTGCGTATCCCCAGCCTCAGTCATTCAGAAGCCAGACAGTCAATACACAAACCTAGCAGAGGCACACAGGATGGCTATATAAGAAAATACCTACTGACTAAAAGTGGTATTTTCAAACACGCATTATAAAAATCATCTTTACTAAAAGATACATTTTGATATTCTGAGTTCAGGCATACTAAACTTCGTCTTTCCATCTTGTCCAAATGGGAAATTATATTTATACGATGTTATAAATAAACCCCCAATCTATCCTATGGGACAGATAGCCTTTCAATAGTGAAAAAACGAAATTGGCAGAATTTCAATATCAGGACATGTCACACACCTCAGTGCATCTCCTACCTTTCACATGCACTGCACCCTGCCAATGGCACTAGCTCAGGCCTACCTTAGGGGTGTCCTACATATAAGAAAAGGGAAGGTTAGGGCCTGGCAAGTGGGTGCCCTTGCCAGGTTGACATGGCAGTACCAAACTGCACACAGACACTGCAGTGGCAGGTCTGAGTAACATTTACAGGCTGCTCATGTGGGTGGGATAATCAGTGATGCAGGCCTACTAGCAGCATTTGATTTACAGGCCCTGGGCACACACAGTGCTCTGTACTAGGGACTTACCAGTAAATCAAATATGCCAATCATGGATTCACCAATCCATAAATACAATTTACAGGGAGAGCATATGCACTTTAGAACAGATCAGCAGCTCTTCATGCCACTGGAGTCAAGCAATCCTGACTGATGAAACGTGAAACTCCAAAACCGGTCCTAGGATGCTTCTTTCCAGTCCAGGGAAGACCTGGCCTGGCAGTTCGGGCTGTACTGTTCCCACTGGATGCAGGGTCAAGAATGATTTGCATATGGCTGGGTTCAAACTGGAATGGCATAGGGAGCAAATAAATGATTGATTTAGGCCCAGATCTTTGTACTGGGGTGAATGAATGACATTGTTCTACACTCTGTCCATCAATTGTTTTTTTTGCATTTGTTGTCTGAGTGGGACGGGTATGCCCAGACGTGGATCCTGTGCTCTCCATGCCACTGGAGTCAAGCTATCCTGGCTGATGAGGGGTGAAACCCCAAAACCAGTCTTAGGAAGCTTGTTTCTAGTCCAGAGAGGACCTGGGCTGGCAGTTCAGATCTAACATCCGCCAAGCAACATGTACTTTGTACTGAGCATGTAAAACTTAACTGTAACACCTCAAATGGATAAAATAAAGAAAAAAAGGTCACAAATGACAAAACAAATATCAGGTAACCCTGCAACAGAAATGTGAAGTATGTGTTTGTGAGAATGAATAAAATCATAAAAGAACTTGTCTCCCTGTTTTGGATTAGCTTTTGAGGTGTTATCTCACAAACTGGGGTTTGCATTGGCTACTGATATTAATGGCAAAAGTGTCAGACTGCAGTCTTACACGGAGAGGCACCAGTGAGTAAAACAAGACAAAAGGGCACACAATAGGACTACTCAGACCCCCTGGTTCCAGCAAGATTGCAGATGAACCAGCTGCTGGATGGAGGGAATGTATTCACCAGGCAGTCAACCTGCCGCGCAGTCGAGCCATATTCTTCCTCAGATGTAAAAAATCCTGTGGTCTACGCAGTCCTGAAAAGTGGCTGCCAAGACCATTGTATAAGCTTCGTCGCGCTACACCCACAGACGAGCTGACAGTCCACAAAGTCGAAGCGGATGACAGGTTGTGATGAACATCTAAAATCCAGCCCCAAAGTCTCTCAAGCAGTAAGTAAAAAGTGTTGCATTATAGCAGCAGTAGTGGGAGAATGAGCAGATGAGGTTGCAAGCTCACAGCAGTGGCATCAAACTGCCATCTTCCTTCCCCACGTTACTCCACAGTGTCATCACCAGGACAGTATAATAAGAAATCTAGCAACTTGCTATGATGGAAAACCGTGGGTATTCCTCTGAGAAAGGTCAAGAAGACAAAGGAAACAGGAGAGGAAGAAGAAGGGGGAGATAGGCTCCCCTTGTTCTCTGTGGGGAGGCATCCTCCATCTTGCAAATGCCATTCGTATAATCATAAGGTGTTTCCACCAATGGAGTCAGCAAACTCTCCCCACACCCACCTTTTGATGTTTATTATTAATGTAGCAGGAATCAATTCAAATAAAACAGTTTAACATCTCTATCTTATATCAAAAGAGTTAATTTCCACTGGATGATTTTAATCACTTCCCGGCGATGGATCTTTGCCATCGTTTAGGAGATGATTAGAAGCTAAGCATCACAAGAATCATATTACAATTCTATTTCTGTTTTCAGTCAATAGAGTATTGATTAGTTTTACTGGTTTTATTTTCATTGAAAGCTTTAGTAAATGTTTCTTTTTGTATTCAATTAGCTAAAGGTTCAATCAAATTAAACAACTGATAATAGAATAATAGGTAGAACAAATCATAATAGATAATGCATCAAATGTGTTCCATAAAGGAAAGAATTCCCTGTTCTGAAATATGGGGCAAAAATGGTGTTAGCAGGAACACCTAAGAGTCCAACTTCAAGTGGCAATAGTTAGATAGAGCATAAAGCTCAAAATTGTATTAGTCAATAGGAGTCGATCTTCTCATTAAGAGAGGTTTACCAAACCAAGTAGAGTTCATCAATAAAGCAAAAATAATCGTGCAGTAACAACTGCAATTAACAATCAGGTTAGGAAAGGGTCTGCAATTCAGCGTTCAGCCTACAGCAGAAAGCTGTCAGCATTCTGCTTCAGAATGGATATGGCGTATGGACAGGAGTCAAAAAGACAAAAACCGTTAGCCTACTCTAGCAACACGCACTAAAGTAAACAGTCGAAAGAAATGTTGCAGTTTGTGTTCTTCTTCTCTCATCCAATCAACTCTTGGTGTACTGAGGACAGACTCCCCTTTTCCTTTCTCATGGTTCCAAACAAATAGCTTACAAGGAAATATCATGAAATATGAAACATTTATTAATACTATGTCTATGTATCACGCCTTTCAATTCTTCAACCCCTTTTCCCATGGGTATGAGTACATTTTTAACCTTCCAATGAAATAGATTGTATGCTAGATAAACAATAGTCTATGTGAAATAGAAACTTCAGATGCCACAAATATTATTCAACATCACATTTCTTCATTATAAAATGAGAAAACTATATTAAAAGAACAACATATTGCTCTAGGTGCTTATAAAATGAAGTTTGCTTAGACATTATGAAGAATAATACTAATATGTATAGTTACATATTAAATTTCTACACATTATAATGCTGTGTCAGTTCAATATAAGTTGCACGTTCAAGTTGCATGTGACTTTATCTAGTTGATTTTTATTTTAAAATATAACTTACTTTCAATCCCCCCATCAAACCATCACACCTTCGGTGGAAACATCTGTTCCCAGGGCCCTCTCATCATCAATTGAGTCTTGTTTTTCATCTTCAAACTTTTGAATTTTAATGCCTTTCTATATTCATCATTCCATTAAGACGATCATTTAGTGCTTGTTCTTTTTCTATTCTCTAGCTCATTTCCCTGCTCTTTCTTCTTTTAGTGAAGTATCTCAAGCCTTTGAATAATGCAAAAAAGAAAAGTAAACAAAGCCCTATAATTAGTATTAGCACCAAAATAGCCTTTAGGATTAATCCTCCTGCAGTTGCAAACCAGTTTCCAAATGTGTGTTTTTCCCTTCCAAACTTTTCTAAAATACAATGTGTTTCCAACTCATCTAGCTCATATTTTAGGTTGGAAATGTTTTTTGCAAATTCTTGAATGTTGTTACTCTCATCTGGCATGTATGAGCAGCAAAACTGAGTTTTCAGCATTCAGTAGAATCTGCCTTTCTATGCAAGTAAGATGCCTAATGCCAAGAAAGTTTAGAAAATCATGGATCTGATTGCTACACGCTCAGTGTTCACAGTTTTAGAAGTACTAGTTGCCAGCTTGTCAACAACTGTTGACAGCTTTCTAATCTTTTCCTCATTCAATATGATTCCTACAGCAGTGAATTATTGCACCAAAAAGGATTCTCACTAGCTGGGTTCCATCTTCTGTACCGTTGGTGTGTCTGTGTGCTGGTGTCATTGTCAATGCATCTATACTATATACATGATACAACTTTGTAAACAATATAGTTAAATAGAAAACACCCTCCCAATCAGCAGGTAACTTTAAGTAAGTGTCTTGTTAATAAAAGAAATATACCCCGGGAATTGCAGTTTCGTCCCCTTGTAAAATTCGCCATGTGTCTCCCCTTAATTCAAATGCATGTTCTCAACTTCTAATTCTCACATGTTTTGTTCTTGTGTATGTTCTTCTTTTGTAAACACAAATGTTCCCATTTTGTCGTCTGTCTAAATTCAGATTTGGGTAAACCATTTTCTTTTTAAATTCATCTTCCTCCTTTTTTCAAACATTTTTCAGAATATAATTATTTTTATCCTTACTATGTGTATTATTAGCATTCCTTTACTCTAATGTCATGATAAAGACTTTCTATAGTGGTCTCATTAAACAGTTTAAATTGTTCTAGTAAGCCATAACACTATTTATGGGCGTAGCCAGTCTAAATTTATACTAAGCTGTGACCATTTCTTTTGCTCGTGCATGTAAGTTCATGCTTTGTCCTAGTGGAACTCTGGAAAGTATTAGATCATGGATAGAATAAAAGTATTGAAAATGTTCTCACCAAATGTAAGCAATATACTACATGAAAGTGTGTATAATAATGGAATGTGATGGTATGCAATTTATTTTACTGATGATGATGGTAAGTGGGTGCAAATGTATCAGTCTTTTGCTTCCATAGCTTGTGTGTATTCTTGCACTAACCTAGAATAAACATTAGTTTTGTAGTCATCCCTCTTGTTTCTTGCAAATGATGCTTTCAATTGCTCTTCATCTGTTGTGTGTGTATATGTGCTAGTACATTAGTAGACCAAATATCTTTCTCGAGTGCTAAATAAGGACCCTACTAACACTATTATAATCATTAGTACTGATAGTATAAAAAATTTAAACACAATACTTTTGCATCTATTTCTAAGGCAACACATGTTTGTCTAAAATCCTTTCGTTTCCGGCAAAGTAAACAGCAACAGTTCAAGAGTTCAATTCAGAGTTTTCTCTAAATTTGCTTCTTGCAAATTTTCCCACCAGTCTCTTTTCACAAGTCTCTTTAAATTCAAAATCTTCATATAGACAACCGTGGCCCTACTGGTTATTCTTCTAAAATGTTGTCCCTACTCTTCTATTGCAACCTTTGGCCTAGGTAAATCTTATTAAAACAAATATATATATATATTGTTGCAGTCTTTTAGCACATTTAGGCTGATCTTTACCTTTTGAATGACTCTAAGTATTCCCTAGAAATCTTTGTTAAACAGCTATACCCAATAATTCCATTGAAGTGATGTCATGGCAGTTTCAACTGTTCGGTTTTCACATCACACAGTTTGTCCAATGATACATTCAGTACCTTTTTCACATAGTAAATACATGCAGGTGCAGAATACCTTGAACAAGGCACTTTAGCTCTTTTTGATCTCCTCTGTCTTTGTTAATCTTTCTCTGTATAACTTCTACAGCTCGACTTTGTCTCCTCAGTGACAGTCAGCGGTATTCGATCAACTGATGCACTTATTCTCAATTTTCTTTGATTACAGTTTCGTGAACATTCAACTTTATGGGTGATCTTTCTTGTTTCAGTGCTTGCAGATCATCTATTTGTAATAATGATGTCTCAGTAAGCTCCTCCAGTTGAGGTTTAATCTCTTCTTATTCATTAGCGACCTCAATGCCACTCTGTGAAATTACAGGCACTTGATTTGGTGTAACAGTTTGCAGTTCTTCACCCCTTTCTTCTCCTTGCTGCTGTTATGTTCTTGGTAACAATGCTCTTTGTTGAGGTTCAACTTGTGGTGATGCAGCCACCAGTGCTCTTTATTCAGACTCAAAGAACACAATTTCTTCATTAGGATTTCTTACTCTTAGGGTGTGCAACTCATGCACCCTGTTTGGAACTCTGGTGCACTTGACAGCAGTGTTAGTGACCTGGATTACTTGAAAGGCGCCTTTCCATCTCAGTTCAAGACATATCTTCCGAATATGCTTTTTGCTCATGACCCAGTCCCCTGGATTGAGGTTGTGGCACTGTTGACGATGTGGAAGTTGTGTAGCAGCTACAACCTACTGAGAGACAGAACGCATCACTTCAGCTAATCCCTTGCAATAATCAAGTATCATAGCATCTGTGATGCTCTCAAGTGCATTAGCAAGTGCAGCTAGCAATCTCTTGGCACGTCCCATGAGAATTTAATGTGGTGATAAACCAGTTCTCCTATCCAAGCCATTTCAGTGATGTTGACAGACAAACCTTGGCAAAACAAGACTTTATGGTGCCATTTGGCTGCTCTACAATGCCAGAAGTTCCAGGCCAATAGTTCAATGGTTTTTTTCAATCTGTAGTGCTGTACATATAATTCTCAGGACCTCGTTATTAAAGTGGGTTCCTCAATCTGATTCCAGAGACACAGGCCCACTGTATCATGGTATCAATTCTCACATTAACAGTGTTACTACAGTGAGACTGTCATTTCTTCTGGTTGGGTAAGTTCCACCCATCACAAGAAGATACATGCGATGGCCAGGACATGTTTCAACCAGTTGCAAACAGGCTTCTTGATAAAGTACATTAGCAATCTGTTAAAGGAAACCACCTAATCTACCTCTGTGACTCAATGTAAATGGAGTTATTTTCCCCACATTCATTTGTTGGCATGTTACCGAACGATAGCCCAGTTTGTCTGAAAACATCCTAAATTTGGGATTGAATCAATTCTGCCTAAACAGCTTTGTCATGTCATGCCTCCCTAAATATGTGTGTCATGTATTGAGAACAAAAAGCTATCAGGTAACACTGGTCTTCCATCAGCTGACATCCAGATGTCAGGTGAATTTTTCTCACATCCTGCTCTGATCCAAACTTGCTATTCTGATCCTGACCCATTTTCTTACACCCTTTCAAATTCTTCCCATGTGTCAGCTATGGGCAAACACATAGAAAAGACAGTGTACTCCTCAGATTAACATGTGAAAGTTCTGTTAAATGTGCAGGCAACTAGTACACAATACCAAGCAACTTCGTTGGGTGTACCTGTTTCTGACTGCAATGTAACCAGTGTGACTTTGACAAGATGCACATTTAACCACTGCAATTTCAGCAGGCAATTAGACAGCTTCTAAAAGATTTTGCACATGCTCCCTGTTTCTGTTAGTGGTTCCTGAAGAGGTCATGAAAACTCTTTGTGACAACAATTGCCCCAAATCATGGACAGCGCCAAAGCCATACTGACTATCCATAAATATAGACACTTTTTATTGGGCTGCCAACATACAAGCTCTTGTAAGGGCAATTGATTCTCCAGCTTTTGCTGGGGTAATACCTCGAAGCCATGAAGCTTCCATAATGTCATTATTTGTGCAGACATTATAAGCTGCTCTCAGGATACCTTAATTGTTTTTCAAACATGAGGCGCCAACAAAAATAATATAATCAGGATCATTCAGAGGTTCATCCTTAATGTCGATTCTTGGATTTGTGCATAAATCTGTGACATCTAGACAATCAAGATGAACTTCATTGCAAACATCATCAGTTATAAGCAACAACTTTGATGGGTTAAGAATCTGGCAACGTTTTAAAGTCGTGTTGTCGGCATATGGGAACTGTTTTTCGTACTTGGTAAGTCTATTATGTGTCATGTATTGGGTTTTAGTTTGGGTCAGCAAATCTTCCAGAGTGTGAACCTATCACAGTTAAAGATTGTCCCATCAATATGCCCTCACTCCTCTTGATACTAAAACCCACAGCAGTGACTGCTTGAAGGCAGCTGTGCAGTCCTGTGGCCACAGGATCACTGGTTCATAAGCAGTAAGCCATGGGTTTTTGGGCATCTCCATGCATCTGAATAAGCACTGACAGAGCGCAGCCCTCCCTCTCACTGCAAAATAAAGTAACTGTTGAACAGTAATCAAGCATTCCTATTGCTAGTGCATGACAGAAACTTTCTCCCAGCTCTAGGATAGCTTTCAAGCAATTGTCCGAAGGAAGCAGATCAGGTATACCTTTGTGTGTCAGCCTCAGCGACCCTGGAGACCAGCTCCTGCAGAAGTCAATGAACGCATTTCTAGTCAATATTGGAAACTTCCAAAACACTGTCACACATTTCAAGATGTTCTAAGAGACAGATGTTAGACCATGAGGAAAAAGTGACATCTTTTAATTGTAACTAAGAATGAAGCTCAGCGGCTTTTGTAAATGTACATGCAAAGATCAACCTTAGTCTCATAGATTAGGGAGACCTAGGAAAAGATGACAGCTAAAGCTTATATGAACACACTGAGCATAGTTTGTTTTTCACAGCTGCCACAAGCCTCTGCCTCTGCAAAAAAGGTTCAGGGTGGTCACCCCTTAAACTAAAGAGGGGTGAAACAAACTGAAGGCTTACCTATCTCAAAGAACATTATGGGGGTCCTTGAGGAGTACCAGATCAGAAGTTGGAAGGTTTGGGGTCTCTGGATATCAGGGGTGACACTGACAATGTCAAAAAGAAAAAAAATGAGTCGGACCTTAGACAAAAAGGAAAATGGTGGGAATTGTAAAGTCACACAGATGGTTGGAGACTTTCATTCCTAAATAGAGACTGTTTAAATGCATTACAATCTGATCATTGAAAACACTGTAGCTATGTGTACTTAAATAAAGGCAGCCAATTAGACAAGAATAAACAGAGATAGTCATGTTTGCTTTTATCCCAAGTGCAAATTCAGTATTCGGTTAGGCATTGTGTTTTTCCCAAGCTTGTTCAATGGGTTGACAAATGTGATGTTTGGTGTTGCTACATACACTTCACCCATGTATCAGCCATCATTCAGTTTACTCATTAACATTGGGTAGAAGACTATATCATCAACCGTTGTCAAGAAGAATCAAAGCTGCCTGGCTACCAGCATTACAGATCATATGTTGGCAGCTATGAATGCAGACTCTGTTCTGTAAGTCAGACCAAAATCTTTTTTAGGAATGGGATGCAGGAGACAATGAGTGTTCAAAAACAAAGAAAGCTGCCAACGGACTGCTGATTCAATGAGTTTGGAAAGGAATGGAAGAAGGAACATAAGTCAAAAATTTACCAAAAGGGATGAATCAGCACCCAGTTTCTAAAAATAAGGCACAACTGTGGCTTTTTTCAACATGGAGGAATAGAATCTGAAGATGCAAACAACAGCAAACTTCCATAAGAATAGAGGTGAGGGTGGTGGTTGATAGATGGACCATGTCCATGATTAGTGAGTCAAGGGGAAGGCAGATTTGATGGAGGAAATTATAAGCAGAGTAAGAAGTAAGGGGCTCCAAAATAGTATGGGAAGGGGCAGGAAAAACCTTCAATGGTGGCTATGGCACCAAAGATGCTGGGTCGAAAGTGAGAAACAAAGGACTGATATTGTCAACGATGGAGTCAATAAGAGCTTCACAAAGGGGCTCAAAAAGACAGAATAGTGGATTTGCATAGGATTTATATTCTCAGGTACATTTCTAAACATTTACCAATAAAAGAACAAACAAAATTGAAAATGTAAACAGGGGCATCCGCCATCCCCCAGAAAATGAAAGCATCAACAAATAAAAAGGAGACAAATAACAATAAAAATGACAAATAATGGAGGGAGTAGCCTGAAAGGCCAAGATGAGATCCCGCCGGCCGCCACAACAAAGTTGTACTGGAGTGCTGGCATGCCCAACAGGGCTGGAGCGGGGCCGTCGCGTGTCCCTGATGTGTCTCAGTGGCAGTGGAGAGCATTCAGAGGCCTTGGGGGATGCCAGATGGAACCTGAACCACAGTCTCGGATGAGTCACATTGCCTCCCAAAATGGCAGGCAAAGGGCCCTTTCTAGCTTGCCAGGATTGATGAACCAGAGGGGGGATTGGCGCCTGCCTGACAACCGGCTCAGACAGGCAACCAGAACTTGGCGTGTTACACACTGCAATGACATGGAGAGGCAACAGTGCAGCTGTGGGTTGGCCTCTCTCAAAGGCCCCATCCCGCGATGATCAAGCTCACCAGTGTGGCCAACTGAGTACTTATTTCAAAGGTAGAGTCAATTGGTGGCTCTGGAAGTGGCAGTTGTTCCCCTTGATCCCCTTGATCCCCTTGATCAGGCCTACCCCCTTCCATAAACAACTCAGAAGCAGGCTGGCTGGGATGCTGGGCCTGCACCCTGGAGTGAGGGGCCCTCATCGGCCTCAGTGACCATACGACATGATCTGCCTAATGCTGGAATTTCTGATGAACGGGGGTTGGGACTGACTGCTTGTGCTGCACAGATAAGCACTTTTGGTGCAAGCGGGTCGTGTTGCCCCCATTGCCCCAGACAAATATTCTCAAGTTGGCCTATATGAAGCCATATTCCCCAAGAGGAAACTAGCCAGGGATTGCTCCCCCACAAATCTTTTGATTTAACGACTTGGCTCGTGGAGACGTTATGGAACGCTACAAAGCACCAGGACAAAATGGATAAATTCACAGTGCCAGTGAGGGTTGCAAAGGGGCCCCTGGAGGGTGGATTCACGCTAAGGCCCCGCAAAATGAGGACCACAACTCTGTAATTCTCTGCTTATTGAAGACTCCAAGACTGCACTGGAGACAAAAAAAGGGAAGGCCGGTACAGATGTGGCCCTGCTGCACCAAGATCTCCACCATACAGTGGAAAGGGGACTGAAGCAGAGGGGAGGATATCATAATTGGAAGGCATGGCAAAAAACTCTCTTGAGAAGGGACCCGCTTCTCCTTGGACACAAATGGTCTCCAAGACCATTTTGAATATGCTGGAAACCGGGCCCGACGCAATAACCTCCACTTTGCTGGTTTTCTGGAGGGGGGTGAGGGCCCGTCTCCTGTGACCTTTCTTGTGAACTGGATTCGATCATGGATGAACCCAGTGAATCTGTCCCCTTGCTTCATCCTGGAAAGGGTTAATTTTCTATTGCCTAGAGTCCTCTGCTGGAGCCCCGTGTTTCTTAAACTACAGGGACTGATTTGCTGTTCTGAAGTGGGCCCAAATCAAGGAAACTTGATGTTTCAATCAGGGATCATAATGATCTTTCCTGACTACACCCGCCAGATCCAATCACAGCATAAATCATACAATCAAGTAAAATTAAATGTGCACACCATGCAGATCCCCTATATTGCTTTTATATCCCGCCAAATCCATGACTCAAAGCCTGTGTTTTTCAAATCCCAGAATGAAGCATGGACGTGGCTCAATGAACAATGACCACTAGTCACTCACCTGCCACCTCCCTTGCACGTGGCCACCTTATCCTTGAAGTTGGGCAGGAAGCTTGAAATGGTGAAGGGCACACCTAATCCTTGACATCCCTTTCCGCAGCCACATCACACCTCACCTGAGAGACCTGCACTGGCTCCCGGTCAACAAGAGGATAACCTTCAAGCTCCTCACCCACGCACCCAAGGCACTCCACAACACCGGACCAACGTACCTCAACAGACGACTCAGCTTCTACACCACTACCCGCCAGCTCTGCACTGCCGACCTCGCCCTCGCCACAGTCCCCCGGTTCCGAAGAGCGACCTCTCGTGGCAGATCATTCTCCCACCTCGCCGCCAAGACCTGGAACACCCTCCGCATCCACCTACAGCAGACCCAAGACCTGCTGACCTTCAGAAAACTCCTCAAGACCTGGCTTTTCTAGCAGTAGCAGCATTCCCCACCCCAGCGCCTTGAGACCCTCACGGGTGAGTAGTGCACTTTACAAATGACATGATTGATTGATTGATTGATTGATTAATTGATTGATTGATTGATTGATTGATAAAAGGAAAAGTTCTCAGCAGAGACACCGCAAGCCATTGGGGGCGGATGCCTCCATGGACCGCTGCTGGTCCTGCGTCCCAGCTGTCCCAGAGGCAGACTCAAACTTTGGGTGAATCTCCAGTGTTGCCTGAAAGATCCTACAATTCACACAGCACCACTGTATCTTGAGACAGTATTGACAAGTATGACTTCTTCGAGACAGACGATTGGCGGCCCATGCAGCCCACCTGGGTACATTGATCCATCCCCCAGAGTTAGATAGTTAGTTCTAAGTCCAAGACTAAGTTGGGTCTGGGTGACAGATGCTTCTACTGGGTGGAATGTACAGGGAAGGTGATCTGGAGGGAAGGGGTTCTGTTTTGTTCTTGTATGAGTTCTATTTGCTCTGTCTAATGTTATGCTCTTCACTAATTGCTATGTTACACAGCCTAATTCCATTGTGCACCTGGAGGGGCGGATTTATTGGAGGGGACCCTACAAAACCAGCCTTGAAGGGGTGGGTGGACAGCATGCAGGGGGTTTCAGTTGGTTTGTTCATTACCACCTTGACAGGGCCCTATTCATTCATGACCTGGAACATTAATGGTCTTCTAGACCGCATTTAGAGAGGAGCGGTCTTCCAATCTGTGCAACGGAATAAACCTAAGGTCCAGCTGCTCCAGGAAATCCAGCTTAGTAACAATGGGGTAACTCAGTATCCCTCAGAACCTGGGCAATAGTATACAAAAGTAACAACGGTTCTGTCGGGTGAGAAATGCCAGGAAACCCACCATAATTTTATGGTCCGCAGGGGATATGACAGAATATATCATGGGGGTATGCGAGAGGGCCCACTGGGTAGCAACCCTTTTGCACAAAACACTGTCACTAGCTATAATCAAAGTAACACAGGATGAAAGTGCTGATACATACTCTTAGAGGGAACACTAGAGGGCAGTACATACAATATTTCTCAGCATGTATGTCCTATCTGCTATGCACCAATACACACTGGGGGATCTCAGAGCCAGTAGAGGCCACTTTGCTACCCTTGGGTAACCATTGTGGGAAGTGATTTTAATGATGTCATAGAGCGGATGAACGGGTGGGCAGTTGGAGGTTCCTCGCGACGGGGCAGCGGCCTAGAGGACTGGGCAATCAATCAATCAATCAGAGTAATTGTAAAGCGCTCTACTCACACGTGAGGTCTCAAGGCACTGAGGGGAGGGGGTGCCGCTACTGCTCGAAGAACCAGGTCTTGAGGAGCAGGGGAGCTTGGCCTCAGCAACGTCTGGCAGGTGTGGAACCCCCTGAGAAATTGGACCCACACATCTGCAGTGCACAGGTCGCTGTCCCTCATAGATTGCATGTTTCTCCCAGCTGCTGACCTTCTTCACACCATGGGAACGCATATTCTACCATGCAGGTCGGACCATGCTCTAGTCCTACTCTGTTTGGGCTCTGAAGAGGCAGGCGAGCACCCCATGTGGCGCCTTAAAGCTTGGCTTCACATGGATGACCATTTTGAAGACTATATGCTCGAAGAACTGAAAGCCTTCCTAAACTTCAATAGGGGCACAGTTGACTCGGTGGGAACCTTGTGGGAGACCTGCAAGACATCCATGAGGGGTAAAGCCTAATCAAACGCTCCAGGGGAAGACCTCAAGAAATGCAGTTTCATCACTGACCTGGAAGCCTAAATACTTACAAGAGAAAGGGAGGGTCCAGATAAGCAGACTAAATCAATGAGACACCAGTAGGAATTCCATAGAATGAGGTTATGCCAATTCTGCTTGGAGGAGGCCCATAAGTATTGAATGGCATCCCTGTGACGGGTTTATGAATGGGGAACAAGTCCAACAAGCTTCTGCACTGGCTGGCCACAAAAGATTCAGAAACTAGGGTGATACCTTGCATAATGGATGGGCCAGAAAGTGGTTTGAAGACTCACAGGGCATCGCAGCAGTAGTTGCCCAATACTATGAGGGATTACGAATCAACTGACCCTTTTTTGGCAGAACTCCTGCTACCTTGACTAACTGACTTTGACAGGGCAGCCCTGGACGAGACATTACAGTGGAGGAGGAAGGAGACTCCTGTGGTGCGCTTTACACTACTGCATATTGTATTTCCTGTGTCCTCCTTTTGTATTACTTATGGCACAGGATGTTGAGATTGTTCTGTCCTTCTATCTAGTGTAATGCTTTACTAGAATGTAAGGGAGCAGTGGGTTAGAACATCAGCTTCAGTTGGTGCTGATCCTCTGGGCCAGTTAGACTGGAATAAAGGTTCCTGTTTTACCTCTGATGTGCTGGACTGCGTCTTTATAACTCCTTGGTGGACCTGAGCTCTAAAAGGCACCATGACCGGATGGATACCTTGTGGAGTTCTATCACAGGCTATGACCAGACATTCTCCTGCACCTGCAGGATTTACACAGCAAGGCTATTGCTAGAGGTCTCTTTCCCACTGATATAGATCAAGCTACGATAATGGTCCTGCCCAAGCTGGGCTGCCCTCAACGTGTGTGTGCATCATTTTGACCCATTACCCTCATTTACATGGAGGTAAAGCTATAAGTGAAACTCTTGACCAATCCCTTGCTGAGCGTCATCCCTCACCTGGTACATTCGGACCCGTGTGACTTCATTTCTCACCTCAGCACCAGTTACTGCATTTGCAGAGTGCATCTGGCACTGGCCTGCATACAGGCCCTGGCTGCCCGGCTGCCCTACTTTTCATAGCTTTCGAAAAGGCAGTTGAAATGGTCAACTTGTCATTCCTAGAAGAAACTCTTTTCAAGATTGGATTTGGGCCTAGATTCTGTCCATATGTTAGGATCCTCTACACTGGTCCACATGCCTGAGTGCGGGTTAACTCATTGGTTTTCCATCGGGAGGTGTACCAGGGAGGGCTGCCCCCGCTCTCCTCTCCTGTTTGCCCTGGTCATAGATCCTTTGGTGGTCTGGATCCAATGCGATGCCCAGGTTTGAGGGTTTGACTGGGGCCTGGCAATGTAGGATCTAATAGCACTCTATGTAGTGGATGTCTTGGTGTTTTTATGCCACCCAGCCGAGATGGGACCTAAGCTCCTCTATATCTTGGAAATCTTTGGGGCAGGCTCCTTGCTCAAGGTCAATTGGAGAAATCCCTGTTGGTGCCTTTGAGGGGCAACTGCCAAGACGAAGCCTGGCAATCAATATGCCAATATGCCATGTTACCTTCCAATATCTTGGGCTTTCAATATCTTGATATATACAACTCCTGGGAGCTTGGCCTTACATGGAGCCTGAAACTTTGCCTGATGCCGGGCAGAGCCCACTAGGGCAAGGCAGAGTGGAACAAACTCCCCCTCAACCTTCTGGCCAGAACAGCACTTTTTTAAATGATGATCCTCCCGAAGCTTCTGTATGTTGTTCAGCATGATCCCCTGCACCACATTCCACAGGCTTGGTTCGATGTTCTAATGACCATGTGATTCTATGGGCAGATAAAATCCTCAGGGTGGCCTCTAGCAAAGGTGTTTGCATGGTTTATGATGGTTGCCGGTCTACGGCAGACGTTCAACTGTATTACTGGGTAACTCAACTCTTCACCGTGGATGCATGGGGGTGGGACGACCCTACTTATCAGGGTGAGCTATCGATGCTAGGCTTGGACAAGGTAACAAATGTCTTATGCGGCATGCCCATTTCAGCCTCCCTTCCGAAGGTGACCCAAGTAGTGTTTAGGGCATAGAGAGTCACTGTGCGGTTGACCGTGTGGTACCGCAAACTGGGTCAAAGGCTGCTCCAGGTGTTATCCTTAGAGGGCTTGAAAGGATGGGACAACATAGGTATTTCGAAGTTGGGTCATGTGCTGGCCTTCCAGGAACTGAGCCAGGACTTCTAAATGCAAGCCTCTCAGTTCTTTCGGTATCTTCAACTTCGTGATGCCCTTGCTGCGTACCAAGAGGAATAGGAAAATATCCCGGAGTACAGCCCCCTGGAGGGTAGACTGCTTATGGGCCATTCAGGGAGGCATGGGGTCTCACAAAGCTACAGAATCCTCGTGGTGCACTCGCCCAATTTACTGGGAGGGATGGGTTGGCACACTAGACAAGGCAGACTGGAGGGACACGTGCATGGCACCACGAGTGCTGATGACTTCTGCAAACTCTGCCTAGTAAAAATTGAGTATTTCCACCAGTCCTACCTAACACAACTCTGTTTGACTCCCCAGCCAGGAACCCAGAGGGGCCTTTTATCATATGGTGTGGAAGTGCCCGGTGATACATAAGTACTGGAACATCCTGTTTTAGGTAGTAAGAATTCACATAGAGGTCCAGCTAAGTATAGCACTGCTGGGCATACTGGGTGGTCTAAGGAGGGTTCCGAAAGGACAGAATGCTGGTGGACCTGGGAACAGTGATAGCCAAAAGAGTCATAGTTAGCCATTGGACTTCCCAAAAGGCCCCTCGGTAGCAGCCTGAATGAAGCGCTTGGAATGGTGTGGAAACATGGGAGAGATTATTTATGAAGCTAGAGGCTGCTGCTGCAAATATGAAAGAATTTGCAGGAAATGTTAGCTGCAACATGGCTTGGAGAGTTAATAAAGAGTGTGGCTGTTAACCTGATTCGCTGCAGGAGCCACTTGTGAAACGGGGTTGAGGGCCCAACAGAAGTGATGGGTATTGTCTAATTGCCTTATATATGACAAGTGCAATTGCTTGTCTTTTTTGTAACTATGCATGTCAACAAAATACAAAATTTCTACTAAAAAAATTACAAATAACATTTACAATATCAGCAAACAAAAAGGAAGCACAAAAATACTGAAATAACACAAAAAACACAAGGCCTCAAAAAATGATAAAAGTACAAAAAAGTAAAGATTTTTTTTTGCAAAAAACTAAGAATAAAGAAAAGAAATCAAAAAAATTAAAAAACATTTTTGGATTAGTTGGGCCCACAAGAGTAAATATCCTCAAGTATGCAGTGACAAACAATACAATTTAATAAACAGTTAAAAAAAACTTCATCAATTTGTACATCAAGTCTACATGAATAAAATATGCAAGCATGATTCACCCCTTTGTTTCACCCTCTTCAAGAATAGTAAAACAATACAGTTCCTCCAACTTCAGCTTTGCGGGTCCTTCAAAAACAAAACACATTATTACTCTACACAAACCTCTACGTACTGAAAAAAAATGAGAGAAAGGGAAAAAGTTGAACACTTTTAATAGTCCACTTTGTCATACAGCATTGGCATTGCCACCAGTATTTTATTATTAGAAGTTGCAGTGGATTCTTTCTTTACTCTTTCTCTTTTTCTCCTCTCTTCCTCTCTCTGTTTCCTCCCCTATCCCCTTCTCCTCATTTGATAGTGATACATATGTTTTAAGGCCTTGGTAGAGGTTTTTTACTTGAATGAAATCTATAGCTCTCATGGGCTATTGTTCATTATCTATATTTAATATCTTGATTTTCCTATCAATTTTAGCCCTTTTTGCATATCTCTATTGCATCGATTGTATCACTTGTATTGCATTATATATTCATTATTCTTACCATTATTCTCATCAATAAAATTTTCTTGAAATGAAAAAGAAGTTGCAGTGGATGAACATGTTGTCATCCAGAAGAACAAGGGCCTGCTCTGTGCCCTGTTCGTATAGTGTCCCTACTAGAACATGCACTCTGATTGGTCAAACCACAAGGCTTTTCAAGGTTCTGCAATCGAGCTGTTACCCACTCAGTGTGCTCTCTCGCTCATGAATGCCTGTTAACAGAGGACATTCCAAGACACTATGCTGAGCAAAATCCTTACCAAACAATGGTTTCATGGACAGAGAGACCACAGTTCTGCTGCTCTGAAGAATTATACCTGGTGAGAGCACTCTTCTATTTTCTCAGTCTGCAGAATCAGCGTAGGAGCCAAGCAGTCCCAGATCATTGTGTAGACAATGCTTCCGCCGTGCGACAATCTCAGCTCACGTGTGCTTCATCATCTTGGAACAAAGACTTGGATTCCCATTGAGGATACAATATAATCTCAAGTCTCAGTTTCATCACACTTAACAATTTCCACTTCCTACTACTTGCTACTGTTTCTTCTGGTCTATCGAAAATGTGACTTGTTATGAATCAGAACCCATAATAACATTCCATGCTTGTAGTTCCTCTGTCTACATATGTCTATTGCCTACAATTACTTCGACTACCAAACTCATTACCTTTGTGTTCTCCCAAACATTCCTAATGTGATATCCCTATAGTGATCCACTGATCCCAAAGTGTACCTACCTGTGCCTTTTGACTGAGACTGGTCATACTGATTTTTTAGTTTGTGATTATATCAAGGGGGCATCAAAGCAACCTCCACAGCAGTCCATAAACACTATGTTGAAATCATTTGGTCAGAATGCTGCACAGCACTTATGAAGTTTCTGTCATTTCCCATGTACAAGTATCACAAATAGTGTTGGCCTGCTTCTGCTTGGACAAGCATCACACCATGAACATGGTTGATTAATAGGGATATGCAATATGTATGGAGTTCAGCTTTTTTCCCCTTAATGAAGTTATAAGTCTACCTAGATGAAATTCATTGGCCCAAATTACTATAGGATAATGTGTGTCTATCTATTGTTTCAACTTGTCATAGTGTATTTATCGTTGCATAGCACTTTATTTTACTGTGTATTAAAATTCTGTTCTTCTACTTAATGAATTTATAAGTCTACTCAAATAAAATTCATTAGTTTAATCTGCTATAAGATATTATGTGTCTATTTATTATTTATTTATTTGAAAGGTTTTATATAGTGCCAGGTCGACCCAGGGGTATCAGAGCGCTTTACATAAGCAAAAAACCAAAAAATACATTCAAGGAAAAAGAACGGATTATTCCATATCAAAACATTCAGAACAGGAAGATTAAAACAAATTAATTAACAAAAGGGCAAACGAGCAATATACATGAGAAAGCGATCAAGGAAAGCAAATGTACACAGTAACAAGAAGCGCAGGTAAAGTTCAGTATAGAATGAAGGGGGGAGGAAAAAAATACTGGGCGGGACTGCCGGTGAGGAGAGAATCGAAAACAATTGGGTCAAAGGGGTGGTTGTGGACTCCAGTACTTGTTGAGAAGGTGATGTTTGAGGTCTTTTTTTAAACTGAGGTAGGAGGGGTTACAACGCAGGTACTTGGGGAGGGCATTCCAGATGAACGGGGCATTTCCAGAGAAAGAGCGTGATTGTGTGGTTTTCTTTTTTAACAGGGGGGGGGACGAGGAGGAGTGCATTAGTGCTTCTCATTGGTCTGGAGCAGCCTACTTTTTCGAGTTTGTTTGTGAGGTAAAACAGTTTTTTTTGTGGAGAGATTTGTGCGTAATGCATGCTGTCTGGTAGCAGGATCAACCTTCAACAGGTAACCAATTCAGGGCTTTAAAGGCTGGGGAGATGTGGTCAAAATGTATATAGCCAGTGATTAGCCTGGCTGCTAGGTTGAGCACAGATCTGTGGGGGGTAGGTGTACTTTAGGGTTTCCTGTGAGGATACCATTGTCAATTTTCGAAAGGGCTAGTGATTGGACAACCCATTTGAAGTCATCAGCTGGAATGAAGAGTTTAACTTTCTTGAGATGAAGAGAGCTCCTTTAGCTGAGTTTTTTATGTGGTTGTTAAGAGTTAGGTTTTTGTCCATGGTGATACCAAGTGATTTCACTGAATTTGATAAGGAGAGCAAACAATTGAGGGTATTTGGTCAGAGATCCAGGATTGGATCGGGAGCCGGTGGTTTTTTGGAGAGAAGAGAATGATTTCAGTTTTTTTAGGGTTTAGTTTGAGATGATTAGAGTAGAACCAGGATTGAACCTTACTCAGGGTATTGTTTAGATGAATTACATCAGAGTGGGATCTAATCTTATAGTAAAGTTGGGTGTCGTCAGCATAGAGGTGATAGTTTATTCCAGCTGGTTTCAGAATGAGGGTGAGGGGTTCCATAAAGAGGTTAAAGCGAGAGGGGAAGAGAGGTGAAGGGTTTGAGAGGCAGTCATTGATTTTGATTTGTTGTGATCTGTGTTGGGGATAAGAGGCGAACCATTTGAAGACAAGACCGTTAAGGCCAAAGCGAGTTTTGAGCGAGTTAAGTAGGGAAAAGTGGTTACCTGTATCAAAGGCAGCAGAGAGGTTGAGGAGAATAAGTAGGCAGGTTTCACCATTATCAAGGGAACAGTGGATGTCATCAATTATATTAAACATGGCGGTATCGGTGCTGCAGGCTTTTCTGAAGCCAGATTGCAGGGAGTCAAGTAAATTGAAATTGCTAATGTGTTCATCCAAGTGGAGCAGAGCACATTTTTCAAGGACTTTGGAAAGAAGGGGGAGGTTAGAGATAGGGTGTAGATTGTTCGGGTCATTAGGGTCAGCAGTGGGGTTTTTAAGAATGGGAGTGATTCGCCCCAGTTGGAGGGAGTCAGGGACACATTGTGTGGCAAAGGAAGTGTTGATGATAGTAGTCCAGGCCAAGACTACAGCTCCCAGTGAGCTCAGCGGCCACTTTCGGCCACTTCCGGCCTCACACCCTGATCGCGCCCGGAGGCGCTACAAAGCACGGCCGCTCCCTCGGTGGAGCGGGGGGACATATCTGACGCCTGCAAGATGCCGAGAGTTGCTCCTGGGTGGGATACGCTGTGTGTCTCGCCGCTGCTGCGCCATCTTCGCGGCCGAGACTACAGCTCCCAGTGAGCTCAGCGGCCACTTCCGGCCACTTCCGGCCTCACGCCCTGATCGCGCCCGGAGGCGCTACAAAGCACGGCCGCTCCCTCGGCATCGCAGACGCGCGTGGGCGGCGCCAGGCGGAGCCCGGGCTGAGGGCGGGCCGTCTGTGGCCGTCCAGAGCAGGAGGAGGCAGGGCAGGGCCACGCCACTTACATCATCACCATCGTCCCTCCATTATCTAAGGTACTGTGCTTTCAAGATCATTCATAATGGGGAAGAGTAAATCAATCGAGGGTGTCGTAGATGTGCCAAGCTCCCGGGTAAAAAGGAGAAAGTCTAAGAAAGCTACTAAAGGCTCAAAAGCACCCAAACATGCGAGAGAGAACTGTAGTAATGACACGCATTGAAGAGTTGATTGAAGATTGTAGTCTCATTCTCACATCCAAGCCACCATCAGAGAACATCTTAGCAGATATGTAAGGGGATGATGTAACTGACTTAACGCAGAAGAAAGGCAAACGGGGTGTGACTGTTGTCCCTGGGATGTTTTTGAAGAAAAAGCTTAATCCTACCACTGATGAGCACACAGGGGACACCCCAAGTGATGGCCCAACCATAACAGACACTGAGGTTGAAAATCATTCCCATCACTTGCTTAACCCGCCCGTATTGTGCTCGAACAGGTACTTACCTCTTACAGACATTGACTGTTCTGATAAAGAGAATGGTGTTCCTCTGATCCAACAAACACCACCAGATGCCGACCATGGCCAGAGATTGGAAGTTAACCAGCATAACCAGCATATATCCACTCCAGAAACTGGGAATGATATTTCTGAACTCTGTAGCCTAGTGAACCGTTTATGTAGCTTTATACATTGCATGCAAGATAAAGTTGACATTTTAACATCTAAAGTTCACAAGGTAATCACTAATGCGAACACTTGCCCCACTTGTAATCCTGTTACAAAACAGTTGAGCACTGGTATTGCTGAGAAGCAAAAGGTAACATCCCAGTGTCCAGTATCAAAGCAGCACAGGGGTAGTACCCAGACTAAAGCACATATCGTGCCCACTAAACAAGGTAAAGTTACAGAGATGTTAACAAATCCCCTACCAGTGAAAGCATCCAAACCCAAATCCCCTGAAAGAGCTAAAAATAATGGGCACACTAAGCTTACTGATAGGCCTTCTAATACCCCCATCACCAACAGAAATATCCCAAAAATCACTCCTGGGAGATGTCCTTCCTTGGTCCAACGTATATCTCAAGATCTATCTAAAGTATATATGGTGAACGTCCCAAAACTAAGTGTAGGCAAGAACCTGGAAACCAAAGATTCACTGACAAACAAGGCTATCCACTGGATCAGGCATACCAGAGGATGCGGATCAGTGATAAGGGAAGACATCACCAGGGCTTCCAGGCTCTCGCATCCAGGACATAGGACTGATTGTATAGAACTCACATTTAAAAATGCAAATATTGCACAAAACCTAATAACGCTGGATTTCAGGTCTTGCTCCCCCGATCATTCAACCATCCAAATTAGATCTTCACCCCCCCAACAGTGGCTGAATGAAATGGGAACTCAATCACAGGGGGCAGGAGTGGGGGGGTCATCCTTAGATTTAAATGATTGACTAACCCCTGATGACATTAATGTTAAACATCATGACAATCTATCCCTATCGACCTTAACTGCACCACAGAGGTCCCACATAGGAGCATTTTGTGCTTTTCAAGAAGTAGTAGAGTATAATAGGGAAGACATTCCAACAAACCCGAATTCCGATGTATCTGTACTCCAGGACATCCTCACGGGAAATCCTTGTTACTCATTAGATACAGGGCTTGACAAAGGGGGAGCTAGTATACCAAACCTGACCTCTGATGCAAGTCGATTTATAGATTTTGACATATTTGGTTCAATTTTGTCATGGAATATTGCAGGGTTGAGTACCAAGGTGCAAAGCCCTGAATGGGCCTTATTTGTCAGCCAGTTCACCATCCGTATATTCCAAGAAACGTGGCTCCTTGACCCATTATATCTTACAGGGTTCTTGAATTTTAGTATTGCCGCTGTAAAAGGAGACAAGGGACGACCCTCGGGGGGACTAACTATTTGGGTCAAACAAGATTCTGGGATCACCGTAAAGGAGCTCACCTCTAATCACAAGGATATACAGATTCTGTCCCTTACGCTTAATCGAGCTAAACCTTTATGCATTTATAATGTGTATGCTAGGAGTACAGGGGGGCGGAAGTCAGACACTCTTGTTGCCCTCGAAGGCCTCATTGAAAAATGTTCCCAAAACTCACGGTTGATTATTGCTGGAGATTTTAATGTAAACTTTGAACCATTATCGGGTGGCGATTCTCACTTTGTAGATGACCAAGATAGCCAGTGGGGGGTTCCTAAACTAGAATTGGACCCAGTGAAAAGATGGACCGATCTGGTGATCCAAATTAATTCAATTTACTTGAATCAAGGATTAAGGGCAGTAAAAGGAAGGACCCCAAAAGATCGGAAGGGTGCTGTCACCTTTAAGGGCGGCAGCAGAGAAAGTAGAATTGATTACATGCTAGTCCACCTTGAGGTATGGCACCACTTGGTAGACATGATGGTTGTTGACCGCCTAGAGAGTGACCACAACCCCCTATGCATGATCTTCTCTTACTGGGAAGCTCCAGTGACACCAGAGGAGCCAAGCAACGGAAGCTCTCAACCTGTTGTATTGGCAAATGACATGCGCCACCTGAAGTGGGCCAAAGTTGCCCAAAATCAGTCAAACATTGACTTTGTTTTAAAAAATTTAGAGAAAGCTATTGTGGAATTGAGCGCCTGTTCCAACGCCGAACCTTTTACCCCTGAGAGAGAAAGCACAAGTAAGGTCCATGAAACTCTCTTTCTGCAAATAAAAGGTTTATTTGTTAAACCAAATAATCCAAACAAAAAGAGGACCGATAAATCTCCAAGATGGTATAATAAAGAATGCAGAAAAGCGCGGTTGGAACTAGGTGAAACCATTAAAAAAGGGTCCAGTGCTAGTGTTCGCATTGCCTGGGATGAAAAAAGATGGGAGGAACTTAAGGAGGCAAGTTCCCACAAAAATTGTAAACAATTCTGGGACCTTTTGAAATGGGGCTGTGAAGGAAGCCCCGAAAAAGCCCCGAAAAACCCCAAAATTGGGTAGCCCAGGATGATTGGGTAACTCATTTTAGACCCCAATATGCTAAAGGGCCAGAACTACCGGTAGAACAAAGAGAAGGGATCGTATGTACCCCCTGTATGGAAGATGCATTTACTATCGTGGACATCCAACGTTCACTAGATTCTATTACTCCTGGAAGGGCGCCAGGTATAGATGGTGTCCCAGCTGACATCTTCCTCAATAACAGAGAACCCTGGGGGAAGTACATACTATTACTGGCTAATATGGTAGCCAGTAGATCCCCAATACCCGAATCCTGGAACGGGGCGGAAATAATCCCCGTCTTCAAAAAGGGCGATAAATCGCTTCCAGGCAATTATCGCCCGATCAGTCTAATTGATAACATTCAGAAGATCTATGGCAGACTGGTATTAAATAAGGTCCAAGAGTGGGAGCGGGAGATGGACATCTTGACCCACCTCCAAGCAGGATTTAGAACCTCCATAAGTGCAGTCGATCAAGTCTTACATTTTGCAATGCTCTATTGGAAGGTTGTTCAAATTGGGGGAGGAAGCCTGTATGCTGCCTTCATAGATTTGAGGGCAGCTTTTGACCTTGTACCACGGTCCAACCTTTGGTTTGTTTTGAATGACATGGGCATGCCCCCCACCCTTCTTTCTATGATTATTAAATTACATGAGCATAATTACGCCCAGATAAGATGGGGTTCCCCAGGACATGTTACTAATCAGTTCCCGGTAGAGAGAGGAGTGCGCCAAGGCTGCGTGCTAGCGCCTACCCTCTTCTCTCTCTACATTAATAATGTCGCAAAGACCCTGTTGGAGGCAAATGTTGACGCACCAATCCTAGCAGGCGCTAAGATACCTATCTTAATGTTTGCCGACGACTGTCTCATCACCTCCAAGACCCCAAGTGGTCTGCAAAAAGCACTTGGGATCTTTGAAACATACTGTACTGACCATGGCCTGGAAATTAACGTCTCAAAATCCAAATTCATGTCTTTTAATCAGCACAAGTCATTCAAAGGAAAAGTCTTAATGAATAACCTACCCCTAGAGCAAGTAAAATCATTTTCATATCTAGGTGTTACCATCCAACATGACCCACGATGGAACGAGCAGATTGACCTGGCCACCCTCAAGCACAGGCAAATCGCAGGGGCATTGACCTGTGAACACACAAAATCCCTGACAAAACCGATGGCACCTGCAATTAAGGTTTATAATGCAAAGGCCGTGAGTGCAGCACTTTCTGGGGTTGAGATGTGGGGACACGGGAACCTAAGTAAGTTAACGGCCTCCGAAAATAGGTTCCTACGAAATCTTGTTATGCTCCCACACAGTACTCCCATGGGCCCGGTTTTACAGGATTTAGGAATAAAACCAATTGAAATCATTGCAAATCTCCGCCCTGTATTGTACTGGCGACGAATATGGGTAACGCCGTAGTTGAAAATATTTGCCATGGGACTCCTGGACATTATTAAATGTGATGTCTTCCACCAGATAAAATGGCTCTCTGGAATTAGAGCGGTTCTCAGAGAGCTGGGTCTGGTGGAAACCTGGGAAGACCCAATCAATGCTGTATTTCCATCAAAAAAGGTCATCAAGAGCTTGTACTGGGAATTGATATTTTCGAAACTTTTTAGGTCTATTCCACCACTTTCCCTAACAGGGGTGTTTATGGAGTTCAAGGATGAAACTCGTTTCGAGACATTCTGGGACGACATAACGAAGCCATTGGATAGAAAACTCTATTTTCAACTGAGAATTGGTAGTATACCTATCAGATCCTTCACATCCAGATGGTCAAATGGTGGAAGTAGCTCTTGTCCATTTTGCCTAGATCTTAAAGAAACAGTTAGCCATTTACTTATTGTGTGCCCGGCATACTCTGCCCCGCGCAGAGTATGGCTGCGACCTATGGCTAAACTATTAGGCACTCAGAGGGGAACTGTGGCTACTAGAATTATCTGTACAAACCCAAGCCCTGTAATATATATAGCTGTGGCAAAATCTCTAGGATGGGCCTGGATTATCAGAAGCAAAAAATGTAAAGGGGTTGGTTTTTGAAAATGCACTTTACACATGAATACTTGATGTATCTTAAATTTGGTCATTTTATTATAATGAATTATTTGGTTTAAACCTTGTATACATTTTAATTCCATTTTTTAATTTTTTATATGCAATGCTTTTATGACTATGTCGAATAAAGCTTGTTTGACTGACTGACTGATAGTAGTCCAGTAAGGAGCAATGATGTGGTTTAGATCTTGGGCAATGTTAGAGGGGAGAGGGTCTTTGGTGTGTGAGGTCGGCTTAAGTTTGGCAATAATGTTAAAGACTTCAAGCTCAGTCACTGGGTGGAAATTATGCCAGGATGCGTTGTTTTTCAGCTGTAGGTTGGGAAGGCTGGATTCAGGAGGGGTTGTGATGTGTCAGTTAGGGGAAGAATCAGGGGGGAAAGTAAAAGTCTAGGGTAACATCAACAGTAAGTAGGGGGCTGGGTGGGACCTGTGTTAGATGGAAAGATTGAACTATTTTGGCGATTTTATCAGAGAAGAAGTTAGCAATTTCCTCACATCTGGCTGTTGAGACGGTCAGCTTTAGGGGGGCTGAAGATGTTTGATTTCTAACAATGTTAAAAAGTTCTCTAGGTCTATTTTTAGCACGATCCAGTTGTGATCGGAAGAAGGTTGCCTTTTCATTGAAAATGTGTTTCTTGTAAGTAGAAATCGCTGCTCGGAGGAGGGCGAGATGGGAGGGAGAGAGTTGTTCTTTCCGTCAGGCTAAGTGAGCGTCATTTGTTGTTGAAATCTGTGTTGTACCAAGATTTGGAAGGAATATTTCTTTGTTCTTTTAGTTTAGGAGGGGCAAGTTGGTCTAAGGCATCATTGACGGTCTTGTTGAAAAGCTCTGTGAGCTCATTGGCATTTTAGGAGATAGGGATGAGAAGAAGTTGTTCTTGGAGTTTAGACTCAAGTTCCTCAGGTGGGACTTGATTAAGATTTCTGGTCCATTTAGTTGGTTTGAAATATTTTGTTGGGATTGGAATATAGGAATGGTTGTAATCTTAAACAAAATGAGGTGATTGCCAGACTAGTCGATAGGGATGTTGTTGGACAGGGATGCCAGGTCATTGTTGGAAATGATGGCGTCAAGAGTGGCCCCTTTGGTATGAGTAGGAGAGTGACATAGTTGAGTAAGGTCATTAATCTCTAGAAGATTCATGAGGTGGCTGACTTTGGGATCATCAACATTGTTTCAGTGGATGTTAAAATCTCCTAATAAGAGAATTCTCATGTTAGAAAGTGAGGATTGTGTAAGAAGGTTGGATAGTTCTTCATCGAAGAGAAGAGGATCACCAGGAGGGTGGTAGATGTTATGTAGTCTAATTGGGGAAGTACCCAGCACAGTAAATTCAGCTCCAATGAGTTCAAAGGTTAGATGGTCAGTGTTCTTAACAAGAGTGAGTTGAAGTTCGTTTTTATGGATTATAGCTAATCCACCCCCTTTTCTGTCAGGTCTGTCTTTCCTAAGGATAGAGTTACCAGGGGGGTGAGTAAGTCAAGGATCACAGTCGAGTGGTCAGGTTTCCCTAAGGAAGGCAATGTCAATAGCTTCACTGAGGATGGTTTCTGATATTTCTGTCGCTTATAGGACAGCCGAGCAGCAGTTAACAAGCATTCAGGAGAGGGGATTAGGGTTGTCTTTGGTGGGAAAGCAAGAGTGGATGGTGGTAAATTGAGATGGGAGTCTGGGGGAGATGGGAGACGAGGGGATTTGGCTTGTTCCCAAAATCACGGGAATGCTGGAATAACGGAGGGGATGATCAGTAATCAAGGGTTTAGGAAGGTAGTAGTTGCATTGGTCAGTAAGGCCAGCAGTGGAGAGGCAGTTCACAGTGCGGAGAGGCCTAAGAGTTCTGGAGCAAAGGGGTGTGGTTCTCCAACGGTTATTTTGGGAGATGTTTAGGAAGCAAGAAGAGAAGGAATCAGTATGATTGAGGAAGGTCCTGGATTTAAGGGCGTTGTAATCCTCTCTTAGTCAAGTAAGTTCCGTCTTCATGGTTAAGAGATTATGTTCCATGTTAGATAGAGTCTGGGCAACTAAATTGAGGGGGAACTCAGGTGAAGAGGAGGAGGTAGAAAGTATGATGTGGGTAGAGGGGGAGATGCCAGTATGGTGAGTCCTGGGAGTATTCAGGTTGTTAGACGTGGTGAGGGACGTGTCATTCATGGAGTCAGGCCATGAGGAAGAAGATGATAAAAGGGAGTGAGGGATGTAGGGGGAAGTTACATTGGTTTGAAGGGAGAGAGAGACGTTCAGAGAGGTACCATGTTAGGATATCATGAACCTTCAGATAGAAGACAATGGCTAAACAGAGAAAATGAGTAAGGTTGTCATGGTCTGGCACAATGCTCAAGACATGATCAGAACACAGATAATCAGTGTGAAAGGAAAGAACTTCAAGGTAGTCCTCTTGAATCATTAATGCCAATGGGATTTTTTCAGTGCAACTACCTGTGCCACAACTTTCAGTGCTTGTGCTACTGCATTGATTCTTCATTTCATGTCCTTACAAATGCTGAAGCTACACGTGTTTCTGACACAAACATTTTCACACAAGTGTGCCTTCACTCATGACACAAATGAGTCTCAGTATTTCTGTAGTGTAGCCTAGTTTTGTTTTTAACATAGTGTGCTGAAATACAAGCCACACAGATAATTGTTAATAGAATTGTAAAATGTATTTGTAATCGTTGTCAGAGCAGCCAGCAAGCAGGGCAAATGATTAGATGTGGGTACACATACTGTAGACTTTTCAGGTACTGATGGACAACTTACATGGTGTGCAGAAGGAAAAAGACAAGGGACATTAGGAGCCATGTTTAAATGCCTGCAAAATGCAAAAGCAGCCCAAGGTAGCATTTTAATGGTTGCCAAGGGCGATAACACACGTTTGGCTGATTCAAACAATCCAACAGCCAAATAGGGTTTTCTGAAATTAACAACAGCACAGTCACCTTTGGATACCTTGGGTAATGACCTGACTCAGATGGATCTCCACACCATTCAAATGTTACTTTAATTTAAACTATTATACTTACCATTTTGCGTTAACCAGTGACAGACTTTCCTTTTCTGTTGTCCTGTAGAGTCAGTTGATCGCAGGGCTAGAAGGGGTACATCAGTTAAAATAGTGACATAAGGACGCATATCCGGCAGAAGATTAACAGCACGAGATGACCCCGCCTCATTGGCTACATCCCCTTGCAAGGCTTTTTCCCCTGCTAGAGTGTATATAGTCTCACAATAAAAACAGTGAGGGGCATATTCTCAAGGAGCTATCGCCGAGTTAACTGTACTTTAGGGCAGCCAAAGTCGCGATAAATGTATTGCCCCATTCACAAGCTGGTGCTAACAGACTATAGCACCAGTTTATCTCCGATAGCAGCCGCAAAAAAAATTGCCACAGATGAGCCACGCAACTATCGCTAATGAGAGGCAGTAAAGCTGCAACAACACCACTCCGCAACATTCTCAATGACCAGACAGCTTGGCGATAAGAACACAAAACATGCAATAAGGCATGTTATCAGCAGGAAACTAACACCTGCTCTGACCTGGTGTAAAGTCGGACCACAGCCTGCACCACAAAAGGGAGCCCAGGCCAGAGCCACACCTGAAGAGCAACACATGCCAAGGAGCCACTCATCATGCAGCTCAGAGCCCCAACAGGACCACAGAACCCCCCGCCACCACCCCCAGGATCCCCCCTCCCCGGGACCCCACCTCCTGCACGAAGACATGCCACATTAACGACACAGAATCATGCCCCAAATATTCCACCTGATGTCTCACAATCACATCTGGTTACATGCATGTGTCGACACAAAAATTTGCATCACACATTCACCTTTGAACAACAAATGAAAATGTATTCAAACAAACACAGAACAGAAATGAAGACACATTGCGGCACCCCTCGGGACACTCCATAGGTCACAGCCTGCAAGACAAAAATCCTGATGAGAAGGTGTGTCCTGCACACATCAAGGGACAGAGAGAGAGTGAAGGAGAGAGACAGAGATAGACAGACAGAGAGGGGGAGAGAGGGAGATAGACGGACATAGAGGGGGAGAGAGAGACAGATGGACAGAGAGGGGCAGAGACAGATAAATGGACAGAGAGGGTGAGAGAGAGATAGACGGACAGAGTGTGTCTCCCACCAGGTGCCGGTGTGTAGTGCAGTTCACCAGGTCCCATATCTGAAACAGATCTATCATCTGAAACAGAGTCCAGATACATGAATGGCACAGTATATACAATAGCATGCAACATCATCGACTGTCCGCACCTGAGCACCCAAGCAGCTGCACCCCAGCCCCTCCCGCCACCCAGCGGTGCATGCCCGCCCCTACGCACCCAAGCAGCTGCACCCCAGCCCCTCCCGCCGCCCAGCAGAGCATGCCTGCCACTGCGCACCCAGGTCTCACTGCTCACCTTCCGCCACCGGCGTGTAGAAATGAGGGCCCACCATGTGCTGGTGCAAGGCAAGAGCCCAGGGCCTGCGGACATGTCACCATAAACATCATGCAGCTCTGCTCCGAGGGCCCTCACATCTCACATTTGGTGCTGGGTCTTGATTTTTCCATGGAAGAGGACATACCAGTCACTCGGTATCATCGCAGGCTGCACACCTGCTCAGCCTCATAGGTGCCACAAACTCTGTGATCCAGGAGGCGGCGTCACGGGGTCGTTGTCCCGCGCTGCCTGCTGGCTCAGGTCTACACTGCGGTCCAGCAGGGCACACAAAACCTGAGCCGTCCGGACCGACGGGATGGGGCATAATCGCAGGCTGCACACCTGCTCAGCACTTAAGTGCACCAAAAGTCAACGTCCCTTGGCGGTGTGCCTGTGCCGGCTGCAGTGCATCTGGTGCGACCAAGTCTGTGCCCCGCTAGTCATGGACCCTCTATGATTGGTTATCGTGGTGCGGATGCCATCATGTCACGTCTGAGCCTATGGAATGTGATTTCGCAGGCCCCTGGGCCCCTATGCCTACATGCACACCAGACAGATACACCCCAAGAGAGGTTGGAAATGGAGTCGTGCACGTGCGCCCAGCTCTTTTTATTGTCAGGGTCAAATGTGCTGTGACGCGTGTGCTGGATGGGTGTGGTGTGAGTGTATACCAGCCATGAGGGAGTGGCTGTGGCATGCTTACAACTAGACCTGTAAGCAGCAGATAACTGCGGAGAAGTCCTGGCACACGAAGTGTTGTTGCCCCCCCCCCCCCCCCCCGGAGCGTAAGCGTAGCGGGCTGACCTGGCATCTGCCAGACCAGCATAAGGGTTATGAACAATGACCCCGGGGCTCTGGGCGTAGTTCCGTATAGGGCTGGGCAAGGAAGTAACTAATGTGTGTATCGCTGTTGTTGCGTTGGCGCCACCCGGACAACATTCGGCAATGTGTCACCCTGTGACCCAAGTCCAACGACATGAGCTATATGGACGTAGGGAGAATTCACTGACCCTACATTCATCAATACTACCACACATTAAAGAATATAGACACAACACATCTGTGTGATTCGGAATGTTTAAAGCATATTCAGTGGAATGCTTCATCTGGAGCAGTACAGGGCTATGCAAACCCCACTTTACAATGTTGGCCAGTGAAGGGTCAGCCAGAGTCCTTAGTGGAATGACAAGTCCAAAGGAAGAGGAAGAGTTCAGTCTGCAGTCTGTTTGCTGTGTCATTGGCGATCCAACAGAATATGGCAGTCCATTGCGAGGTCCAAGGTGAGTGGCGCAGAGTGTATTAGGGGACAGTGGAAGGGGAAGATGCAGAGGGCAGAACCAAGCTGAAACCGGCCATATGGCGGAGAAGAATGCTACTGCATCCGTCTTACCATGATGGCAGGTTCATCCACATCTTTGTCCTCTGCTCTTCCATGTGCCTCACGTGTGGGTGGTGATGGCCTTTCTCCAGCACTGTGTGGAAGGGACACCTCAGGGGCCGGAGGTGGAATGTCTGCTGCACTGTGTGGCACTGACACTTCCGAGGGCGAAGATGTGGATGTAGTGGTAGCAGCAGCATGCATCAGTGTCAGTCCTTTTGGCAGCAATGCCATGAGGATGGTTTTGAGGTCATTAAAGAACCCAGCTACCACTCGCTGGTGTGCAGCCGTGGCAGCCGATCTTTCCGCATTGTCCCGCTCCATGGTCTCCATGAGCCACCGAATGTTTCCCAGCTCCCAGGCGAGCTCGATAGAGCCACTCTGACTAGTCAGTCGTTCTTGTCTCTGAGTCAGGACTATGGAGATGGCAGCCATGGTTAGCTGGAGAGCATGGAGTGGCCTGTGGGTGTCCGTTAGGGACTGTGAGTGGTCCCTGATGGGACTTAGACACCCACGTATGGTATCTAGTTTGTCTGCCATGTGGTCAAAGCCCACCTGCACCTGTTCAGCCAACTGCTCCTGGCATCCCAACACATGGCGATGGAAGGCCATGTGTTCTTCGTGGGGGTCTGGGAGGCAGCCGTGGTGGTGGGTGCTACCTGCTCTGTGGTCTGTGCAGGGGGTGGGTTGTCCTCGTTGCAGCTGGGCTGCCCTGCTCCTGGAGGTGGGCTGCTGAGGTTGTCAATTAACTCTTGAGTGTGTCGGAGTTGAAGCTGTGGTGGCCCTCTTCATCATCAGAGAAGAGAGGTTCAGACTGCTCTGCAGGATGTGTTGATTGTACCTCTGAAATGTGAAGGGGAGATGCAGTTTAACAATGTGTTCACATGTGTGTTGTCACATTGTACATGTTTACATACAGACTGCATTACTGTGTACATCTTGGCTGTTTGTGAGGAGCTGCCCATTTGATGGGGGACAGTGGACAGTTCGACAACAGACGTGTGTGTTTTTGTACTTGTAGATTGTCATCTCACATTTCCATGCAATTCCACTTGTGATTGGCCAGTGTCTACACCCAGTCGGCACCAGTTCTGTCCTGTGTTCTGTTGTGGACGTGTTGCGGTTGGTGCCACATTGTTGTCAGTGTTGCTGTGCTCTGTATGTCATGTGTGTGTGCTGCATTTTGGGGGTGTGGCCCTTGCTGCTCTGTTTTGCTGCCCCTTATTCATTTTCTGCGGTGTGCCTTTGACTTCTGTGCTTATACAGTGCTGAGATGTTGCATACTTGTGTACATTGGTCTCTTGGTGGGAGTTGGGGTCTGGGGCAAGGTATGTTATGCTATGTTATGTTAAGTTATGTTATGTTATGTTATGTTATGTTATGTTATGTTATGTTATGTTATGTTATGTTATGTTATGTTATGTTATGTTATGTTACATACATTTATATTGCGCTTAGCTACTCCGGAGAGTGTCCCGGCGCTTGCAAAGTAAAAGGCAGACCGAACCCACAACGGCTAGAACAAGAAAGTTTTAAGATGTTTTTTGAACAATACAGGATCCTGAGTGCTCCGAAGCGCCCAGGGAAGGGCATTCCAGGCAACACTAGCTTTCCTAACAAGCGAGCAGCCTCCCAGCCTATGGCGCCTAGTTCTGGGGGTCCGCATCAGGAGAGCAGAAGAGGATCTCAACTATCTAGCCGGGGAATAGAAAGCAAATCTGTCCTGCAGATACCTCGGGCCATTACCATACAGGGCCCAATGGGAAATAGGCAGCACCTTGAATTGAATTAGTGACTCCACAGGAAGCCAGAGCGTAAATGCGAGTGGCACACTGCACCCCTTTGATATGCCGAGCAGGAGTCTGGAGGCCGAAATTTTGAACAACCTGCAGTTTGCGTAACAGGAACCCCGGGAGGCCCGCATACAGAGTGTTCACGTAATACTGGTGCGATAAAATTAAAGCGTGCACCACTGTTTCCTGTGCAGGACCAGGGAGAAAGGGGAGAAACTTCCTCAGGGCCTTCAAAATGCCAAAGCAGGCCCCAATGAGCTTATTAATTTGTGTTTTGAAATTTAGAGTATCCGAGAACCAGATCCCTAAATTTTTCGCGATATTGTTCTCTGCACTCGGCAAAGGAAAACCCGGCGGCCACAGCATGACTCTGAAGTCAACCGGGAAGGAGCCATATAACAGAACCTCGGACTTCCCCTCGTTGCACTTTAGCTGAGCCTAAGCCAACCATTGAAAGACAGAGGCAAAGCAGTGTTGTGCTGCCTGGACCGATTCATCCTCCCTTCCCCAGGAAAATAACAACGGATGTGCTTAGCTCTATTTTGTATGTGTGCCATTGTGCCCATCTCCCCTTGTCCACCTAGTACCTGGTCATTACTCACTCTGTTGCTGTTGTGTCCAGTCATGTTGAGCGGTGTCCGGTCCACCGACTCCACTCACCGTCTCTTCACTGATGACTGTGAACACCATTTCCTCTATATCGTCCGGCTCCTCCTGTGGTGCAGGACTCCCACTTCCAGTCTGCATTGCTGCCTTCCGGTTGTTGGCGAGTTTCAGCTTGGTTTTGCTTACAATGTCATTCCAGTGCTTCTTGACCTCTTCCATTGTCCTCTTTAGCTCCAACTGCATTTACCTTGTCCACGATGGACTGCCATAGTCCAATTTTTGTTGCCAATAACACAGTGGAGGTGACGAACAGTTGTTGATGGTGTTCGACCACCTCCATTATCAGGATCCTGTTTTCCTGCGGACTGAATCGCTTCTTCCTACTCTTCTTCTCCTTGGCCTTCCCTGACCCCGAGGTCCCAGGAAGTTCGTCCGGGGGGTTTGTGGGGTTCTGGTTCTCCGCCCTACTTGCTTCAGCAATATCCATTGTGCTTTGCTGTTGTTTGGCATTTGTTTGTCAGGTTTTTTTGTACTTTTATGGTGATTTTTCCCGCATGACATATGTGAATTGCAGGCCTGTTGCTAGTTTTCGCAGATTTTAGTATCACGAGTGGCCTCATTGCGTTTTTTTTGCGTTCGCATTTTTGCGCCGTGGCGTTGATTTTAACATGGTCAGTTGACGCGTTATCTGGAGCCTATCTGTGTCAAAAATGCTTGGTTAACAAGGCATCATTTTCCTGCGATAGACTGCGATGTTGGAAGTTGCATTAAGTAATTTTTGCAATGGTTATCACACGTTCTTGAGAATATGCCCCTGAGTGTGTCAGCTCCACCAGTTATCCGAAACTAGGGTAGATACCTTCAGTCCTGTCAAGAATTATGCATCAGACGTCAAACTAACGCATTTCAGTGTGGTGGTCCACGTCACCTCATTGAAAGGCTTTGCCACGCATAATAGGTGTCCCAGCTACCTGATACTGTTATGCTGATATAATGAAAAATTTAAAACCTAAGCGCTCCCATAGTTTAGTGTATATATGAAATCCACACAGGAAGGATATTGTTCAAATGCAAATACAGTTTATTCACACATTGAAAAGGTTCTGGTTTTCTTCCATACATACCACGTTATACAGTTTCTTGCTTGACAACCACATCCGACACCTGTTTCGTCACTACATGACTTTTTCAAGGCTTCATAAGTTAAAAGAACTAGTCCAAAGAGAAATATACCTGGAACGAAAATAGTATTCAAAGGTCTGAAAAGATCAAATCACCATTCAGTAGTCAATGTTTAATTTGAAAGTGTGTTCCAAGTCCTTCAAGTTTATTATTGATTAAGTCTGTTAGAACGTCATATCCAGTTAAAAAGTCCTACTAAATACTTATTAAGAGTGTCAGGGACGAGGTTCCAGAAGAAACTCCTCTGCATGCTCTATGAAGACCGGATCAGGAAGGAGCTAACTATGTACTCCTGCACTCACTAACTTAAAGCCTCGTCCCTGACACTTTTAATTAATATTTAGTAGGACTTTTTGACTGGATGTGACTTTCTAACAGACCTAACAGACGATGAACATGAAGGACTTAGAACACACTTTCAAATTAAACACTAACTACTGATAAGCGATTTGATCTATATGGACATTTGAATACTATTTTCGTGCCCCGTTATATTTCTCTTTGGACTACTTCCTTCAACTTCTGATGCCTTGAAAATGTCGCGTCGTGACAAAACACGTTTCGGTTGTGTTTGTCAAGCAAGAAACTGTATAAAGTGGAATATATGGACGAAAACAAGAATCTTTTCCGTGTGTGAATAAACTGTAAAACTTTATTTTCATTTAAACATTATTCTTACTGTGTGGATTTCTAATTTACACTAAAGTATAGGAGTGCTTAGGTTTTTCATTTCAAATTGTAAACAGGTGGGTCTGCAACGCATTAGTCTGACTCTGTGACTCTGTCACTCAACCTGACTTGTTGGCTGATGTCTCAGAATTAGGCAATGGGCACTGCCTCGATGTGACATCATGTAATCATGCCACTGCAGGAATCGCCTTCTAGTGATACATTATAGCAGCAGCTAGTCAGCCAACTGAGCCCCCAAGCCTGCCAGGGACCCAAGGTAGTAAGGTGTGCAAACCCTTAACACCCATCATACAACTTATTTATTAATACTTTTACCCACAAAACAAGTTTTCTTTCTTACGTAGTGTGAAAACTAATACACTACTACCCAATCTAATGTGTTATTAAGGCTGATATAATGAAGCTGGAGTGGCAGGCAGCGCGCTGTGGCGTGCTGCTCCCTGGCAGGCTTGGGGGCTCAGTTGGCTGACTAGCTGCTGCTATAATGTATCACTAGAAGGCGATTCCTGCAGTGGCATGATTACATGATGTCACATCGAGGCTTGGCCCATTGCCTAATTCTGAGACATCAGCCAACAAGTTAGGTTGAGTGACAGAGTCACAGAGTCAGACTAATGCGTTGCAGGATGTCACGTCCAGCTGCAGAGTTTGTGGCAAATCATGGCAGCGCTGCTCATACACCCGCGTGGTAAATTTAAAATGATTCATCATGACCCTCCCATGTTTGCAGAAGAATTGAGTCCTTGAAGCAGACAGGACTCTGAGAAGACGGGTGGGGGCCCGCTGCCACAGTAACAAATTGCCCTGGCTTGCCTCCCAAGTAAGTGGAGTTGCTGAGATTGCAGCCAGCTGAGAGTTTGTTAATCTAATTTGCTTTTTAGAGACAGTGAGCAATCATCAGCAGTCTGCTGTTCAGTGTTAATACTGAAGTTCTTCCCTGGGCTGGCTTGTGATTGCAGGCCGGTTGGGCAATATTAGAAGGTAGTAGACTGTAGTAACTTCCAATGAGTCAAGAAAATAGTCATACGATCCTTCATCAATGTCAGAGAGATAACCTTTGGTAACATCTGTAAGAAGCTGGCTCTGTATATACTATACTAAAGTGAGGTATAGTGTGCAACGAGTCCGGTGGAACCCCAAAGCAGAGGTAGAGGTAAAAGTAGATAATACCTTACTCTCTATTTGTGGTAGTGTGGACAAGCAGTAACCCTTTATCAGAGGGCGGGGGCTAAGCATTTATTGTACACACTGCAGGAAGAAATGATGACGCCCACTCAAAGACTGAAATCATACCAATTTGTTTGTATAAAAATATTATTTTGAGGTATTTTATTTTCTAGAACCAAACCAGGCCAGGTACAAGGAAGTGTAATTGTTTTTTGCAATAATAATGTAGTTAAATACAGTTTGAATGCAGTTAAATTCAATTGGATGGTTACAGGTAAGTCATTTTGTTTGTAAAACAATTTCAATTACTTTTCAGATTACTTTTCAGGTTATTTTTTAAGTTACTTTTTCTACTCAGTGTGATATGCCTAGATATGACACTGGGCCATTTCCCACACAAAAGGTAAGTAAATCAGTTTTTGGATAAATGCAGTTTTTCAAGGTTTCATATAAACAAACTCCACACTTAAAAATGATTTTCACAAGAAAGCAGTCAGTGCAGTCCTATGGGAGAAAACAATGTTATTGACTATGCTATGCTATCTTATGCTATGGGTACTTATAATGCGCGCAGCTGCGCCAGCAAAGGAGCGTCCCGGCGCACGACAAGGTAGAACACAGCAACGCTAAAAGCAAGGAATGAAAAAAGGATACCGCTACAGGGCAGAATTAAAATAAGAAAGTTTTGATAGCCTTTCGAAACAGCAATAGATCCTCCGTCAGACGGATTTCTACAGGAAGAGAATTCCAAAGTGCTGCCGCTCTCACATGAAAAGATCGGCCCCCAGCACGACTAAGCTTAAACCGGGGAACCACAGCGAGAGCTTGGCCAAAGGATCTGAGAGAGCGGGTCGGAATATAGAGGGACAAGAGGTTGGTAAGGATCTGGGGAGCGGAATCTTTCAAAATTTTGAAGGCCAAACATAAGACCTTAAACTGGATTCGCATCTTGACGGGCAACCAGTGCAAGGAGCGTAGAGTGTTCGAGACAGGGCAGAACCTAGGAAGGCCAACTACCGCTCTGGCAGCAGCGTTTTGAACGCGCTGCAGGCGAGTGATTTCTGCCTGATTGGCCCCCAACAGTAAAGAGCTGGCGTAATCCAGACGGGAGATCACCGTCGCCTGAATCACCAACTGCCTGGACGAGGCATCAAAAAATTTGAGGACCGGTCTTAAGCCCCGAAGAACACCAAAACAGCAGGCCGCAGTTCTCTTAGTATGGCCAGCAAAACTAAGGGTGGGGTCCAGCCAGACTCCCAGATTTCTTAATTCCGTGACCGGAGTCGGGGACGGCCCAAGTTCCGGAGGCCACCACCTGTCCCCCCAGAGTTCCGCTTTCTTTCCGACAATCATGATTTCAGTCTTTTTTGCGTTGAGTTGGAGACAGTTGGCATTCATCCAACCAGCCACCGCCCTCAGTCCACTCTGAAACCTAGGGGCATCCTGCTCCGCATCCCCGCTGATAGTAACCGCTAGCTGAGTGTCGTCGGCATATGAGACCATATTCATGCCCCACTGCTTGACGACATCAGCCAGCGGTCTCACGTATAGATTGAATAACGTGGGACTCAGCGAGGATCCCTGCGGAACCCCCATGGCCAGAGGATGGAATTTGGACTGGTGAGGCGGGGTGGCAACGCAAAAAGAGCGATTGTCGAGGAAGTAGCGAAACCACTGCAGAGCGAGCCCACCGATGCCAATCTCCTCCAGGCGGTGCAGAAGAATACAGTGCGAGACGGTGTCAAAGGCGGCGCTAAGATCTAATAATACAAGCGCCGCCGTCTGACCTGCATCCAACACCGCACGCAAATGCTCCACCATTGCGAGGAGGGCGGTCTCGTGCTGTGGCCGGCACGGAAACCGTTCTGCGTGGGGTCCAGGACATTGGCCCGTGTAAGATGGTCTGAGAGGGCCAAATTAACGTGTGCCTCCGCAACTTTCGCCGGCCAGGGGAGCAATGAAATAGGACGGTAGTTCTCCGGTTGTGAAGGGTCCAACAAAGGCTTCTTCAAAATTGGAGAGACCACCGCCTGCTTCCATTTGGCCGGAACCACGCCCGAAGCCAGTGAGAGATTGATCAGGGAGCACAACGTGGAGCGTCCCAGAAAAGACTGGTCTCTAAAAAGGGCAGGTTTTAACGGATCCAAAGGGGAGCTGGACTTAATTTGCTGGGCCCGTTTGTTAAACCCCTCAGGAAGTAACGGGGGGAGAGAATGCAGAATAATATGGCCTTGAGTGCCGACTTGGGCTCCTGGAGGTGGTCCAATACTAGGGAAAGCCTGATAGATAGTCTGGACTTTCTCTAGAAAAAAAGAAGCAAGGCCTCGCATGGGAGGTGGAGCAAGCTTCCGGGGAGGAGATCCTTTTCACCAAAAGGTCTTTAAGGACTTTGAAGATAGTCTTAGACGGGTTAGGGCTGTTACAAAATTCAGAGGAATAGAACACTGCGCAGGCTCTACATATGGCTCGATGATAAAGCTTGACAGAGGCAAGATACGCGACTTTCTTGTCAGCCTCGTAGGCCTTGCGCCATTGTCTTTCCGCCCGTCTGCAGGTGCCTTTCAAAGTACGTAAGGCACTATTGTACCAAGGGCTCACCTCTCTAGAGCTGAATTTGCTCAAAGTAATGGGAATCAGGGAGTCGAGCGCCTTGGTAATCCACCGACAAAAGTGGTTGTAGCCCGTTTCCACGTTTTCTAATGGCCCTAGCGGCTCTTTCGCCAGGATACGGTGCAAGTCCTCCAATCTGAGTTTATTCCAATGCCGTCTAGGAATCAGTCTGGCAGGCGGAATAGAAGGGACCTCAGGCAGAGGGTACCTAAAAGACACTAGGAAGTGGTCCATCCACCCTAATGGGGAAATGGTCAAGGTATAGGCTTCAGCTAAATTTGTAAAAAAGGGATCCAAAACATGCCCCCCTACATGAGTGGGCTGGGATACAAGTTGAACTAGCTGAAGGGCCTCCAGGTCCGCTAGGATGCTGCTAACAGCCGGGATGTTCTGGTTGTCAAAGTGAAGATTTAAGTCTCCCAAGATGGAGAAATTGGCACAGCCAATAGCTAACGAGCTGACGGCGTCGGGGAAAGCTTCCCTGAACGCTACATCGCTGCCAGGAGGTCGGTAAACAACCATCCCAGAAAGCGAGAACTGAGGGCTGATTGAGATCTTAAAAGAAGCACTTTCGCACCCAGCAATGTTGAGTCCCTTCCAGCTACAGGTATAGCAGGACCTGACAGCGAGGGCAATGCCACCGCCTCTAGTGGGCCGGTTCAGAGTGTACAGAGAGTACTCAGGGGGGCAGGCAAGATTAATAATAGCCACATCCGCCTCTTGAAGCCAGGTTTCCGTGATGGCAAATAAATCCGGAGACTCATCCGTGATTAGGTCATGAATGGCTTGGTGATGTTTCACCAGTGACCTGGCATTAAGATTCAGCACCCGCAGCATGCGAGCGGGGCGATTGCTCCGGAGGGCAGATGTCGTAGCACTTTGGCAGATGGTAGCGGGGGAGTCAAGCGACCATTTCTTGCAGGCACAATGGAAAGGGCCGCATAGAGGATGGAATGGTGCCAGGTCACACCTCGGGACTGTCAGCCCGATAGACAAAAGGACCTCTCTTGAGTAGGAAATCATCACTACACCAAGAAAATAGCCGCCGCGCCCCGCGCGTCCTTAGCGCGGACGGGCACAGACGGGCAGGACTCTGGCACGACTCCGGCAATGTGACGGCGCCCCTACTGCGCGTCCCCGCTGCGCGGGGCGGGGAGCGACTTTAAGTAGGCGTCCCGCGATGTTGCCAGAGCGCTAGAATGCTCAAAATGGCGCTCGCCGATGGATGGTCCGAGTCCTGACCCAAGATGGCGCCCACAGAACACCAGCCCCGGGAACGGGATCCGCCCAAATGGCGATGAGTAAACAAAATGATGTGCAGTGAGAGGGCTCCCCAATAAAAGCAAGGTAAAGGCTCTAAAATAAAATAAAGCAAATAGCAAACAGGGAAGTTTAAAATATGCGCGAGCGCAGCAGCGATCAGCGCAGCCGCGTGCTACCTTGTCCAGGCTACCAGAAGAACTGAGACCGCCTTAAGTTGGCGTCCCGCGATGTTGCCAGAGCGCTAGAACGCTCAAAAGGGCGCTCGCCGATGGATGGTCCGAGTCCTGACGCAAGATGGCGCCCACAGAACACCAGCCCCGGGAACCGGATCCGCCCAAATGGCGGTGAGTAAACAAAATTATGTGCAGTGAGAGGGCTCCCCAATAAAAGCAAGGTAAAGGCTCTAAAATAAAATAAAGCAAATAGCAAACAGGCAAGTTTAAAATATGCGCGAGCGCAGCAGCGATCAGCGCAGCCGCGTGCTACCTTGTCCAGGCTACCAGAAGAACTGAGACCGCCTTAAGTAGGTGTCCCGCGATGTTGCCAGAGCGCTAGAACGCTCAAAATGGCGCTCGCCGATGGATGGTTCGAGTCCTGACCCAAGATGGCGCCCACAGAACACCAGCCCCGGGAACCGGATCCGCCCATATGGCGGTGAGTAAACAAAATTATGTGCAGTGAGAGGGCTCCCCATTAAAGCAAGGTAAAGGCTCTAAAATAAAATAAAGCAAATAGCAAACAGGGAAGTTTAAAATATGCGCGAGCGCAGCAGCGATCAGCGCAGCCGCGTGGAGCATAGCAGTAAGAGCATAGGTTTGGAGTTGTTTTTTAGGGGTTAGAAACAGGGTTGCCCAAGGATCAAGGATGCACTCTCAAAGCACCCTCAACGACACTAGGGCGCAGAGTGCTAAGGCCCAATGATATTCAATTAGGGAATAGGAGGACTCTGGTTGGTAGCTGCTCACGAGGTGTGGTTGCAAACTTCCTGAACTTAGGCTCAAGGCAAACTGGGATCCGAATTAGCACACAAGGTGCACCAACACCGGCTAAGGATTGGCAGGGTTCAGGGTGTTGTTTTGGCGTCGGGTACCCTGTGGTTTTCAAAGGGGATTCCCTGTTTGCAACAAACACTGAAGGCTCAGGGACAAAGCTCTTCTGGAGGCGACCAGCGATTAGAGAGGTAAGTTGGGATGTCTTGGGACCGTCGTTTTGGGCCACCCAAGGCAGTGGGAAGTCGGGTGCAGGGGTGTCTTTTGGTGTTCGGTTTTTCTTACCGGTTCCGGTCGCAGTCAGGGGGCATCCTCCAGAAAGGGGCTGCAGGCGTTGGCTGGAGACTTGAGGTAGGTCAGGGATCATCAGATCCCAGATCAGGATCGCTGGGGAGTCCTACTCATGGTGTTGGGCCACTCAAACTCGGGCCATGGGCTTTGGGTGCAGAGTGGTGCAGACTTGTGGATTTTGCCAGAGTCTGTGGGTGAGCAAGTTTGGTGCTCACGGGAGATAAAGTCTGGTTTGAGAAGGCAAGGAAGGTACTATCGGTTCTTGGAGGCTGCCGGCTGCAGGACACTCAAGGATTTCGCTTAAACAAGTTGAGGTCTGGACAGGCTGGTAGGGCTGGTGCCAAGTCAGTTGGTGTCCTCCTCAGCAAACGTGGATTTTGAGTCGGGGAGCTTACAGAATCAATTGAGGCTGCGTACTGCTTGATTTGAGGTGGACAGACCACGAATTATTAGTGGCAAATGGAAACGGAGGCCCGGGTGAACCAGATGGCGAGCACCGTCTAAGGTAGCACCGCCAAGGGTGCCAGCCCCAGAATGCTGAGGGTACCGTTATTCAGGGATTGGTACCTGTTGTGAGATAGAGAGCAGTCTTATTGATGTGACGCAAGCCCATAGATTTTGCTTTAGCCTTGTCCAGAGGAGGCAGAAGAAATTGACGGCTGAAAAGCGTCAGCGTCTACATCTTTTATATAGAGGAGTCACCATTAACGCAACCGTGTTGAATTGTTTAGAAGCACATATTTAAAAGGATAGAGAGATGTTGTACCTCATGTGCTAAAAGGACTACCTCTAAGTGTATCACCCAGATATTATGGGTGAACACTAGTGTTTCAAGTTTTTTGTTAGGGTATTGGAGAAACTGTGTTTTGTACATATATACATGAATGTATGTTTTGTGTTGGTTATTGTATATACATTGTTGTATGTTTTTTCATCAATTTATTTTTGAAGTGATATGTCGGTCAGAGTCTGGTCCAATGGCATGTGTGCTAAATTAAATTTGAACAGAACTTTCTTGAAAATTAAACAGTATCAGCAGGGTAATTAATTGTGCTCTTACTGAAAATAAATTGGATATTCATCCCTCCGTACTTCCTTGTTATTCATCTATTTGATCTCCTCTTTTTCTTCAGCAGGGCTCTTCAATCCTTTTCCTTCTTGTTTCTTCTTCTCTGAGGAGGCAAGGTTCAGGGTTGCCCCTAAATACTAAATTTAGGGGCGTTCCAGGTACAAGTCAGGACCAATGAGTCCATTCCTTGAGGTGGGTATACCCCTGTTATGCCACCGTCTAGTGCAAGGGGGGCATACGCCTCATTCTGGTTGGTTGGGTCACCTCATCTGCAAGATGGCAAAGACTGAGAGTTGAGCTTCACCTCAACTCCCCCACATGAGGGGTGGGGTTGGCAAAGGGGGGCACACCTCTCCTCCTAACTTGGTTTCCCCGCTGATTCTCCCACCCAAAGTGGAGGTCAGAACCAGTGGGGGCCAGTCTCTGGAAGCAGAAAATGGCTGGGGTAACTCACAAAGGCAGCAAGCCTTTGAAGCTCCCACTACGTGGACCATTCCATCCTGGGGGAGGAGGCTTGGCACCTCGGCCCAGGATGTACTTTGTTTCAGGACCCGAGAGCGGCAGGCTCTCCACCCTAGGGTCCAGAAACTTGTCTGGTGGATGCAGCTGGTGAGCAGCCCCTCAGCGAGGACACTAGAGTTAGGTAATTTTTCATGGGACATCTCTAAGGCACTCTGAGTGCATTCCTCATTAAATTCCACACTGGTGTCAGTGTGAGTTTAATTTGATGAGAAATTTGATTCCAAACTTCCCAGTTTTTAGTAAAGCCATTATGGTGCTGTGGAGTTTGTAATAACAAACTCCCATGAAATATACTCTTTATGGCATTACTGCACTTACAATGTCTGAAAATTGATTTAGGCACTGTAGGGGCACAGAGCTCATGCACCTGTACCTTCACCATTGGTATAGTCAACACAGCTAGAGGGGTGGCTTACCTATGCCTCCGCAGTGGATTGTAGGCATGGCACACAGGAATGTGTGCCATGTCGACTCTTTACTTTCTTCTGCACCAAAACAAGTAGCCTGCAAAGGCTGTGTGTGTGTGAAGGTACAGGGCCTCTAAGGGTGGCACAATAAGTGCTGCAGCCCTTAGAGGCCTTCCCGGGTCATAGTGCCCTTGGTACATATTGTACCTTGTACAAGGGACTTACATGTGGCCAGGGAGTTGCCAATTGGGTTTTGCAACAGTACAGTTTAGGGAACGAACATAGGCCCTGGGTACCCGGTTGGCAGGAACCCAGTCTACACTCAGTCAAAGTATATCAACATTAGGCAAAGAGTGGGGGTCAACCATGCAAAAAGGGGCACTCTCCTAGAACATTCTACAAAAAAAGAAGGAATAAAAGAGTTACGATTCGCACAAATTCAGTCAGTCTCTGGAATGAAGCTCTGTCATGCGCCCATTTTGCTGCTACTCTTCTTGTGGGCACACTCATTGTGCAGCTCAGGAGATGTGCCTGTTGACTGTGCAGCTTGCCTTTGTTAGGAGGATACAGACTTCAAGGAGTTAATGAGAACTAACCGGTACACAGAGGCCTGCCCTCGCCTTCCATGCAATATCCGAAAGCGTTGCTACCTTCGCTGCTGCCTCACACACTTATCAATTAAAAACATGGAGCACTGAAACGGCGCCAAGTCTTTTGTCTATTCGAAACAGTAAATTGCTAAAACAGGTAAAGCTATAATTAGAGCGTTGCTTGGTGCGAAGCTCTGGTGTCATCTCTCTAGTCCCTCTACACCTGCAAATCATGGCATGTCACAAGTCTTGAGACTGAAGTGACAGGCCTGATGAATGAATCCACAGAGGAATCACACCATGGTGCACCGAGTGTTGCAATACATGTCAATTAATAGCTCTTTCCACCTTGAAGAGCTGGAAGCTCGCCATGCACCTGCGACCTAACCTGCACTTTGGGGGTAATTTGTATTTATTCATTTATTTGCACTACCACATGTTTAGCGCGTAACATCTCTGGGTTGTGCACTGGTGCTTCCCAGCATTCTTTTTTACCTCAATGCATTAGCAACCGATTATGTCTGAGACTGAGTGACAGTATTTTAGCCTAGTGTGCGGTCATGAATTTATTTATTTATTTATTTATTTCCATGGGTGTCCTGGAGCTATGTGAAATCTTGTAAGGGTCCAGCCGTTGTCATGATACTTAGTAAACTATTCCATAAACAGTCAAGTTTTTAAAGCCTTTCGAAAGGTAAGGAGTCTCGGTATACCTCAAAGCCTATGGGGAAGCTTGTTCCATGCTTTAGCTGCATTTGCCACAAAGCTTTTTCCACCCCAAGAGGCCTTTCTAACAATTGGCACATACACCGGTTTAGCATCAGATGAACGTAGTAATCTACTTGGCAAGTACCAATAAAGTCGTTCCTTTAAGTAGGCCGACCCTACTCCATAAAGAGCCTTATGGACCAAACACATCGCCTTGAACATAGTAAGCTTCCTGAGTGGCAGCCAGTGTAGTCGTTGAATCTCTTCCACTATTGGAGCATGAGTGATCAGATCAATGAGATCATCTACTGAGCAGCTACAGTGCCTGCCTGCCCTCGGTTACTGAGAAATCCAGTCAGTCTGTCTCTGGTTAGTGCCCTTCCTTCCGTTTCTGGTGCTTTGCAGCAGTTTTAAGATCTTCTCAAGTTTCTCATTGCTTAAATGTTTGTAATTTCTGATATTTATATGTTTCCCTCATTTTCATTGACTTATTTTGCTCATGAGAAAGTGTCACTCATAGTTATTGAAATGTCACTCATAACTACTCTGAAATTATGAAAATGTCACATATAGCAATCTGAAACCTTGCCAGCTATGTACCTTCTGGATCACTATAAGCACAGATTTGGCATGGGATAAGGCACCTTCAAAATGTTTGGGAACACCATGGATGCATGTCGGCTAAACATCCTAGCCAAACCCTGGTCCCCTAGTTTTTCAAACAAAGCATTGAAAGCCCCCAAGAGATTCTGCAGGGGTGTAAGGCTAGTATTTAGTAGAGATATCAGTCTGTCACAGAGGAGATCGCAAATACATTAACATTGTAATGTTGAGATAGGGGAGTCGCCACTTTCTACTTCATGATTTCGGTTGTTTCTTTTAGTCCTTGGTTGCTGGACCCACAATAGATGTAGGTGACAAAGGTGGCTTAGCAGATGAGTGGATGCAATCAGATACCAGTGTAGCACATGAATCCATTGTTGGGCTGCCAGAGAGGCAGTGCACTTGGGCTTCCACTATGATAATGTTCTGTGAGAGGGGCAGGAGTCACACCTAGAGAAAAGGAAAGAGATTCACAACACTGCACCACTCAGATATCCCTCAATTGTAATTGCCTGCCTAACCTCAGTAGCCCATCCTCCAGAGAACTTACACTTCCTCTTCCTCTAAATTTTGGGAAATATGCCAAAAGGAGTGGCCTAGCCTAGCCACAGACAGGCCCACTCTTGGCCCAGTCTTCACCGGGGTGCGTACCACCTGCGTCCTGTGCTGCGCAGTCCAGGCGTGCTAAAGAGTGCTGATGTACAAGTCCCCTCACCTCCTCCAACCTTCAGATTGTGGGACAGGCAGTCCTGCCTCCTAAGCACCAAAAGTAAGCATCCCAGTGTTGTGAAAACATGGTATGCCTTAGAGTTCAATAATTTCTCCATGTTAGGACACAATCTCCATAGCTCCTTAGTTAATGATGTACTTAATGCAATAGGAACTTTCCTTGAATTGTATATTGATGGCAATTCTTCACCTCTCAGACAAATTCTATGCCCAAGCAACATCTGACTAGGTAAACTGTTCTTGGAGCAACTGCAGAAACATCTGCTTCTTCTTCTGTATGCACAACACATGACTGAACTGGAGTATCACACTGAGGATGCACTTCCACGTGTGTTTCTCTCTGCTGAATCCAACACATTGGGAGCTGACGCAACGTAATGATAAGGAGTCGTGAAGATGGGATTCGGCGCAATTCTACATAATGTTGCAGGTACCACTGGATACATTCACTCTACACCTGCATTTTTATGGGATATCTCTATCCAGAAATGTGTCAAAAGAGAAAAGAGCAATTTTTTGTCTAATCCCTGATGAAGTCACTGTTAGGGATGAAAGAAGTTGGCTGGGCTGCTGTTGGATTTTGTATATATTAAGTTTGCTTTGAAATATCATGCCTTTGCTCCTGCATTACATTGAAATCTGTGAGAAGAATCTCTGGGTTTGAGTGATTGCTACTTTAAGACAAATTTGGAATAATACTTACTTGGCTTCACAAGCAATTTTTGTGCATTGGCTGGACCTTAAAGAAGAAGTTGCATGATTGGAATAAGAATTTGGACTGACATTGTATTGAGTTAATTTGAATTTAGATAAAAAAACATTTTTGGACTTCCTAAGCACTCCCTTTTTACGTATATTTGTTCACTTGAGACAAATAGAGCCCATGTGGGGAACATGTTCACAATCCAGCTCAGTGCAAAAGAGACGAAAGTCTTCAGCTGGGAACTAGACTTGAAAAGGCCAGGAGTGAATACGTTACTCTAGGATTGAAGTAAGTGGAAGTGTGATTCTCTGTTTGGAAACACTGACTGTTTTAGTCCCACTGATCCCTTTCTAGATACATCAATTATGGTTTCCAGCTCTTTTGGAATGTTTATGATATTCTCCAATAGTTTTTTCCCTGGATTAGTTGATTCTTCAGTATCAAGCAGAGGATCAACAATCTTAGAGTGACTTCTACAATTGGAAGTGGAAAGAAATTCAGTGCTGAACAGTTTATCTGAGTCCTACAGGTTTGTTTCTGTAGTATTCTCTGGTGCTGTCTTAGCTGATGCTATGATGTCACAGTGCCAGTGCATGCTTAGTATGTTACTGTTTACGAGGTTAGAACTGCAACTGTACTGTTATGACTGTACCTCGCAGGTGATGACCTGCAGCTGTGTAGTTCCTGACAATACATCTCTTCTACCTCTCAACTGTGTTGGAGTGGATTACCACAAGTTTTTGGGAATAATTGGACTATACAGTGGAACCTCAGAGTGAGACAACCACACCTTTCAAAAACTCTGTCTTCAGTTCAACTGGTTGCCTTAGACGTTCTATCTACATGCGTAGCTGTTGGACTGGCCCTTTTTGCAGGTTCATCCCTGAGCTTTTTGCCTTCCTCCTATATTTTTTCTGACTTGTTGTTGGCTATTTTATGACTCTGGGCACTTTACCATTGCTGATCAGTGCTAAAGAGCATATGCTCTCCCTACTGTAAATTAATGTATTAATTGGTGCACTGAGTGTGCCCATGGCGTGTAAATCCAAATGCTGCTTGTGGGCTCGCAGCACTGGTTGTGCCACCCACAGAAGCGGCCTTGTAAAACGTGTCTAAGGTCTGCCCTTGCAGAGCCTGCGTGCAGTCTGGTACTGTCATGCTGACTGGGCAAGTGCACCCACTTGCCAGTCCCTAAACCTTCCCTTTTCTTCATATTACTCACCCCTATGGTAGGCCCACGGGCTGGATGCATTGTAAGTATAAGTTAGGACAAGCCCTGGTATGTGTGGCATGTCCTAATAGTGAATTACAGCCATTTTCGTTTTTCACTATTGCAAGGCTACCTGTTCTCCATAGGCCAGAATGGGCTGCTAGATTATTACATGTTTATAATCCTAACAGGCTCAGAGAACATGGTAGAAATTCGAGTTTAGTATGTCTGGACTCAGAATAATAAAATACATCTTTTAGTGAAGTTTATTTTAATATTCTGAGTTTGCAAATACCACTTTTAGAAAGTAGGCATTTACTTGCCTAAACCTTTCAAGCCTGCCTCTGCTAGGTTGTGTATTCCTTGTCTGGAGTTTGAGTGACAGTGCTAGGGGATTCCAGCAGACAGAATGAGTCAGCCCAGTGGTGAATAGAGAGATCTGCATCTAGATGGGAGGGAGGAGTTGCACCTGGGACCTGAATAGGACTCTGCCTGCCCCCCACAGTGCTGGCTCCACACCTGGTGGTGCGTCTGATGTCTCTGTCCTGCACACTGAAAGAGGAGAAGGATGACTGTCAACAAAGTGCTCAAGGGCTTACTTGCCTTCCACAATGCTGGCTCCACCTCCTGTGGGGCATCTGATGTTCCTGCCCTGCACCATGAAAGGAAACGAGAAGTCTGGTAAACAGAGTGCTTCAGAACTGGTTTGGACTGGGCACAGGCACCTCTCCCCTCAGAGAACAAAGGATTTTGGGGTATAAATATTGGGACCCTGATCCCAAGAAATTAGATCACTTCTGGACGTACAAGACGAAACCTCTGCTGAGGAGAGGAACCTGAAGAAACTGAGGAGAGACTATTCCCAAGCTGAAGTGCTGCTTGGGGGATTGGCCTGCAGTGGTTGCCTGGCTGCCAAAGAGAGGAGAAAGGACTTAGTGTACTTTACTTTGAACTTGTGCAAAGATCTCCAAGGGCTTGGAAGAGAGCTTGCCCCCTGACCGAAGTCCCAGGACCAGTGGACTTCACCAGTCTTTGTGAATTGCTGCGGGAAACACTGTTTCAGTGGCTACAGAGGGAGGGAGCTGTGACCGACTCTCATTACCGGCCCAGTGTCCTGTAGGCACCGCTTCAAGCAATGTCCGCCTCGAACAACGCAAGCACTGAGCTCACCTACTCCGTCCTGACGCCGTCACCGAGCCGTTGCTTGCACCGCGACAGGTGGACACCGCGACATGCAATGCCTCGCTACACAGACTCGTACTGATCTGACCGATGCAGTCACTGCTGCTGACTTCGAGTCCTGTGAACGCACTGGAGTTGGGCACCACCTCGCACGCTTTGCTACGCACCGCCCGAATCGCACCGCTGTCCGGACTGATCGACGCCAGCTCCCGAACTCCGGTTCTATCGCCGCACTGCAAGCTGCAAGCACCGCATCGAAGCACCGTCTCGCCCTGCAACGCACGCCTTGGATCCATCGACTCTGTCACGGGCCACTGCCTGCACCGCATCAAGGGGCAAAGCGTCCTGCAATGCTTCCTTTTCTGCACCACGATGAACACCGGAACCGGCTCGCACATCCATGCCGGCCGCCTCAAGTAAAAGGTACTGTGACTGAGTCTGTCGACATTTGAGTGGGCCCGTACCGACGAGGTCCGCTGGATTTGCCAGACTCTGTGTTATTTCAACAATGCTGTATCCCGTCCGGGCTACCGACTCGCACAGAACCTTGAACTAAGCCATTTAACCAGAAATCTTGAAATCTAATAGTACTGTGGATTATTTTTGTCATTATTGGTCTTGTGGTAACTCTATATGAAATATACTTATTTTTGATATAAAACCTTGTGTGGTGTCCATTTGTAGTGTTGTCACTGGGTTACTGTATGTGGTCACTAATGCTTAACTACAACGCCTCTGAGATGAAGCCTTGCTGCACGTGCCAAGCTACCAAGGAGGTGAGCAGGGGTTATTTTAGGAGTGTAATCCCCTTATCCTGACTAGAGGAGTGGGTCCCTATTGGTCACAAGTACCTACCTGTGCCAACTAGAGACCCACAATTCTAACAGTAGCTTTCCACACATTCAATCCTACCTACTTGGTGACACTTTCGGTCACACTTGACCAAGCCAAACTTGTCCAGCTGTACAATTGGAGACCATCAGAGGCCCGTTTCCAGCCGTCCCAAGCGGAGTCCACCATTGGTCTACCTCTTCCGACGGAATGAGTGAGGCAGTCTTCAGGCACACCTCGCTCCACCCTGCAGTTATCGTTGAATTGTCTGTGTGAGGTATTTGGGGATTTAGATTTTTTCTCCTCCCTTTGCCCTCGCAATACCTGATTGCTTGCGCAGAGTGCACGCAGATTCTGACATTCGCGCAAGGTGCATGCGTACTCCATGCTTCACGTGACGGGACGTGGAAGTCCTGCTCGGCTACCATAGGGACCATCTTTATTGTTCAATGGACTGCCTTCCAGAACTGTTGCCTTGGTAACCACTTTGCTTCTTTTCAATATGGCATTTCTTCAATCTTCATCGTGGGTGTCTGCTTTCCAATCAACGTGGGTGCTTTCTTTTCTATCTAAATCTTCAACGCTGCTGCCTACGGCACTCATTTTTTCAGCACATACATGAATATTGTGAGTCCCGGTGATTCGCACACCTATTTTACTCCATTGTACTTTTATTTTATTTATACCTGCTACTCTCAAGTGGATCTCAGTGATTCACAAACTTTTGACACATTCCAGCTATTTGTGGATCATTGTGATCCACGCTTTTCCTGTATGAATATTTCATGTGGATCTTAGTGATTCACACACTACTTGCCTGCTAACCTCTACCAAAGAATCAAAGGAACTTGTCTGAACTATTATCTTGACAGCATTTACTGTATTGTGTATTTTGTTGTCTTTTCTTCTCGAGTCCATGTTTCACATTTACTGCATTTTCTGTATTTTCTGGTTGTGTATATTATTCCATTTTATGCAAGTTTATTTCACCAAACACTCATCTTATTTTGTTTCAATTTTCCGCAGTCATGTTTGCAATGCAAGCTGTTACTCCACCTCTGTCTTTTCTAGACAGACTGGGTGAACCACCTGTTAAATGGAAGGTCTGGTTCAATGCGTTTGAAACATATTTAGGGGCCATTGGAGCTCTAAGATTTACTGCTGAAAGAAAGAAGTGTTTATTACTTCACTTTTTAGGTTTGAGGGAAGATCTAATTTTAAACATTTATCTGATTTACCTTAATCTGATGGTGGAAACATTGACGAATATCAAGAAAGTGTAGGCAAACTTAAAAAGATATTTGACAAACAGCCGATTTTAATGGTTCAGAGGTATACGTTTTTTTTAAAGGAATCAATCAGAAAGTGAAGATGTTGATCCTCATGCATCTGTTCTTATAAGGTTGGCACCAGTTTGTATATTTGAAAATTTCACTGATCAGCTCATCAGAGATCAGTTAGTTTGCCAGTGCAGAGATAAGCATATTAGACAGAAACTTTTCGCAATGGGTAATCCGTCTCTCAATGAGACCATCAAAGTGGCCAAAAGCATTGAAATCTCACAAGTCTTGTTGAAACAACTTGATGAAAAACCTCCTGAAAACATGAATGCTTTTGGGGGAACCAATAGACTAAAACAGAGATCCGTCAAAAGCAGTAGCAGCAACACATCCAGATATAAATCTGATTTTAGCATTCCAAATAATATTTTTCTCCAGTGTGGAAACCCTCCACACTCCAAAGGAAGTAGATGCCCAGCTGTTAACATGATGTATTATTTTTGTAAAAAGATAGGTCGTTTTGCTAAGCTTTGTCTCAAGAGGAAACGTTAAAAAAACTATAGCATGTGTTGTAGAATCTGAAAACGAGTCAGACTCTGAAATCATCTCAGTCGTCATTGACGTTAATGTTTCTTCGAACATTGTGATAAGTGGACCTGTAACTGGGATCCCTCTTCATGTGTTTATCTTATTGTGGAGGTGCATGTTGGGGATAAAAACTCAAGCTTTTGGTAGATTCGGGTGCTAGGATTACCATGACAACACAGAAGTTGTTCACTGAAACATGGGGTGACAGAGAAGTATTGCCTGCTGACCGCTCAACAGTCTCGTATGAGGGACGAAAAATATTTCTGTTGGGTTTTATCGAAGATGTCATGATGTTCAAAGGAAGAATGATCAGAGGCAAAATGTATGAAGCTGTCAAGGGTCTCAACATTCTTGGGTGGTTCCACCAGGGATTGTTTGGGATGATACTCAGGCCAGGCACCAAAGAACAAGTTGTGCTGGTCACTTGTAAAGAAGAGGGCACTAGATGGAAAATCGTATTTCCCTCTGTTTTTTGGTGATACCCTTGGAAAAAGATCTGGGTTTAAGCACAAAATCATTGTTAGACATGGGGCCATTCCAGTTAAACACAAACGCAGAGGTTTCCCATTTAACATTAGAGATGATCTTAACTAAGAACTCAAAAGTCTGTGCGACAGGGGTATCATTGAACCCACAGAATTGTCTTTGTGGTTGTCACCTTTGGTTGTTGCCTGCAAGAGAGGTGGACAATTACGCGTGTGTGTTGACCTTGGATCCCTCAATAAGGAGATCTGGGTTCATTCTCACACTTTGCCTAAAATCAATGATCTGTTCATGTGTGTCAAGGGAGCTCAAGTGTTCTCCAAGTTAGATCTGGCTAGTGCCTACCACCAGATAGAACTACATCCGGACTCCCGCTCTCTCACTGCTTTTGTGTCTCCTCTTGGAACATTCCAACATAGGCTGATGCCTTTCGGTTTAGCATCCGCGGCGTCAGTGTTCCAGAGGATCATGCAGAATCTTTTGAGAGAAGTCGAAAGGGTGCTCTCTTTTCAAGATGATGTCCTAATATATGCTTAGGACAATACATCACATGATATTATCCTTAGGGAGATACTTAACATTTTGAAAAAAATGGTGTTGTTCTTAAGTCTGAGAAATGAAAGTTTCTCTGCAAAGAAATTGAATACCTTGGTCACTTGTTATCGCATGAAGGCATCAGACCTAAACAAGGACTCGTCAATGCCACTTCCAACACCTCTGTACCCAAAGACAAGACTGTTGTCAAGTCTTTGTTGGGTCTGTTTGAATATTATTCAAGATTCATCCTTAATTTTGCTTCTATTGTCCAACCCATAAGCAATCTACTCAAGATGGGATTCAAGTTTGAGTGGTCTGAAAAATGTGATCATGTGTTTCGTGAAGTCAAGTCATCCTTGAAGAGTAGTGATGCTCTCAAGCCCTTTGATCCTGATTTACCTTGTATAGCTGTTGATGCTAGTCAAGTTGGATTGGAGGCCATTCTCACACAAAGTTGTGAAGAGAAAGAAAACACTGTTGCTTTTGCCTCTAGGGTGTTAGGGAGGTTCTGAGGTCCAATATCCAGTAGTTGAAAAGGAATTACTTGTCTGTTTGGGGGATATTGAAAAATATTCCCTGTACATTTGGGGAAGACATTTCAAACTGGTTACTGACCACAAACTTTTAGGTTCTATCCTGAGTTCTGGTCCTAGTAAGTGCTGCACACCCAGGATAAGAAGAATGGTTGTTACAGTACCGATTTGACATCTCACATATTCCTGGTGGGAGGAATAGTATGGCAGATTTTCTGTCTCGTTTTCCTCAAAGTAATGATGGATGTGAAGGAGAAAACTTCCAAGAGTTGTGTGAGAAAAATGCTGAAGATTGTTTTGTGGCTGCTCTGGATATTCCTGATCTTGTTGTTGGTTTAGAGGGGAATTGGAGAGCAGCCTTATTAGGGGATGATCTTCTTCAACAAGTGTGTGTGTGTTAGTCAGAGAGGGGTGGCTTAGAGAAAAGGTGTTGTTCCCTCTCCTACAGCCTTATTGCAAAGTAGAACCTGAAATTTTACTAGAGGATGGTGTACTCATGAGATGCTATAAACATATTCCACCTCACTCTTTCAGACCTAGCATTGTCAAGAAGGCTCATGGGGGACATTTAGGTGCTACCTTCACCAAATGTCGTGTTCATCAGGACTTCTGGTGGCCAAGTATGGATGCAGAAAAAAGTGTCTTGGTGGAAAATTGTTCTGTGTGTTGCTCAGCTGAAAAGACTTCGAAAGTTGTTACTCCACCGCTATCACCGGTTGAATGTCGTTCTGGTCCCTGGGTTAAGGTAGGCATTGATGTCATGGGTCCATTTGAGGTTTTACTTTTTGGGTGCAAGTACATTTTAGTGCTTATGGATTATGCATCGAAATGGCCTGAGATGAAGTTGGTCAAAGAAGCTAGTTCTGCCAGTGTGATTACGTTTTTGAAGGAAGTTTTTCTGAGGGAGGGGTCTTACAAGTTCCTCGTTTCTGATAATAGGACTCCATTTGTGAGTGAAGAGTTTGAAGCTTTTTATTTTTATTATTTTTTTTTCTGTCCTCATCTCCACCATGGTTGTAATCTGTCGAATCTCTGGACTGGGAAGAAAGAAAGACAGGCAGTGAATGTGACATGCAAACTCAGTATGAACTGGTAGGGGTACGACCGATTTGTGGAGTTGCCAAAACCCAGATGCTGTGTCAATCACTCTGCACATTCTAGCCCCAGCAACTTATTGGACGGATGCTCAACCATCAGCCAGTTTCCTTATTGCTTAAATCAACCTTTATACCCAACAAAGAAGGCGAGGTTGCACAGCAGAGTAAGTATATCATGGCTTCCTAATCATCGGACGTGGGGGGGAAAAAAAAACATCTCTAGAGAGATTAATCGAGTAAGTGCTAAAAAGCTCTTTTTTCTGGTTTCCCAGCTCTGGCGAGATCTAATTTAGATATTTGTAGCATTGAAGTGCGCCAGTCGTGTATGGAAGGGGGAGATACCTCTTTCCATCGCTTCAAGATTTCTCTGCGGGCCACCAGGATGGAAAAAAATAAAAGATTTTTGGTTGCACTTCGCTTCTGATCTACTACTCCGAAGATTCCTAACAGAAGATCGATGGACACCGTGGAACCAATGGAAGATGTAAGTTTGTTGCTGATTTGATCCCAAAAAGACCTAAGTTGGGGGCAATCATTTTTAGGTAAAATTGACATTTTCACCAAGTTTGCACATCCCAGATCCGTCAAAGGTAGGTGCATCCAAGACTCCATTAGTTTCCGGCATTCTTTCGCAACTATTGTAAAATTTGTAGATGCAATCATGTTAATGTCTTTAATGATTCTTAAACCGAGATAATTGAGATTACTACTAAGTTGGCCATTGAAACCTGTTAGATCACTGTTCCAAGCCATTGTTTCCGTCTTAGATGCTTTAACCTCGTACCCTGAGATTTCCCCAAACTCGAGGGCCAAGTTTATAGCTGCTGGAAATGCGGTGCTGATATCCGACGTCATGATCATAACATCATCGGCATACAGTGACACTTTTTTTTCTCAATCTCTATACTTAAAAGGCTTGATGTTAATAGCCTAGTGGATTTTCTGCGCAAAGGGCTCAATATAGAGATCGAAAAGTAGGGGAGATAAGGGGCACCCCTGTTGTGTGCCCCTTGCGATGGTAAATGACTCGGATAGTCCACCGTTAACCAAACTGGAGGCAGTTGGATTATGGTATATAAGATTCACTGCTCTACGAAAAGAGCATCCCAAGCCAAACTTTTCCAAGACCCCCGACAGGTATAACCAATTGACCCTGTTGAAGGCCTTGGTGGCGTCCAGCGTGAGAATTGCCAATGGATTATGCATCGAAATGGCCTGAGATAAAGTTGGTCAAAGAAGCTAGTTCTGCCAGTGTGATTACGTTTTTGAAGGAAGTTTTTCTGAGGGAGGGGTCTTACAAGTTCCTCGTTTCTGATAATAGGACTCCATTTGTGAGTGAAGAGTTTGAAGCTTTTTATCTTCCATTGGGGTGAAGCACTTAAAAAGTTCTCTTTATCATCCACAGACCAACGGTCTTGTGGAAAGAATGAACCGTGTGGTGGGTGAGTGTGTCAGATGGGCTGTGTCTGGCACCCATGATGTTGTCAAATCTTTAGAAAGTATGCTTTGGTTTTACAAGACCAGACCCCATTCATCCACAAAAATGTCCCCGTTTGGGCTTTTAAGGGGTAGGAGGGCTAATATGTGCTTCAGGCCTGGATTTATAAGCAAACGGATTGAATCAGAATCTAATGTTGACTCACTCATGAAGATAGTCAAGGTAAATTCTGAAATTACCCAAAGTAAACAAAAGGTTTGGTTTGGTTTGGTTTGATAAAAAGAAAGGTGTCAAAATAGTTCCCTTGGTTGTGGGTGATTTTGTTTGTTTAAAGACTCCTGTGTGTGTCAAGAAAGGGAAAGGGAAAGGTAAATATGGCAAACCTACCAAAGTGGTAAAGATTGGAAACAATACTGTTCAATTGGAGGGAAGCCATTGGTGGGATCTTTCCAAAATTGCTAAGGCAAGATCACACTCTAAGTCTAATGACCATGGTGGTGGTAAGGCAACTGTATTACCCAACTCTTGTGAACGTAGGAGGTGTTCAAGAGTCATTGTCACTCCCAAAATTTTGTGAGTGATTTTTTGGTCTCCCCTTGTTTTGTTTCTTTTGTTTTGTTTGTCCCTTTTGTTTCACACCTTATTTTTGTTTTTGAGTTTTGTTTGTTTTGCAGGAGAAGGGGAGGTATGTAGTATTCTCTTGTGTAGCCCTGCCTGATGCTATGATGTCACAGTGTCAGTGCATGCTTAGAATGTTACTAAAAAAGGTTAGAACTTCAACTGTACTGTTATGACTGTACCTGGCAAGTGATTACCTGCAGCTGTGTAGTTCCTGACAATAAATCTCTTCGACCTCTCAACTGTGTTGGAGTGGATTGCCACAGTTTCCTTCTTTTTTCGGAGAAAAGGACCTCATGTACTAGGCATTTGTGAAGTTCTAATTCAACTAGCATGACTGGGTGAAATGCCTAAATTTGCAGTTTCATTGAATACTTACATTTTCGACTGTAGGCTGTGCCTCTGGTGAAATCCTCCTTTTTTATGTAAAATATATCCAGTAAAAAGACAATTCCTTGGAGGTTTTTGTCAAAATATTTTCCTGAAAAAACTTACATTTTTTACAAATAGGTGAACCCACATTAGGGAGAAAGAAGAGCTATGGATCAGGTTGATCAGCTTGGTTGGAATGGGAGCTTCATCCTAGTACAGCAGATTTAGTGCAAGTTTTGAAATTTATCTCACAACTGATTGACAAGGACAAGTCTTGGGAATCAGTGATCTTCGTTGGTCACCTTTCTGTGTTGAGAAGTAGACTGGGATAACAGCCATACATGTGTCAGTTTCTTAATATGATATAGTCGATTAGATATCTTTTTAGTGAATTTTTGGAACTCTGGGATGTGAAAAGTTCCTCAACATGCTCAAGTGATAATCATGTATACCCCCCTTGGGTAAACTCACAAAGCCTGGTGTGTGATCTCTTGCATCTATCTAGTATGTCAGAGCAGAGATTTAGGGGGTCATTAAGACTCCGATGAGCAGCTTGCCAGCCACCAGGTCAGCGGAGGCCCTTCGCTCTTCAACCCGGAACCATGTTGTGAGATCTCAGGTTGTCTGACTCAATTGGGTACCTCCTGACATATTGATGGGCATCCATGGTGGGTATCCTTGATATGATGGCTTCAACAACAACCACAATATTTGCTTAAGTAGAATGGTTGTCATTTCTGACATATTGTGGTCATCCACTGTATGACTGTACCTACCTCTGGTAAAAAGTTGGTTATGGCAGAATGACAGTAATGCAATTCTTGGAGTATTGTGGGCATGCATTGTAAAATGACAGCCATCCTTGACATAATGTATACAATGCAATATAGTGGTAATTATTAGCATATCCTATGGAACCGTGGGACGATGGGTATCACTTCTGGTATAATGCTGGTCTATATATTACGATGGATTTAGGCCCAGATCTCTGTACTGGGGTGAATGTATGACATTGTTCTGCATTCTGTCCATCAACTGTGGTTTTTGCATTTGTCACCCCAAGTGGGATGGGTATGCTCAGACGTGAGTCCCATGCTCTCCACACCACTGGAGTCAAGCTATCCTGGCTGAAGACGGCTGATAGCCAGAAACCGGTCCTAGGATGCTTGATTCCGGTCCAGGAAAGACATGGCTTGGCAGTTCGGGCTGGACTGTTCCCATGAGGCACAGGGTCAAGGCTGATTTGCATATGGCCATGTCTGAACTGGGGTGGTGTGGAGTGCAAAAAAACGATGGATTTAGGCCCAGATCTCTGCACTGGGTGAATGTATGACATTGTACTGCATTCTGTCCATCAACTATGGTTTTTGCATCTATATATTATGGCAGTCATTGGTGGCATACTGTGGTCAAGCCTGATGTGATATTCGCTATTGGGGTAATGCTGGCACTGGCTAAATCATGGTAATTCCTGCTATATGATGAGCATCCATATATGTAGGTCTCAAGACACTGATGCGAATAGCTGTGAATACATTAAAGTTAGAGCATGCCCAGAAAAGAGAGGGACTGGTGCAGGTGAACATACACAGTGTATACACTAGTGAATATGGTTATCCAACACCCTCTCCAAAATCCTGGATACCTCTGGGCCGAAGCCTGGGTTTTGGAGAGGGTCTTTTGTTTGTCAATTTGTAGGACAAAAGGAGAGAGCACTGGAGGGGGACCCACATAAACACTAGTTTGGCAATGCTAAAAACCAGCAGAACCCTGCCCAATTAAACCGCTGAGTCATGATTTTGTGTCAACCCCTTGCATAGCTGAACCTTACTGTTGCAAACTGCTAGGTTGTTATTTTTGTTGTTTGTTTTTTTTTTAAGAATCCAAGCCCATAACTAGTTAAGCAAGCCAGAAGAAGATCCAAGGGCTTCTCACCAGGGCAGTAATGATGTTTGAAACATAACTTGTCAGAGGCTCGAAAGAAACAGGCACTCTAGATGGGTTGATAAGGGGCATGTGGTAAGAGAGCGATCCAACAGTGTTCCAGTTGGTCATCACCATTAAATCGATATTCGGTTTGTATAAAATCATAAAAGAGCACGATGATAAAAGTACAACAGTATGTCATAAATATATATGACATCAGATAAAACCATAAAAAAGAGAATCCATGGAAAAAGCGGTATATAAAGTTCCGATCGTAAAGTGACATTTATATTAAAATATAATTTCCCCACCCTATTCCTCAATCTAACAGCAGCCAGTAAAAACTTGAGTACCATCATGCAGATATATTCAGATTGCAGTAACTGCAGATAATACAAAGCTGGTCTGCACGATTCAGGAACTGAAGCAGTGGTATGAGAAGTTGCCTCCTAGGTACAGCATACAATCGACAAAAGATGAGGAAATGTAGCATAGATGGATTAGATTTTTTGGAGTTTTTTCTAAAGGTTTTATGGAAAATGTATCTCTCCAAAGGTAATATGCGCTCGTATCGGTAGTAATGGCAAGAGCTAGTGCTTCATACTTACTTATCTTTATGTCTTTGACAAAATTCAAATATCCCTTTCCAACAGGCAGAAAAAAGCTTGGTTCATTTGCTTCTGCTTCACTTGGCCTCTGCTACATGCATATGTCTCTATCGTCAAGTTCTTCTGCGTTTTCATTAATATTAATATATACTTCAGTTCAATATACGTTGATCTTCACCCTTCTGCACTTTGTGCAACTAACTGTATTTATTTATGTTTCCAACTTCTTGCAACGCGCTTGGACACCCTTCTGTGATGTAATTCTGACTATACTACAGCTATCCTAAATAAACTGCAACTACCGAAGAGCGCTCACTTTTTAGCTGAAAGTAAAGACCTCACAGAAAAGTAGTGCTATTTATACACGCAAAATCATCAGTGGATATCCGACATCTCTCAAAGCATTTTAACAATCACTGGCGGGTTTTGCTGTACTTCTTTATTTATTTATTTATTTATTTATTTATGTATTTATTTATGCGTTTTTATGTAGCGCTGACTTTACCCAAAGGTGTCTGAGCACTTCACAATAGGAACAGAACTGATACATGAGGAGAACATTACATGTGAACAAATTACACAAGTAAACGTTAAGTTACATGAGGCAAAAATTACAATTGTGACCAAACAAAATACAAGAGGTAGCAAACAGTGCATTACAGGAGGAAAAAAGTGACATGTGTGCAGGTTACAGAAGCATAAAGATTACAAGTAGAGGTATAGTACTGCAATATATGGCAGACACTCAAACACCAGAACAAACGTTACGTAGGCAGTGGTGGCCCTTGTGCAAGAATCTAGAGCAAACAAAATGTAAGAGGTAGCTACCAGTGTGTTACAAGAGAAAAGTGACGTGTGCATGTTACAAACGAGTACCAAACACAGGTAGAAGGATAATACTGAAATAACTGGCAGAACACACTGGGAAGGCACTTCCATAGTCATGGAGACAAGCATTCTCTATAATGAGGGGTCTTGCTTCAGATAATAGAGAGGGTGTGCATTACATTTGGAAGTGTCTTTGAAGGAGGAGAACTTTGAGGTCAGTTTTGAAGGCCTGGGAGGAGGTGGTGGTCCGGAGCTGAGGCGGAAGTGAGTTCCAGTTTCTCACTGCGTTGCCTGAAAAGGATTGGGCCATCGATCTTTCCTTCTTGAAAGGGGGAGGTTCAAGCAGTAAATTTTCCGCATTACGTGATGTCTAGAGCCTCCAGAGAGTTTCAGTTTATTCACCAGGTAGCAAGGAGAGGAGGAGTGCAGGGCTTTGTGGGTGATACAGGCAGTCTTGTAGATAGATCTTGCCAGCGGAGGGTGGATAGCATAGGTGTGATGTGGTTGCTTCTTTTGGCCCCATAAATGAAGCGAGCTGATGAATGGAGAATACATTTAAGGGGGGACAGGTGGGATTTGGGGAGGCCAGTGAGAAGAGAATTGCAGTAGTCCAGTCTGGAGAGGACCAGCGATTGGACCAGGGTTTTAAGGTCTTGCTCCGGGAAGAAGCGACGAATTCCCCAAAGAATCGAAGCGACGAATTCCCCAAAGAATCAAGCAGACCTTACAGTGGCGTTGATGTGGGAGATTAGATTGAGTTTTTTGTCGAGTATGACACCCAGGGATTTTGCGCTGTCCACAATGATGGGTTTATTGTTAAGTAGATTCAACTGATCCATCCATGATTGAACCGGGGGAGGAGAGAGTGAGGAAGAGAGCAGGAGTAATTCAGTTTTGGAAGGAGTCAGAATCAGTTGATGTGTTGACATCCAGTATTGAATGGAGTCGAGAGTAGAGCTTAGGACGGAGAGATCATGAGTGGAGGCAACCTTGAGGTAGATTTGAGTGTTGTCTGCGTAGAGATGATATTGGACCCCGGATTTACTTAGGAGATCTCCCAGTGGTTCTAAATAGAGATTGAACAGTGTGGGTGCAAGTATAGAGCCTTGAAGAACACCTTGACCTACCGTCAGGTGGTGGCAGACTGTTCGCTATTTTGATCATTTGGGATATATCAGAGAGGAAGGAAGCAAACCATCTAAGCACAGTGCCCTCCATGCCCATTCTCTGTTGAAGTGTGTTGAGGAGAGTGTTGTGATTGACAGTGTCAAAGGCTGCAGAAAGGTCAAGGAGAATTAAAAGACAAGACACACCCGAATCAAGTATCCGCAGCGCGTCATCAATCACTTGCAGCAGGGCTGTTTCCGTGCTGCAATTTTGGATGAAGCGGGAATGAAAGTTCTTAATCAGAAGTGTAAGGAAGACACCATCCCTTTCTAAGACCACGGCTTCCTCCCTGTGCCTAGATTCGGGGCTGAAACGAGCAGCGTGTAACGATAACGAGGATGTTTGTTTCTTAGAGCAGAAACCGGCAGAAAGTATAATAAAGTGTGAAGGCGTAAAACTCCGGTCAGGATGGCATATAATAGTCCTCGTATGCCATCTACTGGTGAAAAAGTATTATTTTTAAACGAATTGTTCTACATCAAAGGAGCTTGTTTTGCATTTTTGTCTCAGTTGAATGATCTGTGCATGTTTGCATGATTGAGTGTATACTATGTATGGAACTTGAAGTCTCTGCTGGAGGAAGCTATTAAGGTGACGTTATATTTGCAGCCAATGAGAGGCTGGTTTTTCATCCGTGAGGTTGTTGTTTCTGTTTGATAACATCAACCAGTGACTATTTCCGGTAATCCCATTCTGTTTACCGGTAATCTCCCTCGTCCCACTGTAGTTGTGTTCGGAAGGTCAGCCTCTATCCAGAAACGTCCCGAGTTACCTACAAAACTGCCAAAGAGACCGCAGTCGAAGCCGGGCGTGTGGTAGGGAGGGCGAGAGCAGGTCGAGACAGAGTATTCAGATTACCAATCAAGAACCGAACCATTACCCCCTCATTACTTCCTTATACCACGAGAGTCTATCAAGGCAGGCACGATCAATACTGGTTGCCAAAGGAAGCCCGCCAGAAAGACAACATTGAGACACCAAGGAAGAAGGGCCGATTCCGCCCAATTTAGTCCCAGGTACCTGTGCTAAAAGGTGCCAGTGCTAAAAGCAAGCAAGCAAGCAAGCACCAGAAACCCAGAAAACAGAAGGCCTCATCCAGTGTGCCCAGTAGGGGACCCCAAAAAAATAGAGGAGAGGAAACACCCATAGACACCCACAACAGCAACCAACAAGAGGTGACACAAATTAGTCAAACAGCCACCAGTCTTCGAACCAATAGGCAGTAACACACTGGAAAAGAGATAGACGGTGCCAAAAAAGCATGAGGTTCCCTAGCAAAGTGAAACCCTCACTGTTAGAAATGGGGTCTCTAGTTGGCAGAGGTAGGTACCTTTGTCCGAGTAGGAACCCTTGCTTCTAGTCAGGGTAAGGGGGATACCGACTTTAGATAACCGCTGCTCACCCCCTTGGTAGCTTGACATGAGCAGACAGGCTTATCCCAAAGGCAATGTGCAAAGCATTTGTACTCAAAACACACAGTAATACAGAAATAACACCTAAAATGGACACCACACCAGTTTAGAAAACATATCTTTATCTAAACTCAACAAGACCAAAACGACAAAAATCCGTCATAAAGGTAAAAAGATATGACTTTAGAGCAGTTATTGCAAAAATCCAGCTTGTAGAAAACAAATATTTCCACCTGGGGCTATTGCAACGTTGTGACAGCAATAAGTCCAAAGTATGGCGCCGACAGCGAGGAGCGCGGCATCGGCCACGGAGTCACACAGACTCCCACACAAACAGTACATTGGAAACAAAGTCTATGATGATGCAAGGCCTCGTGGAAGTGAGGCGTCAGTGGCAAGTTCGAGGCCGGGTCCCTGGCTGCTAAGGGGGAGGCGAGGCATCGTGTCTGTGAGGAAGTGATGCGTCGAGTCCAACACAGGGGAAGACAGATGCGTTGGCGGTGAGGCATCGGTTCCAGTGCAAAGTTGGCAAATTCGTGGAATCAACCTCGGCAATTATCGGCACCGCGATAACAGGATGCAGGAGCTGACGATGACGGAGTCGGTGCAAGCGCAGTCATCGAGAAATGCGGATAACTGCAGGTGTCAACAGGCGCTGAAGGGCGTCAGAGTTGCGGTGCAGGCAGGGCGGTGGATTGTGCACTTCACAAGCTGTGCCCCTGGCCTTGGTGCAGGTCACAGTGTCACAGCTGGTTCGTTGACAAAGTCAGCAACAGGTTTTCTTGCTTCTTTTAGGTTTCTTCCAGCTCCCAACAACCTCCAGAGGCTTAAAACTGGAATAAGCACCTCCTGGCAGGTCAGAACTCTCAGCAATAGAATTCAGGCATTCTGGGGGTAAAATCTTTGCACCCTTGAGACTCAGAACAGGAGACCAGCACACACAGGCCTTTGGAGATTCTCCTTCAAGCAGGTTCACAGCATGTTTCCAATCTTTGTCCTTTACTTGGCAGAAACAGCAACTGCAGGCCAACTCACACAGCACACAGCAAAGGGACAGTACTCCTTAAAGCTCACCAGCTCTTCTCCTTGGCAAATGTACCTCTTGAGTCCAGAAGTGATCTAAAGTTCTGGGATTTAATGTCCACTACTTATACCCCCTTTTGTCTTTGTTCTCTTTGTACAAGGGTCTCAGAGCCCAGTCCCAACCAGTTCTGTCCTCACTGGTGCATGATCACAGGGGGTGGAGACGGCATTGTGCAAGGGAGACATGCCCTATTTGGGTGCAAGGACAACTCCCATTCCTCAAAATGCAGCCAAACCCCATTGAGCTCAGTTCTGAGTCATCCAGGAAGGGCCAAGCACACTTTTACCCCCCCAGTGGCTGTCTACCGTGAATGCAAATCCCCTGTGCATCCCCTGCCCCTGTCACTCCAAAGCCAGACAGTCAATCCACAAACAGGCAGACGCACACAGGATGGTTAAACAAGAAAATGCCTACTTTCTAAAAGTGGCATTTTCAAACACACAATTTAAAAAACATATTTACTAAAATATGTGTTATCAAATTCTGAGGTCAGAGAGCCTAAACTTTATTTCCCAATGGGAAGTTATACTTGTAAATTGTTACAATCAAAGATTCTCCCATTCTATCCAACGGAGCAGATAGTCTTTCAATAGTGAAAAACGAAATTGGCACTATTTCACTATCAGGACATGTCACACACACCAGTACATGTCATACCTTTCATATTCACTGCACCCTGCCCATGGTAGTACATTGGGCCTTCTGTAGGGGTACCTTAAATGTAAGAAAATGGAATGTTAGGGCCTGGCAATTGGGTGCACTTGTCAGGTCGACCTGGTAGTTTTAAAAGTGCACGCAGACACTGCAGTGGCAGGTCTGAGATACCCTTTCCGGACTCATGTGGGTGGGCCAATTAATGCTGCAGGCCCACTAGTAGCCCTTGATTTACAGGCCCAGGCACACTCAGTGCTCTTTACTAGGGACTTACAAGTAAACCGAATATGTAAATCAGGGAGATCCAATTGTAATAACAATTTACTCAGGGAGCACTTGCACTTTGGCACTGTTCAGCAGTGCTAAAGTGCCCAAAGTGCCCAAAGCAGCTAAGCCAGCAAAAATGAAATCCAGCACAGCATCAAAAATACAGGAGGTAGAGGCAAAAAGTCAGGGGAAACCACACCAAAGATGCCAAGTCTACCACGTGTCCCCTTCAGCTGAAAAGTGGGGAGAACTACACGCCCTCTTGGAAGTTCTCATCACTAAGGCAGATGAATCTAAACAGACCATCAGCATTGGTGTATTTTGTACCAGGGTGGTGTTCCACCGTTACGTCCATTCCCTGTAGGGAGATAGATCGCCTCAACATTTTTGGTTTTTCACCCCTCAGTTTTATCAACCATCTAAAGTCCCTGTGGTCGGTCTGAACCCGGAAATGAGTCCCAAACAAGTAGGGTCTTAGCTTCTTCAGCGCCTGATCACAGCAAGAGCTTCTCTTTCAATTGCACTCCAGCTCTGGCCACTGGAAAGTAGCCTCCTACTAATGAAAGCTAAGCGTTGGTCCAAGCCTTCGTCATTCAACTGTGAGGGTACTGCTCCCACACCATGCTCTAAAGCATCTGTCTGCACAACAAATTCTTGGGAGAAGCTGGGTTTCTTGTTTTCCTTATCAGGTTGCATTACAAAAAATGTATTTAAAAGTAATCACAGTCATGTAGGTCCACTGACTCCCAGCAGGCCACTATCCTTGTGATGGCAGCAAATTGCTGTGGGTCCCATTTTGTGAACTACCCCGATTGGGCATTTTGTGAACAGCCCTATTTGTACATAGGTCAGTTTGCAAATTAGCAATGCATTTAGTAAAAGCTGGTGTGAAAATTGCGACTACTTTTACCTAATGCATTCTTAGTACATGAGGCCCAATATTAGTTAATCCCCATCATCTGCCAAGAGCAACATTTTCAGAAGCAGCAATTTTCCATTAGCAGTTGACTTTACTACTGACCTCAGCCTATCGCTCCTGGTCTCAGCCCCCCAGGGATACTCAAGAATACCTGCAACACAAGAATGCTGAACCTGTCATTATGCTGACTGGTATATTTGACTCTCTTTCTTTCCTTCCCTGGGTTTTCCATGAAGGGCAACTCTTAATGCAGATACGCCTATTATTGCTTCTGTGCCACATACAGTGGTTTAAAAGGGGCATTTGCCTATAGCTTTATACTTCACAAACAACCGTACAAATATGTTGTCTTGAACAGGTCAGTGCCGCTTACATTCATGTGCACGGTGTCCAAACACTGTGCGCTTACTCACACAATAGGATGCAAAATTGACTCCTGAAGTAATCACACTTGACACTCCATGTAATGCAAAAGGCCATTTATTAGGACAGGATTGCAAATAATTCAAAACAGTTCAACAACAAAGAAGCATCATGACCAACATATTATTTCGACTGTTCATTCTTACTTCCCGACAACTTTCACTCATCCAGTTGCTTCACTAGACTCATTCTCCCTTCTATTCCCCAAATATCCTTTCAATGGAAAAATGTCCTTGGCCAATCCCAGGGCGTCCTGCACCTAGGGCCTCATTAGGATGGCGGACCGCCCTGCCGAGGGGCAGCGGCAGTCCCTCCGGTGCAATTAGGATGTGACCGTCACCCTGGCGGTCACATCCTGGATCTTTACCCTTGCGGCGGGTGCTGCTTGAAGCAGCACCCGCCTCAAGGTTAAAACAGCATGTTTTACATTTACATGCACAAAGCGGCAGGCATCACGTGGTGCCTGCCGCTTTGTGCATGTAAATGCAGGGGGGTACCATAGGTACCCCCCATGTGCACCACCCACCCCACCCCCTTCACCCTGGGGGCTCAACGGGCCCCCAAAGCAAAGACCATATGCCTTTTCACGGCGGCAGTGCCGCCGTGGAAAGGCATAGGACCGCCAGCATCCTAATATGGCTGGCAGTGTCTCGCAGACACCGCCACCATATGTATGCACTTTTTCCGCTGGTCGCGAAGGCGATCGGTGGAAAAGCGGCAGACGGGCGGTCTTGCCATCCGCCGCGGACGCCCCAGCCATCTTAATGTGGCAGGGGGTCTTTTCTGTGAGGATGGCGGACGGATTGCCTCCGCCGGGCCAGCGGTGGCTACCGCCGGCCTGGCGGAGGCAATCTGTCCGCCATCCTAATCGGCCCCAAAGTTACCCTTGTTGTGGAGGGCGGTCACTTGATTGAGCACCATCACCTGCCTGGTGACGCATTTCCGGGGGGGTGGCGGAACTGCTTACTTTGCCAGCATTTAGGCATGAGTAGACCGCAGACGTGCAGCATACAAGGGTGAGCTGCAGCGTTATTTTAAATCTCGCTATTTTAAACTGCATTGTAAATGTGGGGCATCATTTTAGATCTGTCTTTTTACTTTTAATTCTTTCCGTTTTCCCTATCTGTCTGTCCTTCACTTTCCCCGCTCCGGTCCACCGCAGCATTTTGCTGATTGTTGTGGAGGGCGGTCACTTGATTGAGCACCGTCACCTGCCTGGTGATGCATTTCCGGGGGTGGAGGGGGCAGAACTGCTCACTTTGCCGTCATTTAGGCATGAGCTGGTGCACCAAAGGGAAGCACATCTGCGCCCACCCGCGCCTGGACGTCACCAGGCGCCAGGTATGCTGCAGGTTTCGGGGAAAAAATGCTTTCCTTTTTGGGGACGAACTTATATCGATCAAGCCAGCTAGCAACACCTACTGTCCTCCCCTCTGCAGTCTCCCAGTAGGTGCATTCTGCTGTAGGAGTTGTGGCTTCAACTCATGGGCGCCCACATCATCTCCTCATACCTATTTATTTATTTTTTATTTATTTTAAACATTTATAAAGCGCAACATATACCCGTGGGTGTCTATCCATCTGAGCGTGGCCTGGACATTAAACTGCTTAGTCTCAACTGCTAGTCATTAGTTAAACACTATCTAGATGTGTATGACCTTCTGCGTGACGAATCCCCCGATGTTCTTTTCCTGACAGAAACATGGTTGTCTACCGATACAGTGGCAGAACCAGGGTTGGAGCTGCCCCTGGTCTATAACATCATCACCCTCAACGGGGAGACTAGAGGCGGCGGTGTGGCAGTCGTGTTCAAATCATGCTATACCTGCACATTTGGCGAGGAAGCTGTAATGGGCTGTGAATGCGGTCGGTTTGGGATCTCCTTTAATTCCAACTATATCATGTCTGCCTTACTGGTGTACAATCCCCCCCCCCCAAGGCCCTTCGAAGGAAAGTAAAGCTGCACTGGTTGACACGGTAGGCTGCTGGTCGTCATTGGTGACTTAAATCAGTATCTTGACAATCCTCACGACCCAGAAGCAGCTAACTTCTTAGCTGACCTAGTGGCCTGCCAGCTACACCAAGTGGTACATGGTCCCACCCATCTGCTGGACATCTACTTGACCCAGTATTTTCCAACCTCCTACGCCTCTCTATCTCAAACCCTATCCCGATATGTTGGTCCGATCATTATCTGATCCCTATGTAGCTGTCCGTGGTCATGCCCTCTCGAAAATCATCCCAGAAGCTCTTGCTCGGTTGCCCATGGCACAAACTAAACTTGGATCCCCTTAGTTCTATCCTTTCTTCGGGTGTGCCCAGCTGGCCAGAAGATCCAGATGCTCCTGTGAAGCACTGTCAGACTGGCTACGACATCCTTTGGATGATATGATCCCTGCCAAACAATCCAGATGCCGGAGCAGTAAAACAAACCCATGGTATAATGCCAACCTTACCAATATGCGTAAAGCATGTAAACGGATGGAAAGGGCTTGGAGGCGAGACTTTGATCCCTTATTGAAGAGCTGCTACCAGTCAGCCGTTAAGAACTATCATAGGGCTGTCCAGAAAGCAAGGGCAGCACATTTTGCTGAGGACATCAAAACATTCGTAATCCTTCTAAAAGGATTTTTTGTATTCTTAAAAACCTTTAAAATGCTGGGGCACCTGTGATGTCCGCCATCAAGTCTGACAAACACTGTGAGGGCCTCGCCGCCTTCTTTATAAATAAGGTGGATAACATCTATAAACCCTTTCCTCAGGTCACCATGGGCCTGACCCTGGAGATGCACCCCCTGCCGCTCATACACAGACCACCTTCCCGCCAATCTCCGAGGATGTGCTGCGTGTACTTTGTGGTAAGGTTAAATCTGGCTCCCCGCTGACCCTAGGAAGCCTGACCAGCTGATAAGACTGCTCCCTGTGCTACTTACACCTCTGAGCCAGGTCGGCAACATGTGTTTGTCAATGGTTCCCAGGATATGGAAGCAGGCCTGGACAATGCCACTATTAAAGAAGCCCACCCTCGATCCAGCTAAACCGGAGAACTTTCACCCTATTTCCCTACTTCCCTGGGCCTCTAAGATCTCTGAAGCCTATGTCAACTCCATCTTGTCAGGCTACTTGGAGGATAATAACATACTGGACTCCTCCCAGTGTGGGTTTCACCTGGGTTCGAGCACAGAGCCTGCCCTCCTACCTGCGACTCAACATCTAAGAGCAGCACTGGAGGAGGGACGCACTTCGGCATTAATCCTACTAGATCTTAGTGCTGCATTTGATACAGTCTCACAACAGATTTTGATACAGAGGTTGAAAGGGGCTGGCATAATGGGCCATGCCCTGGATTGGTTTATCTCCTTTCTTTTGGAGAAGTCCTTTCAGGTGTCGGCCCCCCCTTTCACCTCCAGATTCCATCCTATCAAACAGGGGGTGCCTCAGGGCTCTGCGTTAAGTCCAACGCTCTTCAACTTGTAAGTTCAGCCCCTAGCTGAGGTAGCCAAGAGGAGAGGGCTGACTATATTGTCATATGCCGATGACACACAATTAGTTGTCGTCCTCTCCGATGACTGTTTGAACGGTGCAGCAAAATTCCGGAGTGGTCTTGCGGACGTCGCAGGGTGGATGATGGCCAACTGTCTCCATCTCAACACCAGCAAGTCTGAGGTACTGCTTGTCGGGAAAGATCGGGAGCTGTACTCCACAGTGGCCCACCACCTTGGGCCCGCACCCACCCCCAAACAGGTTGTGAAGAACCTTGGGGTCTGAGTGGACTCTGCCTTGAATTTCCAAACCCAGACTAAGAAGGTGGCAGCGACATGTTTTGGCATCCTGCGCGGGCTTAAACCTCTGCTTGGTTTTTTCGACCGTTCCATTCGACAGATGATTATCCAGGCATCCGTGCTGTAGAGATTGGACTATGCCAGCTCGCTATACTTGGGTCCAACAAGACGGAGATGGTGAGATTACAGAGAGTCCAAAATGTGGCCTCCAGAACTCTTCAAGGCCTGCCTCGTCACTGCTTCACCTCCACCGCTATCCGTCATCTTCACTGGCTGCCAGTGGCAAAACGGGTGAAGTTTAAGTCTCTCTGTTTTGCGTTCAGGATCCTGAACTCCCCTGCTCCTGGCATTCTGGCTGTCCTGCTCTCCGCCTACGCCCCCTCTGGTCACCTTCGCTCAGCAGGTCAACACCTTGCAGCCTTTCCTCTGGTTAGGAGGGCTCGCACCGGTGGACGCTCTTTTCGCACTCTGGCAGCTAAGCAGTGGAACACTCTTCCTGTTCACATCCGAAGCTTAGATAACTACCTGTCATTCCAGAAAGCACTGAAATCTCATCTTTTCCCATCTCTCTAGGTTCAGTAGTCCATGCCCTCTGTCTGTCTCTGTGGCCCTGCGGCCCTTGGGCCTCTCTTTTGCCGCTTCGATAGACTCTGCTGTCAGCAGCCTTTATTGCTTTTAGCGCCAGGGCGCCCCTTTTCTGGGGCAGCTTTTGCGCTCTACAAATCAGCTTAACCTAACCTAACCTAACCCTTCCCCTGTGTACACCCCCTTACTCCTCCAAGAGGTGGGTAGGCCTGCATCTGACTCCCCACCCACTCACTCTCCTGCCCTAATTTCCTTCAACCCGTCCCAATCATGGCATCCAAGAAGATCCCAAACGTTACCACACCCTGCTTACTAAATGGTGGGTGGGTGGCAACAGACAAGCTTGTTCCGCAAGGGGTATGAGCCTGAGGGAGGCAGCCCCTCTTTCTGTGCTCTAATATAATCCCTCTCCTAGCCTCTTTTCCCACTCACTACCCTCCTACCCTGTCCTACAATATCATTCCCCCTTCACGAAGGATCCCATGGGAAGACTAGGCTGTGCCCCTGCTTCCCATGGGGCCCTCCATTGGTGACAGCCTTCTCGCCTTCTTCCCTTGTGACCATTCTATTGTACTTTAGCACTGTTCCCTTCCCTTAAATTGACCTTAAGGGGGCATCCAATGACGAGAATAAAAACAACAGTCCTACATCTCTAACAATCATTCAAATGTGCATTCTAATATGTTTTTAGGTTTCATGACGTCAGCTGGGATCTTGGGATCTATTGTGCCATCAGTGATCTAATGGCCCCTTCTAGAGCTGCTATCTCCCAGATGATGTTGACTGGAGAAGACGACACAGTATAACTATAAGGGAGACAACTGCATCAATCTCTTTACTTATTCAGAACTTGATGAAAGAGGTTAGCAACAAGTATGCATGCCTCATTGTCAGTACAGAATTTACTTTTTTTTTAATGTCCCATCGTATTTGATAAATGCGCGTGAGTATGTTTGAGAGCCTGGTTCCTCTCAAACGATGTGGTCTTATACGCCCACTGTTATATGTTATATATCATGTCATGTTAATCACTGTGCCACAGAGGCACCACCTCACAACAGAGTCAGTGGTTAACAGGCTGACCTTGTATTCTGTTCCTGGATCCAGTCCATCGGAGGCTGTAAACACATTAATTGCATATATTACTGGCAGCTGGGTAGCTTACTGTTTGAGACTCACGAGTTGCATGGCTGCTTTTGCGTTTAATGTATCTTTTATTGTTTTACCGTGTGAGAGTGTCGCGTAAGTAACACAGAAGATCTGCATTATATGCATTTCTGCGTGGCATTATGTGAATCATTAAAGGCATTAGTGGTTGTACCATAGCATCTTTGAATATCAGTGTTTCCTGCAGAGTTAATGTTCACCTAGAAACATTGAAGCTATCTATGTACGATATTTTGCACTGCTGAGCATGCTATGAAGTGTCTGTTTGGAAATCAATGGCTATCCTTTATTCTTTTGCACATCCTGTATTCTCCTTGCCTGCATAATCTCCATGAGAAGTGTTTGAGAACACACCTCCTAATACTTTTGAAAAATTTACTATTACACACTGTGCGGCCTAAATAAAGCGCCGGGACACTCTTCTGAGTAGCCGTGCGCTATAGAAATAACGTATAACATAGCAAAAATAATGCCAACCAAAAATACAGTCATGTCCAGACCTATTGGCTTTGACAATGCTTGTTTTATACCATGCCTACCACAAACTAAATTGCTTCTTGTCTCAGTAGACCTAGCCTGTTCGACTTATTCGCCAATTGATCTTTAGGAAAATAATAGGAAATGTCAGTGTTCTGAAGTCACATTAATGTATAACCCTCTTAAACAGCTCTTTGGCCAGTTCTCATTACTGAGATTTTCCATTTAGCTACACCGGTCCCTCCCATGATCTCAGTACAACACAGATTCTTCAGAAATATGAACTGTATAGATAGACAGATAAATGCACACATACATGTGCAAAGGTGATTAATCTTATTTTTCAAATGGTACAAAAGTGCACGTGGGACATCAAGCAGCGTTTCCTATCCAGTTTGCATCCCTCAATTCTACTCACAAAGGACTGGAGCATGGTTTGCTCTAAACAAAACTACATATTGAGGCATCTCACTGATGATTTGTTTCATCAATCACTATCACATCAGTTTTATCTGTATTCAGTGTTACATGATATATGGTCATCCATTCGATGAATGTTAACAAAAAATCCTTAAACCTTGCTGCAAAGTCATCCTGTGCCCTGGGAACGCCCAACCTGGTACTGGTGGTAGCTGACTTTGACTGTCTCTGGGCTCAGCTTAATGAAGCCCAGGGCCAGTGCTATGCTGGAAACACAATTAGAATAAAGGGAAAACACCTGCATACACTAGGGTACACTATGGGTTAGGGTATCCCTATGATTGCATGACCCCCCCCCCCCCTATAAGGCCCTAGTACATAGTAGGGGAGGGGGTTTAAAACTCCCTTTAAGTCCCTAGTCTCGTGGTTCCCAAACTGTGCGCCACGGCACCCTGGTGTGCAGCTATGAGGTGCCAGGGGCGCCGCGCTCACAATATGGGAAAGTGCACTTAGTGTCAGCTGTAGTGCAAATTACGTGCCCCCTGCACCCCCTGCATAATCTGAGTACATAGTTTGGCCCGAGAGTACTGCGCGTCTAATTGGACGCCTCAATGAGCCTTGGAATGGCTCTCCGACGCCTCCTGAGAGTCTCCTGTAACGAGGGCCGGCTCGGACCACCACAGCTACGCACCAGAAATGCAGACAACAGGTCTGCCTGATAGACGGTGATCGAGTTTGCATCGAATGACTGTCGAACAGGGCAGTGGTTAAAAATGTTTTAAATGAAATGCAGTTGCCCTGATGTAGGAAAGCCCACCGATGGCACTCACTGTTGAGAACAAAGTGTCAGGTTATCTCGGGAGACCATCATCTCGGGACCCGCCAGTGTCTCTTGCATTTTAGATTACAGGTCGCTTTAGAAAGAACAAAGTTTCTTTTTTACAGCACTCACTCTTTGTAAGCGCTCCTTTTGTTGTGTTACGAAGACACAGGAATATATTATCACCGCGAGATGTACACTTCCTTACCGATAATTATTGCTAGTGGTGAAAGAAAACCACGTTCTTCGTATGTGCGGAAGGGGAGCATGCTTCTGACTAGTAAACGTGTAATTGCAGTCAAGAGCGCCCACCTCCCCCCACCCCCACCACAATTTAGAACGGCAACAGTTCTTGTTTCTGGATCTAGTTCGGGCAATATGGAAACCCAGCGTCCACCCCATACCAGGTAAGCTATGCTAATGCAAGGAACCATCCTGTGCTTAATTTGTAAAATATGCAGTGCCAGGGCCCATGTGCTTAGAAGTCCATGGCTGGTGCTACTGAAAGTCAGGGTACCAAATAGAAAGGCTGTGTAGTCTGTTTTACACTCATATCACCAGCATTATTTTTACTGTAAATTTCATTGGAAAGGAGTGCCCACCTGTGTGACCCCGGGGAAACACTGAATAAGTATCATCTGGGAGGGGCAGAGCCTTAGCCTTTCAGATCTGCTACTTGAAACCACAGAATGAGAAGGGTCCATGCTGGAAGTTTGATTTGCCCCAACCAGGCCCTAAACTCTGACTGACTGTGCCTGATGAACAATCTGTAACTACAGCCCTGTGGATCAAACCTACTTCAAAAGGTCTGAAGAGTGGACTCTGTGCAAGCACCTGGATCATCACCACCAAGAATCCCCAGCCTGGAGTGACTCCAATGGATTTGTAAGGGTTTTGTCCAAAGTGGATTGTGGTAATTGAAGTCCCAAACTTTCAAGGACCATCTTGGAGCTTCCAGACCCATAGAGTAGGGTTTGGACACTTTGGGACCCTAAAAGGAACTTTAGGAAGAAGTTCCAGAAGTTTAAGAATTTTAGAGCAACTTTGGAAAAAAGTTCCATAAGTGGACCGACTCGACCTGGCCAGACAAGCCGGCGACCCTCAACCATGAACCAGTCTACTCTCCAGGTTCGTCCCGCTGAAAAGCTTTGGAGGTTCGACCTCCAGAGTTTGACCGGGAGCTGATCGAAACCCAAACTGGCAAACCGTCACTGAATCCGGCATGGTAAAGAGCATTGAGGGACTCTGCATAAAAAAGCTCCCTAAAAGTTTCTAAGTCCAAAGGTACAAGAGGTGGCAGGAACAACAGCGAGAGTCAAGCCGCCCACCTTCAACCGTATCCCACCCAGATTACTGGTTAATCCCGCTGGAAGGCTCCAGAGGTCTGACTTTCATAGATTTGACCGGAAGCTCGTCGGAAGGCTAGTCAGCGAACTCTCACCAAATATAGACAGGCTTCAAGCTTCGAGGGACCCTGGGAAGAAAAGCTCAAGAAAAGTTTTTAAGTCAGAAGGTGAAAACTTTTCTAGGGTGTGGCCAAGCCGGCGAACATGGCGGTCATGTAGAGCCTGAGCTCCGACCAGCCTGACACACTACTAAACCTTTATCCTGGCCCTGGGCTTCAACACGAGTCCCTTGCAACGGCAATCGGCGGCGGAGGCGCTGGGTTGCACTCGGTGGTATTTCCAGCCCTGCAGAGGCCCGGGAGGAGGAGCAGCGGCCCGGCGACGCGGCGGGGTCCCACTAGGTCCGTTGTGGCCCAGGCAGCCGGGACCTCGATTTAGGGGCTGCTGGGTCCGGGCGTGTCCGCTGCCGCTGGTGTGGAGAGAGGTGCGGCACTTATACCTGGAGCCGAGAACAGACCTCCACCGACGGTGCTCCTGTGGCGACTCCCCTGCGGACAACTTCACTGGGTGGTGCGTCTGGACCGGAGGAGCTCGGTGGGGCCTACGCCGCCGGGACCTCGATTTTGGCGCTGCCCGGCCTGGTTGAGACTAGAGGCGCCGCGGTAGGAAAGACCTGGCGCACGATCTCTCTTGGGGGCTCGGGTGGCCCGGGGCCCTCCTGCGCCTCATTGTCTCCCTTGTCCCTGGCGGCTGCGGGGGCACCCCACCGGGCAATCAGCAGGGGCGCACCGGGGGCGGCCATACCGGCGGAGGGCCGCTACCCTACAATTCCGTGCCCAGACGGATGCAGCGCTTGGCCAAAGACGTGGGACAGAGGGCTGAGAACAGTCGGCTGCGGTGGTGAGAGCTGCTGACCCTCCTACAGGCTCGGAAAGGGCGGCCCCGGCCAGTGCAGGTCAGGCGAGACCCCCATTGCTGGACAGACGGCCCCCGGGGGTACGAGAGGTTAGCTGACCGGGACTTCTGGTGTGCATTGTGAGTACTCGGGGACCGAATTGGGTCCCGGTGGCGAGGACTGGTAACACCTGGGGGAGCCAGCGGCCGCCGGCTGAGGGGTCTGTGGGGTGTTTGGAGAGCTGTGGGCCCGGACGATCCTGTGTGGCCTACATAGCAGGGACACCGACTCTGGAGTGGCATAGCGGGAGTGAGTCGGTCGGTGGCTGTGGAGAGGAGACACAGCCCTGGGGCTTGCCCCAAGAGCAAGACTATATCGCGCCATCACCATTGCCGCTGGGAGCTTGCGGGGAGGTGCGTTACCCCATGCGTATGAGAGTGGACTGAGCCCTGGTGGGGCTGACAGAGTGCGCCGCCATTTTGAGCCGGGCGCCCATCGCGGTGGCAGTGGAGAGCCCCGGTCGGAAGGAAAGTGCCTACTGACGCCCTGTCCGGAGCTGTTCGACAGCAGAGACCAGTGGTGAGTGCTGCGCTCCCCTAGTTGGGAATTCGGGGGTCAGATCGGGCCCCGGTGGGAAGGACCCAGAGACTGTGTGTGACCGGAGGGGCGCTGCTGGGGGCCAGTCTGAGCGGGGGGCACCTGAGTGGGGGTCCCCGGGACACTCGAGCACACGGACGGTACAGGCTCGGTGCAACACTGCGCCAGTGCATGTGGATAGGGTCTCCTGACTCATACCCGTTGACTGCGGTTGCTCCTGGCCCTACAGCCCTAGTCAGCAGCTGGTAATAATCGAGCCACCAGTAGGATTCATGTCCAGTGCGGCGCTATCAGTTAGCTATGACACGAGGAGGAGCCAGAGGGGGACAGGGCAAACATGGGCCCATTGACAAATTCACAGAGGCGGTGGGATCTGGTGGCCCCTCGGCGCCCGCTCTGTACAATGCGGCGTTGCTTGCCGCAATCACGCAGTCGAGGGACATGCTCGATGCGAAGATAGGGGCAGTCGGGGCGGATGTTACCCTTCTCCGACAGGACTTGAGGAATGCGGTGGAACGTATTACAAGTGCGGAGACTCGAATATCTGGGGGTTGAAGACGACGTGTCTACCCTTAAACGGAAGATCGCAGACATGGAGAAAGTGCAGAAGGGCCTGGTCCTGAGAGCGGAGGATGCAGAAGGACGGGCCCGACGCAACAACCTGCGCTTTTATTTGGCTTTCCGGAAGGGTGTGTGGGGGGCAGTGCAGAGACCTTCATAGCACAGTGGCTGGAGGGCTGGATCCCGGCGGATGCCCTGTCTAGATGCTTCGTGGTGGAGAGAGCCCATCGGGGTTTGGTGCAGAAGCCCCCGGTCGGTGCGCGCCCGAGACCGATCATTGCCAAATTCCTGAACTATGCGGATCGGGACACTATCCTGCGGCAGGCGAGAATTAAAGGTACTCTCACACACGACAACGGCCCTATCATGATCTTCCCGGACTACACGAGGCTGGTGCAGCAGCAGCGCCAATCCTTCCTCGCTGCCAAAGCCTGTCTCCGTGATCTGAAGCTCCAATATGCGTTACTCTATCCGGCGCGGCTGCGAGTTGTCTATAAGTCCCGCACGCTCTTCTTTGACACTCCAGAAGAAGTGTTTCGGTGGACTGATCAGACGGTCAAAATTCGGCTTAACACTGCCAGGGACGGAGAGTCAGGCTCTTCCTCGAGTGGGATTGCCAAGGAGGGCTTACGGAGCCAGCGTCAGCGACGCAAAGGATCGCGATCAGGCAGGAGTTCGTGCTCAGGCGCGGCTGCACGTCAAGTAAACCCGAAACCAGATCAGCAGCCTGTAGTGCCTTGACGACAGTGGGACATGAACGCTGATTAATGTATATGATATTAATGGAAGCCCAGGTGTAAAGTAGACTTAGTCCTGTTCAACATGGGAGGGTGGGAGTGACGGCCTAGTTCTTATGGGTTGTTACTTGGGGATCCATTGGAGGATGCGGCACTTGCTCCCCTGTTGGGAGCTTGGTCGGCATCCGTCCGCGACAGGTGCTTCCATGTTTGGGAGGTGCGGGTGGGGGGAGGATGGGGGGAAGGGTTTTCTTGGGAAGTTGGGGTGGGAGGCCTTGCTTGCGTGTGCCCTACTGCCTACTCTTTTTGCCATGTACCATGCTGGCTGGATGCTGGAACTCTTAGTCCTGTACTTGCCGTATTGTTCAGATGTCTACTGTTAGGGAGGGAGGGCGGGTAGGCCCCGGATCGCTACGTGTCATGAGTTGGAATGTGAGAGGGATGCTAGACAAAATGAAGCGGGGTGCCGTGTTTCAGTATGCCAAAAGGGCGGGTGTGGATGTTCTTTTGTTGCAGGAAACCCATTTGCTTGGCACCAAAGCACTGTGCCTGCAGTGCTCAGTATACACACAGACGTTTCACTCCGGATTTACAAGGGGCTCTAGAGGGGTGGCGGTCCTTATACACCGCAGGGTGCCATACATTCATAAGCGCGCCTGGACAGACACACAAGGTAGATACGTGGTGGTGCAGGGGGAGATAGGGTGACTTTTGGTAGCGTCTATGCCCCACCGCCGCTCCAGTGGCCACTGGTTGAAAAGATCATGTCCCTGTGGGGTGAGATTCCAGACTCTTTATCTATTGTGGGGGGGGGACTGGAACGATGTTGTGGACAAAGGCTGGGATAGGTGGCGGAGGGGAGCGGCGGGTCAGGATCAGGGGAGTGAGGGAACCAACACCAAACTGTCAGCATTGATCACAGGGCTTGATTGGCTAGACGCTTGGCGACACAAACATGGTGCTAGAAGGGACTACACATACTTCTCGGCGGCGCGTGATTCGTTCTCCCGGTTGGATTATATTCTTATCCCTAGGGGTCTGCCTCTTGCATAGCTTCGGTGGAAATCTTACAGCGGGCCCTGTCAGATCACTCGCCGGTGTTGGCCGCACTACGTGTGGGCCCGGATACGCAGCTGTTTCGGTGGCGGATGTCGGCCTGGCACTTGAATCAAGACAAATACACAGCGCACCTTACAGTAGAAATAGATCATTATCTATCTGCGAACAAGGGGTCCGTTGACTCACCGTCTATTCTCTGGAAGGCTTTGAAGCCTACGTTGCGAGGAATGGACATATCCTGGTGCATGGCGGCCAGAAGGGAGTGACGTAAGGACTTAGTGTGACAGGAGGCAGAGCTGGAAGCACTGGAGCGCAGAGCCCGATAGGTAGATGGTGGGCCAGCACAGCGACAGCTGGTGCTACCGCAACAACAACACGCTTCGGTTTTGCTGGACGAGGCGAGGCAGGCCTGGTTGGCGACCCGTAGTCGGGTTTACCAGTGGGGCGACAAGCCCTGCAAAATGTTGCGCCGCCTTTGCCAGGGCATCATGCATGCTCAGCCGCTACCTCGGATAGTTACCCCTGAAGGGGAGCCCATGTTAGATCCAGTGGAGATTGCGGAGAGTTTTGCCGGGTATTATGAGGCCCTATACGCCCCCCAGGAATGTTTGGAGGCTGATACTGTTCAGCGTTTTATTGATGATCTCCCGCCAAGAGCCGTCTCGGATGAGGTCAGGGATCTGCTAGTTCAGCCTCTGACTGACAAGGAGTTGGGCGCCGCCCTGGGCGAACTAAACCCGGCCAGGCGCCGGGTCCCAACGGATTTCCAAGTGAATTTTTCCGGAAGTTTTCGGTTCAACTGGGCCCGCTTCTTAGACCGGTTGTTGAAGAATCATGCGAGAGCGGTTCACTCCCGCTGGACTGGCGCATGCCGAGGTGGTGGTGTTTCTGAAGCCTGGGAGACCCCCGGAGAGCCATGCGTCTTACCGCCCAATATCGCTCCTGAACACTGAAGCCAAAATTTTGGCGAAGGTTCTTGCCACCAGGCTCAAGCCGCATATTACAGATCTGATACATCCGGATCAGGCCGGGTTTATGCCGCAGCGGGCTACCCGCCATAACATCAGGCGGGCTCAGGTGGCGGTGTCTGCTTGGAGAGGATTGGGGGCGCCGGCCGCGTTGTTCCTAGCGGACATGGATAGGGCATTCGATTCACTCAGCTGGACGTATCTCTTTGCCCTGCTGAGCCGCCTAAATTTTGGCCCACGGTTCTTAGCGTATGTCCACTTGCTATACACAGGTCTTACGGAATCGGTGCGTGTCGGGGGTTCGGTGTCTTGCTTGTTCCCGGTCCGGAGGGGGACGCAACAGGGCTGTCCCCTCTCCCCATTCTTATTTGCGCTCACTATGGAGCCCCTCGCGGCGTGGGTGCGCATTGATGCCCAACTCAAAGGATTCCGGTGGGCGCCTGGTCTCACCAACAAAATAGCCCTGTACGCGGACGATGTCCTATTTTTCCTCACTGCCCTGGACCGTTCTGGCCCGTGACTGCTGTGCATTTTGCAGATTTTTGGAGAGACCTCTGGCCTATACATGAATCCGGGCAAATCCACACTGTGGCTGCTGGGTGATCGGCGGATCGTTGGGGACTGGGCATCGGTCCTCCGGTTGGCGACGGATGGAGTGAAGTACTTGGGAGACTTTTTAGTATGGGATCGGGTACGCAAAGACCTGAAGGTCTGGGCGCGGATGCCATTATCCATTCTTGGGCGGTCTGCAATTTTTACATTGGTGTAGCTCCCACGCCTGGTGTACCAACTACAGAATCATCCACATGTGATTCCCCCCGCTGGTTTCGGCAGCTTAATTCAGCTTTGAGTGCATGTTTGTGGGAAGGGGGCGTGGCCCGAGTGGCTCTACGGACGTGCTTTTTATCAACATACACCGGTGGCCTGGCCACGTCAGACGTGCTCTCGTATTATCAGGCGGCGCATCTACTGGTGTTGAATGACTGGTGGTATGGTGACCGGGGAGACCCGTTCTACGCCGTCGAAAGGCATTTAATGGGCTCGGCGTCCGTGCATACGCTGCTGTATGCGGCACCCCTTAGGAGGTCCCTCCCATCAGCCACGCAGGTGGTCTTTCACGTGTGGAGGCAGGCGCTGCGGCGGACGGGTTGGTGGAATGTCCTTACGCAGGAAACCCCCCTTTGGCGCAAAGGAAGGCTCCCACAGTTGGACGCCCTGACGGGCTTCAGGGGCTGGGACGCCATTGGTATCTCCACCCTGGGCGATGTTCTGTCCGGCGATAAACTGAAATCCTTTGCGAATTTACAGAAGGACTATGGGATGCCCCGCACCCAGTTCTATAAATACCCTAAATTCCGCCATGCCCTGTCGCCCTCTTTAGTTGGCCTGGAACAGATCCCTGAATTCAGTCCCATTGAAGCAAAAATCTTCATGGGTGAGCTGCCAGACAAAAAACTATTGTGTATCTACCAGATGTTAGTGCGGCATTGCTCCACAGATCTGAGTGGCCTTAGAGCCCACTGGGAGCGGGATGTCGGGGAACTAGACGAGGAGGATTGGGTCGAAGCCCTCGAGAGTCCCAGGGGAGCAGCCATATCCACGCGCCTGCGGCTAATCCAGTTCAGATACTTGCACCGCACATATTACACCAGACAGCGGCTGTGGAAGGCGGGACTAGTGGCGCCCCCCGACTGCCTCCGCTGTGGGTCAAAAGTTGGCACAATACTGCATACGGTGTGGGATTGCGCATCGTTGCAAAGGTTTTGGGATGGGGTCCATTGTTGCCTAGATGAAGTCTTAGCCTGGCGGATACAGAGGGACCCCAAACTAGCACTGCTGCATGTCATGGCTGGGGTCGGTGGAAACAGGTATAAATGTAATTTAATGTTGTTAGGACTTACGCTGGCGAAACGTGATATTGTGAAGGCATGGAAGGCCCCCCAGGCACCGTCACTCACGGCCTGGAAGAACGGAATGGACTATTGCATGGGCTTGGAACAACCTGTATTTCTAGCAAGGGGCTGTCCCCGGAAGCATTTCAAAATCTGGGAACGGTGGGCGGACTACAGGGGTCTGGACCTTGACCCGCCACCCGAGGAGGCCACCCTCACGACGATATGAGGACACGGACTATGAACAGCGGCAGTTGGTATGGATTGTACATGGCATGTAATGTTTTGCTATCTTATGCGTCAGGTGGGCGAGTTGGCACGCAGGGAGGGTGCGGGAGGGGGAGATGGAGGGGGGTTGCATATTGATTACATCCGGTAGTACTAATTCATCAGCGGGGGGTGTTTAGGTATATTCATTGTTATGCATGTCACTAAAGATATAGCTGGTACATTGATGGTGGCATTTGTCTCTGGGTGTCAGAGATATGCATGATATGTTAGTTCACACAATAAAATCTGTTTAAAAAAAAAAGAAGGTGAAAACTTTGACTACCATGAGAGATAGCTGCACAGGGCACCATTGCGGTCGGCCTGAAACTTTGACTTTGTCCCAGTCTAGGGCAACAAGATGTCCCAATAGGCGCTATAGGCTTCTATGTGCTATATAGTGCTAAATCTTTAAAAACTCATGCCTACATTGGATTTTTTCAGTTTTGGTGTCATTCTAAAGATAAATATATTTTCTATTATTATAAATTGGTGTTGTATTTTTATTGTGTGTTGTGCCTTAATTAATTATTGAATTTCTGTTTTTAAATGCTTTACATACCTGTCTTTGAAGTTAAGTGTGCCTGTTCGCAGCCAAGCTACCAAGTGTTGAGCATGGGAATAATTTTCTGAGACCTATTCTGAGCCCTATATTGTGCTAGTGGCCTTCTTGACAGTGGTAGTTATATATTTACTACTACTAATCCACTTTCCAATAACCTGCATGAAGAGGACATCAGATTCCAGATTGAGCAGAAACTGAGTTTAGTAGCAATACATCACTATTTAAAGCTGAAACTGAGATGTGAAAGAAGCAGGAGGGTAGCCAGAGGGGTCACATAAATATCAGATTTAATGGATGCTACATATGAGGTCTGCACAGTATATTGAATGACATCAAATTATATCAACGGGAGAGAAAACACAAGAGCATTTTCTTCCAGAAAGGAGTGAAGTCAGGGCAGTTCCAATCTGGGGCAGTACTATGAATAGGGCACACTTTTCCTGTTTGCGCCAAAGTGCACCTAAAACTTTCCAACAAAAATGTTCATCCACTTCATCTTCTGGCTGGAGAGTTTCGGGGTGATCCCTTAAGCGGGGACTGAGAAAAAAGGGGGAAACCAAAACCTGTTCTTCCCATGCAGTTTTCCATACAGAAAAATGGCTGAATAGAATGATACCCAATTTGGCAGAAAATTAGAATCTTTGCACAGAAAGTGTGCTTTTTTGTGACTTGGAGTCAATCTGTTCAGCCGTTATTGAGAAATTAAAGGTCAAAATTTAGTGATTTCTGGGCAGTTGGTTCCATAGGAGTACTATAGGACCGAGCAATCTGATTAGATAGCCAAAACTTCAGTGGCAATGTTGTGGCTGATACTTCAAGACTCAGACACTCAGTCACCCTGTTCCGAGTTTGTTAAAAAAAACATAAGATACAATGGGGCAGAGGAGGGGTACCCTAACCTCCAGGCCCTTGGGACACAGGACCTGTCTAACAAACTACCAGGCACTTCAAAAGCTTTGCTCAGTGAGGGAGGCTGGTGCGTATGATAAAAAAACTGAAATTCACTAAAAAAACACAAAGGTTAAAGTGACTTTAAAGTAAAAGTCTTACTTTATTTACGTTAAACAAATCCTAGAAATACACTGAAAAAAAACAAAAGTTAAAGTGACATTATAGTTAGGTACATATATATGTTTTTATATATATATATATATATAAATATATATATATATATATATATATATATATATATATATATATATATATATATATATATATTTACACACACACACACACATATATATATTTATATAGAGATACATATATACATGCATATTTATAAATATATGCATGTAGATACATACATAACTATATATACATACAGATATGTGTGTGTGTGTATATATATATATCTATATATATAAAAACGAACATATGTCTGTCTGTCTGTTTGTCCTTTATGCTTTACTACACCATTCATCCGATCGCCATGAAACTTTAGGAAGTTGTTGAGTACACTCCCGCAAAGGTTTCTGGCAAAAAATTTTTTTAAATATCGGCCCCCTTGGGCCCGAATATCGGCCACCGAAGGCCCTCATAATCTTTCGAATACTGAAATAGACTGCGAATTTGTGAGCATCGTCAACAGTTATGACCCCTAAACGGAAATCAATTGGTCAATCTACATCAGAAGCACGAAAGAAAAAGGCATTACGAGCTTCAGAAACAGACGAGCAACGGGAAGCAAGATTAGAAGCTATTCGAATAAAAAATGCTCAAGCCCGCAATTCTCTAACAAACGAGCAACAAGAACGAAGATTGAAAGCCGATCGAGTACGCACTGCTCAAGCCCGTTCTTCTCAAACGAACAAGCAACGAGAATCAAGATTGGAAACAGATTGATTACGCACTGCTCAAGCCTGTTCGAATGAAACAGGAGAGCAACGAGAATCAAGATTGGAAAACGATCAATTACGCACTGCTCAAGCCCGCTCAAATGAAACAGGAGAGCAACCAGAATCAAGATTGGAAGCCGATCGATGATGCACTGCTCAAGCCACACTTAGAAATGTTTTCAATATTAAAATGAATACGTTTCTATAACAATGATACAATGTAAATTGAATGTTATCATAACGAGTTTCCTTGAATTTCCTTTCTTCTGAGATCGCAGCAACGCGCGACGGGTAAGCTAGTATATACATATAACCTACTGGCGGTTGCCAGTAGTTAGGAACAATTTTCCATAAGAAGAGCATTTTTTGTTTTGCTTATAACTTTGGCGTCGTTTTGATGAGTCTTTATGAAATTTTACAAGCTAATTCCTTGTTCATATGAGCCCCTATGTTGAAAGTTTGGGGGAGATTCATCAAGGGGGGGCCGAGAAAGAAGGGGGTTCCCAAAACGTGTTTTCTTCATGTTAATTTTCATAGGAAACTTTAGACAAGGCTACAGGTAGAACGGGTGAACGGATTTATCCCAAATTTAGCAGGGAGAAGGGTCTTGGTCTAGAAAGCACGCTTTTGTTTATTTGGTGTAAATCCGTTCAGTAGTTTTGGAGAAATATCAAAATTTATAGATATTGATATGTGGAAATTCTGCCATCTGATTTGCTGAGGCATTACGAGCACGAGCTTGCTGCTTATTGGCTGCGAGCGGTGCGAGCGGTTGCAACTAAGAAGTGTTGGCAGCCATTTTGTGATTCTGTTGAAGCGAGTAAGGGGAAAAAAAGGCAAAAAAAGTAGGAAAGAGGAGGGTAGGGACACTGCAACATTTTTGGGGTGTTTAGGGTGTGCTATACAGGGGGTGCGAAGTGAACTACTCATACCTACCGGTCTGAAAGTGCTGGGCTACGGAAATTAAGTGAGGTATTGCCTAGAGTCTGATGCTACTAAGGTGAGCTGCTGCGGGAATCTGGGATTAAAGCGTGAGCCAAAACTTTATGTCTCATGCTGTGAAGTCATGATCCCTAACCGCTGCACCACACCTGTTGAAGTAGTGTCAGCATGTGTTTATATCTACTAGGACAAACTACTGACCTCTACTTGTCTGAAAGTCCTGGGGTACGGAAAATATGTGAGGTATTGTCTAGAGTCTCATGCTGCTAAGCTGAGCAGCTGCCGGACTCGGGGATGAAAGTGTGAGTCCAAACTGTGTGTCATATGCTGTGAAGTCATGTGCTCTGGCTGCTGTGCAACATCTGTCCAAGTGGTGTCAGCATGTAGTTATACCTACTTGGAGGAACTTTTGTTTAGAAAATTGTAACGCGTGTATGGTGCTTAGGTGGTGTTATACAGGGAGTGCGAAGGTAAATTTGCGCGTATCAAATCAATTTGGTATTTGTCACGTGCAAACTACTCACTCCTATGTGTCTGATGGTCCTGGGGGCGTAAGATGAGCTACTGCCGGACTTGGGGATAAAGCGGCTGAACAACTGACCCCTACCGGTCTGAAAGTGCGGGTACGGAAATTAAGTAAGGTATTGCCTAGAGTGTCATGTTGCTAAATTGAGCTTCTGCTGGACTCGGGCATGAAACCGTGAACCCAAACTGTGTTTCCTATGCTGTGAAGTCATGTGCTCTGGTCGCTGTGCCACGCCTGTCCTAGTAGTGTCAGCAATATGTTTTCACGTAGTAGGAGGAAGTTTTGTTTGGAACACAGTAACTTGTATATGGTGCTTAGGTGGTGTTATACAGGGAGTGCGAAGGAAAATCAATACGGTATTTGTAAAGCGCAAACTACTCACCCTTATGCGTCTAAAGGCCCTGGAGGCCGGCATGGAAATTATGTGAGCTATTAAGTGAGCTATTGCCCAGAGTCACATGGTGCTGAGCTGAGCTGCTGCTGGAGCAGGGGAATAAACCATGAGCCCTGTGCTCTGAACTCATGTTTTCTGGCCGCTGCGGCACACCTGTCCAAGTAGTGTCAGCATATGTGCATACGTACTAGGAGGAACTTTTATTTTAAACAGTGTGACGTCTGTAGGGTGATTGGGGGGTGCTACAGAGGGAGTGTGAAGTTCAATTCTACCGCTTTGAATCAATCCGGTATTTGTAAAGTGCATACTACTCACACGTACGGGTCTGCAGGTGCTGGGGGCCAGCGTTGAAATTAAGTGAGCTATTGCCCAGAGTCATAGGGTGCTATCCCGAGCTGCTGCTAGAGCCGGTGATCAAAGAGAGAGCTCTGTGCTGCAAAGTGAGATGGTCTGGCCGCTGTGCCACAGCTGTGTGGAGAATACATTTTGGCGAGGGTCCGGGAGTTGCCGTTATCTGGCCCTAAAATAGCAGGCCTATGTTGTCAGTTATAGGGTGGCTCTAAAAAGAGCCCATGTATTCATTAGTTGGAGCTACATGTAGGTGCGGATGCACAACTTCAGGTTATTCAGAAAAACTCTGTTTCCTTGATCTGTGAAGTGTACTCCATCACTTTTGTAGATATTAGTCATATCAAAATATATGTTGTTGTAGATCGACCCCATTCTATGGTGTCTGAGGTATGCAGGCACAGCTTTGTTGACATTCTTCCTAGATTTTTCAATCTGAGGACAAAATTGGTTTGACCATTTCCACTTCTGTCTTTGGCATATATTTGAATATACAAAGGCAGGGACATCTTACATATAATGCAGCACACACACATATGAATCAGAGTACATCAACATCCATAACAATGTTGTCCAAACACAAACATTCGCACAATCGAACACAGGACACAAATGCACTTGCCGGTGACGGATAAGCGTCCAAAAGCATCAGTACGAAAGAGGCATATGAGAACGCATAGGTACAAACCCACAGTGCGGATGGGGTAGCAATTCACATATGGCAGGCAACCAGAGAGTGCATGACACACACATTCGCATACAAATCAAGACTAGGGGTGGGCGGAATTTGCGTAATCGCGTTACGCAAATCTCTGCGAAACTGTAAAAAATCACCACAAACACGCAGAAATTCTGCGAACATGCGGAATTGCTTGTTCGCAATGTATTTTTACTGTTTGCAATCGCAGTTTGCATGCTTGGGGGAAATATCTTGCGAACACGCATTTGAGAACGTGAACAAGCAAATATTTCGCAAAGCCGTGGAACGCAGAATTTTGGGCAATTTCGCGTTCTCTGCGGAACGCAAAATTACCCAAATTCTGCAAATTCCACGAGCGGAACGGAATTTACCGCACAGGCCTAATCAAGACACAACACATTTGGAGACATGTGAAAATGTGGAAACTTTATAAAAAAAAGTGTGTGTCACTGCGGCCAAGAATAGTGCCTCGATATGCAGACAAATGCAGCAGCATGCCTGAATAAGGAACGTAGGAAAACATCCATATTCACCTCGGGGTAGTCCATGACCAACACATGTCAGTGTCAAGCAGCGTTGGTTGTACGCACCTCGGACATAATTCGACGCCAATGCAGTCATGTCCACAGTTGTTTTGGGACATGTGAACCGATGGAAATGTGCAAGGATGCGGCGGGACCAGTGCAATGTGGCACATCGAGTCGTGGTTTCAGGTACCTTGTCACTCGTCCATGAACGCGAGTGCAGCTGCGTAAGCAACTATCTCTAATGAGTGATCGTTGGCCACAATATTTGACATGTTGTTGACATAATCCATCAGGTGACCGGGACAGATGTGCTGACTCCAACCACTGTACCCAATGTGCACCAAAGCAGAATCGGGAAGTGGGTTAATTTGGTCACTGCATACTACGACACGTACAATCTCCCAGGCCCAGTTCCCAACATGCATGTCAAAAATCCAAGCATGCCATAAACGGGCATCACCATGACCCTCATGGTCGCGGGCCAACAGGGGGCTCCCACACCTGTCGTAATCCATGTCAGCTACCCACTCGTTGGTGAGGCACACATCCAAGCACCACTCGGATAGGCACGTGCGACATTGCAATACAGGTTGAATGCAGGTGACGTCCGGAATACGGAAGTTCAGTCGGTAAGTGATCCACAGTACTGCCAAAGGCAGTGAACCCAGGACATGCAAGGTATAGGTGGACGTGAATGGAGTTGACCATGTGTTCGGGATGCCCTGCCATTGCGTCAGTGGCTCTGCTTGTAGCTGCACTGGCTTGCCGTGTGCCAGTGTTTTGGATGAAATGGCACAGCTTGGTGCAATGAGCCGGGTGTTTGTGCAATGGGTGCAGGGCAGGGGTGTGATGGGAGTACGTGTAAAGGCCATTTCACGCTCACTAACTACGACAAAGGACTTTTGAGTGTGGGATGTGTATTCGTTGTTCTCAAATCGGGCAGTGCGTAGTGTGGGAGATGGATGCAAATATTATCGTATCTGGCAGGGGGGGCTGGCCACTTGCAAGTTCCTTCTCAGAGCAGCAGATGTACTAGCACAAGATAGCTCAGACAAAGAACCTTTCATCCCTATAGTAACTTCTCCAGCTGCTTTCATACAATATGTGTACAAAGGCCAGTTGTGGGTGTTGTGGGATGTCGGCGACCCTGGTCATCATGGATGAGATGCCCAGCTTTTGGCACATGGGCAGGTTCACTGTGTGTTACATTGCCAAACAGCTGCTCCTTCCTCCCACGAGCCCCCACACTTTTGTGTGGTGCGCTGTTGTATCCCGTGCACTCGTACGGCACACCATTGTAATGCCTATTCACGCATGTCCTGCGGCATTCCAACTACACCATGACAGTGGGGCATGCCACTTTACAACATCGACTGATGCGGCCTTTGTTTACAGGCCGCACCAGAACACAGAGACACACTTACCGCACTTCCTGCACATGGACATGTCCGAGACACCCTGTTCCCCTTGACGGATAGGCACACCCCCTGCGCTGACCTGTGTACGCCAGATCAGCACATGCCGCTTGTGCATGCAGGAGGATGCGTGCTTAGCTACATGTCCAGGGTCACTGCCAACCAACGCTGAAGTGACATGGTAACGTCCGGTGAAAACAGCACACTGTGATGTTGCAGTGCCCGTGCCTATCATAATAACACAATGACCACAGGGACACACTTGCTCAGATGCAGATTTAGGGGGTGCTGGCGGTCCTGGGGTTGTTGCGATGAGTCTTGTGGCCCTCATGGGTATCCCTGTATCATGCTCATTGACTCTATGGCACCTGTGGGTGTTCCGGTGTGGCTCTTGGCTGTGTTCCCTTTCATGCTGCAGGTAGTCGTCCTGCTTAACACCAGCAGAAATCAGGTTAAAAATCCCTGGTGCTGGGAGGAGCTACGACACCAACCAAGATGGCCGCATAGTCTCCTGGCTCCGCTGACCCCCGTCCTCCGCTCGCTTATCCTGTCGAATATCCTGATCTCCTGCCCCGGATTCGTGTGGGTGAACCAGTCTACATCCCGATGGTGTGATCGCGGAATTTTTCTGATGTTCCTGTGTGAAGTAACATCGAAAATGTTTTGAGGCCTAACTCAGACTGGAAGCCGGGGTCTCGATTTCTGGTCTATCCGGGTCCAAAGTGAACAACAACGGACTGCCGAGGGTGGTTGGGTCCGGTCCCTGGAAATTTCGAAATTTCTCTGAACTACTTTGCATTATCTGCTGCCTGGTGCTGTCCTGAGGTGAGGCGACGGGTAGTGCGCGGTGCTGCTTCGCGGGGGGCCCCGGCCCGGAGGCCCGGCACTAGCACCGCTGGTGCCCCGGGGTAGGGGTCCCGCCGCGCGTTGCTGCATGTTGCTGACCCGTCCCTCACGGCCTGTTTCTGCTCCGGTGTATCCTGCCCTGGAGAGAGAGCCTCTCCGTGGGGATCGTTATGCCTGCGGCCGCATGGAGCCGGGCGGAGTGCACTCAATATGGCCCTTCCTTGCGGAGAGTAATGGCGGAAGTTGCGGCGCTTCACGCGATGGTGAGGGCCCAGGTCAATCATTGGCTGTCGGCAACAGATGGAATCGTAGGACCGGGAATGAGCCCTGACTTGCTCCTTGAGACCCGGCGGACGACTTGCCCCCTGTTGGAAGCCCCACTGGTGTGTTTGGACCCGGTGCTGGAAGCTGTGCCTGCCCCCGAAGAAACGGACTTCATCGTGTGTGCTGAGATTGGTGACTCTCTTCAGTTCTCGGGAACATTGGTCCTACATTTATCGGAGCATTTCACTGCTTCCCCCATCCTGGACACTGTTGGCCCACACTTTGATCTGAGTCGGAACGAGTCGCACTCCCTCCCCAATCGGTCTCCCAATATGGTGGATGGAACGATGCTTGGCTTCGGGGACGGGGAGGGACATCGTTGGTGCAAGCTGTGTGCGTTGGGACCTGCTATTCCTCTCCTAATTGCTGACTCAAGCTCCGGCTGCTCCTATGTGAACTTTGACTTTTCGGGGATGTGGCTTCTCCTTTCCGAGGGACACGGCAACTTTGTTAGACGGGGCCAAGGCTGAGACTGTGGGTTGAATCGTTTACGATGGATCTATTGGTAACGGGACTGCTTCATCAACAGACGGATTCTGGGGTGGGGGGTTTGTTGTTCCCCCTGGGGTATTTTTGTATGGTGGACAACTTTACTTGTGTCGGCTTAGGGGGGCCCATTTGATAGGGCGGGGGGGAGAGACCGGGAGCGGATAGACTATCGCCCTCCTCCGCTTCCCCGTTAGGTGGGGTTTCCTTTCTTTCTCTTTTTTCTCTTCTCCTTCTATATTTCGGGTTTGGTTCTGGGGCGACAGGCACACTGCTGGGGTGGGGCCGTAGTCATCTGCAGGGGTGCAGGGTGGGGGGTTGGGGGAAGGGATCTTCGTTTTTATTTTTGTTTCTATGGCCTTTTTTCTCTTATCTTATCTTTCTTTGTCTTTTTCTTTTCTGGGTCAGTGCAGTGGGTTTCCTTTGGTATCAATCCCTGCTTTTTTCATCTGTGCCTCAATTTTCGTGGTGTTTTTTGGGTCTTAGGGCAGGTAACTGCAGGCACGAATTGACCGTAATATTCCTTCACATCCTGACCTCTTGTTTCAGCGCCATTGATTTGATAGCTTTCTGTTTATTGTCGATACGTCTACTATTCTGCCTGCCTTCTTCGCTGCTAGATAATTGTTCGGCACCTGATCCTCCCATCTTATATTATAAAATGAAAACCTTTTATATCCTGTTTTTCTAATTGTGCTGTTCAGTGGTCAAGAGTACGCTAGCATGGAGATTCTGCCCCCCGAGGTGCTGCATGTGATTAAAATTGTTCTCTGTTAATCTAACTGCTTAGCGGCCGGCCCCCAGAGTTGTAGGCCCATATTTGTATTTAGTTTCAAAACAAAAAAAATCCCTGGTGCTAACGTGGCTTAACGCCGGAATTTGTTTCGCATTGCAGTTGTTGTGAAAGTTGTGATGTGAATTTTTCCTGTGCAGAACAATAAACAAACTGGGAAGTGTATCCCGCCAAGTTCCAGCACCTGACGCACGTCCAGAACTCGGCAGCCAGAGCCATATTCGGTCTAACCAGAAGAACTAGGGCCAGCGACCTTCTTAAAGCTCTGCACTGGCTGCCGATCCGCAAACGCATCACCTTCAAGACCTTAACAATAGCGTTCAAGGCTCTGCATAACTTCGGTGCAGTGTATCTACAAAAAAGGGTCAATTTCTACCTTCCATCTAGACCCTTGAGGTCGCTGCCCAGGCCAGGGCAATCATGCCGGCAGTGCGACGTGCACGATGTGGAAGTCGTTCCTTTAGCTACCTTGCCCCTCGTCTTTGGAATACATTACCTCTGACCTTACGCGCCAGTTCCAACCTGCTCACTTTTAGAAAGGAGCTTAAGACTCTTCTCTTTGCCCAATAATTCTGTTTCCTCTGAGCACCTTGTGTCGCTGGTGGTATTTCTGTTAGTTGCTGGTATTTGTTTTTGATCTGCAGCGCCGGGACGCTCTTCGGAGCAGCTGAGCGCTTTACAAAACCCCCAGTAACATAACATAACATAACTATTCCCAATCAATATAAATACAATCCATTGGTTTTGTGTGTACACTGTAGGTGCACCCACTACCACAGTGCATTTCAATACAGGATTTTAGTATTTAGAATAAATCGCAAAGGTGCGCCTCGTGTTTTTTTGCACGGGAACGGATACTCTGCATTTCATTATCAGCACTTTAAGGCAACTAAAGTTGAGATAAATCTGACATATTATTCAGAAGTTGGTGCAAACTGCAGACATCACCAGTATTCCCGCGATAACTGCCCCAAAATTGAACACCATGGTGAACACCACCAAAGAACAGTAATAAGAACAAGAAAGAGTCACACGGCAGTTAAGAAAACAACCAAAAACTTTATTATTATTTTTTTTCTCAAACTTTATTTTTATATAAACATATATATATATAAACGATAAACTAATAAACAACATTTTACAAAACAACAAGGCGGAACACTCCTGTGGGGACCATGTCGACGACAGAGCCTGGAAAATAAAGCACAAAATAAGGATGTGTGTAATGCATATAAAATGAGTGAGACAAAGAGAAAAAGAGAATGAAAAAAAAGACATAGCTAAAAAGAGAGGGAAGGAAAGAAAGAGTGAGAAAGGGAGAAGGAAGAGAGAGATAGAAGGAAAGGAAAGAAGGGAGTGAGAGAGAGAGAGAGAGTGAAGAGAAGGAAGTGAGAGAGATAGAGAGAGAGACACTGCCACCCCTGCGCATCCATGGGCAAATAATTGCCTGGTGCCACCGGAGTGCGCAGCAGTGGGCACTCCACCTGTCCGTCAAAACTCCACCGATCTCAGAGATGTCGCTGAGTCCTGGGTCATGAATGGCGGAGACCACATCAGCTTCTTCATGGATCTCACAGATGTCACTGAGTCTTGAGTCATGAATGGCGGAGACCACATCATCTTCTCCATGGCCCAACAGATCTCACACATGTCGCTGAGTCCTGAGTCATCAATGGCGGAGAACACATCAGGTTCTCTGTGGCCCGGCAGATCTCACATATGTCGCTGAGTCCTTAGTCATCAATGGCGAAGACCACATCAGGTTCTCTGCGGCCCGGCAGATCTCACACATGTCGCTGAGTCCTGAGTCATCAATGGTGGAGACCACATTAGCTTTTGTTGCTGCTAAGCCTGTGCAACGCAAGTCAGCACCACGTGGTGGGAGGCCACTGACGGCCATTGAACTTAGGGTGCGACTAACCCTGTGGAACTCAAGTCCATGCCACATAGTGGTAGGCCCCAGATGGCCATACTGCTCAGGGTGCGACTAACCTTCTGTGCAACTTTTCATGGACTCTTTATGATTGAGACCCGTGGAGCGTCTGCCATCCAGTCAGCACTGGCAATAAAGGATGTGACGTTGTCGATCGATTATATTTGCGTGGTCACATGGCCTGTGATGCATGTGCCGGATGGATGTGGTGTGTGTGCAAACCTGCCCTCAGGGAGTGGCCGTGAGATGTTGAGAACTAGATCACTTACCTGATTACTAACAGCGAGTATGCCTGCGACAGGTAGCTATGTGGGGCCAACGTCAGAACGTAACCGGAGTGGGGTGGCGTACGATGGAACAGGGCAGGGATTGCCACAATGACATGGACGGCTCGGAGTACTGCGTCTGTGAGACGAGCGGACGGGCCGCACCTGTCCCTCTGCGAGCCTGGGTGTGAACTGTTCATACCTCACACTACATAAGTATCGAAAAATCATTGTGTGATTCAGTCCGTCAGCTGGCATCTATCAGAGGCATTTGTGAAAACATATCCGAGTTCTTTCTGTGAGAGAAACCACTTTGACACTGCCTCCCCCCACATCAGCAGGTAACGCACCCTCTTCCCACATTACCAACATACCCCCAACAACCTTCTTGGGCCCGGAAGTGTCCCTGTGCATTTGGACAAAGAAGAATCTTAGTCATGTATAGATTTACATATAAAAAAAATATTTAAAGAAAACAACAACAAATAAAACTGAAGGGAGTCTGTTGCTGTGGTCGCTGCCATGAATTCGGGGTCACTGCCATTCAGGACTCAGAACACAGTTACACATGTGGGATCAGCTTGTGTTAAATAGGGTTAGTGGCACCAGAAGCATTGAGTCTGTATGAGCCTGTGATGGTGCTTGGTGTGGACTGCCTGACTGGGAGTAATGTGTGTTGCCTACTGGACTGCATCATGTGGAATCGGGACTCTATCTGAATTGTGAGGCCTGCTGACAGTAGTGTAGATCAGAGGTAGCGGTGAGGAAGGGCCCACAGCAGCATGCATACGTTGGTGGCCCCACCGGCCTGATTAGTGCAGGTTCAGTGGCACAATGTGTCGCCGACCTTCCATATCCAAATACCCCTCACTGAACGAAGGGAGTCTGGTGCTGTGGTCACTGCCACAGACATGGGGTGACTGCCATTCAGGACTCAGGACACAGTTAAACAAGTGGAATCGGCAAATTGAAGGGAGTCTGATGCTGTGATCGCTGCCACGGACTTGGGGTGACTGTCATTCAGGATTCAGGACACAGTTACACATGTGGGATTGGCTTGTGCTAAAGAGGGTTAGTGGCACCACATGTTGCCGACGTTGCATATGGAAATATGCCTCACTGATCAGAGGGAGTCTGGTGCTGCGGTCGCTGCCACGGACTTGGGGTCACTGCCTGTCAGGACTCAGGACACAGTTACACATGTGGGTTGGCTTGTGTTGAACAAAGTTAGTGGCACTACGTGTCGCCGGCCCTGCATATGGAAATATGCCTCACTGATTGAAGGGAGTCTGGTGCTGCGGTCAATGCCATGGACTTGGGGTCACTGCCATTCAGGACTCAGGACACAGTGACACATGTAGGATCGGCTTGTGTTGAACATAGTTAGTGGCACTACATGTTGCTGGCCTTGCATATGGAAATATTCCTCACTGATCAAAGGGAGTCTGGTGCTGTGGTCTCTGCGATGATTCAGAAAAGGGGGTGGTGATGAACAGAGTGTCTGATTTAAGCAGACCACTCTTACCCAGTCCAAAGATCAGGGCTTGATCCATCACCGTTATTTATCTCACTGCCCCATCCCAGCTCAGAACCTGGCTATATGCAAATCAGTCTGTCCCTGGCCCAGTGCATCATGGGAACAGGGCAGACTAAACTACCAAGCCAATTCTTCACCAGAAAGGAGACAAGCTACCGGGGACGGGTTTCTGGCATTTCAGCCGTCTCCGGCCCGGCTTGCTTGAATCCTGATGGAGCAGTGAGAAAGGGACTCATGTCTGAGTATACCCTGCCACACCTATAGTGGCCAAAAACGATTCAGAAAAGGGTGTGGTGATGAACAGAGTGTCTGAATTAAGCAGACCACTCTTACCCAGTCCAAAGATCAGGGCTTGATCCATCACCGTTATTTATCTCACTGCCCCATCCCAGCTCAGAACCTGGCTATATGCAAATCAGTCTGTCCCTGGCCCAGTGCATCATGGGAACAGGGCAGACTAAACTACCAAGCCAATTTGGGGTCACTGCCATTCAGGACACAGTTACACATGTGGGATCGGCTTGTGTTGTACAGGGTTAGTGGCATCACGTGTCACAGGTCTTGCATATTGAAATATGCTTCACTGATCCAAGGGAGTCTGGTGCTGTGGTCGCTGCCACGGACTTGGGGTCACTGCCAGTCAGTACTCAGGACACAGTTACACATGTGGGATCGGCTTCTGTTGAACAGGGTTAGTGGCACCACGTGTAGCCGAACTTGCATATGGAAATATGCCTCACTGATCGAAGGGAGTCTGGTGCTGTGGTCTCTGAGATGGACTTGGGGCCACTGCCATTCAGGACACAGTTACACATGTGGGATCGGCTTGTGTTGAACAGAGTTAGTGGCAGCACGTGTCGCCAGCCTTCCATATGGAAATATGTCTTACTGATCGAAGGGAGTCTGCTTCTGTGGTTGTCTCATGGAGTTTGGGGTCACTGCCATTCAGGACTCAGGACACAGTTTCACATGTGGGATCGGTTTGTGTTGAAGACGGTTAGTGGCACCATGTGTCGCCAGTCTTCCACAGTGTAGGCCAGAGGTAACGTACAGCAAGGACCCACAGCCACGTGTATACGTTGGTGGCCCCACCGGCCTGCGTAGTGCAGGTTCAGTGGCACCACGTGTTGTCTGGTGGTATGGTCGCTACCACGAAGTTGGGGTCACTGCCATTCAGGACCCAGGACACATTTACACATGTGGGAGTGGGATCGGCTTGTGTTGAACATGGTTAGCTGGCACCACGTGTCACCGGTCTTCCACAGTATAGGCCGGAGGCAGCGGTCAGCAACGGCCCACAGCCATGTGACATTGAATTGAGCTGCACAGATTGGGAGCATTTGGTCTTCTTAACCCATTATAGCTTCCTACACAATTTGTGTCACTACTAATCTTCAATTGTGAACTGTGCTAATCCCAGTGTAGGGCAGAGGCAGTGGTCAGGATGGGCGCACAGCCACGTGGCGTTGAGGTGAGCTGCGCAGTTAGTCGCAACTGGAGCATTCAGCGTGAGCGCACCCTGCGATGATACGTGGTCCCGGCAGCCACACTGGGAGCAATGTCTTTTGTCTAGTGAATTCTGCCTTGATAAGACCACGTGGTGATGGCTTATGGTGCAGTGAGTTAGTGGGACCTGAAGCACACAGCGTGTGAGCAGCCTGCGATCATGCGTGGTCTGTGCGGGCCGCATTGGGAACAACGTGTCTTACATACTGGACTGCGTCATCTGCAATCACCACTGCATCTGAATTGTGAACCCTGCTTTCCGCAGTGTAGATCGAAAGCAGTAGTCAGTACAGACATAAGTCTGCGGTGATGTACCGCTGGGTTCGCAGGGGGCTTGTGTGGAGGAGGCCAGCGGTCATGATGGCAGTCACATGCCAGGGTGAGGGCCACAGCTCTGGCAGACTCGTTGGTCTTCCCACAAGTGAACCACGCCCAGGACCAGGCCTATGTATTCATACTTCTACGGTGGAGTGGCGTACGTTGGACCAGCCCACTCCGCTTCCGCTTCCAGGGGGGGACAACACAGCTACATGACCAAGATCTACCCCACTGCCTGAGGTAACATGTTTGCATCCACTGTGCACTACACTACAAGTATTAATAGTATATCTCCACATGGAGAGGTTTGTACTTTTCATAGTGAGGTCTGTGTAGCACATCAGCATTACACTTGGCATTGTGGGCATTATTATTGATGGGTGACTTGCCTCCTTCATACATAATTGGTTGCCACATCTCCCAACATTCAGCTACTGTGTGGCTGAGGGGCCATGGATAGTCAACCTCCTTTCGCCAGTTAAAGGTTGATGTTAATTTGTTACTGCTAACTCGGCTTATCGCCTGCTTTTTGGATCGCATTGCAGATTTGACTGGTGATCGAAAATATGGGGAAGTGGTGTTTTGTGTTTTTTTTGCACGGGAACGCCTACTTTGCATATCATTAGCATTAGTTGTGGCTCTCGTTTGTAGCAATTTTATTGGCGGAAGGTATCGATGGAAAAGTGGAGAGATTTGCAGCTTTCACCAGGTTGAGAATGGGATGATAATTATAAAACACAGCTAAAAGATAGGTTTAATGAATTTTATAATTAGAAATTAGCATTTAAAAAACCTTTGAAATTCACTGAAAAAAACAAAGGTTTCAGGCACGTTATAGTTAGAAATTAGCATTTAAAAAACCTTAGAAATCCACTGAAAAAAACAATAGGTTTCAGGGACGTTATAGTTAGTTGGACATTTCACTCATACCAAACCATAGAAATTCCCCTGTTATAGTTAGTTGAGCTAACTTTAACTCACGCCCCCGCAATGCACTGCTGATGACATCACATATTACATCATTCATGACATGGTCAGTGGCATCACTGATGACATCTTAAATGACATCACTGATGACCTCATCCAGTGACTATGTGTTTCTATAAAATGTAAATATATTTATATATACATGCCAAGGTGTATTGAAGAATGAATGGGTGTATAGGAGTCAGGATGGATGATTAAGTAGTAGAATTTCTCTGGTTTGGAATTTTGATTTTGCCGAAAAAGAATGCTGTAAGCTAAATGAAGAAAATGAGGTGATTGTAAATAAATTGAAGGAGTTGTACAGCACTGAAGAGTTTGAACAAGAGATGATGAAAATGAATAAAAGATTGGAAAAAATAGAGGAAGAAATTAAAACTAAGAAATTGATCAAATTTGAGCGAGATGAAATGGACTATAATAAAGGACATAGCCTCACATTCTGTAAAAAATTTGATCACTTCAGAAAAGACACTGTCCAAACAGCCGATCAGGACAAAGCATCTTCCTCGATTGCAACCACTGTTGAAAATCAAGATAAGGAAATGAATGCAGCAGAAACCTTAGATAGCGACAGCAGTGAGAATGAACGCAATAATCCCTCCGATGTGAATGCGGCAAAATACCGATTTTTAAAGGAGATTACTCTAATGGCAAAAGGAAGAGCACAGAATATACAGGGCAGCAGCGAAAGCCTGGGCAGAGGTCGAGGGCACGGAGGGAGAGGAGGAAGTGCGAAAAAATTTGCCACCAACAGCATGCAAGAAAACCAAGTGGGAATGCTAACAAGGGGAAGACAAGCCAAGAAATGACAGACCAGATGACAGTGGTAAACCTTTCTAATTATTCTTTTACTAAAACTGAAATTGAGGTATTACCTAAGGGATTGTCTTTCTGTCCCTCAGCTCGTTTTAACTATACAGAGACAAGAATTTACCTTTTTAATTTTACTCGAAAGTTAAACTTGAAAAAATGGTTTGCATCCAGTAAAGGATCTAGGACACAAAATGTCTCGAGTAATCCCACATCGCTAACAACACATGCTATTGACACACTACATGTGGTTCAGGAATTAGGAAATGTAGAATCATTTATTGATGACCCATTTTTAAATGTAATCAACACTGACATTGACATTGGAATGAGCACTGGGAGTAAGTTTAAGCCAAAATCTATTTTTATTCCCCAAATTAATAATGACGCAATGAATTGCTTCGAAAGAGGGATGATCAAAGAGCTGAAAGACATTGAAAGAAAAGAATCTAGAGGCAAGCAAAATCTGACGAAAACCCAGAGATGCTCTTAAGAGTCTGGAGGAACGCAGAGACATTGTGATTAAAAAAGCGGACAAGGGAGGAAACGTGGTTATTTGGCCACTACAAATGTATTTAGATGAAGGACAAAAACAATTGACAGATCAAAAAAAGTATTGTCCAGTGTCTAGGAATGTTTATGAGATTGCGAACAAGGAAGTGTCTGACAAATTAGTTTATTGGCGTGATCAAGGCATACTTGAGTGAGATGAGTATCTATTCTTATTATGCAAAGACCCAAAAATTCCAATTTTGAATTTTTTGCCAAGGACACATCCCTGGTTCAATGCTGCCTGCAAGAAATTAAAAAATGAGCTCCTTGCGGCAATCAAATCCGGTGATCTAGTCCAAACCAGGGCAATCAGGCCGCTGTACAAAAAGGAAATCAGCAGGGCTAAGAGGGAGTGGGAGAAAGACAGGTGGGAAAAACTGAGAGGCGCCTTGCTGGTAAGGGACGCTAAATTATTTTGGGCAATAGTAAGCTCTGGTGCGAGAGGGGGAGGGGAAATTTCTCTACCAAATATCGCCCCCTCTGTCTGGGAGGCGCACTTTGCAGCACTCTACTCAAGACCCGAGCCTGACATCCCAGAATGTACAAATAGGCCCCGGACACCTGAGTTCGACAGTGCCTCCCAGCCTCCTCTGGCCCCAGACCCCTCGCATGAGTGTCGACTGCGGGGGACCTGCGGCAGGGACTCTCTGAGGGGCGAGAAGGAGACTGGCACAGAGATAGGCCCGGGAAATATCGAGATCATCTCCCTCAAAGAGGTAGAATCGGCCATTGCCAGGCTGCTTCCGAATAAGGCCCCTGGTCTCGACAGGCTGCCAGGCGATTTATTTCGCTCGCAGCCAAAAATCTGGGCACCGTACCTCGCTGTATTGTTTAATGCGGTTCTTGGCGGAGCCAACCCACCGGATACTTGGTTGGGTGCTGAGATTGTCCCCATTTTTAAAAAGGGTTGCCCTCTAGCCCCAGCAAACTATAGGCCAATCAGTCTTCTGGATACTTCCCAGAAACTAATGGGCCGAGTCCTCCTAGATCGTTTACTAGGGTGGATGGAGGACTTTGAAATATTGACTACCCTCCTGGCAGGTTTTAGAGTGGGAATCTCGACCCTGGATCAAATATTTAGGCTCCAGGTCCTTTTCTGGAAGACAGTTTTGGTAGAGGGTGGCAGCCTCTACCTCGTCTTCGTGGACCTGCGAGCTGCTTTCGATCTTGTGCCCAGGGCAAGTCTTTGGCAGGTTCTGAAAAGTCTTGGCCTCCCGTCTTACCTATTAGACGTCTTGTCACGCTTGCATGTAGGGAACTATGCCCAAGTGAGGTGTGGCAGGTATGGAGACTTATCCCCCCGCTTCCCAGTAATGAGAGGTGTCCGGCAGGGCTGCGCCCTAGCCCCGACGCTCTTCAGCCTGTATATTAACGGTCTGGTGGGGGATCTACTTAAAGTCAGGGATAGTGATGCCCCGTGGTTGTCCACAGGCCGGGTGCCCGCTCTGATGTTCGCCGATGACACCTTGTTGCTTTCGCGAACATCAACGGGCATCCAGCGGGTTCTAGACGGGTTTGTAACATTTTGCGCCTCGCGGGGCCTGGAGATCAACCTGGGTAAGACCAAGTTCATGATCTTCGGCCCCCCGAGGTGCACCCGCCCGGTCCCCATGCTAAATGGCACACCGCTTGAGCGGGTAAAAACTTTCGACTATTTGGGCATCACCCTAAATGAAGATTTTAGCTGGGGCCCACAGGTTGCCAAATCCACCTTGAGACTCTCGCAAATCACTGGGGGCATTGGCAAGTTTCAAAAAATAACTTTCTTTAAGCCAGTTACCCCTGCCCTCGAGATCTATGGTGTTCAAGCAAGACCAGCCGTAACATATGGAGCGGAACTCTGGGGTCACGCGAACACGCGAACCTTGCTCAAGGTAGAGCAGGCCTTCATGAGGAACTTGGTGTGTCTCCCCCAGAGCACTCCGAGACACCCTTGCAATTAGATCTGGAAATTGAGCCCATTACTGAATTACTTTCTGCACGACCGCTGCTGTACTGGAGAAGGCTGTGGACTGTGCCAGAGCTTGAGGACTACAGAGCGGAATTCTCAGCTGTTTGGGCTCACTTGAAGAGCAAGCGCATACCATGGCTATTGCATATCAAAACCTTTGCTCAACAAATTGGCCTCCCCCAACTGTGGGAATCCCCGGAGGTGAGCTGCCCAGCGGTGCAGAGAAAAGAGTTGCTGGCCACTGTGAGACATTTCAACCTAAGCTTATTATGTAGCTCAGCAAGTATGGGCAGGCTGTCCAAAGAGTTTTTACAGGTAAAACTGGCGCCTCCGAGGGAGGAATTCCTAGACTTAATACAGCCTCCACTCGCGAGAAAACTGTATATCCAATTAAGGCATGGCTGTTTACCCATTGGGGCATTGACATCTTCATGGGCAGGGAGAGAAGATGGATCCTGCCCAGCCTGTGATTGTAGCAAAGAGGACAATGCCCACATTCTGTTCTTCTGCCCTGCATACAGCAGAATATGAAGGTGCTGGCTGGTGCCGCTGTGTAAAAACTTGGGACTAAGGCAATGTGTGCAGGCTTGCAGAATGCTAAGGCACGACACTTCCCCTCTCATCGTCTTCTCGGTCTCCCGCTTTTTATATGGAACGTGGCGAAGAAGGTCTTCCCTGATTAATTAATTAACTAATCATTTTAAAATTGTGATGTGCACTTCTGATAACTTTCAATTTAATAACGTTTTAACTTAAAGTTCTCAATTATTTATGCATTTTATTGCTATTTATGTACATATTTTATTTGCACTTTTATGGTCTATGACCGAAATAAAGTTATCTTAAGAATAAGAATAAAAATGCCACTACCCCACCAGGGAGACTGATCGTGTCATCAAGAGCGAGTTCTCTCGAGAACATGTCTAAATATGTAGACCATTTTTTGCAGCCTCTAGTACAGTGTTTACCTTCATACATTAAGGACACCGGTGATTTTTTTAAAACTATTAGAGATGTCACTTGGAAGGAGGGATACCTGCTGAGGAGTATGGATGTATGCAGCCTCTATACTAGCATTCCCCAAAATGAAGGAGTAGATGCATGTAGGTACTTCCTTTAAGGAAGGTCATTATCATTCCTACTGCACACAGAAATGATTCTTGAAATTATTCAATTTGTTTGAAAAATAATTTTTTCTAGTTCAATAAAGTTTTGTACAAACAGACCCAGGGGACGGCGATGGGAACCTGCTTTGCCCCCAGCTTTACAGGTTTGTACCGCGGCTGGTGGGAGGAGCAAGTTGTCCGAAAAATGAGACAGTACCATGACCACGTTGTCCTCTGGGCAAGGTATATTGATGATATTTTCTGCATATGGGATGGGAATGCAGCTCAGGCGGAAGAGTTTGTGTGCAAATTGAATGAAAATTCCTTCAACTTGTAATTCCCCAGTGAGACCAGTAAGGACATGATAGAGTTCTTAGATCTTAAATTGGAGATTGTGAATAATAAGATTTGCAGTAAGTTATTTAGGAAGACAACAGCTGGCAACAGCCTGCTACAAGCCCAAAGTTGCCATCCTAGAAACCTTATAAACAGCATCCCGTTTGGCGAGCAGTTGCGCGCCAAATGAAATTGCAGCACAGAAGAAGCCTATCTTAAAGAAGAACAAGTCATGACCCAGAGATTTATTGATCGGGGTTACAGTAAGGCTACCATTACTTCGGCTATTGACAGGGTATCTAAAGTGCAAAGAGATGAGTTGTTCGACAGCAATAGAAAAGAACTAAACCAAATTGATAACCAAATAAGGTTTATAACAACGTACCATAATCAGGCACGGGAGGTACGAAAGGGTTTGAACAAATTCTGGGAAATTTTGAGAACAGATGTGGATTTGAAGGAGAACATTGGTGACTATCCCTCGATTACATTCAGAAAAGCTAAATCGCTTAAAGATTCCTTAATGACGAGTACTATTAAAGACGCCAAGAAGTCCAAACCCATACAAGGATTTTTTCTTTGCAACAAATGCAAGGCCTGCAAGAACAGTCATAATTGCAAATCGGTCAAATTATTTAGTGAGAAACCAGCATTCAAGATCTTAAAACATCTGACCTGTGAGACCGAATATGCCGTTCACGCATTAAAATGTCCCTGCAATCAGTTTTACATCAGCAGTACCATTCAAAAAGCTAAAAAAAGAATTTTAGAACATGTAAGAGCAGTTAACAAAAATGATAAGCAGTATCCGGTAGCTCGCCACTTCAGTTCAAAACACAATCAGAATGCGACTCTTCTGAAACTCTGTGTGTTGGATTCCATTCCGTAAAGAGGAAGGGGTGGAACCGGCACATTAGAGTTGAGAAAATTGGAATAAAAAATGATCATCAAGTACAACACAATGTGTCCCGCAGGTTTGAATCTTGATGAAGAGATGTCGATACATTTAAGATGTAATTACCAGTCCATAATTGCACCCGTCCGTAGTTGTTTTTAAATAAGGTTTTTAACAAGTTTATTTTTTGATTTGGCACACATTAGATCTAAGTTTGTTAATATGAAAATATCTGGTTTTGTTGCAGGAGGGAAGCTGATAATCAGATGTCGCTGTTTTTTCCGTTTTGAGGGTATGGAATATTGTGATCAGGAGCTCACTTGAGCTTCACCGACAGTATATACAGCATTGAAATTTAAAATTCATGGAGTGGCATGCCCAAATGTATTGTTACCCACTTGGGTAGAATTAAGTATAATTTGATATTGTTTATCATGAATGTTTATGTTTTAACATACCTCACTTATGGAATTGCGGGTGAATTAATAATGAGCTTGATTGCGCAACTTAACGCGCTCTATAGTGTGTTTACCATGTCTATTACAACAAGAGGAAATGAACGCTGTACCTTTAAGTGCAATCAATACACTTGAAACCTTGCCCGTGAACAAGGAGTGAGGTAAACTCCAAAACGCGTAGGGACATCCGTTTGCTTTAATAAATACGTCTATTTGCATTTGCATCGAGGCCACGACACCAGTGAGTTATATATATATATATATATATATATATATATATATATATATATATATATATATATATATATATATATATATATATATATATTGCCACAGAACTCCTCCCAAGCAAAGGAGAGCAGAGACCCAAGGGGAACAGTTGGAGGCTCTTTAATGAACAAAGTGGCGGATGCATTTCTGGCCGTTGTTAGCCGTCGTCAGCGCCCAAAGCCTCCACAGATGAAATACACTCTGCTGGTGAATACCGCCTCAAAAGAACTCGTTGTCGTGAGTCCGCACCGCCACCTTAAGATGCAGCACACCTGTGTAGCGTCCCGTGCGTTGAAGGAAACTACAAGCCCCAGAGACCTGTGTGGTAGGTCCTAGGGGGTGTTGCTCGGGGGGGAGGAATGATGACAAACTCCAGTGTGCTATGGCAGAGATTCAGCAAAGTGTGCCCAAAAAAACGAAAAAAAAACAAAGTATGACGGTTTAATTTCTTCAGCTTTGCAGTTCATCAAATGTCCTCCTCAGCTGCCCCGTACTGCCTCAGCCTCAGATTCCAGGGGTACATGCGTCGGGGACTGCACTGATGATACAGGCAGCCCAGTGCGAGGTTTAGATAACCTCACAACCACCAACTTATCTCCCCGGGCTCCAAGGCGGACTTTTGGACCATTCAAATAACTTTGAGGAAAAAATGGCAGAGAACTGCCACAGTTCGTGCCAGTGACGGCCAAGCCCAAATGAAGCAGGGATCCCTGTAATGCGTCTCTGGCTGACTCATAGTTGATTGCCACAGAACTCCTCCCAAGCAAAGAAGAGCAAAGACCCAAGGGGAACAGTTGGAGGCTCTTTAATGAACAAAGTGGCAGATGCATTTCTGGCCGTTGTTAGCCGTCGTCAGCGCCCACAGCTTCCACAGATGAAATACACTCTGCTGGTGAATACCGCCTCATAAGAACTCGTTGTCGTGAGTCCGCACCGCCCCCTTAAGATGCAGCACACCTGTGTAGCGTCCTGTGCGTTGAAGGAAACTACAAGCCCCAGAGTCCTGAGTGGTAGGTCCTATGGGGTGTTGCTCGGGGGGAGGAATGATGACAAACTCCAATGTGCTTATGGCAGAGATTCAGCAAAGTGTGCCCAAAAAAACGGAAAAAAACCCAAAGTGTGACGGTTTAATTTCTTCAGATTTGCAGTTCATCAAATGTCCTCCTCAGCTCCCCCGTACTGCCTCAGCCTCAGATTCCGGGGGGGTACATGCGGCGGGAACTGCACTGATGATACAGGCAGCCCAGTGCGAGGTTTAGATAACCTCGCAACCACCAACTTATCTCCCCGGGCTCCAAGGCGGACGTTTGAACCATTCAAATAACTTTGAGGAAAAAATGGCAGAGAACTGCCACAGTTCGTGCCAGTGACGTCCAAGCCCAAATGAAGCAGGGATCCCTGTAATGCGTCTCTGGCTGACGCATAATTGATTGCCACAGATCTCCTCCCAAGCAAAGAAGAGCAGAGACCCAGGGGGAACAGTTGGAGGCTCTTTAATGAACAAAGTGGCGGATGCATTTCTGGCCGTTGTTAGCCGTCGTCAGCGCCCAAAGCCTCCACAGATGAAATACACTCTGCTGGTGAATACCGCCTCATATGAACTCGTTGTCGTGAGTCCGCACCGCCCTCTTAAGATGCAGCACACCTGTGTAGCGTCCCGTGCGTTGAAGGAAACTATATATATATATGTCTGCTCCAACGTCTTCTCCTCCTTTCTCGAGAAAACAAACAGCACTCACGGGAATGTATATTGCAAAGCGGGTTTATTCAACGCCAAGACAGAGGCGTTTCAGGAGATACTCCCTTCCTCTGTGTCAAACTATACGCATTGCGCTGCGCCATTTTTAAAACAACCAACAAATCGGTAAAAGCAGATGAGGGACAATGCACTCACTAAGGATTCGTGGGCGCCATCTTGTAAATACAATCCATACATTATAAAAAAAATACATAAAACCGCATTGTTCAGTCAAATAAGCGGATTTGTATTGCAACTTTGCCATTATGAAACATACAGTTTCAAATTACATGATCTCGCCGTGGATCGGCATGGCAACCAACCTAGGTTGCCTCGGTCCTCATCCTACATTTATAGTTCCAATATAAGAACCCCATGATCTTCGTCAATTTGCAGTTATCACAAATAATCTCCCTGTGAAACACAACTCACAATAATTGATTTCTTGTCTAGAGACAAACATAATGGATCACAGGTCCCTGCTATCCTATCACCCAGTTTGAATTACATATAAATTTTACTTTTTATAAATCAAAAAGGTCCTTATGTTCTTCCATCATTACACCACAATTCATTATTGAGCATTTATCCATATTTATGTTCCTCCAACTTTCTAGTTTCATTTTCATTTTCATTTTCATTATTTATTTATTTATTTATTTTATATTCTTATAAAGCGCCAGACTAGACCCCCGAAGGGGTATCTCCGCGCTATTGCTGCAACAAAGAGTGTTCTGATTATGATTGTGTGTCCAAACAGAAGATAAAAAGCTACAGGGTATTATTTACTAGGATACAGATAGGTTTTTAAAATTTTCCGGAAAGTCAGGTGACTAGAGAGAGATCTTAGTTCTGGGGGCAGAGAATTCCAGAGTATTGGTCCGGCATAGGCTAGTGCACGGCCGCCTTGTCTGGTCTTTTTTACTCTGGGTACCTGCAGTAGCTGCTGATGACTAGAGCGCAGAAGGCGCCCTGGAGTATAGGGCTGGAAGATTTTGGTCATGTATTTTGGGCCCTCCCCTATCATACTTTTATGGATTGTACATAGAGTTTTAAACTGGACTCGTTTCCTCACTGGAAGCCAGTGGAGTCTCATCAGCAGGGGACATGAGGGTGTCCTTGGAGGAGCATTCAGGATAATCCTTGCTGCTGTGTTTTGGATTACCTGTAGTTTACTAAGTTGCTCCTCGTTAGCTCCAAGGAGCAAACCGTTGCAGTAATCAACCCTGCTGATGACAAGAGCCTGTACAAGCGTCTTTCTGTGATGGTCCGGTATGTAGGGGAAGACGCGTCTCAACATGCCAATAGCCCGAAAGCAGGTTCCAGCAACTTGATTTACGTGGCCTTTGAAAGTAAGTTGCTGATCAAAGAGCACTCCCAAATTCCTGACTGTACTCTTGGGAATAGGGACAGGGCCCAGTTCCAAGGGCCACCAGTCAGATGCCCAGTGTGTCGCCGCTTGCCCAAAACACATGACCTCTGTTTTCCCCACATTACACTGCAGACAGTTTGATGACATCCATTCTGCAATGGCTCTCATGCCATCTGCAAAAGATCTTTTTATTGCAGGTGTAAGGTTTTTGAAGGGAAAAAGGAGCTGTGTGTCGTCGGCATACGACACCGGGGTGAAGCCGAAAGATCTTGCTAAGTTGGCTAAGGGGGCCACATACACATTAAAGAGTGTAGGACTCAGGCACGAGCCTTGTGGCACTCCCTTATTGAGCAAGGGAGTGCCACAAGGCACATTATTACAAGTGTACAGCAAGGTCCTCCACACTGTTGAGTTCCCCCGCTGCCTTAGATTGCAGGTCTACTATGTATCGAGACTCTAGTCTTCTAAGCTTCTGTAGCCTGCCCCCCCCCTCTTTGAGTATCTGGTACATGGTCTAAACAGAAATACTGTAGAAGATTTCTGTCGCTGTTATGTTTTATCGCAAAACGTCTGGCGACAGGATAAGAGAAATCGTTCTTAGCTATCGCCCCCATATGTTAAAGTATCCTCAATTTTACAGGGTTTATGGTGCTGCCCACATAATTTAATTTGCAAGGACATCTCAAACAATATACTGCGAAATTGGTATGACAAGACAGGAATTTCGAGTCCATTCACCTGATAAGTTAAGGTTCTCCTACTGAAAGCACACGCTTTATATTTCCCACGGGGAAAAAAAACCCTTGCTTCCTGTAAAGTACCTTTCGTGTTCACTATAGGGTCGAGATGACTGTGTACCAGTTGATCTTGAATAGATCTCGCTTTTCTAAACGTTATCTGTGGAATGGGAGGTACATCAGTGCCAATGATATGATCTGTCTTTAGGACATGCCAATGTTTCTTCATGACTGATCTAAGCCAGCCCGCATCCTGGGAGAATGTGGTTATTAGTCTAAATCTGCCCTGATCTTGGTTGGGTTTTGTTTTTTTCTCAAACAATTTCTCTCTTGAGATCAATTCCACTCTATGCAGGGCATTATCGAGGAGTTCAACCTTGAGTGATGTTGTGGTGTTGAGTGATGCTGTGGTGGTGCTGAGTGATGTTGTGGTGGTGCTGAGTGATGCTGTGGTGGTGCTGAGTGATGCTGTGGTGGTGCTGAGTGATGCTGTGGTGGTGCTGAGTGATGCTGTGGTGGTGCTGAGTGGTGCTGTGGTGGTGCTGAATGGTGCTGTGGTGGTGCTGAGTGATGCTGCGGTAGTGCTGAGTGATGCTGTGGTGGCGCTGAGTGCATAATTTGCCTTTTCTTGCTGCAAAATTTAGTCAACCCTGCAGCATAATTTGGTTGTTCCGTGTTGCATTTTTCCAATTGGCCCTCATCACAAGTTCCCTTCAGAAATTGGCATGTAAACATGCAGCTTTTCGGCTAGACTCTTTGAAAGTTGTGCTGTAGATTTCGTTGTGCAGCAATAGTTAACGTTATCTCACCCAGGAACGTTACTTATGAAGTAACAATGCGAAAGAAAAAAACTGTGAGATGAATCCAACCCTTCCAACACGACAGTGGCGATTCGGGGTAGGTCCATCTCTCTACCAGAGTACCGGGAGGAGGGCAGTGACACGCCAGCGCTAATTGTGATGTGCTTATTTATGTTGCCCTTAACATTGCATTGGGGTTCGTAATTGTCAACTGCCCTTTCGGAGTAGAGAAGAAAATCAAGGTGGATGGTAGAATAATCAAGATATGGTGGAGGAGGTGAATTAAAGATGGAAAGGGGTTTCACAACTTCACACAATTTACTCAAAGAGAAATGAATGAAATCGTAGCTTTCACCGTCCCCCACTCCGAACAACAAAGGGGTAATCAACACGTCATTGTCCTCCGGCAAAACGACTTCTGGCTGAGTGAGACCCCTCACAGGAAAGAGGTAATTAGGAGAAACTAGGGAAAAGCGATGTCCGCAAAGAACAGAGGTGTCAATAATACAGAGCCGACTCGAGGTAAGAGTCAAAGCAGAGCGAAACCTGTAGGAATCGGCAGAAAGTGTGCTCTAGCACCCAGAAATAGGAAATACATACAGGCAGAACCCTAGCCCCTTCCCGGAACGGCGAGCCAGAATCAAGTGAGTGTAATCAAAAGAAACCCCAAGCAAGGAATGAATGGAGTACACCTACACCCTCCGCCTCCACCCCTGCCAGGCCAGGAAGTAAAATCCATGCTGTGCGCCCCTTTCACTGAACAAGGCGGGATCAAATGCATGCCCCCAACCCCACAATATACGGATCACTATTGTTGAAATAAGCTAATACTAGCTGATCTGCATCAGGACAGGGTGAGCAAAATGTAGCCGTCCCTCACTCTGCCCCATTTACCAGGTCTACGAACTGACTGCACACCCCGTACCATGTGACATCATATAAGTAAACACAGAAGTAGCACACGTGTTTACCGGTCAAGAGGCATACTGCTCAAACCTGTGGGCTGCAGCCTGTATCCTATGCCAGACTGTGGGGGCGGTCTCACGCCGTGACCTGCATAATGTCTTCAGTTTGCTGTTGGCCTGCCTGACATCAGTTGGAGAGGAAACTCTCGGGCTGGGATAACCCTCCCTCCTATGTTTTCAGTTGAAACGTATGCGGCTATGATTTTCTTTCGATAAAATAAGTAATGAAAAAAAAATGGTAAGACCTATTGCATTGCAATGCCTGCATGGGGCTAGAAAAGGCATTTGGTACGCCATTGCTTAACGCCACAAAACAAACCATCTGGTCACCAATGGGGCAAATCCTGCTATAGCAAGCGGGGCCTTAGAGCGTGGCGATATGCAAACGCAAACAACGCAGCAATTTGCAGGGTCCTTGCCACAAACCAGTCAAAGGGAGGACGGATGACACGTATGCAGAGGCCGCGTGAAACGGCATGCTCTCCATGTGTGAAAGCATCTTTTAGGTGTCCCGTGTGCGCCGTCTGATCTTTGAAAAACTCTGATGCGCTTCTATTGAACAAAATGGGACCGCGCAACACATACCGAAGACAACGGGCGCAGTCCTGAGCCTACAGGGTCCGGAGAGGGGTGGGGTGGGGCGAGGCAGATTCAGACGTGCGCCTTGGGATTGGGTCGCGCGCGTGAGCTGTCTACATTAAAAGCTCACGCGCGTGACCCAATCCGAAGGCGCGTGTGGTAATCCGACGCTACCATAGACCGCGCTGCGCGCGGTGCCAGCTCCTGTCTCGCCTCGTTGTCGGCTGAGCCGGCAGCTATAGTCCTCGCAAGCTAGAGCGCGCTTTTGTGCGCTTTCGCTAAGGCGAGACCTAAAAAGCGGCACTATATCATCCACAAAGTAATGGTGTGGTGAAAAGGTTTGAGTTCTTAAAGAAACATTACAACTAGCTGTTGCCTCTGGTGAGAAGCGGGAGTTAGCCATGAGCAAGAAGGTAAGTGAGTATCGGTTCATGTCACATTAATCAACTGGTGAGACCCCCTTTTCCTTTGTTGAAAGGCAGGGTCACAGGGATGGCCAAGATGGTGGCGGGTTAGCACGTGTTTCTTGACTGCTCCGTCCCGATGCCTTTCAAAGCTCACTATTGGTGCCCATCAGCTCTCCTCAAGTGACCCCCAGAGCTCACATATCAAAGTCGGTTAACGAAAACACCGCCTGACCTGCCCGTGAAACACAAGCCTTTGGAAGTAACGCCTGGCGAAGCTGCTGGGCGCGACCATGGAGAGCGGCCTGGCCTGCATCAAACTGGCAGAGCGGTGAAGAGGGAGCAATTTATTTATTTATTTTTATTTGTTTACATTTGTAATGCGCACAGCTACCCAACAAAGGGTTTCCCGGCGCGGCAGATCCCAATAGCAATGCGGTTACAGAAACTAGATGTTAAAGAGCCATGTTTTTAAGGCTTTTCTGAATGTGATGTAATTCGACTCAGACCGCAATGTATGTGGCATTGAATTCCAGAGCGAAGGTCCTAGGAATGAGAAGGACTTGCCACCCATGCGTGACAGCCTGGTCCTTGGAATTTCAAAATGATTTGCCGTGGAAGACCGAAGAGATCTGGAAGGACGGTAGGGGCGCACCAGGTTTTGCAGATATTTAGGAGCGGTGTTGGTGGAAATCCTGTGCATAAAACATAGAGATTTGAATTTAACTCGGTTTTCAATTTTTAGCCAGTGTAACTTCCTGATGTATTTAGTGGTTGGAGTAGAGATGGGAATTTAACAGAGAAGTCTGGCTGCTGCATTTTGCACTGATTGCAACCTGCGGACAGTAGCTTTGTTCGCCCCCAGGTACAAAACGTTGCCATAATCTAGCCTAGATGTTATTAGGGCATTGACAACTGTTTTCTTGGTGTTTTCAGGCAGCATCCAACAGATCTTTTTTAGCCATTTTAATATGGCAAAGCAGGTGGCTGAACTCTTTACCGCTTGCTGATGTAAACTGAGTGAGTCGTCAATAATGACGCCCAGGTTGCGAGCATGAGTAACCGGGGTAGGGGGGGTGCCCATTTCAGTTGGCCAATGTTGGGGTCCCCAAAGTTCTTTATTTTTGCCCAACACGATTAACTCGGTTTTTTCGCCGTTAAGTTTTAGGAAGTTTTTTTGCATCCAGTCGGCGATTTTACAGAGTCCGAGTTGTAGGGTGGAGGAATTATCAGAATCTGCAGCTGATAAAGAAAAAAGCAGCTGGGAATCATCAGCGTAGGAAAACATTAAAAGCCCTGTTTCCTCCACTATTTTGGCCAGGGGGCTCATATACACGTTGAAAAGCAACGGGCTAAGAATAGAGCCCTGTGGAACTCCGTGTTTGAATGTCATGGTATCGGAGCAGGCAGTTTGTGAGAAGACCTGGAACGTGCGGTTTTCCAATAATGATCTAATCCAGTTGAGAGCTGCCCCACGGATGCCCATGGAGTGGAGTGTTTGGGCGAGGACCGCATGCGACACGGTGTCGAATGCCGCGCTGAGGTCGAGCAGCACAAGTGCCACTGTTTCGCCCTTGTCCACCATGCGGCGGATATTTTCGGTTACCCCCAGCAAGGTAGTTTCTGTGGAAAAGCCTGCACGAAATCCCGACTGGTGGGATGGTAATAGGTCATGAGTGGTAATGAAATCAGTGAGGCAACGATGGACATGTTTCTCCAATATTTTTGCAAAGGTGGGCAGCAAGGATATTGGGCGGAAGTTAGCTGGCAAATTGGGGTCTGCTCCAGCTTTCTTCAAGAGCGGATGAATCATTGCATGCTTCCATTCACTGGGTACAAATTGTTCCAGTAACGAAGCATTGAGAAGATCAGTGATGGTAACCAAGACGTTGCTGTTAAGTTGCTTTAAGACTGAGCATGGCAATGGGTCTTTAGGTGAGCCAGATTTAATAGTTTTTAGCAGCCTTTGAACCATATCAGGGTTCAGCAAGGGCCAACTATCAAGTGTGACAGAAGATGCATTAACCGGAGTAGAGCAATCCGGAATGCCTGGAGCATTACCCGAGGTAGGTGATGCACAGTTTGGGGTAGCTTCAGTGGTTAACTTATATTTATTAGAAGCTTGATTAATGTCTTGGTGAATTTGGTCGACTTTATTGATGAAGAAGGCAGCTAGTAGGTCACATTGAGTTTTATTAAGTTCAGGTGGGAGTTGAGACGTATTAGAGCCAGCCAGCTCTTTTACTAGTTTAAAAAGTGTTTTGGAGTGGTCTAAGGCATTTGTGATTTTTGTGCAGATGAATTCTGCTTTAGCCTTGCTACACTGCTTTTGATACGCTATTAACTGAATTTTGTATTTTTCCTTGATTACAGGTGAGTAACTCCTCCTCCATTGACGTTCAAGATTTTTACATCTAGTTTTTTCATTTTGTAAGATATCGTTGAACCAGGGTGCAGGAGAGCGGTGGGTGTTGGGTTTAAGCTTTGTTTTGGGCAGGGTGGAGTCAATGGCTGCAAGAAGCCAGTTTTGTACTGTGGAGGAAAGCTGTTGAACAGTGGTCTTAGTGCAAGGCCTATGTTCTTCCAGGAGGGTATTGAGACTGTCAATGTCAAGTTGTTTCCACTTTCTTATAAACTGGGTGGGTAGGGGCGTATTATCTTTATTTATTGGGTCGACCTGAAGGGCAAATTTAACCAAATAGTGGTCGGACCAGGGCAGAGGCTGGGCAGAATGCACCACAATATTGTTAAGATTGGAAAAGATGGGATCTAGCAGGTGTCCAGCACGATGTGTAGGCCCTGAGTTCTTTAAGGTTAGATTGAGAGCTGCTAAGTCATTTATGAAGTCTTTAGCTAAAGAGCATTCCTCATCCTCTAGATGCAAGTTTATGTCGCCTAAGATTGTGAAATTGGCAGTTCTCATGGCTAACGGTCCGATATGTGCAGACATATTTGTCACCCATTTGGATGCTGCCCCCGGAGGCCGATACACAAGGACTCCGGCTAAAGTGAAATAAGGGGCTAGCGTAAGTTTAAATGTCGCCGCTTGGCAGCCATCACATAAAAGAGGTTTAAATTCGCAATTAAAAATCTTTTTGAAGATGATGGCAATTCCTCCGCCAGGTATCTTTTCCCTGTCAAGTCTGGTGATAGCGTAGGAGTCCGGAAGTGCCATAGCTATGTCTGGACCCGAACTTTCTTTGAGCCAGGTTTCAGTAATAAACAATGCGTCGGGTGCTTCATCTAAGAGTAGGTTAAAAATTTCTAGTTTATGCATTGGTAAAGAGCGACAGTTGAGGCTAATAAAGGAAAAGGATTTTGTCTTTGATTTTGAGGAGTTCTTGAGGGAATCAGACAGCGTGGATTTGATCCCTACAGGGTCAATATGTAATTGACAGGTTTGACAGGAATCCTTCTCCCACCCCAATTTTAACAACCTGCAGGAGGGTTTTATTGCTGGTTGTAGAGCCTTCAAATCGACAGACGTATATTTGATGTAGGGGGATTCTATTGAATGTATTGCTACATCGGCTATAGGTACCTGTGGTAGGTTGGGGACTGAACCATATGGTGGTGCCATAGCCCTGAGGCACGCCCGAGGCGCGGACGGGCACAGACGGGCTGACTCTGGCGTGACTCCGGCGCTGAGGAGGCGCTTCCGCAAACGCGACCGCTAGCGCGGATATAGACCGTTTCTTTAAATACCGGACACTAGAGCGCTCTCACCACTCTCGCCCCCTCACTCAAGATGGCCGCCGTAAATGCTGTTGTCACTAGCCCTCGATCTACAGCCCTAAAATCGGCTGGGAATGTCAGGAACAGAGCGAAAATAGTGGCAAGTGAGTGCCAAGTATGCCAGGTATGCTGTATGCAAACAGTATGAAAATTAGAGCACTTTTAAAATTCGGCGTTTTTAAAATAAAATAAGTGGCACAGTAGCTGGAAATTGCTCCTTGCGTGATCAGAAGTCAAACATTATGTTTGACTTCTGATCACGCAAGACTGATCAAGCAAGACTTCAGTGACTTCCCAGATACATCACAACAGCATGGGGAGGGGCAGGAAGGCCCTGAGTGGGGACGGCCGGGGACCCCCGGCAGAGATCCCAGAAGAGCAACGCCCGGTGGAGTGAGGAGGCGCTGTTGTGGCCTGTGCAGCGCGGATTGACCCATAGTGAACGGCAGATGGTGAGTGGGGCAGTGAGACTCCAGCGCCACCCAGGACCAATGATTGGCATTGAAAGGGGAGCATATCGGCAGGCTCGGGGATATTGACCCAGGGCCCCCAACAAAGATCCGCGAGATGCAAAGCTTGACAGAGCAGTGGGGCATGACTGAGGCCTGTTGAGTGCGGCCTGCCCCGAGACATGCTTGGAACGTGGCCCAGCCGGGCTCTGGGTGAGGTCGAAACCGGGGACCTGGAGCCTGCACCTCGGCCCAGCTGAGATCTGTGCGACAGGCCTAGTTACATCATGTTAATCCAAAACAGAGCCACCCAATATTCCCATGAGGACTGGGTATATATTGTAACAAAATACAAATATGTCCTAATAGGATTTGTTTACAATTCAAATTTCAAATCATTGATTTGCAGCCGCAGCGGGCCTTAATATCATAGAGACAAGGAGAAAAACAGAATTAAACTGTTCTTTATTTTTCTCTAATAAAATTATTTCTTTAGGTATATGACATGGCAACAAAAAATACTACTCAATTTGTGAAATCAATTTAACAGTAGTATTAGACAACTTCTGCCGATGACATGGAGAAAACCAATACCATGATCTAACACTTGTTTTCCATGTTAACACACTAAATAATCAAATGAATGATACATCCATGAGCAAAAAGATGTCAGGCGTCGACGTTTCGGTCCCCGTTGGTTAACATAATCCATAGGACCATCTTCAGGACCATATGTTGCAAATAAATCTAAAACATGAATATATACAAATAAATACAGAAAACTCCTTGTAAATAAGGTATCGTCTACTTAGCCCAAGGAAACAGAGTTCACATGTGTGCCCTGTTACATCATGGCAACAGGACCCCCCCCCCCCCCGCCCCACAACATACCACATACCCACAAATAACACACAAGACACAAGTGTTATGTTGGGAAAAACTTTCTGCAGGTTTATTACATACAACATTATGTAATCATGATGGGTTATCTAACGGGCAATCCAAGGGTAGGCCGCATTCTCGCCACCTGCCCGCCTGATGAGCCAGGCAGCACCGTGGCGAACCACCTGAGTGCTGCCCCCTAATGGTAATTAATATACTCGCACCCCTAGTGGGACGGAGCGCAGTTAAGCAAGCCCTCGGTTGCACAGGCCCACAACCGCCCGAAGGACTACTGGGGTGCCGACACGGGTTCCCAGACCTCCCCTGAGGTCCAGGTCTTAGGCTCTGGCACCCCTATGTGCCTGCTGAGTTACAGTGCTGCACCTCTCTGCTTCCGGATCGCCCTGTAACTCCGCCTGCAACGAAAAAGAAATACATTATAAAGTTCAACCAATTCCCCCCCAGCTGACACTCAGGGTAAGAGGTAGGGAGGGAAAAGAGTGTCCACGTAGCGACTGGAGGCGTCCGGGGCGGCAAAGAGGCCTCTAAAATGGCGAGGGGGACTAAAATACCCCTTGCCCTGGCCACCGCCCCGAGTGCACGTCACTGGCCCAGCCTTCTCCCTGCCTGCCGAGACTCCTCCTATACTAGAGGAGTGATTGGCAAGTGAGACAGAGGGCGGGGGGGAGGCCCTCTGCAACTACGTTGCCGCCCTCTTAATGCCACCGGGTGGCCTCGGGCAGGCGCATAGTTACATCATGGTACCAGGACCCCCCCGCCCCACAACATACCACATACCCGCAAATAACATACAAGACACAAGTGTTATGTTGGGAAAAACTTGCTGCAGGTTTATTACATACAACATTATGTAATCATGATGGGTTATCTAACGGGCGATCCAAGGGCAGGCCGCATTCTCGCCACCTGCCCACCTGATGAGCCAGGCAGCACCGTGGCGAACCACCTGAGTGCTGCCCCCTAATGGTAATTAATATACTCGCGCCCCTAGTGGGACGGAGCGCAGTTAGGCAAGCCCCCGGTTGCACAGGCCCACAACCGCCCGAAGGACTACTGGGGCGCCGAGACGGGCTCCCGGACCTCCCCTGAGGTCCAGGTCTTAGGCTCTGGCACCCCTTTGTGCCTGCTGAGGTACAGTGCTGCACCTCTCTGCTTCCGGATCGCCCTGTAACTCCACCACAGCCCGGCCGGCGGCAACTGCCGCCGCCCTGGCCGCCCACCACTTAACTTCCTCTACTATTTGCAGCCTTTACCCTGCAGGGCTTCCTGTAAGTCCAATAGAAAAAGGTTCATACCGACCGGAGAAAGGTGGACGCCGTCCGGTTCAAAGTAACCTTTTATCTTGTCCTGAATCATTTCATGCCTAATGAAACCAATGCCCCTCTGCAAGGTGAATTTTCGCATGTCGCTGTTTATTCTCCTCCTCGACTTCTCTATTGCTTCGCCTGACTTAGCACCCTGCCATACCCTCTGTGGTACCAATTCGGACCACCATACCTCACAGCTTCCCAATAGTCTGCACACTTCTCCCAGGTCGACTTTCATTTTATGCAAAAGGGCTGACCTTCCCAGGTTGGTGATATCATTGCCCCCAAAGTGGATGACCAGATGATGGGGAGGTGTCCCCCTTGAAGCTTGGGCGTCCTTGAGCCTAGGCAAAAGGCCGTTCCAGCGCATGCCAGGGAAACCCATCCACACGCACTTAGTGTTGGTGAAACCGCGCATCTAATTCCTTATGGCCGCCCATCGGCCTAACCTTGCGACGGTTGAATGCCCCAAAACCACATTCTTGAACCTGTTGAAACAAAGGACACAATTTCACTTTTTGTTCTTTTATTCACACAATTGGTACAACACAGCAAAATCTGCACACAAAATTGTAATTAGACCATCACTGCAAACCTAACATCTACCCATAACTCAGGGGCGGATGTAACGCTTATAACAAAGGGATTCCCAGCGCCCAACTCTTTGTATGCTTGCCGCTGGCATGCCAGCGCAGGCAGCCGCAGTGGCTGCCCCTATTCTAAAAGAATGGCTGGAAAACCTAATTCCCTTCTTCGAAAAGCCTGCTCTGGAGAGACATGCTATCATAATTTTGTCCATCTGGTACCTGGTGAGCGGGCTTTAATCCGCATGCATGAGGAGGTAACCTGATACTGTTGGTCGAAGGGCGAGGTAGGCACGGACCGCTGAGACTGGACAACCCATCTGGTCCTGTAATGGAGCTAGCACAATGACCACCCCTTTCCTAGCCTGGTCCGTCTTTGACTTCCTGAGCGTAATGGTCAGGTTTGTGTCTACACTGACGTCATCCCTGTCCAGACCATCCCCTGAAATGTCACTCTTGGAGCGTGCCACCAATTCGCTACTACGAAAAGCTCCGAAGAAAGCTAGGCAAAAAGCTGCTGCAAACAAAGAAGATTCGAAATGAGTGTGTGCCACAGCTTGCAACACCCCCAGCATAGACTGCAGAGTGCGGAAATCAATGGGGGCTCTATTGTCCGGTGTCCTAGGTTCGTCAATTGCCCACCCCTTCAGGGCCGCTCTGATGACGAAGGACTGGGCTGGATCCCTCAAACCTTTCAGCTTAGCATCATTGCTAACAGCGGCTAAGTGGCTACAAATCCAGGAGTGAGACTTGCCCTGCTTCTTTGCCCACACAGTGAAAGCCTGTACTCTGTCCTCAAGGGGAAATCCTGCTAAACCCATGCCTATGACTGCCTCGTTGAAATTTGACAGGTGCCTCCCATAACGCTGCCTGTTACTTGGCGCCAATGCTCTCTCCCCCATTGCTCTCACTTCTTGCTCCACTCCAAGATGCGCCAGAGTGCCGGTGGGAAGGGGGTCATCTCCTTTCTCGCTTGCGGGCAGGCCGCACGGAAACTGTCCCACTGGAAACGAGAAAGTGCATCAGCTGCAACGTTAATGACCCCGGGAATGTGTCGCGCCCTGAACTCCATGTTGTAGCGCAGGCTCCTTCTCGCTAACTCCCTAAGCAGGGAGAGGACCAACGGGCAACTGGCAATCTGCCCATTGATAGCTTGGACAACCGCCATGTTGTCCGACCAAAAGAGGACCTTTCTGTCGGACAAAAGGCCGGGCCAGAGATGCAGAGCAATAACAATAGGGAAAAGCTCCAACACTGTGATGTTGGCAGTGATGCCTCGCTTGTGCCAGGCATTGGGCCATTCTTGTGTACACCATTGTTCGCCCAGAATTGCACCAAAGCCCTCCCTGCCTGAAGCGTCCTAGAACATGCTGAGTTCCGGACTGTCAGCCCAAGGTGCCCTCCAGATGACAGTGCCATTGAAGTCATCCAGGAAGTCGTCCCACATTATCAAGTCCTGCTTCAAGCCCATTGACAATTTCACAAAGTGGTGGCGTTTGACTACTTTCGCAGTTGCCCTAGCTAAACGCCTAGCAAAAACCCGGTCCGCAGGGATGACACATGCCGCGAAGTTGAGTTTGCGAAGGAGGCTCTGGATGACGCCTAGCGGTGCCTTGTTCCTCCCGAGCAGATTGCGGATGTCCCGTTGCAGGTCCTGCACCTTCCCAGCAGCGAGTCTTGACACCCCATTCACTGTGTCTAGCTCGATGCCCAGAAACGTGAAAACCTGTGTCGAGCCCTCGGTCTTGCCTGGGCCAAAGGCACCCCAAGGTGTCCTGCCAGATCCATGAAGCATGAAAGCCCCTTACTGCATTCGTCAGTACCTTCCCTCCCAATGAATAAGAAATCATCTAGGTAGTGAGTAACCGCCCTGACCTCATATCTCACCGAGAGTGACCACTGCAAGAAAGAGCTGAAAGCCTCGAAGAATGCGCAAGAAACTGAACATCCCATGGGCATGCACTTGTCAAAGAAATACTTGCCTCCCCACTTGAAACCCAGCAGGTGATGGCTCTCAGGGTGAACAGGCAGAAGTCTGAAAGCTGCCTCAATGTCGGCTTTCGCCAACCAAGCCCCCCTCCCTGCTCTCCTGATGAGGTCTATGGCCACGTCCACGTCTAGTGAAGAATAACATACAGAACATGCACCCTCCGCCAACCAGGAGTTAACAGAGTCCCCCTCCGGGAAGGATAGATGATGGATGAGCCTGAACGCACCCTGTTCCTTCTTAGGGACCATTTCTAAGGGGGATACCAGGAAATCCGAAAGGGGGGGGGGGGTTTCGAACGGGCCTGCAACCCTCCCTAAAGCCAGTTCTTTTCGGATCTTTTCAGACACTACTTCAGGGAGGTCCCTAGCAGATTTCAGGTTCTCCGCGTCCCTACTGACTCTCGGCCACAAATAAGGGATTTTGAAGCTTTCTAAAAACCCTTCAGACAATGTAGCCCTGTCTTTCGCATTGGGATATGACCTCAACAGGGGCAGGAGGTTGGGAACAACAATTGGGGAAGGGCCTTTCGAATAGAGGGAACAAACATTTGTGGAAGCCCGAAAATCTGAGGTGGCTGCCCTAACGGGTTGTAACCAAGGGTCATGAGGAGGTGCAGGAGACTGGTCTGTTGGCAGTGGAGGATGGTCTGAAAAGGACATGTTGGGGCTGCTACTTATTTTGTTTCTGCTGGCCCCCAGCTGAATCCCGCTTGTTGCATGACGAGGCAGGATGGGCACCGCTGCTCTTGCTGCATGTGTGAGCGAATCTACAAGCCTTGCCCCACGTGCAGTTCCCCAACTTGCATGTTCCAAAGAAGGATCTTTTACCATCCCTGCTGTAGCCACCTCCTCCTCCTCGCCCCCCCCCAAAGGACTGTTTGTAATGACCTTTTTTGGTCTTGGCTCTGGCCTTTCCCTGCCTCCACTTTCTTCTCAACGGAGCTGGCTTTAGCAGTGACTTCAGCCTTACCCTTGCCCATGTACTGCACCCATAGCCTAACTTCCATTTGGTCCCGGTCCAGTTTGGGGACATATTGACATCTTTTTTCTAAATTCGCAATCGTTATTGTACCAACTCATGCCCCCGCTTGATTCAGCCTCATTGGTGATTACGCTTGCGTACTGAAACAGGCCCTGCTGTGGAATTTTAGTTTGCAATCTAAACATCATCTGCGCCAGCTTGTCATCCACGTACGACGTGCACGGCAGCCATTTTAGGTATCATGGTCTCCCTGTTCACGATCGATCGCCAGCGCGCCCCTCTGACCCAGCAAGCATCCTCCGCGCACCCTGGCTCCCCCTCCCTCCTCCTCATGAGCATAACCCTTCTGCATGACCCTGTCCTTGGGAGTCACACCAGCGCCTGACCAGCACCTCCTCTCTTCCTATGAATGCCCCTCTGTTGATAAACCTTCCCTCAGCTCAATTGTCCACGCGGCATGAATACCACTCCATTGATGACCTCCTACCCCGTGTCCGACTGACCACACAGGTCCGAGGCCATCGCCTAAGCCAGGAGATACCATTTACTGCCCCTCATTGTATGGAGCCACCCCTCTTCAAAGGACACGCTGTTGATCAGGGCCTCCCCACCCCCTGGGATATGGTCAGGCGCACACATCCTAAGACTTGGCGAAACACTCAGCTGCGTGATGACCCCCTCCTCTTATCAGCGGGTTGAGGACCTCTATTGTAAAGGTATATGGGGGTGGGACTGACACGAGGATTACAGGGATGTCTTTTTCTTTATGTCACAATGTTCTGATTGTAATAAAGAAAGGTCACATGCCATAAACCAGTGTATAAGAGGCCAGGCCTCCGAGAGGCTGTTAGAGCACCTCGAGACGATACCTTGTTGTCTGATCTGATGTGTTCTGCTCCGTCGGAATAAAACTTCTGTTTCCTGCCTCCTGGTCTCCGGCGCCTGCCTCATTGCTTGGTAAATTTGAATGGTACAAGGGCGGTTAGCGCCGGGCAAATCTTGAGAAAGGTCCTAGCCCCACCTTTTTCCACAATTGGCGTCCCAAAACGTGGGGCCCATCAGCGACACGTGGATCCAGTGGGAGAGGTCCCGACGACAGAGTGAACGACTGCAACGATCGGGAAGAGCTCGTGTCCGATAGACCCTCGTCTGACAGCCGATCATCCGACCTTCACTAGTTCTGAACAGACCTCTCTCGAGTGATCTACGGTCCTGACTGGGAACCATCAGGAGTGCCACGAACATCACGAAGGAGAGAGGACGATCGGGCGCTGGATCCAGAGGACAGGAAACCGTCCATGCGGTCCGGGTAAGGTCGTGTAAACACGACGAATCGAGAAAAGATTGTTTTGTTTGGATAATACTAGTATTACGCTTTGTTGAAACCTCTGGAGATTCGCTGTCTGCAAACGGAGAAAACAACAGGCTCTCTCTTTGCAAACAGTGAAGGATAGGTAACGCTGACTTTTGTCCCCGTTGTAATCCGTCGTGCCTATCTTCCTCCCCCACTGTTTCCCGAACTGTCGTTCGTGGATTATTGTCTGGAGATTCTTTGTCTGCAAACAGGGAAGAACAAGGTCTCTCTTTGCAGGTAGAGAAAGAGTGGGTAACGATAACTTTTCGTGCCCACTTATTCTCCCCACTGATTGTTTGATTGACCGATTGTTCGGTATTGGTTCGTTTGAGGTATTCACCGCCGGCAAACAACGGAGAATAGAAATATTCTGTCTAGTCTTTGCCCGCCGTGATAAGATAGGTAGTGCAGACTTTTGTCCCCGTTGTAACCCGTCATGCCTATCTTCTCCCCACTGGTTGGTAGCCTGTTTAGCCCGGACCGCTTATTAGAGATGAACCATCCGGCTCCACTGGAGGGCACCCCTAATAAGGACATGTTCACTAAGTATGGACTAGTCGCTATAGCTTACACTAAACTATGGCATAAATATACAAAAAAGAACCCTGAAAGTCAGTGGCCACTGATAGGTTCCTTTGATGATCATAAAATAAAAGCATTAGAAATAGCGCTCCAGAAAAATAAAACTACGCCCACTATGCTCGACAGTATCGGCATGTGGCGCAAAGAAACGGAACAACGAAAGAAAAGAGAAGAAGCAAAAATAGGGAAAGAATTACGAAAGGCAGCCCACCTGGCCGCAAAACAACTAGAAGAGGAAATAAAAGAAAGAAAGGAAGCTACACAAAACCAAGAAACAGGGTCGACAGGCCAATGTCCTGTTAGGACCCCCTCTGCGCTCTACCCTGAATTGCCCTCCAAACAACGGGCGAACGATGAGTTACTGCTAGGTCCCCCAATCATCTACATGCCCCCTCCATATGCCCCCTGCCAACAAAGCTTGCAAGCCCCGAGTGTGAGCGAAAGTGACCTTAGCGCTAGTGCACCAGCCCTCGCGGCCTCTGCACCAGCCACATTAACAACATCGTCAGACGACCCCGAGGCTAGCAAACAACCACCAGCCAGACCAAATAGGTTGAGCAAAAATGAGCGGGATGGGATCGATAAAATAGCAAAGACATTAGTAGAACGAAGGGAGAGCGAAGATTACACAATGAGCGTATATAATTCACATGCCGACAGCCACAGACGGCATTTCATCTTGCGATTCAGCTACCACACCCTGAACGCATATGAAGATAGGTATCAAAGTAAGGGTCCCGCTAAACTAACAACGCTGTATAGGAAGATTGATGTTGGAGATGGGACTGAATGCGAGGCGGCGGAACTCTTCATGCAGATACTTGAGGTCCTCCGCCATCTCACGGAACAGAAACCAGAAGCCAAGGTTACAGTCCCTGAAACGACCTCGGTAGAAGTAGCCAATACTATGATGCCTATCAGAGAAGCGGCCCCTTACTGGATCCCGCCACGTGGCCTGGGAACAAGCGATGATATTAATCATGCAGATGCAAAAGGGAGAGTTGTGTATAATTGGGTTTACCAACCATGGGACCGACAAGATATCCTAACCTTCAAACAAACCCTGCCCGATTTAAGAAAAAACCGACAGCGTTTTATACCGAATTAGGCACAGCCTTGGGTTCGACAATAATGACTTTAGCGGACATTGACTTGTTCTTTGGGTTATGCCTGCCAGCTGACGTGTGGAAGCAAATCCGGAAGGCTGACCACACGGATCTGTTTGGACATACCTGGGACCAACTTGGTAAACTAGATAGACAACGAGAGCCTGGAAGGAAACCAGTAAAAGACATACTGGAACTCCCAGACAAACTAGTCCAGAAATTAAAGACACTGATCCCAGAAAGAAAGGTAGATTGGTCGATAGTCACGGCCTGTCGACAGAAACCGCAGGAAGATGTGTCAGAATACTTCTCCCGATTCGAGACAGTGTTCTCCGACTACAGTGGCCAAGACATGACCACCGCAACCGGACAGCACCTGTTTGTACAAAATTACGTAAAGGGCCTAACACAAGAAGTCTCCCAAAAACTGCAGACGAGCGAGAGTAGTTGGGGGGCCTCCAAACCCGCAGCTATCCTTCAGATGGCTCAGTATTACGAGCACCAAAAGAATGAGAATGATAGGGCATCCGAGAAAAAGAAGAAAGATTTAAAAGAAAGGGTAATGATAGCCCAGATACAAGGTATAACGGTAGGACGAGAACACCAGAGGGGGAACTACCAATCAACCACCCCCAGAGATCTACCTTCTAAAGATCACACCCCAACACCTCACACTGGACGTAGAGACATTAGCAATGACCAATGCGCCTTCTGCAAAGGGTTCGGCCATTGGAAATCCCAGTGTCCGGTTCTGCTAGAGATGAATAGAAATAGGGACTCCAGAGATGTGGCAGGGGGTCCGAGAAATAGAGTGCAAGGACGAGGGCACACCAACGACACCAACAATGACAGATCAGGGAGACTGAACACATTTGACCGTCCCCGACAAAACCAATATCAGCTGTCCGAAGGTGAAAATACCCCCGACTTTGCATAGGACTGCCAGGGGCAAGGGAGAGATCCAGTCGAGCTCTGTGTTGACCAGCAAGGTCCTTATGTCACCGCTAAGGTCCTGGGTACAGAGTCTCCATTCTTGGTAGACACTGGGGCGACACGTAGTGTGTTATCAAAACGACTGATTCCAAGGGCACCCTTGTCTGGCTCACACATAACGTTGATAGGTTTCGATGGAACGCCCTCCACTAACCCCCTGTCCGTACCTATTACCTTTGACCTAGAAAACAACACTACTGACGCGACATTCCTGCTCTCCTCCAACTCCCCTGACGCCATTATGGGCATTGACTTACTGAAACATTTTCGAGCTACCATTAGGTGTTCCCCAGATGGAATACGAGTCATCCTGTACGACAACCCAGACATGTCCAGATCCTGCCCCCCACGACACATGTGCTCCATAACTGACGTTGACCTGTCCCTGCTTGACACCCTGCCTCCGTACCTATGGGCCAAAAATTACTCTGATGTGGGGCGAATGATGATTGATCCTATTCACATAACTGTACGACAGGACGCTATGCTCCCGAAACTCCCGCAATATCGGATATCACCAGAGGGTGAGAAGGCACTGGTAGCGATCATTCAGTCTCTGGTAGATGTAGGAGTGGTTGAAGAGGTGGTTAGCAACGTCTGCAACAGCCCAATCCTACCTATCGTTAAGAAGCAAGGTGAAGGAGATGAGAAAGCGTACCGCTTCATCATCGACTTGCGAGAGATTAACAAAGTGGTTGTACCCCAATATCCTGTAGTCTCCGATATCACCACCATTCTGACCCTCATCCCGTCCACTGCCACCACCTTCACTGTTATCGACCTTAAGAACGCGTTTTTCTCTATCCCCATCCATCCAGACAGCCGTTATCTCTTCGGCTTCACTTTAAAATCCCGCTCGTACCGATTTTGTAGAGCTCCCCAGGGGTACACTGAAAGTCCCAGCATTTACAGCCAGGCCCTCAAAAGGCAGCTAGATGCCTTCCAGCTACCAGATGGAGTGGTGTTGATCCAATATGTCGATGATATCCTTTTGGCGGCCGACACCACCCCGCTTGCAACGACAGCCACCGTCCAACTCCTACACTTTCTTGCAGAAAATGGCCATAAAGTCTCCAAAAAGAAGTTACAATTCTGCCAGCCACAAGTGACTTACCTAGGCCATCTCCTGTCCAAAGAAGGGAGGAAACTTACACCCGACCGAATCCAAACCATCCTAGACACCCCCATCCCAAAAACACAAAAGCAAGTCCGCTCTTTGGTTGGCCTAACCTCTTTCTGTAGACAGTGGTTACCTAACTTCAGTCTCATTGTAAAACCCCTACTTGCCCTATTAACTAAAGATGCCTCCTTCCCGCTCCCTTGGACCCCTGAGTGTCAAACATCCTTTAAGGAATTACGAGATGCCCTCTGTTCAGCGCCTGTCCTAGGAACCCCGGATTACTCCAAACCCTTCTCCCTCTTCACCCACGAAAGGGAGGGGTGTGCATTGTCTGTCCTAACTCAATCTATTGGTTCTAAGCAGCGCCCTTGTGCCTACTTCTCCGCCACTCTTGATCCTGTAGCCAGAGCCTTACCTGCCTGCCTTCGAGCGGTAGCTGCCGCTGCTGTCTCTATCCGTCAGAGCGAGGGAATCGTACTTTCCAACTCCCTCACCGTGCTAGTACCCCATGCTGTCGACACCCTCCTGAACCAAACCAAGACTCAACACCTGACTAGCGCACGACTGACGGGGTACGAACTGACGCTACTTGCACCCCACATCACACTAAAGAGATGCACGACTTTGAATCCTGCCACATTGTTGCCCCTACCTGAAAATGACCCCGACGTTCCTCCCATCCACGACTGTGTGACCCTCACGGACGAACAAACTAGGAGTAGAATTGACCTCCGAGACACTGCTTTCACTGACCCCGATGGAGAGCTATGGGTAGATGGCTCGTGCATCAAACTCCCAGATGGCACCACTTCAGCTGCCTACGCAGTAACTACAGCCCGAACCGTAGTTGAAACAGCCTGCATCACACAACGGTCTGCCCAGGCAGCAGAGTTGATAGCCCTCACGCGAGCATGCATCATAGCCACAGGGACCACCGCGAACATATACACAGACAGCCAGTATGCCTTTGGGGTGGTCCACCATTTTGGACTCCTGTGGAGGGAGAGGGGATTCCTGACGTCCCACGGCACCCCGATCCTCCACGGAGATCTAGTCTCCGCTCTGATTGAAGCAGTTCTCCTCCCCAAACGATTAGCGGTGATCAAATGTCAGGCACACAAAAGGGTGACAGACTTAATCGGACAAGGGAATGCATTGGCCGACATCACTGCACGAACCACAGCTGAGAATAGGACGGTGACCCGCATGTATGTGACCAGGTCACAAGCAGAAAAATGGAGTGACACAAGGGTAATGATCAGAGACATACAGTCGGCCAGCACCCCTCACGAGCTGACTAAGTGGGCAAGGGTGGGTTTGAAGGATGAAGAGGGCTGCTGGCGAACGAAGGATGCAAACAAGTGGTTACTGCCCGACTCATATCTGATCCCCATACTGACGATGGCACACTCCCCCGCACACATAGGATCTGCACCCATGATCAAACTCATTTCCAAAGTCTGGCACAACGACAAAATCCCTGACTCAGCCAGACGCCTAGTTCAGCAGTGCCTCATCTGTCTGCAACACAACCCCGGGAAAGGAACTGTGGTACCCCGGGGAGGGTTTGGGACCCCCAATCACCCCTTTGAGGTCCTCCAGAGGGACTACATCCAACTAGAGAGATGCCAAAGCCTGAAGTATGTACTAGTCATCGTATGTGCCTTCAGCAAATGGGTAGAGGCCTATCCAACCCGTGACAACACTGCCATGACTACTGCCAAAGTACTACTGAAGGAATTCTTCCCTCGCTATGGCCTTTGTCAAATTTTATGGAGCGACAATGGCCCCCACTTCATAGCTGAGGTTATCCAACTAATCCTAAAGGGGTTGGGGGTGAAGCAAAGGTTTCATGCGGTCTTCCACCCCCAATCCGCCGGTCTAGTGGAACGACATAATGCCACACTGAAGCTGAAATTGTCAAAAATAGTGGCCACCACTGGACTTAACTGGCCGGATGCCCTCCCACTGGCCTTGTTATCGATGCGTTCCACTCCCACCAAGCACCATTTAACCCCCTACGAGGTCGTGTTTGGGCGACCGATGAATCTCTGGACTGCTCCCAAACCGACCTCCATTCATGACGTCCCAGACGTCCTACTATCTGATTATTTGTGCAAGTTAACTAAAACGTTGTCTGTCATTCATCAACAGGTGCAGCAGGCCATCCCCGATGCTTCCAGGGGCCCCGGCCACGACATCCAACCGGGAGATTTCGTCCTAATACGAAATTTCCAGCGGACCAAGAGTCTGGAACCTCGGTGGACGGGCCCCTGGCAGGTGCTGATTACCACCTGAACGGCGCTTCGAGTGGAGGGGAAGAAGCACTGGCTGCACGCGCATCATTGCCGGAAGGTCTCTGCGAACCTGGCCACGACAGAAAACGTCAACACCCAAGAAGAGCTCCTGAGCAAAGATCGACCGACATTGAACTGTTATCCCGATACTGAGGCACTTGAACTTGCGAAATTCTCTGATCCCACTGTGCCATCCAGAGAAGGGTATTTCCTGCGTCGAAGGGAGGGAGTTTCGGCTAAGTAGGCCACGGACCAAGTTGAATCTCAGAACGGTGACCTAAGCACAATCACGGGTTACCGGGAGAGAAGCTAAACGAAGTCTGTGGTTCTGCCCACTACCGAGCCCCTTGAAGATGATGGAAGCGCCAGATAAGAAGATGATGGAAGCGCCAGATAAGAAGATGATGGAAGCAACAGGAAATACCCAGTATAGAAATCCAAAGACTGACAACTTGCACAAATCAAAGACAATCGCACTCTTCATTGTCTTCCTCTTCTGCCTCCTCCTCATGACCTCCTTCTGGATTCTGGAGGAAAGCACACCGGCTCATGAGGCATTGCTACCTACTGCACAGCCAACACCCCTGAAAGAGCATCACCTAATCTCTCTGTCGCCTCAGCTCCGAGAAAGGCGCAGGGAATTCTGGAACAATTCCTTCGTGCAACTGTTGCACCAACACAACCTTGCTGCAAATGCTACGAACTGTTGGATCTGCGGGTTGCTCCCGCACGCCACGGGACACTCCATCCCCTTCATCCCTTCTCCTTTCTCAGTTCACGGCTCCTGCCTCGCCTGGTTGATCCTCATGCAAGAGAGCCACAAGGACAACGCCACCTCCAGCCGGACAGTGTCGCACTTCTACTCTGGGTTCTGGCTGAACAAAACCGGAAAGACCCCTGCGCTCACGGGCGCCACCTTCCTTAAAGACATTCCAGCCAAAGAACGAGTCGAAGTACAGGTGCTCCACAATCCGGCCAGAACCACCTTCTCTCATCTGCAAAAACAAACTACCGCCACCCTGACTGTGGCTCTGTCTGTTATCAATGTCACTGGCCTTGTGTGCCTCGAAGGCCAGGGAACGCAGCTGGTGGGTCACAGTTCCTGCCGAATCACCAGAACACTGGATTCAGTTGACCCCCCTTCCTTTGTCGCCTCTCCAAACATGTACTTTGTGTGTGGCACCAAAGCTTACACCTGGCTCCCGAAAGGTTGGAAGGGTACCTGTTACATTGCCTTCGTTCTTCCCCCCACGTATGTGGCCCCTGCCAACCATCACCGGCAGAGGCGTGCAGATGACATTGGACAAGCCGACTCCACCGGAGCACAATTCCTAGATGCAGCAAAGGGACTTGTTCCTCTGTGGGGCCCAATGGCAAACAGTCGCGCTATCCGACACCTGACCCAGGCAGTAGAAACAACGATCAACATCACGGCTGGCATCCTCGCCAACAACACGGCGGAGCTTCAGGCGGTCCGCCTTGTGACCCTTCAAAACCGCCTTGTCCTAGATGTGGTCCTAGCCGACCGAGGAGGAGCATGCCGCATCATCGGATCCAGCTGCTGCACATACGTGCCAGATAACTCGCCTTCAGTCTACAAGGCCATTGAACACCTCCACAGGCTTTCCTCGGAGGTTCACCAGGAGCAGGAAGAATGGTCGCTTGGGAGCTGGTTTTGGGACACTTTTAGGAACTGGGGTTGGAGGTTGTTTTCCTTCGTACTAATACCTGTGGTGATATTATGTGGGTGTTGCTTGGGTATTCAATGCCTACCCTCCTTGTGCAGCTTTGTTTCTAACTGTATGTGCCCAAAGACTTTGGACTTCCGAAATGAGCACATGAGCCCCCTCTATGAAGTAGAAATACGTGGCCTTATGGGGATAAATCCAAACTGACAAGTTGGCGAGACATGTTAAAAGGGAGGACTGTGGAATTTTAGTTTGCAATCTAAACATCATCTGCGCCAGCTTGTCATCCACGTACGACGTGCACGGCAGCCATTTTAGGTATCATGGTCTCCCTGTCCACGATCGATCGCCAGCGCGCCCCTCTGACCCAGCAAGCATCCTCCGCGCACCCTGGCTCCCCCTCCCTCCTCCTCATGAGCATAACCCTTCTGCATGACCCTGTCCTTGGGAGTCACACCAGCGCCTGACCAGCACCTCCTCTCTTCCTATGAATGCCCCTCTGTTGATAAACCTTCCCTCAGCTCAATTGTCCACGCGGCATGAATACCACTCCATTGATGACCTCCTACCCCGTGTCCGACTGACCACACAGGTCCGAGGCCATCGCCTAAGCCAGGAGATACCATTTACTGCCCCTCATTGTATGGAGCCACCCCTCTTCAAAGGACACGCTGTTGATCAGGGCCTCCCCACCCCCTGGGATATGGTCAGGCGCACACATCCTAAGACTTGGCGAAACACTCAGCTGCGTGATGAACCCCTCCTCTTATCAGCGGGTTGAGGACCTCTATTGTAAAGGTATATGGGGGTGGGACTGACACGAGGATTACAGGGATGTCTTTTTCTTTATGTCACAATGTTCTGATTGTAATAAAGAAAGGTCACATGCCATAAACCAGTGTATAAGAGGCCAGGCCTCCGAGAGGCTGTTAGAGCACCTCGAGACGATACCTTGTTGTCTGATCTGATGTGTTCTGCTCCGTCGGAATAAAACTTCTGTTTCCTGCCTTCTGGTCTCCGGCGCCTGCCTCATTGCTTGGTAAATTTTAATGGTAAAAGGGCGGTTAGCGCCGGGCAAATCTTGAGAAAGGTCCTAGCCCTACCTTTTTCCACACTGCGCCTGCTCTGGGAAACGCTCTGTGATGACAGCGGCTAAGATAGAGAAAGCCTGCCTCCAATTCTTGATAGTTTTCTCAGGCCAGGCCTAAAAGCGTACCTTCTTCTCCTCACCCTTAGCCCCCATCTTCCTGATGTCCACCCCTTCAGCCCCGATCATGAGGAGGGAGAAAATATCAATAAATTCCCTCCGCCAGATGCCTTCCTTTGCCGCCTGGGGCACCTGCCAAGCTAAAGAGCACTTTCCAGAAAGCAAGGGAGCCATGGACATTTGCGTTGCTGCTGGCACGCTGGGTGATGATGTGCTTGCCACTGGGGTGGATGGTGCAGTTGGCGCGGGGGGCACCTGAACGGCGGGGGTCGGAGGAGATAATGCTGGGATGAGGGGTGTATGGCTACGCTTTGCTGCTCGGCAGGGGCTGTAGGGGCCGATAAGACTGCTGGCTGGGGGACCGCGACGCTGCTTCTGCTGGCTCCTAATTGGGAGATATTGTTTCCCCACACTTGTGTAAAATTTGCTTCTGCTGCTGGCACAAGAGCAGGGGCTGGTGACCCTGTCCCGCCCCCCCACAACCACAAGTTCACCGCCTGCTGGCTGCCCAGTTGTCTTTAGTCCTGCTCTAATTTCAGCCATAAAGTCTGTGAGGGTGGTGGTGAGCTTACCCAACTCTTCATGTGTAGCAAAGTTCGTTGCCACGGGGGGGGGGGGGGGGGGGGGGAAGCCCTGACCACAGGTGGAGGGGATGCCGCAGCATGGACGGTGACATTCCTGGCTGGCTCTGTGTTGCGGCTTTTGGCTGGAGCCGGTTCCGCAGGAAGTCTTTGCATATGGTCTTCTTCAATCTTTTGGGCCTTGAGGACCCAGTGTCCTCTGTTATCTCAGGTTCCGCCGCAGGTGGCGACAAGACAACCCCGGAATCCCCGTGACCGTTAGCACCCAAACGCTCGCTGGCCCAAGCCACCCCTCTGGCCTTTATCAGGTCCATGAGTGCCTTCATTTGTGCATCCTGAGAAGGTCCTGCTTGAAACTCGTCAACTTGGGACATCTGGGAGAAGAGCGGGGGGGATCCCTGGCTATCCATTTCATCTCTTCAAGCTCGGATCCAGAAAAAGAAAGGCTCCATGAGATTGACACAGGGATAACAATGTGTGGCCTTGAGCAAGGACTACCCTCGAAGGTGATACAAGCCACAGGCCTACTCCCCTATTCCATGAGCATCACCCCCACCCTTCCTTGTTCCTGGAGTCTTGAGCTGACCCCGCGAGCAAAGATACATACCTCTAAAATATCTCACGAGAAGCAGTGCGGATGCGTATGCGAATGTTTCGGTACGACAGTCGTCTGAAAGGAAAAGGAATCCATGAATATGACGTTGAGACCTTGTGTGCCAATGTATAGCAGCTATGGCCTGCTTGATGAACACTATAACACACATCTTCACATGGTCGGTGACTGTGCGCTACCTGAGGGACATGGTCGGTAAATGTGCGCCACCTGAGGGTCCCCTTGCACTGACACCCTAGGCCCAACTTCACCAGCATTACCTGTACTTTTTGTAAATGGCTGTGTGTCCCTGCACGCCCAACACGTCACCTCCTTCTACACCTGAAACAGAAGAGACCATGAGCACACGCAACGACAATTCTCTGCTGAAATTACAATGCATGTACTGAACAGACTGTCCCTTTCCGCTTTCCGATCAGTGCGTTGGTGTGCCGCCCACTCCTTGGCTACCAATAGCTTCTATACCATGTTGATAACAAAACGTGTGAAAGAAATTTGGAAATTGTCCGCAAGGTCTGCGCTTCCCCAGATCCCAGTAGCCCATGGCCCCAATAAAGCAATGTGAGTGGGGGGGGGGTTGTTTTACCCCCACCCGGGCCCCAGATGCTCGCATGACACCGCAGGCACGGGCCACAACATCTAGCCCCTCTAGCCGGAAAAGGAGGCCGCCCCTCCCTCATGCGAGATGCGTCGGCGAGGCCCTGTAATAAAACAGCAGAGGATAAATGGAATGGCACCTCCCCCCCCCCAGCGCATGTGAACGGCAGCCCGACGCAACCGGATGGGGCCCCGGGGAGGTACACACGACAAAGTCCCGACCGAGGCACGAGGCCCGCCACAGCCCCCAAGCGCCAATGAGCTGTAGGAGTGTGCCACGCATGGGGCCCGGCCCGGGGCCGCTGCGGGATGCACCAGCGCCAAAGGCCAAGACCGGGGAACGAGGATCGCCACAGCCCCCCAGCGCTAAACCTGAAATGCTGCGCGTCAGCAACTAAGCTCGCACCATCTATTCGTAGAACATCGCGTTTACCATGCGGCTTGACGGCCGGCCCCGCGACACAAGGAGCAATGACGTTACATAGAGCGGAAGCGGCCTGGTCACTAATCTCGGCCGCCAAGATGGCCGCCGCCCCTATTGGATTTCCGGCGCAGCGGCCATGAGGGGAAAAGGGGGCGAACCAGACAACACTAATGTCTATACAATACTGTGCATCAAAACGGCATAGCTAGCCCCCCCCCGATCACCGACATCGCAGATGACATCGCGCCCCCTGCCCCGCTCGGCACAAGGAGCAGAGGCGGCACAGGGAGCAGGGGCGAGCTAGGCATTACAGGTGAGCCGCCATATTGGCATCCGCCATTTATCTAACTTCGGTGATAGCCCAAGTCGGCTAGTGCTCGCACGCTGAGCATGGTTGAGGGAGGGGCAGTTACTGCCACTGGTATTGCCTTCCACAGGATACGGGCCGCAACGGACGTGCCCCGCACGCGGAGTCCCTGACATCCAAACGAAATTCTTGATCGACTATGCTAAGATGAGCGTGAGGGGGTGGTGAGTGATGGGATGGGGGGGAGGAGGGGGGCTGTTGCTTGTCCTGCCCGCCCCCGTATACTGAGAACACCCGGGGTACTAAGAGCCATCGGCCCGGATAGAATCTGCTGTAATCCTTTCCGTCTAGTGCACAACCATTCTGCAAGTACGGCAGTTGCGGCGATTTGGCACTCAAGCACAACGGGTCCAGGTGCCCACACAATGATAACGCGACGGCCAGACTGCCGAGCGACGCAATGGCGTGTGTTACCGGTGGGGTATACGGGTGCCAGGGACCAACCACCCGACCCCTAGTTAAATGCAATTCCAGGGACGCAGGCAACACATGGGTGGCGATGCACCACGCCAAGCCCACCCTGATGACCCCATTGCTGCCGAACACGAGGCGCGCAAAGGGGGGTGGGAGCCCGTCCAACCCCTTCCCCCTGCAACGGCCACAAAGACGCATAATGCGTGCTCGGTGAAGTTTTGCACCCCCGCCTCCACAGTGGCCCGCTAACTAAGCAGGCCACCTAGTCCCGCTCGACCTCCGCAAAGAGGGAGTAGGCGGAGGTTGGGTACCGGCCAGCTAGGCCCTCCCTCACCGGGGGAAAAGAGTGTCCACGTAGCGACTGGAGGTGTCCGGGGCGGCAAATAGGCCTCTAAAATGGCGAGGGGGACTTAAATACCCCTCGCCCTGGCCACCGCCCCGAGTGCACGTCACTGGCCCAGCCTTCTCCCTGCCTGCTGAGACTCCTCCTATACCAGAGGAGTGATTGGCAAGCGAGACAGAGGGCGGGGGGGGAGGCCCTCTGTAACTACGTTGCCGCCCTCTTAATGGCCACCGGGTGGCATCAGGCAGCCGCATAATGGGAGCTGCGGTGAGTGACCGGCGCTGCCTTGCTGTTTCCTGCCACAGACAATGGGTGGACCTACGGCACCACGAGGGACCCAAGGAGGTGGGGCGGCCTCTTCCGTCCCATTGAGCAGCTCACACCGGGAAGCAGAGTCTCAGGAACTACACCAGGCCTCAAGTGCGCTCCAGCCAGGGGAGTAGGCCTATAACACGTGGCTCAACCTCAGCAGCTACAACCCCCCCATTCGCTAAGCGGGCGGCACAGGGTATGGAGGGTGCCCCCCGCAGATTGTTCACTGAATAGGGATACGGACAGTGCAGAATGCTGTGACCGGGGCCCACTGAACCTACATGTGCAAAGAGTTGCCTAGGCCGGGAGGAGCCGATAGTCAACTCGGGGGTAAAGACATATGGTGACAGAGTAAGCCCATTTCCCTGCCTCTTCCTGGTCAACAGGCCCTGTGTCAACAGGCTTGCAGCCAATTCTGTGGGACAGGAGTGGAGGCCAAGCAAGATAAAGGCCTGGGCGGCCCCAGAAAGGGAGAAAGGCGGCACACAGTGTAGAGGCCCGTGATTACCCCTGCAGAGACACCACAAGTGGAGCACGAACGGACGAGCATGCTCCGGGGGACGCTTACCTGCGGGGGCTGGGAAACTGAGGAACTAGGAGCGAAGTGACGAGCCCCTTCTTGTTTGCCTGAACAGAGTGCTAGTGGATACTGCGTTAGCCCCCTCGACTGCATCCCATCTTGAAAGGCCCGAAGTAGTGCACCAGGACGAGACAGCTTACTCACACTGGCCGGGAGTCGCGACCAGACACCTGGGTGGGGGAGTGCCTCAAACTACATGCCCAGCAAAATCCAGGACCACAAACAGGACGGGATAGCTGGGGCAAGGACAAAGAAGGACCGATCCCTCAAAGAAATGTTCGGGAAGACAGACACCTTAGGATCGGAGGTTACGCCCACGCTCCACAGAATGGAAAACGACTAGAGGCGGACGAAGGAAAGGGTCCGATCACCAAAGCATACTTAGAATCACTATTCTCCTCTCTTCGTACGGACCTGCAGACGATGAAAAACGAAATTGCCTGACATCCGAGAAATACGCCGAGATGTGTACAAAGTGGGAGAAAGAGTGGCCGAGCTCGAAGACAGGGAGTCGAGTCAGGTGGAGGAGGTTGTTTGGCTCCGGCAAGAAGTGTTAAGGCTGAAAGACCAACGACTAGACCTTCAGGTCTAGGAGGAACAATATCAGAATAAGAGGTGTGCCAACCAAAGCAGATGGCTCCAATCTACGTGAGTACATTGCCGACCTTCTTTGACATGTATCAGGCCTCTCTGCTACAACTGGACCAAGTACACAGGGTGGGTCCTGCAAGACCAGGAAAAGGTCCCCTAGTCGAAATCCTGGCGTGTGTCCACGAATTTCTGATTAAAGAAAACATCCTCAAGGCAGCCAGGGACTCGCACCCAGTTCAGTTCAAGGGCCACTCCCTGACCTTCTTTCAAGATCTCTCCAGGATTACCCTTCAGAAGCGCAGAGACTTCTGCCCCGTCCCAGAACACCTGCGGAAGGCCAAAATTCCTTTTGCATGGCGGCACCCTTTTCGTATCATCTTTAAACATGAGGGGTTATTACACCAGATTAGATCCCTCAAGGAGGCTTGTGCTCTCCTGCATCTTGACATCCATGAAGATTCTGCCGACCAGCCTTCATCTCCTAAGCGTCAATGGCCAGCCTGGCAGAAGGAGAAAAACAACCGCAGCGGGTCTCGACCAGACTCTGAGACCATTAACAAAGAGTGGCAAGTAGTGTTGCAGGCCCTCTCCTCCAATTCCACTATCCATGACCAGGTAACGTTCCTGCCCCCGGGGCTAGGGATGGGCCTGGTGAGGACCCAATTGAGGCGGCGGAGGAGTGAAGGAACTACTAATTGACTTGACGACCCGCCCTGTACACTCCCAGTGGACCCATACAGGCTTTCCTCTGAAGTACTTCTCCCAAACTGTTCCATTTTGGCCGAACATGCCCCATCCTGATTCGTCAGATATGATAGACTATGACTTCCAGTTATTCTCTCTCCTTCTGTATGAAGTATCCTTAGTGTTCATTATTGGGGTCTTTCTATCTTCTTTTTCTTCTCCTCCTCCGCACCAACCCAGGCCCTTGTGGGGTGGCAAATTAACTGAAATCCTCACACCAGGACACGCTAGTCAGGTACGGCAACTGCTGCAAGAGCTTAGCGATCCTGGGGCAAGAACGCAATTTAAACTACTAGGATGCATGATATTGATCTTGTGAGCCTCAATGTTCGGGGCCTCAACAACCCAATTAAGTTGAAGGCGATCCTATCCTACTTAGAGCACTCTGAGGGGGACATCTGCTTACTACAAGAAATCCATTTGCTTGCTAGGGACACCAACTGCATGCGTTTCCCAAGGTTCTCCAGGTAATATTGGTCCTCAGACTCATCTAAGAAGTATGGCGTAGCCATATTAATTGCTCAGAGCTTCCAAGGAAAGGTAATTGAGACGAATAACCCTCTTCACTCCGCATACCTTTTTTCGACACGCTGTCATAACACGGTCGTAACAATGAACGCATTGTGATAACTCATACCATTACTCTGCAAGTCGTTACTAGCCATCTCTGCAGGGAATAATAAGCTGGCAAAGGATCATAGAAAGAAGATAGAGGCAACTGTAGCGGAATTAGAATCCATACACAAATGCACTGGTGACCCTCGGTTGTGGAGGGAATTGGAGCGGAAAAGGCTCATTCTTCATAGGCTGGACCTCGATAGATCGGAATACGCCCTGCTACGCCTAGGGCATAAATTCTTTCTTAGTGGCAACCACTCAGGCTGCATACTCGCCCATAAATTGAGCCAAAGAGAATTCACGGGTGCGATCCCAGAAGTTAAAGCCCCATCCGGGACAATAGTCCATAAGGATTCTAAGATCGCAGAGCCCTTCAGTGCCTTCTAATCCAAGCTCTATTTAGAGGGAGACTCCCCCTGCGGAAACCCAGCTACCTACTTCCAAGGAGTGTATGTATGTATGTGTGTTCTTATATAGCGCTCGACTTACCCTAGAGCATCTCGGCGCTTGCATTGGGAACCCGTCCTGGCTTTTCCCTGTGAGATAACCCGTACTGGGCATCCCCAAGGTGAAAGCCAGGCATCCGGCCGCGGGGGGCCGTTGTGGAGATTAAGCAAGCTTATTGCCCAGAGCTGCATAGTGTGAACTCGTGCTTAGAGTGGGCACCGAAGCGAGAATTATCGAGTCCGTGGACAATTGGGCTCAGGACCCTGCCGCGTCGGGAATCGAACCCTGGTCTCGGATCTGACCTCTGCTTCAGGGTATGCCTCCTCTAACCAGTGAGCCACACTTCTTCAGTGCAGCTGACAACGTTACTGGTGGACACTGCCTCTTATATTGATCGACCTATTCAGATGGATGAGGTAATTGCAGCAATAGCCCGTCTCAAAACAGCCAAGTCCCCGGGTCCAGACGGCTCCACACCTTTGTTCTATAAGAAATTTTGTGAGGTTCTTGCTCCCATACCATCTTGGCTTTTTAACTCTTTTATTGACACTGGGGCATTACCTGACTCCTTCACAGAGCTTCAATATCGTTAATCTTAAAAACCACGAAAGACTGCCTGGAATGCGCGTCCTACTGCCCAATCTTGCTGCTCAATGTGGGCGCAAACATTTTCACTGGTGTACTGGCAGCAGGCGTTAACCCATACATGGCGGGGCTCACCGACCCGGACCAAGCCGGGTTTATTCCGACTGGCAATGTGGGGACAACACACATCGCCTCATACAGCTCACTGATCTCATTGCCCGTTCCAGACTGGAGGCCCTCCTGCTGTCTGTTGATGCAGAGAAGGCCTTTGATAGGGTCCATTGGGTATTCTTCATGGAGCCGCTCCGTCGTTTTGGCTTTGGAGAACGGTTTCTTGGCTGGATGGGATGCATATACAACACGCCTAGAGCATCAGTCAGGGTCAACGGGTACTCCTCTGGGTTCTTTCCAGTACGCTGGGGAACATGACAGAGGTGCCCACTCTCTCCCCTGCTGTTTGCGTTGTACATGGAGCCAATGGCCCAGAGGGTCAGAGTCAATCCAGAGATAACTGGGATCCGTCTTGGGGCAGACACACACACTATCAGTCTATACGCCGATTATGTAATCCTATCTCTGATGAATCCGGCGGCCTCCCTAATCGCTCTAGTCGGTGAGTTCCCTTGCTTTGGCAAGGTATCTGGATTTAAGGTTAATCTTCACAAGTCACAAATACTAAATCTATCCGCGTCCTACCACTGAGGAAGCGCTTGTCAGACAATTTCCATCCTCCTTGGCTAGTCATCACATACTCTATCTAGGGATTCTCCTGGCACATACACCGGTCAAGACTCTAAAAGCCAATTATGGTCCACTACTGGAACAGACTAAAAAAACTATTGTAATGTGTGCGCGGTCGGGTCTCTCATGGGTAGGCCGTATCGCTGCAGGTAAGATGACGATTATACCACGCATTCTCTACATCTTTCAAATTATTCCTCTTGCCCTCCCTCTGGCCACTCTGCAGAGCCTTCAACGTGCCATAAATCGCTTTATTTAGGGTGGGAGGCAACCACGACTCGGTTTCTCCCAAATTGCAAAGACTAAACCTGAGGGAGGGATGGGGGTCCCGGTGGTGTCACAGTACTTTCAAGCTTCCCAGTTACACTTCATCCTAGAGTGGAATCGTCCTCTCTCAGAGGAACACTGGACGTTTATGGATCAAGCGATAGCAGGAATAAATCTCTGGCAAGAATCTGGCTCCCATGTAAACATAGAGCATGGGTACTGTACTCCTCTCCTGTCATGGCGACGACTCTAAGGGTCTGGGACGCAACTGCGATCCGCCACAGGCTTACTTCCCTTCCCTCCCCGATTACCCTGCTGGTTGACAACCCAGACTTCCTGCCCGGGTGTAAGTCACAGTCTTTTCAGTGGTGGCGTGAGAAGGGCTGCAAGAGGGTAGGCTCCCTCTTTGACCAGAAGAGAATTATTCCTTTTGACCAGCTTCAGGCAGACTACACAATCCCCGCTTCAGACTACTACTCACATCATCAAGCATGTCACTGGGTCACCTCTCCAGAGGTAAGACCAGGGGACTCATGACGGTTAACACAGTTAGAAAAGTGGCTCGTCACCAAGGAGAACGACAAACGGCTCATATCAGAACTATATGTTTTCCTCTCCACAGACACCTCGCCCGCGAAAACCAAAGGACAGATCAAGTGGGAGGAAGAAATAAGCAGACATCTTACAAACAAAGACTGGCCGGACATTTTTTATAGAGCACACCATACAGCTCACGACATCTCAAGTGCAGAAGCTGCATACAATGTAGCTGTATATTAGTATTTAACACCGGCCCGACTCAATCACTGGAATAAAGACCGCCCGGCCTACTGTTGGTGGGGATTCGGACAGACCGGCTCACTAGTGCACTTACTCTGGCATTGCCCCAAGTTAGTGAGATACTGGGATCTAATATTACAAGCAATAAACAAAGCCTTTGACACTGACATCCCACGCCTCCCTGCGTACATCCTGCTAGTCCTCCCCAATCGCGTGACCTTTCCCTTGTTCTCCATTTGAGGGAGACAGATAGCAATAGCCTTAAATGCTGCATGACTAGAGTTGCTGGCTCACTGGGGTTCCGAGAAAGTCTCAGACCACTCGGCCTGGCTTAGGAGGTTGTGGGCCCATGCTGGGAATGAAGCGACTATCTCTGGTAGCAACAACTCTCAACCTGAGCAACTCTAGAGAATATAAAAAGTCCAATCAATAATGGCTTTCCAAAGTTATGTTGTTTTCTGTGTCTTCTATATTTTTTCAAAATAGATCCAGTCACTGGGTATAAATCATCCAATTGTCTTCATATACAAATAGCCAACTGATCCTTGCCAACACGTGTTTCGTCTGGCTTTACAGCCAAAAGACTTCGTCAGGGCAATCTCACTATGTTTTAGATTGAATATCTTAAGGGTTGGTATGTTCAATAACAAATTCCTATATTTGATGTTTTGTTTAGGCCTCTCGCTCCTGACCCTCATTTGCTGTGTCAGGATTCCCGGCCACTGGTAAATCACTGCCTGATGTCTGAATGAATCATGGGACTCAAAACTACATATCCCATTTTCCTATGAGCGTCGCGCCGGAATGACGTTATGCGTCAGGAAAAGCATTTAATGAATCAATCAGGAAGAAGCGCTGCCGATTATTTTGGTTTGCTGGCGTAGCGTTTTGTTCCAGTGTTTCTCGTTTTCTTGGGGGAGTGTTAGGTTCTTGTTCACTCTCTGCCCGTGGATTACAGGCTGGGGCTTCGGAAGCGCCCGCATCTCCGGACCCGGGAACCATCTTCGTGTGAGTGTGGGTCCAACCTGTGGATTACTGTCTGGGGCTTCGGAAGCGCCCGCTTCTCCGGACCCAGGAATCATCTTCGTGTGAGTGTGGGTCCAACCTGTGGATTACTGGCTGGGGCTTCGGAAGCGCCCGCATCGCTGAGACCCTTACTACAGGTTTTGTTTGGGGTTCATTTATGTTTTGGCTGCTGGGAAACTTGGGAAAGTTTACCCGGTAAAACTGCAGGATTGACATTTGGTTTAACTGGTCTTCGGGGTTATTGAACGCTTGGAGCATTGCGTCTAATTGCCGAAGACTCAATATGCTTGATTCTTTGCTATATTGGATATAGCGGAAGTGAAGGTTTTACTTTCTTTTTTGCTGGGCTGCCTTTAGTTTTGGTTAATTTTGACACCGCAGTAACTATTTCCTGGGGGAACTTTGTGTTCAAAGAAATCAAGGTGACTGCACATATGTTTACCTACTGCTGACACATGATGTAATGTATTACGGAACTTTATCAGGGGAAATGAATGATATTATTTTGTGAACGAACAAGAGCGTTAAAGTTCTTTCCCTTTGGAGGAGAGGGGTAGAGAGAATTAATCAGTGCCAGAAGACAAGAGGGCAGTCTGGTCTTCCTCATTCCGAATAGGGTAGGTGTGTCCTCATTCTTCTTCATAATAGCAAGGTGGTTAATTCCTGGGAAGCCTAGTAATAGCGAAATTGTCACTTTTCTTTTACAGTAGGAAACCTGGGGGATGAGAAGTTGCCCATTTTCTTTGCCCTAGATATTCAGCATTCCTGTTTCGTTCATACAGGTGAGGAACGAGTAGCTTCTTTGAATAGTGTGTTAGTATAGCGGGTAACAGTGCCACTTATTTCGTGCTTTGTATATTTACAGGTCTCCAGTTCCAGCAGCCCAGCAGTTCCCCTCCGGACCTTTTTTCCCCCGCTTGATCTCCTTAACAGTCTCCGAACAATTATTGCCAGACTTGGGATGATCTAGAGGAGGGCCCCTTTACAGCATCAATACAATCCTGGGGATTAGCAACGGAAATCTCTGACAGAATAATCGGCCCAAGAATTCCTATCCCCCTGATCGTATTGATAAAGGATGGCCTCCATGGATGACGTGATGGAGGCTTTAGGCCTTGTGCAAGTAGAACTTGCGGCATCACGTCAGGAAACGGCCGCACTACAAGCACGGGTAGACGCGTTACAGCGAAACCCTTTTGATGTAGGAGCCCCTCAACCTGCTTCAGTGGTGGTAGAAATGCCCTCACCAGTTCCGTTAGCACCCCCAGAACGATTTCAAGGTGATAGGAAGAAGGTGCAAGTGTTTATGACACAAGTGATGTTACATTTCACTTGCAAACCAAAGTTCTTTTTGACTAATCAAGCTAGGGTTTCCTTTTTGATATCCTATCTGGGTGGAGAGGCAGCGCAGTGGGCCGTCCCTATAGTTAAGAGCAATGACCCCATTCTGTATGATTGGGATCTGTTTCGAGAAGAGTTCGAAAAGACATTCGACAAGAGAGCAGAAACCTTTTCAGCAGACAAGGAATTGCTAGTACTTAGACAGGGATCATCAGACTTAGTCACTTACCTGAATCATTTTAGGAGACTAGTAGCAGAAACGGAGTGGCCCGAAGCAAAACAAACTGTCTTGTTCTATCAAAGACTCACAGAGAACTTAAAAGACGTCATAGCACAGGTCGACCCCCAACCCACAACATGTGCAGCTCTTATCGATTTGGCATTGAGACTGGACCATCGTTTAAGGGAAAGAAAAGGAGATCATGGAAGAAAGGATAGGCCTATACCTATGGGCGACAAACAGAACGGTGGGGAAAAGTCAGAAGGAAAAACGGAACCAATGGAAATCGGAGCTGTAAGAGCTTCATTGACGCTCAGTGAAAGAGAGCATCGCCGCAAATTTGGGTTGTGTCTTTATTGTGGGGAAAAAGGACACTTTTTGCGTGAATGCCCTATAAAACCTAAGGGAGGTCGTTTTCGTACCGGACAAGTGGCTTCTTCCTCCGTGGAAAAAGGGTCGGAAAACCCTTTTTCCGACGGGAGTAACTCAAGCAAGCAACTTATCCCTTCAGTTACCTGTGAAGATTATGCCTGTAATCGTCTGTTCTTTTTGTACATGGAGTTATGGATCGACCAAGCCCCAAAACAAATCAGAGTAATGGTAGATTCGGGAGCTACGGGCTGTTTTATGGACAAAGAGGAAGCACGCAGATTGGGGGTGACTCTGGTATTGAAACAAGTCCCTGAAGTGGTGTTCGCATTTGACGGACATGAATTGGAATCAGGCCCGATCAATCAACACACTCATGAGTATGAGCTTTGGTATGGAGGTTATCACAAAGAACTTCTTTCATTCAACCTCATCCATGCTCCTCAATATGGGGTGATATTGGGACTTCCATGGTTGAAGAAACATGAACCTACAATTCATTGGACCGAGCAGGCTTTGGATTTGCACTCCACTTACTGTCAAGAGCATTGCAACATTGAGTCCCCCCGTCCTTCCACGGTCTTGGCGACCATGCATTACATAAATACCGCAGCCGAAAAGGAGGTGGCATTACCAAGTTGTTACCAGGAGTACGTTGAGGTGTTTAGTGAGAGTAAGGCTGAGGTATTACCACCGCATAGGGAATATGACCGCCGAATCGATTTGGTACCTGGATCTGTGATTCCATGCGGTAGAATACATGCTCTCACTCAACCAGAAACAGTGCATCTCAGAGAATATCTGGATAAGCTCTCACGGTTAGGATTCATTCGACCGTCTAGGTCTCCAGCAGCCTCTCCGCTTTTCTTTATACCCAAAGCGAACGGAGAATTGCGTTGTTGCATCGACTTTAGAGCGTTAAATGCCATCACGATCAGGAATCAATACCCACTCCCATTGATTCCGGTCCTTCTGGAGCAAGTACGAGCCGCCAACATCTACACAAAATTGGACTTAAGAGGAGCATACCACTTAGTCCGTATGAGACGAGGCGACGAATGGAAAACCGCCTTTAAGGGCTCTTTGAATATCTTGTGATGCCCTTTGGGCTCTGTAATACCCCAGCCTCCTTCCAATTTTTTTTGAATGAAGTTTTACGGGAGTTTTTAGACATCTTTGTTGTGGTATACATAGATGATATGTTGATTTACTCGAACACTGAGAGGGAACACCAAAATCATGTATGCCAAGTTCTTCAAGCCTTACAGCGGAATCACCTGTACTGTAAATTGACGAAATGTGAATTTCATGTTACCACCGTAGAGTTTCTAGGGGTCATGCTCACTCCGTCTGGTCAGGTGATGGCTGAAAGAAAGGTACAAGCAATTGTGGAGTGGCCTAGACCTAATAGCATCAAAGACATTCAAAGCCTCAGGATTTGCGAACTTCTACAGAAGATTCATAGCGCATTTCTCTGAGATGGTAACTCCGCTCACAAGGTTAACTCGTAAAAACATCCCGTTCTTGTGGAGCACAGCAGAACAAACAGCGTTTGATCAATTGAAGAAAGCCTTTGTCACAGCCCCAGTCCTTACGCATGCCAACCCTGAACTTCCTTTTGTGGTGGAAGCAGATGCCTCAGAAATGGCAGTAGGGGCGGTCCTATCCCAAAGAAATGAGAGTACAGGTCACCTTCATCCTATTGCATTCATGTCACGCAAATTAAATGCAGCAGAGCAAAATTATACGATTGCAGAAAAAGAACTTTTAGCAATAAAAGACGCGTTTACTGAATGGAGGCATTGGTTAATGGGAGCGTCTCATCAGACCACGGTGTATACCGACCATCGAAATTTACAGTTTTTACGGGCTGCCAGACATCTCACCCCCAGACAGCTCAGATGGATGTTGTTTTTTGCTGAATTTCACTTCATAGTCACTTTCCGTCCAGGAAGTGAAAACCGGAAGGCGGACGCTCTAACTCGCCAAGAAAACAACCCCCCTGTTCTAATGGCGCCAGAGAGGAGCCTCATCGAACCAAGTAAAGTGTTGGGAGTGATACGCATTGAGGATTTCCTCCATAAAATCAGGAGAGGCATCCAAACATTTGAATGGAAGACTTGGTTTCGAATGCATCCAGAATGGAAATTCAGACAAGGGTTGCCTATGAAAGGCCAACAGGTGCTACTTCCTACATTGGGTCTACGTAAAAAGGCATTCGACTGGTGTCACAACCTACCCTGTGCTGGCCATACTGGAGGAACAAAAACCTTGGAAAAGTTGCTTCGAAGATTTTGGTGGCCTACAATCCGCCCTGATGTGTTTGCATGGTTCAAAAGTGTACCACTTCTGCTCAGGCCAAGAGTGATCATCGTCCTACACAGGGGCTTCTTCAGATTATGCCTACTCCTGTGACTCCTTGGGAAAGGTTCTCTGTGGACTTTGTGGTGGGTCTGCCTAAAGATCAGGGTATGACAGCCATTATAGTGGTGGTGGATTACTTAACGAAACTGGGTCATTTCATTGCTTGTAAACAAGTATCTACTGCTAGTCAAGTAGCTCATCTCTTGCTCATTCATATAGTCCGGTTGCATGGTCTTCCACGTTCCATAATATCTGATAGGGGGGCTCAGTTTACTGCAAGGTTTTGGAAGGCTTGGTGTGAGAAACTTTGTATTTCTTCCTCCCTCTCCACAAGCTTTCATCCCCAAACAGACGGTCAAACCGAACGTTTAAATCAAACACTGAAGCAATATCTAAGATGTTTCGTAGATACCACCACTGATGCATGGGTTGACTGGCTGTGGGCAGCAGAGGTAGCGTACAATGATGCAATACATTCTTCTACTCAGTACACTCCATTTTATTGTACCTACGGTTTTCACCCACGGTTTGCCCCTTTGAGTTTGCCTTCCCTTAAGGTGAAGATACCCACATTGCAATCCCGATTGGTTCATCTACGTAGCACTATGGTACAAGCACGAAATAACCTGGAGAAAGCTAAAAGCAGGTATAAGACACAGGCAGGTAAGCACCGCAGGTCATGTCCTGAGTACAACAGGGGGGATTGGGTGTGGTTGTCCACTCGGAACATCCGATTTCGCAAGTACAGTGTTTTCAACCCTCGGTTCATTGGACCTTATAAAGTGATCAGGCATATAAACCCTGTAGCTGTGAAATTACATCTTCCGCCTCATTTCAGGATACATCCAGTTTTTCACGTGTCTCTTCTAAAGCCTGCAAAAGGTCCTGGCAGTAAGCTCCAGTCGCCTGTGAGTGTGCATCAAGACGTTGAATATGAAGTAAGGTGTATTTTGGATGCAAGGAGGGTTTGTGGCAAACTTCAGTATTTGGTATCCTGGAAAGGGTATGGGCCTGAGGAGGAATCATGGGAGCCTGTTACGGCTGTGCATGCTCCCCGACTTGTGCGGAAGTTCCACCGATTGCATCCTGGCAAGCCTGGGGGCAGTCAGTGAGTGTCGAAAGGGGGGTGTTCTGTCAGGATTCCCGGCCGCTGGTAAATCACTGCCTGCTGTCTGAATGAATCATGGGACTCAAAACTACATATCCCATGATCCTATGAGCGTCGCGCCGGAATGACGTTATGCGTCAGGAAAAGCATTTAATGAATCAATCAGGAAGAAGCGCTGCCGATTATTTTGGTTTGCTGGCGTAGCGTTTTGTTCCAGTGTTTCTCGTTTTCTTGGGGGAGTGTTAGGTTCTTGTTCACTCTCTGCCCGTGGATTACAGGCTGGGGCTTCGGAAGCGCCCGCATCTCCGGACCCGGGAACCATCTTCGTGTGAGTGTGGGTCCAACCTGTGGATTACTGGCTGGGGCTTTGGAAGCGCCCGCATCTCCGGACCCGGGAACCATCTTCGTGTGAGTGTGGGTCCAACCTGTGGATTACTGGCTGGGGCTTCGGAAGCGCCCGCATCGCTGAGACCCTTACTACAGGTTTTGTTTGTGGTTCATTTATGTTTTGGCTGCTGGGAAACCTTGGGAAGTTTACCCGGTAAAACTGCAGGATTGACATTTGGTTTAACTGGTCTTCGGGGTTATTGAACGCTTGGAGCATTGCGTCTAATTGCCGAAGACTTGATATGCTTGATTCTTTGCTATATTGGATATAGCGGAAGTGAAGGTTTTACTTTCTTTTTTGCTGGGCTGCCTTTAGTTTTGGTTCATTTTGACACCGCAGTAACTATTTCCTGGGGGAACTTTGTGTTCAAAGAAATCAAGGTGACTGCACATATGTTTACCTACTGCTGATACATGATGTAATGTATTACGGAACTCTATCAGGGGAAATGAATGATATTATTTTGTGAACGAACAAGAGCGTTAAAGTTCTTTCCCTTTGGAGGAGAGGGGTAGAGAGAATTAATCAGTGCCAGAAGACAAGAGGGCAGTCTGGTCTTCCTCATTCCGAATAGGGTAGGTGTGTCCTCATTCTTCTTCATAATAGCAAGGTGGTTAATTCCTGGGAAGCCTAGTAATAGCGAAATTGTCACTTTTCTTTTACAGTAGGAAACCTGGGGGATGAGAAGTTGCCCATTTTCTTTGCCCTAGATATTCAGCATTCCTGTTTCGTTCATACAGGTGAGGAACGAGTAGCTTCTTTGAATAGTGTGTTAGTATAGCGGGTAACAGTGCCACTTATTTCGTGCTTTGTATATTTACAGGTCTCCAGTTCCAGCAGCCCAGCAGTTCCCCTCCGGACCTTTTTTCCCCCGCTTGATCTCCTTAGCAGTCTGCGAACAATTATTGCCAGACTTGGGATGATCTAGAGGAGGGCCCCTTTACAGCATCAATACAATCCTGGGGATTAGCAACGGAAATCTCTGACATGCTGGTTGATTCCTATTTAATATTGATGAAACCTCCACTCGAGGTCTAACCTCCTCTGGGGGTCGCGTTGTTGAATTTCAGATATATTATAATTCCCCCAAATTGTGTCCGCTATAGTAATGCACGTTTTCATATCGCTCACATCGTATCTTGACACCAAGATACGATGTGAGCGATATGAAAACGTGCATTACTATAGCGGACACAATTTTTGGGAATTATAATATATCTGAAATTCAACAGCGAGACCCCCAGATGAGGTTGGACATCGAGTGGAGGTTTCATCAATATTGAATAGGAATCAACCAGCAAATGAGGGTCAGGAGCGAGAGGCCTATACAAAACATCAAATATAGGAATTTGTTATTGAAAATACCAACCCTTAAGATATTCAATCTAAAACATAGTGAGATTGCCCTGACGAAGTCTTTTGGCTGTAAAGCCAGATGAAACACGTGTTGGCAAGGATCAGTTGGCTATTTGTATATGAAGACAATTGGATGATTTCTACCCAGTGACTGGATCTATTTTGAAAAAATAAAGAAGACACAGAAAACAACATAACTTTGGAAAGCCATTATTGATTGGACTTTTTATATTCTCTGGAGTTGCTCAGGTTGAGAGTTGTTGTGAAAAACTTGTTGGCATACTTTGTATACCTATTGCTACAACCCATGGCAGGAGTTGCATCTCCACCTAAGAGCATATGCTAGATTGACTTATAAGAATATAGATTTTGATGTACACTAATTTTTGCGCCGCGTTTCCCTATTGCAATAAAATTGTATTTAGTTTCTCTCTGGTAGCAGACGACAAAGCAGACATTTACCTAGAGCTATGGGCACCTTTTATAACTATACTCAGTAAGGAGTTTAGAGAAATAGCTTGCCCCAAGCTATTACAAATCTTACGACTGAGCGACATGGACCAGCAGTGTAAATCACACTAGACTGGACGAGGAATGAGCAGGAGCCCCCAAAGATAATACGGGATGCAGAGGAGATGGGAGGGGGGGGACTACTTTCTAACGAGTTCTTTCTGTATCTTTTTCTCCGTTTTCTTCACTATATCTTTCTATGGCTTCCCACCATGTTACAAGTACAGTAACATGTTGTATTGTTGCCCTCTCATTGCATAAGGCTTGGCTACAAAGGTCCGAGATAATACAGCAAATTTCTAGACAAGTAGCCTATTGTAGCCCACTGCCTTTGCTGCCTGCCTGTGGGTTGTTGGCATTCAGTTGTGTCAACCACATGGGGTCACTGTCTCCAATGTCGGCTACTGTCTAAATATCTTCAGAAAGCTTTACCACTATGCTTATGTTAACACAAATAAAAATAGTTATTCCATAAAGGCAGAGTCACTAACATGGAAGTGACTCCCTTGTGGGTGATGGAAAAGAGAAGTTTGGTGGATAATACAGTGGGTAGCACAGAAGGGCGTGAAGAGAGAGAGAAGGAGAAAATGGAAAAGAGGAAGATCTGGTATGATAAAAGAAAGGCTGTGAAAATAACTGTTGTTAATGTTGGAGATTGGGTCAAGTTTACATCTCCAAGGAGAGATGGATGCAAGTCCAAACGTAGTCATCCTTTTAGAGTTATTAAGGTCTTTAAAAATGTGGTGAAAACCAGTGACCACAGGGTTTGGATTTTAGGCAGGGTGGTGAAATGTCACGCTAGTACTGATTCTAAGGCTAGTCTCAGTTTGAAGGAACCTTCCGCACAAGAAACGTTCAGGAGACCACTTCAATCTAGAGGAGTTAATCTTTGTTTGCAAGATTGTGTTTGTTAATGCAAGTATGTCATCACATATGTATTTGCATTTGATTTTCATGGATTTTGCAGCTAATTTTCTCTATTTATTTCTCTATTTGTTGTTATGTAGATAACGGGGGAGATGATGTGACGTTCAGTACTAATGTATTCCAGAATGTAAGGCTAGTTGCTAGGGTGGAATGTGGCTCGGGCTGGAGCGGCAGTTGGACTTGCTCTGTGTGGATGAAGTCTCTGCAGATGTACTACTAAATAAACCATGTAACCCTCTACACAACAAGCCTATGTCATTCTTGGAAAGTTAACCTGTACAGCCTTTTACATTCATTTCAGCTTTATTTAGTGAATCCTTCATGTACCTTCCGCTGCCAGCGAACCCTTCAAGTCAACCACAACCATCCAGATTGGACAAGGGAGCCAATCTGTTGACGAAGTCCAACTCACGTGGGACCACTAAGCGGTCATTCTGGGATAAGAGTTGACATGGTATAGTGTGCAACTGATTCGGCTCCTGATCACTAACTACTGGCTCAGGCCTATAGTAAAAACCCAGGGATAGGGCCAAAATCAAAAGGGTGACAATACGCATGGCAGAGGCAAGGATTCCTCCTGCAATAAAGGGCGTATTAAAGCCAATAATCACGCAGTCGCCCTCCAAGGTTTTCTTTCCTTTTCAATCCTCTCAACCCTTTGAACCATCTTAATCTATTGACCGGGCTGGGTCCCCAAAGTAAAGTGTGAGTACAGTCAATGGGTCACCTTATTTTACAACTGGCTGAAGCTTTCAATGCTCCTGTGGGGAGGAGTGGTAACTTACCTAAAACAACAATGTAAGGCGTGGCTTCTGGGGACAAGTTAGGGTTGGCTGCAATAACGTGAGGTGACACCACCTCGCACCTAGGGGCAATGACTCGGTCAACTACCGTTTGATTTGACACAGGGGTGTGAGAACCATCGACACCTCCCCTGGCCCACGCCTCCCCCACAGGAACTGAATTGACTCCCCTTAAACATGGCTTAAAACAGGGCTGCGCACTCATGCACGCCATGGTACCAGGTAAAGAGTCACCCAGCACATGTCCCCTGATCCTTTGACCTTCTCCCGTTGTAGTTGAGGTGGACCTCTGGCTGATTGCAGCAGCAAAAGAAGGAGCAAGAGTGGAGGTACATCCACCCAGAGCTTGTACTAATTAATATTGCTTGTTAATCTCCAGCTCCACTGCTGCCAGCCTATCTCAAATAGGGGTCAACCTTACATCAATAGCACAAATATGGGTATTCAAAAAAAGAGTCTAATAAAATGTCCAACTCGCTCTTGACTTTGGTCGCCAAATCCCTCAGTCTGGTTTATTGAGCCATATTCACCCTCAGTTGTGTTGATTTACAACCCAATTCCAGTATTTTCATTTTGCCAGGGACCCCCGTTCTTTACTAGGTACATTCATAACTTCAGGTTCTAGGGGAATTGTAGTGACGTGGGGAGAGGGGGGGATAATGACAGTCACCAAGGGCTGCTCTTCTTGTCTACTGTCAAGGTCAGAAAGCATCATATCCTCTCCATCTCCAGATGAAGAGCCTGACAAACAGGGAAGGGATGAGTAGAAGATGAGAGAGAGAGGCATAACTTCCCCAAGTGGATCTTCTTGTGAAGGGTGCCCATAGCTTGTGACAAAAATGCATCCATAGTTGTGTTAGGCTGAGACTGAGACTTCACAGGAGGCGCACTGTTTCCTCATCAAGATGAATATGGTGGCGAAAAAAGCCCCAGAAACTATACCTAGAGGCGACTGTCAGGTGTAACCTCTATGGCGCAACCCCCCAAAAAAAACAAAGGACAAAGGATAGCCGCTCACCTTAAGAATACACACATGACACCACAACACGAAAAGTACCTTTAGGTGGAACACTGTAGCTCGAGTTGGAATCCTGGGCACAACGTCCCTTGCTCCAGCAAAGAACTCTTCCACTATGTGACAACGGCTCAGGCACCAGTCAGGGCAGACAATGTGACTTTTGGAACTTGATCAGCTTGTCTAGACTTGATAACCCACGGGGCCCAGCCTCTTCCCGTCTCTGACAGGCTTGGACGGGCCACCCTTTGGCCTGGGCATCACCAAGGAATGTCGTGCGCTTAGAGACCACAGCGCACCTGTTATAGCACTGACAACAGTGCTTAGGTGTGAGGGTGCAGGGAATCCTGGGACTGGAAGTCCTCAGTGGTGACAGATGTAGATATTGCAGGGCACAGCGGCTCTCCCCACAAAAGATCCTTGGGCAAGTGGGGTCAGCACTGTGTTCCCTGCCCATGATCAGCTTCAGTCTGCTTCATTTTGTTGATGCTTGTTTAATTCATTAAGTAAGTGTTACACCCCATTCAGAAACAGCTACAGGTGCGTACACATGAGCTACTGTAAGGTAAGCATTTGAATAGAGGATCACCTAGGTGTATCCTGGATCTAGCAGTTATTTTGAGCAGATACAGGCCACCCCAAGTGAATCATACTGACTACTGTACCCTGTTGCACCTGCATGACACTAGGGCACATGCAACAGAACCCACACCTTTAGTGTGTTTTATTTGTGGAGCAGCAGCATGCAGGGGCTGAGGGGGGCTCCTACTTTAATTTACAGGTGGCAATGCACAAATGTCTCACTTAAAGGGTATTCAGCAACTTTTTGTCAAAGGGTCACAAGTGGAATCCAGCCCCTTGATGAGACTCAGAAAGACTCAAATCAGAGTAAACGTACACACTCAGTGGGTAACTTCACAAACTGCTAAGGGATTGATATTTTGAAGTGTTTGTTGACTTTGTAGAGCGCTCTATGTAAGTGATCTAGGTCTATGCATGCCCTGCATTAATGCTAGGTGTATCTGGCTCTATATGTAGGTTATCTCATACCCATATCACTTAACAGCACATGTTAATTATTACTCAAAGAATGTTCTCATTGTTGAAACAGAACAAAAGACGGGGAAGAGAAAATTACCATGGTGAAAGCACTTGCACTTTAACTCCAAAAGACACCATTCTCAGTAACTAATTTTGACTGCAACCGGCCATGGCGAAAGCACAAGCACTTTAATCTCAGAAGGTACCGTCTCAGTCCTCCCAACAAGCCAATTTGGCTTTAGGCCAGTGTGATTCTGTATCCAAATCCAAAGTTCGAATCAGACAACACTACAAGCATCCCTTATTTGGTCCTGCTGAAGCAGATTTTATAATCTCAACCTCTTCACCATTAGGGTTGAATGAATGAAAATTGAATGAAAATGTATGTCTATAGCGCCTAACTACCCGGAGGCCTCGTAGCGCTGAGTCAGGGCCGGCTCTAGGCATGTGCAAGCTGTGCACCTGCACAGGGCCACCAAACCCCAGGGGCCACCACGCCAATATATATCCTTAATATATTAATCCTCTGAGGATGGATACATATTTGCGTGGTGGCCCCTGGCAGGGATTTGGCGGCCTCCGGCTCTGTTCCACTTCTAAACTCCCTGACCCCCTCCCCTCTTTACTGGCCTGCGCGCTCCGCCCCGCCCGGACCCCCTCTTCCGGGCCCCCTACCTACGCTCCCTGCCCAGGGCCACCATGTGCCTAGAGCCGGCCCTGGCTGAGTGAAATGAAGAGCAGAGTGGGGTCAGTCCGCAGTGCTATAAAAGCGTTCCAAACAGATGGGTTTTTAAAAGTTTACGGAAGACCAGAAGATTGTTGTTCCCTCGCAGGGCCTGGGGAAGTGAATTCCAAATCTTTGCAGCAGTGAACAAACGTTTCTGTGCTTTTTCTCTTTTTTTAATGTTTTTTGTTTAATGGTTGATTTACTCTCTTTAAACCATCTTTCCTTGATCTTAAACAAGTTTTCTTAATCCATTTAATTGATTTTATTTACTCTTTTTGGTAACGATGATCTGGTTCTCTGTGTTGTTGCATTGGTGCTTAACATGTATTTCATTGCAATCGTTTTTATTAATCATGCAATAAAGAATTCTCTTATCTGTGGAAAGAAAACCTTCACAGCTCTAGAATTGAGCCCAGAAGGCTACATATAACTAAAGAGCTCTCAGGTTTACCAGATCCATGCAATGTTGCGCAACCAGCTCAACTTTTTCTTTACACCCTGGAATTTGTAGTCCTGATTTTTTTATGACAGAAACAGGACAAGTGCCCAGATTACAGAGCAAAATCTTGTTCTAGATGAGCTGATCATGCATGGACTTGGAAATGTGAGGGTTCTGCAGCCCTTTCATGCAGGTGCATAACTCATTAAACTATATAACTGGATTGCATGTTGTAACCGGCAGGGAACATAAGAATCTCTGCAGTAAACTATTGATCCAACGGAAGCGGCGTAAATATTTTATACAGTCACAATGTCATCCAATAAACCATGAACCAAACTTCAAAATAAATCTATTATGCAAAAAAGAGTTTGGGCCCATAGAAACTCTACAACCACTTACACACTTATGGGGTCCTCCAATAGCTCTTTATAGGAGCTAATAGGGACTCAAATAAATAGAAACTGATGAATTATCCTCAGGAGGACCTATAATGAAGAACATGCCTAAGCAAACATCAGTTTAACAATAACAATATCAAAATAAAACATTCATTAAATGGGCAAACTCAGTATATTTATCAAGGTACTTTTATCTAAACTTCGGTGCCGCTCGCAGTTGTAGACTTTAAGAGTTGGGATACCTTTGCTTGCCAGCTGCTCGGGGACATTCTCCTCACCTGCTTTGCCTGAACTTGCCGACTTGGGGCTAACGTCTGTGCGGGACTGCGAGGACCAGTGGGCTTTGCGGCGCGTGACCTGCCGCACCTGGGCCCTCTTCCCGCCCACACCTCCTCCTAAAAGAAATGCCCACATCCGCATTATGCGGGACGCGCGCCGGGCGAAGCCCGGGCCAATCGCGGGCCCGTTTAAGCCCATTCAAGGCCGCTCAAGACTGGACCGGACCACCCCTCTTTTCCCTGCTAGCTTGGAACTGTATGTATGTTGTTGTAATTTATTGCAATCCAGTATTTAGTGTTTATACCCCTGTTCTTAAAGGATGTCCACACGCGAGAGCAGGAGCAAGGCCACATTGGGAGGGCTCCAGTTAACAGGCACACTAGACAATTTTATAATAAGGGCCAATTCGGTAATAGACCAAGGATTTAGCCTAATGGAGCGAAGGGTGTCGCAGGACATAGCTATGGCCAAAAGATCATCTAAGGGCCATATTGCAACTGCACGCACCCCTGAACACATTGATAGATCGAATCTTATAGAGACTAAACCAGTCATGCACAGTATGCCTAACGCATTATTGCAACTACAAACGCAGTCTCTAACTGACCCTTTACCCCTTACTTTATTGGAGGATCCTCTGGAAATCACAGAGGTTGAAGTTCAGGAAGAATCAAATACTAGGCAACTGCGGGAGCGTAGGGAGGGCGCCATACTGAAAAGAAAACGCGCTAACACCACAGTCACAGGTGGCAGAAAACCTAAGGTAGCCAAAGCTCGGGGCATTAGCGACATATCAAGCAAGCAAGGGGAAGATCAAGGGCATGTTATGCAGATTGGGCAGGATGCACTGCAGTCAGACACATTGAATGAAACTCTAGTCACTAGAGCTGTAGACGATGCTGAAGCCATTAATTCAGGTATAATGGACGAAGTGGCTGGTCCACTACTAAACAATCTGGGGAAGATGCTTAAAATTCTTCTAACACTCCTGGAAACTAAACTACTACGTATTGAAAATCAGCTCCTCGAATTGGAAAAGAGCATAATTACTTTGTCAAGTCTCAGGGTAGAAAAAGCACTACGTAAAGAACCTTTGGGTATTGTACCCCTGCCATTGACACAAAGACCAAACATAAGCCCCTTACAGGCATCAGTGATGAAATCGTTAGAAAAATCCCCTGTAACTAACGACCACCTTAGACAAGAAATGACTAGCTCCAATATTAATACTCCAAACCCAAGAAAGCATTTGATAGGGAGGGTACCAAAGGGCGGTCTCACCATTAATTTACCTCCAGAAGTCTGCCCATATGTAGTGGTATTGACAAGGGTCCCGGAACTGAGCAATCGAATTGAGGAATCCTTTTGTGCATTAAAAAACAAAGTATCATATTAGCTTTATACCAACAGACCCCTACCACCACACTTGATGAGTAAAATCCTAATGGTATGAAGGGTGTCCTGGGTGGGATATAATAGAAAAACACCCCACGGGGATTGCGTGGTAGTAAATTTTGAGGACACACGAACGGTGGACTATATCTGTGCATGGAGACCCCAAAATAACAGGGCTGCCATAGAAACGAGAACGCTCTCATATTTCTACCCGCCCGAGGATCGATCTGATTGTGGAGGGAATTGGACCAGGGTCACATACCATGCATGGGGCGGGGTGGAACATGGGGGCCATAGATATACCAATAGCTGGGAAGGGGTACCCACAACCAATAGGTTCACCTGTCTAGGAATGGTGGATTGACTGCAGCGGATTAGGGACAACACAACTGGCACTAGTGAGGGGTCGCGCATCCAAAACTCCATGACTACCCATGTTTTAAGAATAGGAAGGGATGAAGTGGATAACCGCGGCCAAGACAACCTTAACTGTTGCAGTTTATTGGAAAAAGTAGGAAATGTCAACATTGATTTTGGTGGGGGCAAGTTGGGGCTTGACTGTGCCCAGGGAGTCACAGTTGTTGGTACCGACCAAGACCTGGACAGACGAATGCTGCTAGGGAGTTCAGATATATGCCTAGTACCTGTACCCCACATGTACGAAGAATGACCCTCTAACCCAGGAGCAAATGTACAACTTCAAGAGTTTTGTTCCAAATATGAAATTAATATCTTGGAATATAGCTGGGCTAACCAAAAATTTGAGAGATCCTGATTGGTCCAACTATATTGAATCAAGTGCACTTTGCTTTCTGCAGGAAACATGGTTACTTAGCACCCCTCATAGAGTAGGCTACAAGACATTTGGGATCAATGCAATACCTTCTGTAAGTGGCAGGCCCTCGGGTGGTCTCATCATCTGGGTAAAAGTAACTTTGAAAATCCAGGTTGAAGTAATGGATACCAATTCCATGGATATATGGGCATTAAAAGTCACTATATGTGACGGGAAGGAGCTTTACCTAATTAATGTCTATAATAGACCCTCCGCTCTATCGAAAGAGTCAATAACCCTGGGGAAACTGGACACTTTCCTAAATAGAATGGTAGACAAACAATCAGTAATAATAGCGGGGGACTTGAACTGCAGCTACGAACCAATCCTGGGTCTGGGTGATGTATTTGATGAGGAAGACAGAGCGAATAACATTCCCTTATTAGAGAACATAGATCCGGTGCATTGCTCAGTCTTGGCTGTCCAAATAATGAAGTTGTCTGCTGAACACGGCCTAAGGGCATGTAATGGCCGCCTTCCGGCAGATTTATCAAAAAGACCAACTTTTGTAAGAAACAATTCAAAAAGCAATCTTGACTTTATAATTGTTCTTTGGACATTTGGCAAGACATGATCGACTTAGAGGTCAAAGACAGATCAGAGAGCGACCATCGCCCACTGGACCTATTATTCGATCCAGGTTTACTTAACGGGGCTGGTACTGACAATCTAATAAACGCCCAAACCGGTATTTGTGACGAAATACTGGTGAGCAACAATAGGCGTACTTTAAAATGGTCCCATATATTGGAGCGTGGTGAATTCTTGGCGGAAATCTATTTACTTCTAGCTAATACGTTCTCTTCCCATGTAAACGTATTATCGGAGGCGGACAACCCTTCTACCTTCATTAATTTACATAATGAGTTCTTCAAAACATTAAAATTAATGGTAACCAAAATGCCAAAAAAGAACCATCAAAAGTTAAACAATTTATCCCATAGTAAGCCATGGTATGGCAAAATGTGTTGCCAAGCAAAGGCAAGTCTCCTGTTGGTAGTAAAAACTAAAACCCCAGTCGAAATTAGGTTGGCGAGGAAAAAATATAAACATACCCAAGAGGTTGCGAAAAAAGCCTGGGAAGAAGCATGTTGGGCTGATTTGCTGGTAGCAGCTAAGACTAAGGACAATGTTGGGTTTTGGAGACTGCTGGCAAATGGAAACCATGCAGGAAGAGTAGCTAAAGATGTATTCCTTGATGAGCTTACTTGGGTTAACCATTTTACCACTCTATTTAAAAAACCTGACTCTGTAGACGTTGCTGGTGAGGATGCCCCATGCCTCACTCCTTGCGAAATCAGACTGGAATTTAGTATAGAGGAAACCGAAATGGCCATCAATGCTGTTAAAAACGGCAAAGCACCAGGCCTAGACAAAGTTCCTGGCGACCTCTATAAACATGAGTTAAGCGTTTGGGCGCCTTATATAAACTATCTGTGTAATACATTGGGGTCCGGGGTTGATCTTCCAAATAGCTGGAGGGATGCGGAGATTGTTTTAATTTTTAAAAAGGGTGATCGGTTAGATCCATCAAATTATCGCCCAATTAGCCTATTGGACATTCTGCAAAAAATCTATTCTAGGCATATTTTAGCCAGAGCGAATTTGTGGATGGAAGACAGTTTGGTGCTTACTAAGTTTCAAGCAGGGTTTAGAAACAAAGTAAGCACCGTAGATCAAGTCTTTAGACTTTACTGCCTCTATTGGAAGTACGTGCACATAAGAAAGGGGCATCTCTACGTCGCGTTTGTAGACCTTAGAGCGGTGTTCGATTTAGTATCACAAGATCTTCTATGGGAATCTCTACACTCACAAGGGTTGCCAGCCTGCCTGCTTCGCCAGATAATAGGGCTGCACGCGAAGAATTACGCAAATGTACGATGGGGAGCAAATGGGTAACTATCACAGAACATACCAATTGAGCGCGGGGTTCACCAGGGTTGCGTGCTGGTCCCCATGCTATTTTCATTGTTTGTGAATGATATCCCTACTCATTTGGCAGCCTGTAACAATGACTTCCCAAAACTGAATAGTGAGAGGGTATCCGCGCTATTATTCGCGGATGATACCATATTAATCTCTCAAACTTCTAGAGGTCTTCAGGCACTATTACATTCATTCCACCAGTATTGTAATAAAAAGGAATTAGAGATAAATGCAAAAAAAACGAAGTGCATGGCCCTAAATACCCACAAATCCCAAAAGGGGAATCTGGTACTAAATGGTCAAAAATTAGAATCTGTTCAGAACTTCTCTTATTTGTGGGTTTCCCTCGATTCTAAATTCTCATGGAAGACCCAAATAGAGAAGAGTAAACTGATATTCACGCAAAATACTATACCCATTTCGAAAAAGCATGGCACAAGCTCTAGCAAAGCCGTTTCGCCAGCATTGGAGATATTTAAGTTCAAGGCCCAGCCTGCAGCATTGTATGGGGCTGAAATTTGGGGGCCAAGGTCCAAGAATGCCTTCATAATCAATGAAAATAAATTTTTGAGAAGCCTCATGAAGATGCCAAATGGCACTCCCCTAGTGCCATTAATGCTGGACCTTAATGTCGGACGAACAGATCATTACACTATTCTACGCCCCCTAACTTTTTGGGTGAGGCTCTGTACCACACCAGAACTCATAGACTATAAGAATGGTTTAAAAGAATTCATGAGTCTGGATGTGTTAAATTCCAATGCCTGGCTTAAACATGTTCGTTTTTGGTTTATAAAAATCGGCCTGCCCCAGTTTTGGGATGAACCAGAAAACTTATCCCAAAACTCTAAAAAACTGGTGAAGACTGCCTTCTGGGGCTATATCGAGTACTCCATGACTAACGAGCATAGAGGTGGAACACTAACAAATAACTTTCTGATCTTCAAGGACAGTCCCAGTTTCGAGAATTTCCTTGATGAGATCGTATATCCCCTAGCCAAATGTTTATTTATGAAACTGAGGTATGGTAACCTTATGATTAATTCAACTTTGGCCAGATGGTCCAGGGAGGGTAAAGCAGGGCAAAAGGACTCAATGTTAAGTGACCTTTGTACTATGTGCCAGGACAATTCCAAGGAGGAAGATCAGCATATCCTTTTCTTTTGCCCTGCGTATGTGACAGCCAGGAGAAAATGGATTAAGCCTCTATCTAGCCTTCTTGGCATTAGATCATGTAAGGAGGCTCTGAGAATTATTAAATCAGATACTAGAAGAACAATTGTATTTAGTATGAGTAGATTTCTTCTTTCCATTAATTTAGTTCGCAATAAGAAAGGTTTCAAATTGTAAGATTGAAATGTAGGGAATCTATCTGTATTTTAACCTTATCTGTTCCTTTGTTCACTTTTAATATCCTTTTTGTTTGTCTTGGTTTTTAAATGTTGCCATGATGTACTAGTGTATGCATATGCTTTTTAAATATTTATGGATCTTTTGTTTAACAATTACTCCCCTCCAGCACTGTACTACACAACCGTATCCGCTTCCTCATTTATTGAAAATGTATTGTATTAGTTAATTTTATCATGTTCAGTTGATTTGTGTATCTTTTCTGGCTCAAACAGTGCCGAAATAAAGATTATGAATGAATGAATTATGAATGAATGAATGGTCAATACACAAAATACATTAGAACATCAGTACTTTGGTTAAATTAATGAATACAGGTAAAATCACAATAAAATGTAATAAGGTCAAATACATCACAAAATCAACAACTGGTGTGAGGACAGAGAGAGAGAGAGAGAGAGAGAGAGAGAGAGAGACAAAAAGAAAAAATATTATTTACAAATTCAGAAGGCGATTCGAGATTTCATACGAACCTTGATCAATGAGACTAATGCACATCGAGCCATGTCTGTAAATAGGCAACCCTTCAGTCAAAATGTATAGCCTGTGCAACATCACCAGCCGATGATGTGCAATGACAGATAATCAGGATAGTTCCATTCAGGGGAATCAAGATTTGGAGCGACAGCATGTCAATTCAAAAATGTAGAGGAAATATTCAGCCAGCAGGCAGCATTTGCAGCAATAACAGTTATCGCAAAGACAGAAAAGCCAGACCAGTCTCTTGTTTCTTTCCACAGAGTAATTATACCTCGAACTGTTTCAAAGTCAAAACCTCAAATGTATCTTCTTCACCGGTTTACACATTTTCATTGGTTAGGATTCATGGTGTGATTATTATATGATCATTCTACAGTCCAAGTCATTCAGAACACTGACAAACCACTTTTGTTTCCTTTATAGAATGGTAAACTACCTCTGAAATAGGAACCATGTTGAAACTCTGAGCACATATTAATTTGTACATCCACAAGCTCAATTCCATGTTAGTTTGAAACAAAATTGTCACTATCCTTCATGGAAAGAAATAGTCTATCATAAAAGGATACTTCAGCAATAAGGAAACAAATAAATCAGCATTTTAGAACAAAATAAAGAACAACATACATTCTTTGAGGCGTTTGTTAGTCAGAGAAAATAAATACACTTCCAAAGCCTCCATAGAAAAAGCACAAAATCCTAATTTAAAAAATAGACATAACATTATTAAATTGTACGAAAAAAATGGTAAATTCATAAGAACGACATAAGAAAACATAAACAATCACTTTTCTAGCATGATTTTAATGAGGCCTTAAAATAAACACAACAAGAATCGTTCATTTTTAAGCATTTCTCATTATCAAAATGTTATAACACTATTTGGTATTTTGACACAGCCCAAAGATTGCCAGCTAACGCCAGAAATTCGCTTTGGCAAAGTTATAAAAAAGGCAGTGTATGTAATCTATTGTTTCTAAATCTGTGGCGTACTGGCTACGTAAACGAGTGCCATATTGTATCTGTTTATTACACATGCAGTGCGCTCCTTCGATGTTGGTGTTGCTACTACACGTGTTACCCATGCGGCGCTTGTTGTCTCGGTCATTTACTGTGCAGTGCGCGTTCTAGTTGATCAAGGCTTTCAGCCTCGGCTGCGAACGTTTACTGTCAGTGCAGGCTGCCGTGCCTTCCGTGACGCTTTTGACCCGGAAGTAGATTCTCTGATGAAGGAGGTGCGCTGGTTGTTGTTGCCGGTGCTCGCTGCTTTTGTCATGGGATAGCCGAAATTCCTCTCCCCGGGCATCTTACGCCGGGGAGCCTTGCCCTGACCCCCCGACAGGATGGGTAGCCCTCAGCCGGACCTCTATGTGACAGAGTGCAGCCCCTCGCCGTCCCCTCCGAGCTCCCCTGTTTCAGGTGATCCACACAGGGAGCAGGACCCGAACCGTACACACGTCTCTCTTCTGCGGCCCGCTCTCACCGATGCCAAAGAGGTCAGCCTTAAAGAGCAGCTCGAAGCCTGCAGGGCGCAGGTGCAGCAGCTGGAGAAGCTTCTGAGCCAGAGCCTCCGAAAAGAGCGCATCGCTGACACCTACAACCAGGACCTTCGGCAGCAGGTGAACCGGATAGAGATGCCTTGTCCGGGCTAGTAAGCGCTGAATTAATACAGTTACCGACTGGGCGGAAAAGCATAAGCTTTCTCGCATGCACACTGTGGTCTTCAGGCACAGACCATGGGGACTGTTCATTCCATGGACACACATAATAATCGGTGTTCCCCAGGCTCGGGTTGTGACACTCAGTACACTCAGAACAGGGCTTTTAACTACCTGAAACGCAGCCAGAGGAAGGAGCTCAATGATTGCATAATCCCATTTACACAGCACCTAAATCAGCCACAGGCACGCCCATTATACCTGAACACCAAGCACAGTGTGTGAGGCACAGTCACTAATGCGTCAACACTACAATATATAATCTAAGGCTTTTAGAAGGCCGCAGCAGAAATGTTTACTTTCCCCACAGTAGATATTTGCATCGATTAAACAAATGGCATTGTGCAGTACATTGTGTTAGCTATCACATTTGAATCTGCAATTTAAAGCATTTTAGAGTAGATGACGTACGACATGTTTGCTTCTCTAAATTATGTACTTTGTTTGTTTTATAACAACAACCTAAATTCATGGGCCCTCCACCTTTTCATATGTCCAAGCATGTTCTTTTAAATACCCATACCTAATTTAGGGGTGGTTTCCAAAGAACTTTTGAGGAGGCATATCTTTCTCTGAGAAAGTAATAGAGACAAATATTATGTTGATGGCATTTGTATAACGCACTTTCTGCAAAGCTGCCTGTTCCTGGTTGGAGGGCAGTTTTCAGCTCAGTAAGCCTTGGCTGTGTGATTTTCGGTTTCTGAGATTTATGCCAGTGGACATATACCAAATGCTTATCAACCGCTTAAGCGGGTAACATGCTCTTTTCCACATGATTAACATAGTCTAAGACTAGAGATGCTGGCTGTGTGAATGCTTGTGCTTGGTGTATTTTGGTAGGACGTGTTATTGGGAGCACTGTGATAGCCCGCTGGAGGGCACATTAGCTCCATGTTGGATATAGGTGAAATGTTTTGTCAAAGTTGTACTGTTGGTTGTGTTGTGTGTGATTTCGGGGTGGCACAGTTTTTATCTCAAATAATCCAGAAGTGCATTCCAGTGCTGTGCTTGTTTGCTCTGAAAAGGTGTAGTCACTGGAGAACAGGTCTAAATGGTGACATGAGAAGTGATATACGTAACCTTTTCAAGATAGAAATACTGCCTACTGATGTACATTTACATCACCTAAGCGTGTTTACAACTAGAGCAGCGGAACAGTTGGTGAAATAAGCAGAACGTACACAATCTTAGTGCGGATGTCTACCACTAGCCCTGTGTTTATTGTGGCCATTTTTGGGCAGGGATTCTTGGCCACACTCTTTTTATGCTCCCATAGGTTCTCTGAGCTGATGATCTCCAGCCAATGCGAGTCAAACTTACGTCATGCGTAAAACCCAAGCCAGACTTGCACATGCCAGGATGAGTGAGAAAAGGTTCATTTGGAAGGCTACTGCAGTGTGAGAACAAGACAGATCACTTCTGCCTTATAATAACCCACTCCCCCCCTTCCATGCCCAATTCTGTACTTAGATTCCCTGGCAGTGTTTTGTGTAAATGGTATGGAGTCCTCTTCCCTTTCTTAAAGTTTGCACCCAGGCATTTTAACTATGATTTCTTTTAAGTTGGAAATAACCTTTTGGGGCAAGCAAAATTAAAGGGCCTGATAAACAAAAAAATATACATCTACACCTGTAGATGTTCTACTATGTACAGATGTAGAAGTTTGACTTTTGGGAATCCTTGACCCTTTTGAGTAGTAAGTTTGGAAATGTGATATTCATGTGACATTTTAAATGCTGGAATTCCCACAGTGTGGACTTTTATGCGCACTGGAAAAAAAACCTTCCTCCACACCCTCAGGGTCCCATTCCCCTTCCCACTCCCCACAGGGACTTACAGTATCCTTTTGCTGAAGCAAATCTCCAAACATTTCCAGAGTGGAAGTTTTAAAGGCAGTTTGTGGATGCTTATAAACTCCATGGTAGTTGGCGTGCCCATACTCACAAGGCTGATCAGAGCTTGTAATAAACACTTCCCACCTGCTGCGTAGGACTTATTTCCACACCAGTATGGTGTACAATTATAAGTAAATCTATTTACGCATGCCAGGTACATTTTTGTAGACACCTCAAAGGTGTTAATCCATCCTTAGTCAAAAACCACTTTATGAATCTAGCTGAAGAAATGCAACATTGTTCAGGCAAAGTTGTGGGGAAGAAGGCTCATGCTGAGTCTCGTTGTTTGGTTGGGAGAATATCTGAATAGTATGGATTTATTAAAGGTTCCTTTTCATGTTTAGCACAGCTGTTGTTTGAAAGATTGACAAAAAGTTAGTAAATCAGCCCATTAATGTTTCGACATGCTGGTTTTTTGTTTCAATTGATTTAGTTGGGGTTTGTAAATAATAATGCTAGGTTAGTGGTGATACAAGGTTCTCTTGCGGCCACCTTTCCCAATTCTAATACCACATTGGCTGAGTCTCAACCAATTTATTTCCAGCCATCTGAATGCTCTATTCAGCTCTGTAAATCTGCCTCTCCTGCCAGTACCTCTCCCTCTGGCAATTCATAGGAAGGCAATTGACATTATAAATCCTACTTTAAATTGGTTATTAACATCGGTCTACGGGCTGGAGATTTTGAAATTGGTCGTGGTCCACCCTCTGCTGAAGAGGCCCTCTGCTGATCCCAATATTGTATCAATTTTCAGACCTATTTCTTTGCTCTCTTCACCTTCAAAACTTTTAGAAGCGCTAGTAAATGCACAATTAATGAATTACTTATAAATGTTTAAGCTGTTGCATTCTTTGCAATCAGCCTTTAGACCATGACATTCAACAAAATCAGCTCTCCCTGAAGTGTCTGAATCAGTAAAGATCACACTGAATAAAGGTTAGAATGCTGTTATTATTTTCCTTGATTTGTCAGCAGCATTGAACACTGTCGCATGCTTTGTTACTTCGTCTTGCCAACAGTGAAATTGGTGGCCAGACTTGGTCTTAACTTCAATTCTTCCTTGCTAAAAGGAAGCAGGTGCTTACATTTGTTCATTTCTCTTTGGAGAAAAATCACCAAAGTATGCTCTCCCGCAGGGCTCATCCCTTAGCCACATGTGAATTAACATTTATATGTGCCGCTTTTATTTAATTGAATCTTTTGGAATTACCACCATTTCTTTTGGAATTACCACCATTTCATATGCAGCCAATATTCAATTGATATTGTGTTTGGATTAGATTTCAGTCGATTCTGAACAAAATTGTAAGAATGGTTTTACCCAAGTTATGAAACATAAATTGTAATCATCTGAAGTGCAACATGGAGAAAAAAGAAATTATTTTGTTTTGGGAGAAAAACATGTCGCGTCCCTGGATTGGAGGTCTGATGATCTTTATAACTCTCAACCCCGACCCCCTCCCCTCCTGCTCAGCGACCAGGCGACTGTAGCTAGGAATCTATGGGTAAAAATTGACAGTGATATATTCTTTCTTTCACAAATTCTGTCAGTGTCTGGAATCTGCTTCTCCCTCATTAAATCTTTTAAAAGTTTTTTGATTTGCTTCCTTAAGCGACTAGAAAAATGGTTGCCCATGCTCTTATTAATTCTAAAAATAATTAAGAGTCACTGGTAATGAGGGCCTAGGTAATGTGGCTTTCTTAATGGTCCAGTTCACCTCCAACATTTACTGCGACTGGCTATTGGGTCAAAGTTCATTTTTTGTGCATATGTGAATTTCTAGTTCTAAGTGAACCGCTCATGAATGTTAAGGAGAAAGTACCAGCTGCACCAGGGTATGCCATGTGGGAAAGAACAAGAAAAAAAGTACTCCCCTCTGGTAACAGAACCCTGAAAAAAAATACAGATTCTGAGAAACTGTGAGCTAGATTTCCAAGAGAAGCAGCTGTGCGCAGGCAATGCTATAAACGTTGAGCTCCCATTCACCAAACATGGAAATAGATAAACCAGGTCAGCTGTAAATATGAAACAATGGTGTTTCCCTTTTACATAGAGTTTTGCAACATCTCCTGCAAAGTTTGCAGATTTCATCAAGGACAAATCGACTTCTTCCAAATTAAAAAAGGTTGATAAATACTCAATGGAATTTAGGAAAGCTCCAGACCCTGTACAGATGTTAACGTGTGATTTCTCGATTGCTGTTTCAAGGTACCAAACAGGTGGTCATTTGGCCTAGATGCTGTTGATGGGTATAGTTGAAAATAAAGATCCCACATAAACCTATTTTAAACAAATAATAATGCAATTTGTTTCCTAAAGTTAATGACAGTTATTATTTCAATCATCGATTGTTTAAAGAAACTTATTTCAGGAAGCCTTTCAGTATTCAGAAGTGTGCTACTGGATTGCACTAAGTGTGTTTTACATGATTCATGTCCTTTAGTGAGATACATAATACATCGGTACTGTACAGTACTGTTCTGCACGATGTGGTTTCGGAGTCACATTTTTTTTGTAATTACTGGTTGGCTTTTACAAACACATTTCCTACATCCAATGGCAGGCAAGGGCTATGTTCAGCCCTGGTCAAAAAACAACTATCTACCCACTCCCCCCAACAACTGTTTGCTAATAATCTACAGATAATATAATTTCTAAACTCAGGAATTATAATCATACTCTGGTTGGTGTGCTGTCTTCGCTTGCCTAGTTGAACACAATGCTAGCAATATTTTTCTGGCTCATTTGGAGTTTTGTGGGTATGTCTACTTCTTGCTGAGCCCCATTTGGGTAATTTCAGGTAACCTAGGTATGGTCATGTCAAACGTCCTTAACCATGTGCAGGACCACTGTTCAGTTCTGTTGAATTTTATGCAGTTCCATAGTATATGGGACAGTGTACCTGCCTCCTAGCACCATTATCAGTATCTTTCTGATCTACGTGCTGTGGAGCTTGCTGGGGTGAAACACCAATGTAGCATGGTTTTGAACAAAGCCATGCAGTCAGCAGAGGAATAGTGCCTAAAGAAAACTGTTCTCCAATTCTTCATTTGTGAACTTGAAATTTGCACCCCAGTTCCCCTTTCCACTGTGTGTATGGCATATGTTCAACGATCTGGAGTCTATAAATATAATATATCTCCAAGATCAGCTTTTTGTTATTTTCCTTTATCAGAAGCCATTTCTAGAGTTTAGCTAGTGGGTTACTGGGGTACAGTCTTGGTAAGTGTTGTAGGACCCAGTGTCTTTCGTGATAATAATGAAGTCATTCAGTTTTGCATTCACCATTTTCCAATTGGATGGCTTCAAAGAGCTTGAGCAGATGCAGTATTAAATCTAAAGGGTTTTAGTGGGAAGAAGTCAGAGGATAGTCCAATGTTTTGCACATGTTTGGTCCTAAACCTTCATTGTGGATCTTGTGACTGGAGAGGACTGTAGGCTGCAAGAGCAATGTTTTGTGGCAAGCCAGGGGATCTTTGAGATCAGCGTCCCAGCTATGATGATTAAAAAACACACGAATATTTCTCCAATTTAAACGTCTTCCATTCAGCTGTGAATCAGAGTGGAACATTATTTCAGTGTACTGGGAGGCCTATTCTACCTGCTTACACCAGAATCCTCAGTCTATTGCTGACAATTCTCTGCTTCCCTGCCCTGATAGTTAGTGGCTTTTTTAGAGACTTAAGCACTGAGACAGGTTGAGGGAGTGTTATAGCCTTAAGAGGAAATGTATTCTAGGGAGTTTTATTATCTTGTTGGCTGCTAACCACCCAGCCAAGAGAGCCCCCCACATGCCACGTTTGAACGTCTTTTGAATAGATTTCAGGGATCTTTTCATACTTGAAACTGGTGAGCACACGCCCTGCCATCACGGATAAAGAAGTCTCTTCACGAGACGAAACGCGTCAGCTATGGTCTTCTGATTTAAAAAAAACTCAAATATAAAGATAAAGAAAAATCCATTTAAGAACTCAACGCTGGGATCTGGACATCTTCTTGTCTGCTTCTGTGATTCTGATATTGCTTGTTACAATTGTTGAATAGTGCTGATCCCTTTTGTGTGTAATATTGGTATAGGATTTCTTTCCTAGTTAAGGAGCATAGAGGGGACTTCTCCTAGGTTCTTTGCACTACCACAATACATATAGACACTTTTCATTTATCTGGCGCGGATCTCTATAGCCTCTACCCTCAATTCAATTGTACTCAGATTTCAGGGATTTATAGTTTGCTGCGGTTATCTGTTCTGGAGCCAGTTTTATTTGGATATCCACATATGTTATCAAATCTTCTGCCCTCTGAAATGGTAAGTGGTTCTCCAAGATCCTAACTTGTTCCCTTGACATGGCAACAGTCAAAACCTGGGATTTCTGCCAGTTAATTTTGACCTCTGTCACTCTTTGATATTCCTCTAGTCCCACTTGAAGAGGTGGAAAAGAGTTGAGAGAATCATCTAGCTTTACTAAGATATCTGCATTCATGGCCCATTTTGCAGACATCATTACCTATTCTTGCTCCTTTTAGAGCAACTCTTCTCACTAGCCACAGTGCCACTCTGCACTTAATATACATGTGAGCGGGATCAGATGTCTGCTTAAAAGGGTCATAATTAGGAGGATAAAATCACAAAGGGCAAGAAAAACCTACTTGGCCATATTGGTCAATTTTGGTTGTAGTTGATTGTTAATGCAGTGGTCGAAAAGGAATGTATAAAAAAAGCATGAATTGGGTTTGAGAAACAAACCAGTATAAGACCTTCTAGAAGAAATGAGTCCTAGGATCCTGCAAAAAAAAAAAAGCAAGAAATCAATGTCTAAAAGTTAGCTGAACAGGCTGTGCATGGAAAATAGGGAAAGAAATCCATTGAAACACATCCTGTTCTGGGAAAGTCCTCTTTTCAGATGCTGTAAGCTGGAAATGTCATATAAAAACTCAGGAGCGGTAACTATCTTGGCTAGTAATAGATAAAAGGCTACTTTTCAAGGAGAACTGTTGTGTAGTTCCACTATTCCCTAGGATCTGCGTGTTTGTTTTTCAACATAAACTTTGGGTGAGCTGCCTAGACTGATTTCGAGCACCCCATAGGATATGTTGGCTTGAGACCAGCTAGCTCACAATGCCATCATAAACCCCCCTAACTCTACCAAGGAGCGAATGGTTTCTGGCAACCACTGAACATGACGACCCTGACACCTCGGGGAACGTGGTAACAGATCAGAACCTCCCGCTCAGTCACTCATGTTCTTTAGTTCTCTGAGAAATATACAGAGAATACACATTGGTACGTTTTCAATATATTAATTGAACCAACGTTATCTATACTAATATAATAAAGAGAGAGACCAAACCTTTGAGGCGGGTAATCTCAGAAACCACAGCACCAATCACAACACCCAATACAGCGTTGGAAAGGGCAGTTGCAGCAGAAGGACATAGGCTATGCAGACGCCCACCATATCCATTTAAAAGGTAAATGAACCGTGCCAGCAAAGTAGTCCCTTGTGGGCGTGTCTGCATTGAGCTGTGGGCGTGTGCTCGGGGCGTGACAAACGCTGGGGGCATGTGGTACGTTCCGCCCTTCATGCCATGTCTCATATCGTGTGCTAATCTCACCCTGCTCCCTTTAAATACCCCTGCACCCCATAATCATAACCCACCCTTACTCCTTAAAATACCCCAACACCCTGAAACACTAACCCATCTTAACCCTATAAATATACCCTGTACCCCAAAACCCAAACCTATCCCTAAACCCTAAAAATACCCCTGTACCCCAAAACCCAAACCTAGCCCTGAACCCTATAAATACCCCTGTACCTCAAAACCCAAACCTACCCCTGAACCCTAAAAATACCCCTGTACCCCAAAACCCAACCCTAGCCCTGACCCCTAAAAATACCACTGTACCCCAAAACCCAAACCTACCCCTGAACCTTAAAATAACCCTGTACCCCAAAACCCAAACCTAGCCCTGAACCCTTAAAATACCCCTAAACACAAACCTACCCCTGAACCCTAAAAATACCCCTGTACCTCAAAACCCAAACCTAGCCCTGAACCCTAAAAATAACCCTGTACCCCAAAACCCAAACCTACCCCTGAACCCTAAAATACCTCTGTACCCTAAAACTCAAACCTAGCCCTGACCCCAAAAAATACCCCTGTACCCCAAAACCCAAACCTAGCCCTGAACCCTTAAAATACCTCTGTACCCCAAAACCCAAACCTACCCCTGAACCCTAAAAATACCCCTATACACAAAACGTAAACCTAGCCCTGAACCCTAAAAATACCCCTGTACCTCATAACCCAAAACTATATCTGAACCCTTAAAATACCCAAACACCACAAAACATATACATCAGTACCTCAAACCATATACCCATACTTACCTTATCCAAACATTAAAAAAACATGCTTTTACCATTCATGCATTTACAACGAATTTCGTTGTAAATGTATGCGTGGTAAAAGCATATAAAATGTAATGCCATGCGTTATAATGGCATTGCGGAGTCATGGTACTTTCGTAATGAAAGTATGCGGAGTGATGGTATGCGGAAAGAAAGTTGCGGAATAATGGGTGTTTACCCTCCCAGTGTAAGTACATTGGTGGCACAGCGGCCCACACTCCAGCAACATATTTTTTCACCACCCATTTGAAAAATGCACAGGTCTCTCTCATTGATGGCCAGCACCGACATACACTTTTAGACACACCTCCTGCCACAAGTTCTAGAATTGCGAACTTTAGAGCAGGGGAGCTACGTTCGAATCTCTGCATCAGCTCAACATCCTGTGATTCCAGGCAAATCGCTTTGTCTCCCTGTGCCTACCACAAATGAATGTGTTCTTCTGTAATGTAAATTGTGCTCATGCCATGTTGTCGAGTTCGCGCTATATAATATTGCAAGGAAAAATAAAGTAGGAAAACTCGAGTTCACACACTACTGAACGCGCACTGTTAAGTGCATCAGCAGTGCACTGTGAATCGCAGTGTTTCACAGGCCTGTCACAGATAAGAAATGCTATCAAAACGAAATCCTACAAAACAATATACTACTGGCTGGCAGCAATTCATACCCGGACAACGTCGGGGCGGGATGCTAGTTCTTGTATAAAATACAATTGCTGCGATAATCAGTCGCTGAAGCAGATGAAAGTAATTACAAGCACCAAAAGAGTAAATAGTAGATATAGTTCGACCATGGTGCTAAGACTGCATATATATGCAGGCATATAAAAAAAAAGGTTGTAATCAGGTGTACCCCTACTGTGCAAATCCTACTCTGCTTGTACCTAGAGTGTGTGATGCAGAGAATCCCCACAAAGTACAATCCAACCCCATTACCTGGCGGAAGAGAATGTATGACCCCGTTCTGATCACAAACTGGACACCCCTCACAGAGATGTCACACCACTGCATTGTTAAAGTCTCAGCATGCAGGGACCCTCGCTGTTCGATGCAGTGCATCCTCTTCTAGTCTATGAGATGCTGTTATTTATAAGAAAAAGCATCCTTGCGATGTACATACAGATTTGCAATGTTATAGATATGTAGATAGCCCTGTCGCCCTGTGGATGAATATAGAATGCCGTTTTGTACATTTGTGCGTAGAGGCCTTGTACTTGGTGTTCGAGATCTTGTGATAATGTTATGCGAAGCCAGATGTGTAAATAGACATAGTTTCAGAGAAACGAATCCAACATTGTCATGCACGCGAATATGTGCAAAAGGTCACAGCAGAAATGTTATTGTGAAAAAGAGGACTGCGTAAGAAATGAGCAGCTTTGCATCCTAGGCCTAACCTGGGTACATAACAGAATGGCATATTCAAGCAATGGCATTCTGCGAAGGGCACACACTGCTGCCTTCTATGAGTACCAAAAACGTGCCCTTTTTCTCCTGAAAGGTGCAAGTCTCTGGGAACACACCTCCTCCCTAGTGAGTCTTGCTCCAACATGTTGTAGGAGTATGTTCCATACGTGAATTCATGCATCATGTAGGCTTTATTTATGTATGTGTGCATTTTTTGGATTGTTTTTAACGTGCTACTCTGTTTGTTTCAGCGTGATTATAGTTTAGAAATGAAATACAGTTTAATGAACGAAAGGAGGATGAGTAATTGTGTCTGATGTTCTGCAGTCAAAACCTCTCTTACGTATGGGGTTCAGTTAAATCAAGCTTAAATAGCAGAGTTTTCAGGTGTTTCTATAAACACGTTGATTGCATTAGGAGCATTCAAAAGTCTGGGTCTGTTTACACCATGGTCTGCTTATAGGTTTCACATTCCTGAGATATTGTCGATTAATGAGATGGGCAGACATAGAATGAATGTTTCTGTTTGAGACACAGTAGCATCCCAGTTTCAGCAGGTATCATCGGCTGTTGCTCCAGAAGAATTTATGAACAGTTCACAAATCTTAAATTTCATTCTAACGTTTGTATGAATCTAATGAGATGTTTTAAATGTGGGGTTGCTGCAGTACTTCTTCCAAAGATTTATGCACATTATGACTGGTTGGTTCTGTAATCTTTGTAACCTACATCCTTTTCTAACCTACATCTAGTATCCTCACGAGCTCATCCTGGGTGAAATTACTCTAGGTAAGGTATGACATGGCCAAAACTCTTATCTGTTCAAGTTGATAGTTGGTTTGCATATCAGGGAGAGCGGAAAATGGACTCTCTCGACCGCGGTTTAGAACATTGACTATGGCAGTTTGAGTGCTTCCTGCAGTCTTGAATTCAGACTTGAGGAATGTGTTTAAGTTCCACATATGTTTAAGTTGTTTTGTCACACCTCTTTCTGTGATTTTCCTGGGGAAAGTGAGGTTGGAAATGGACCAGTATTTTGCCAGTATCTTCTGGTAAGTGGATTTATTTTCCAACATTGAGTAACTGTAACATGCTTTAAATAGTCTGGTTCGACTCATGGCTGAAGGAGTAATTTATTGTATTTGTTGTATCTGTTGTGAGAGGGGGAGGAGTTGTTTGTGAGGTCTCACCTACGCAGCGCGCATACGCTGCATAGGAGAAAGACCTTTAGCCATCAATGCGCCTTTTCAGCCCAAAACGTGCATTCATTGCATTGCTTTTAATGGCAACGTGTGCATGTCTGGCGATTCCCTTGTGGGAGCGAGCTTTGACACCATATGTTTGTAATTAACTTGCAAACATATGGTGCCCCTGCTCGTTCCCAGGCGGGAAACGGGCGCATGCCCCCTCCTGTCTTCCCTCCCCGTGCTGCCTCCTTCTTTAGCGCGAGTCGCGTGCACGTGTTTGTTTTCTTTCATGGCGCGCCTGTGCTTGTTCATATCTTCAAGTGTCTGGAGGCTTCTGGATGTTTTCCTTCGTTTGCCTGGAAGTGGCTCCCTCGCTGTGTGCTGCTGCCTGTCCTTGCGTGTTTGTGTGCCGCTTTTTGTTTGCCTTCATGTGACAACTGCGCGCGTGTGCGTGCATGCGTTGCACGTGTGTACGCAGTTCTAAGGTCCTTGCTTAGAGTTTGGGTTTGACATTGCTGTAAGCACAGTTTTTGTTGTCTTGGTTTGTCCGTATTCCTCTGTGTCTTTGTGTTTTACGCTGCTGTGTTTATCGTTGTGTTTGTGGGCTTTTGCTCCTTCCACTGCCAAGATCCTGCGCTGCGGGGGCACTCCGAGATATGGGGGTGGGCGGGGAGGCGGGTGGACACTGGAAGACCCACCATTGGCATAACATAATTTGGTATCTGCAGATTCCACCACGCTACCTCTATCAGCGGAAACGATGGAGGGGGAGCTCCTTTTCAAATGCCTTTCACTAATTTGTGATTTAGGGCCATACACTTTTTTGAACACACTAGTGGGTACCTAAGTTCCATGGATGACTGAACCCTGTGCAGAGAAGCTTTATATTGTAGCAGGAAAACTTAAGACCATGTACTTCCTCAACAAAACCAGATTGTAGAAAGGAGAGTGTGTGGGGCATAACATTCGAAAAGTATACTTGACAAATATTTTTGAAATTTTACGTTTACTTTTTTAGATAACTGGAGATAAGGTGGAGTGCGAATAATCACATGGTTTTCAGTCAAGTGCCAGAACTGGGACTAAAAACCAAGATTTTAAGCTCCAAGCTCAGAAGCGTTGTACTAGCGCCTAGTTCACAACTCCTTCTCCTCGGTTTGCGAGCTCCATCGCTCCCTCTTTACCATCTTTCCCTCCTGCCGCTCTAGTTTTCCCACCACCCCTCCCCTCCATGGTTCCCACCCTCGCTTCCTCCACAGCCGTCATCGTGCGGGGAAGGCAGCAGCATTCCTTGGATGTCAGGGGAGCGCGGCGAATTCCAAGCTGCACTTTCTCTTCATTAGGAGGAGAAAGTGAGGTCCGGGGTATGGGGGTCACCTGAGCGCACAGGTGCAGCATCTCGCACGGTGGGAGGGGGCCGGGGACCACAGTGCCAGAAGGGCCGGGGACCAGAGTACCTGAGGGGCAGGGGGCAGATATTTCTACCCCAGGTTCCCAGGACCACGCCTCCATATTAACAGATGCCCCCGCCGGCGGGTTCGTTCCAGATTTAGGAGTAGGGCCGGGCCCGGGTGTGCCAGGCCACATTTAGACGTATTGCCCCCATCCCAGCCGAGCCTGAAGGCCTTCAGTCCTGCAACGGGGTTGTTTGTCACGCCATTGTTTCACCTTACCTGCTCTCTCTCGCTCTCTCTCTCTCTTGCAGGTGCCTACTCTCCAACATGCACTACTGCTCCCCAGAAGGTGCACTTGCATTTACACCAGCACCATGAATGCTCCCAACAACACCATCACCGCACCTGTGCCCATGGCACCAGCATCACATCCTCTTCCACTGGCACCAGTACCACACCCGGTCCCTCACCCAGTGGCATCATCATCCCACCCTCACCCAGTGGCACAAACACCGCCCCCTCACCCAGTGGCATCACCATCCCACCCTCATTCAGTGGCACAAGCACCGTCCCTCACCCACTGGCACCAGCAGCATACCCTCGCCCACTGGCACCAGCAGCACACCCTCGCCCACTAGCACCAGCATAGCGCCCTCATCGAGTGGCATCAGTGTCGCAGCCTCACCAAGTGGCATCAGCACCGCACCCTCACCTTCACCCACTGGCGCCAGCACCGCACCCTCACCCAGTGGCATCACCATCGCACCCTCACCCAGTGGTAGAAGCACTGCACCCTCGCCCACTGGCACCAGCATCACATCCCCGCCCTCTGGCACCAGCAGCACACCCTCACCCACTGGCACCAGCAGCACAGCAACCTCCGCTGGCAGCATACCTCGTCCGCTTTCACCCTCTTGGAACACCACCACACCAGGACCCAGTGGCCCCACACTCCCCTATACCCACTGAGAGCAGAGCCACGCTGTGCCCCCTGGCACCAGCACTTCCGCACTACAAGCCCTCGCGCTAGCTCACACCTACACGGACCTGCATCCAAACCTGCTGGTCCCAGCATCGCATCTGCATCCACAGAGTGGCACTGAGATGAGCACCGCAGTGACACCATCACCGCACCCGCATCTTCTGGCACGCGCATTGCACATTGAGTGACACCCAGGATATAGGTCTGCGGAGGGGCCCAGGCAGACAACTCCGACCCTCCCCTGCCACTGCTCCTCCATTCCTGCTGCCATTTCCCGTAGTCTCTCATGTGGTCAGCTGAACCAGTGTCTAAGTGGCGTGCAGGGATAGGACCAGGGCTCGGTTGCCATCTGACCCCCCGCCCCCTAGTGGAAGTGATCTCCTTACACTCCTTTGAGCTCTGCAACACCCCTCCATCAGTCCCAGAGGAGCGGTGGGACAGCCCCTCCTCTCCTGCCCTAGAGCCATCGGGTGCTGCCCATTCTTTGTGCCCATCAATGCTGGCTTTAGTATTACTTGCATTTCTCTAACCCCAACGTGAGCAAAACGATGGCATTTTCTAGAGTCCCTACACCCATCCTCCAATCTAGCAGCCACCACCAAAGTGAATACAACAGGTCTATTTAGAAACGTGGTCACTTGAAAATCGTGCACCCTAAAAAAGCTGTTCGTGTCCTATATTTAATTTGAAAGCATTTCAGATCCCAGTTAAACCATAACCAACAGGATCTCCCTAATCCCCTTACGGGTGATGGCTGGGCTTGTTGTTGGAGTTCAGCGCCCGCAAACAGTGGGATTCTCAATATTGACCCTGACCGCTTGTTTGTTTGGGGGCACAGACGTCATTGTAATATTTCCCCACTGGAAGCACTGGCGCTAAGGTGCCTGGTTTGCGCAGTTACTTCCTGCTCGAAGCTCTACCTTATGACGCTGTCACCTTCTGAAAGCTATGTGGTTTTAAACACACATCCAGGGAAACTGCTGTGATGTAGACTGCTTCCGGTGTCCCTAACACAGTACAGAGCGAACACTGTCATACAGCTAGTGTTGAGGATTTGGTGGCAGCTGCAGAAAGCACAATCTTTCACAAGGGCTGGATTTTTTTTTTAGTTCATTTTGGTGGTCGAAATTCATAATTTCAGCATCCGTAGCACATGGACACACCAATGTTGGAACAGCCCTTGAGGTGGGACCTCAGCCACAGAAGGTGCTACCACCCTTTGGGGTTTCGTTGGTGAGTCTCACGTTAGGTGCCTAATTCATCCTGTAAACACAGGGCAGCACCTTTCTAAAATATAGATGTTGCGGCTACTGCCCCTTATTGCATGTTATTTGATTGTTTCACATGCTATAAGTTTCCCTAATCCATAACCCCCTTCTTGAGTAAGCCTTGACAGTTCAATTTCATTACCTCTTGAGATTTACTAGCCAGATGGGAGACTTTGGCACTTCTAAGCATTGCAGCAGTACCTACGGTATGAGGCACCATCAGAAAATGGCAACTTGTCACTTTAGAACTGGCCAGTAATGACCAACTGTCCCCAAGGTGTGGAAAAAAGAACTGACAGCTCAACACTGAGCATCAACAAGCAATAGACGATTCTTCTGGAATTAATCTCAGGCACTGGTGAACGCTTAGGGCCACATTCCATTTCTTTGGGGGGGGTTTGTCCACAATGCCAGTGGACCGAGACCAACCATCTTCTTTCAGTTTTGGTCCTGCTCCAATTGAGACTTTGCAGCGTAACCTCCCAGACCAGGTATCCTCTTGATGGGAACATAAGCAATGCCTCCCTTGCTTTGGCCTTTTTAGGTGTTGTCCGTGAGGTATAGTCCGTGAGGTATAGCTTGAGTCCTGAGGCACAGTGAGCAAACAACCCACGTCTGGGCGTACCCATCCTACTTAGTGCATCTAATGTTGGAAGGAATGGTTGAATTATTTTTAACCGCTGTTGATTGTTTAGAGACACATACTAGCCCATACTTTTTCTGCCACTATGCCATTCTAGGCAAATGCCAGCTATGTTCAGTCAGGCATGGACCTGCTTCACCACAAACAGTTCGGTCCAACTCCTAGAGTACCAGAGCCTCCTAGGGCAGTCTTGGCCAATGCTGATTGTACCCCAGCAGTACCAAGCTCAGCTGATATGGGTGGCACTGTACGGAAGTGCACCTTTTTGCCATTCTCACCCCCTTTTTTAGGTCTCGCCTACGCAGCTCGCATGGGATGAATAGGAGGACCTTTAGCCATCGCTCTGCTCTTTTTGGAAGCACACACTTGTGCTTGTGGCGGCATCCAGCTTGCGGGAGTGAGTAGGGGCGTGCCATAAGCACGAGTGCATTGCTTCCAAAAAGAGCAGACTGCACGTGCACACCACTCGTACACTCATAACGAGCTGAGCTCGTCATGAACAATGGGAATCAATGATGGTCAGCGCACAGGGTAAATCTGCACTGCACCGATGGTGTTAACATGGTTAAAGCAAAGCGCAGGTGCCGCGATTGTAGCAAAAGTAAACAAGTAGAAACAACCATTGGCATAGCCAATAGGTCTCACCCGTGGCTAAACACTCGTAAGGTCCCAAAGGCGAGACCTATTATCTATTCCAATGCTTGTTTGAAGCATGTGGCAGAGTAGGCGTCTATAGATGAATTGGAATGGAAATAAAAAACTGCAAAAAAAAATACTATATATAGGTGATGGCTAAGACAACATTGATAAATAATATTCCTGTACTTGCCTGCAAGACCAAATCATTAACTGTTGGTGCATAACCTTTTAGGTAGTATTTGCTGAATGTGTTTGAAGCCATATTGAGATCCCTTTGTATTAATATCTATGTGTGTTATCTGAAATTTAGTAGATTCATACCTCCCAGCGTTTTTAGAATCCACAGAGCATGTGAACAGTTTTCAGTGCATACATTCTTCAAATGATACAATTTCAAAAGGAGAGGGAGTCGTTACTGAGTACTGAAGCGTTCTTTTGTGGAGAATAATAATGTTTAAGAGAGGATATAGAATTCGAGACAGATGAATAGATTCACAAAAAGTGTCTGGATGTCGAAATAGCATCAGAAGTAAATGTGGTGAAAGGTGTGTCGGCACATTTAACCTTTTCTCTCAACCGTAAACACATTTTCAATATAGAGAAACACTGATTGTATACCATTGCTCAGCCCCCAAACACTTCATCTGCCAATTTTATGAAAGCATTTGCTTGTATTTCAGAATTTAAACAATCATGCAAAATGTTTGTTAATACCCTCAAATTGGATGGCTTGAATATTGGTCTTAGCAGTTTATACGTTCATTTGGAAAACCAATATTCTCAATCTTAAGGCTACACCTACAAGGTTGGCAGATCTACATGCTAGCAGGCTTTAGGTTGATTTGTTAAACCTGTTTTGTTAGGGTCACTGCTTGTCACTTGCTATGCCAATAAGACCCTCTACCAAACCCGTGTTATTAGTATTTCAATCCAGTTTGAATCAAAACTATTGGTTCCATTTTTGTACAAAGTTTTTTTATAGGGGACCTTGCTATCCAGGAGCGGAGTTATTTATAGAAAACAACGATCACTATTAGGTGGCAAAATTACACTACATGAACAACAAGTGGACGAGAAGAGCAAAAGAAGTAGGTTAGATCAACCTGGATCAGGTCTGTGCTTTAAGTACCTTGCAAAAGGCGAGTAAAGCTAATCAACATGGTATATGTTTTGGTCACAGAGATGAGCATGGGTGTTAATGGTGCTAAGAATAATTTTAAAAGAACTAAGGGTATGGTGTCCTCATCATATACATGTGAAAGGTCTGGACCACTGATGTGATGTAGTTATTGTGAATTTAGTGGTTTCAACTTTTGTAGAAGGTGAATGTGATGAGAACTGTATTTGGTGAGTTTGGTGATATTGTCATGGATTGTAAATTGTAAAATTGTAAATTGATACTTGTATAGCGTACTACTCACCCGCAAGGGTCTCAAGGCGCTTGTACGAATACCGCTGTGGAAACCATCCTGGCTTTCCCTGTGAGGCGTCTACTCCTGGGCACCCCCAAGGTGGAGGCCAGGCATCCTTAGCGTTGTGGGGGCCGTTGTGGAGATTAAGCAAGCTATTGCCCAGAGTTGCAGAGTGGGACTCCATGAATGGAATAGGCACAGAGGCAAGATTTATCAGGTCCGTGGAATTTTTGAGCCCAAGACCCGCCGAGGGAGGGAATTGAACCCTGGTCCCGGGCTAGACCTCTGCATCAGGGTCTGCCGCTCTAATCATTGAGCCACACTTCTCCATGATTATGGGTGCTAGTTGAATATATAGCTAAGAGATCTGTCTGAGGGAATGAGATTAGGGGATGTTCCTAGAGGAAGAAAGGGAGAGGCGGAATAACTATTCCTCTATTTTGTGGATTCCTGTTTCTGAGCCACTTGAGGTGAGGCAGTTGATTTAACTCTAGGACTGAATTTGTACTAGCCATGAGGTATCTTTCCAAGGTAGATTTGGGACTTTTCTTGATATTTTTTGTATTCTTTTATTTTTTTAAAATTTATTTTTACTGAGTTTTATATATCGCGAACATGATCTGGTATTGGGTATCAGAGCGCTTTACATGGCATCAGTTATGTTACATGAGGACACACTTTAATTTTTGTTAGGCACAGGGAGATTAAGTGATTTGCCCAGAATCATAGGATGTTCATCGTCATTGCCGAAACTCGAACCTGCTTCTCCAGATTTGAGGTCGACCGCCCTAGCCGTTAGGCCAACTCCTCTCCCCTATTTAAAGACTGCTGGGTGTCGCAGAGTAGCTTGAAATTTGCCACCTCTTATTTTTGGTAGGTAAGATCCAGAATGTATGTAGTAATCCTACGTTGACAATTTTTTAAGTGGAAAAAAAACACATGTTGTACTTGGCCGTTCTGGCAGGTTCACCCCTAAACATTTTGCTTTTATATGTGACTTGGTGTTGCTTGTTTTTGGCTTCTGCGCACTTTTACACTGTGTCCCAGTGTAAAGTGCGTGCGCACTCTGAGTGCATGTGGTGAGATTGTCCTGCCCTCCCATAGGAATGCATGGGGGATTTTTGTGTCCATGACGGTTCCTGATGTTTGGGGAGTGCAGGGGCGAGTTTGGTATGTGCGGACTCATGTGATTAAATGCTGCGCGATGATGGGCGCAGATTTAATATGTCTGGTGTGGAAGTGCCACTTCTAGAAGTTGGCCTGTCTGTGTAATAAATGTGAAGTCACTGTCTGACTTGTGATTGGCTGGAGCTGGCTGGTGTGCCTGGCTCCAGGAGTCAGGATGGGTCTGCCCCGGGGATGAATGGAGAGATCTGCATGTTGATGGCAGGGAGGAGTGCACCTGGGACATGAATAGGGCTAGGCTTTCCCTCCACAATGCTGGCTCCGCCCCCTGTGGTGCGTCTGATGTCCCTAGCCTGTCCTGTGAATGGGGAGAGGGGCTGAGCACAACAGAGTGCTGCAAAACTAGTTGCATCTGGTTTTTCCTTAACCCTGCAGCCTGAGACAAAGGGAATATGTGTATAAAAGAGGGGCTGTGACCCATGAAACTGTCTCTGTCTGATCCTGACTTGAGGGGGGCCTGCTGCTTCTGCTGGGCGCCAGGAGGAACCGCCATTGGGTGCTGCCTCCCAACCTGGAGGGCCCTGTGAGCTGGCCCCTGGGCCCAGCCTTTGCCCCCTCCTTGCCTGCATTCTAAAAGGACTTTCCCCTGGACTCTGTTCTCCAAGCGCCGGGAAGCGCTAAAACTTAATTGCCAAGAAGTGCTGGCCTTTTGGGCCGAGAGCGCTTCAGCTTAGAAGGAACTGCAGCACGGAGCTGCGAGTGCATTCCCGAGGGATTCCCCGGCGCAGGGATCCCCCTTTTCCTCATTTTTGGCGCGGGTGCCACCCCGCTCATTTGCCGTATTTTATTATGTCCGAGGCGGGTGCCCACCCCGCCAGGGACGTTGCCATTTAGGCGGGAGCCTACCCCGCATTGCCCAGAGCTAAAAGAATTCAACGCCGCGGCTCGGGTGCCGGAGAGCGCCGAAACCGGAAGTCAATCCGAGTATTGCCTGAGGTGGGGCGGGACTTCCGTTTTCCCGAAGGAAGCCCCGTGCCCACGTTACCACCCGGAAACAAGGAGAGACGTGCCGGTCAAGAGCCCCGTAGTGCAGCTGAGGGGCAGAGAAGTGCTGCGGTCGCTGGCGGGGCTCCCGTGTTGTGAGGAGAGCCCCGTGTCCTGCAGTAGCTGTGTAGGTGAGGCGGAGGGGGCCTGAGGCACATTGCCGGTGCCTGCCCCCGCCGCGGTGAGAGGAGACGCGCTGCACTCCCCGCCAGAGGGAGCCCAGAGGAGACTTCGCCCCATGCCAGACCAACCCGGTGAGTAGGGTCTGGGTCTGGAGGCGAGGCACATTGTCGGTGCCTGTTAGAGGCAGTTTCTTTTGGTGTAGAGCGGCCCCGGTTGGCAGAGGGCCGCTTCCCCAGTGTGGCAGCATTTTTCTTGATAGTCCGAGCCCACGAGGCTCGAACGATTGCGGGGTCATTTTGTATCTAGAGCCCACAAGGCTCCAACATCAGGGGGCATTGTTGTAGTCCGAGCCCGAGAGGCTCCAACGTTGTTTGGCCGCACATTTGTTTCAGAGCCCGCGTGGCTCCCACATTGTTTTGGGGGCACTGCTGTTTCTCCAGAGCCTCAGAGGAGGGCCAGGGTGCACGCTGGTGGCCAGGCCCAGTCCCCCAGCTGCCCAGTACTTGGTGGGCAGCTGCATTGTTTAGGCCTAAGAACCCTTGCGCATTCTTTTTTGGCTGCCTGCGCAGCCCAGCCCTGACATTGTGGACAAAGGGCATTTCAGCCCCCTGAGAAGCCAAGTTGGCCTGGGGACAGTTTCCTGTGTTGTGCCCTTGCTTGGGGTACATGGTTATGCCTTATGTGATTTTTGCACAATGTGATGACCTACTGTGCTAGAGAGAATACTTGCCTAATGTGATTTATGCATAATATCTAATGCCTTTTTGCCTATACCTCTAAATGTGTTTTCATGCTTAGGAGGTTGTTTTCCTAGTATAGGTTATGCTAGTAAGTTCATGGTTCCCTGCGTGATATATGCCTAAGGTGTTTAGGATTGCATAGTGTGTATCTACCTTCTACCAGTGATTACTGGTTGTGTGCTACAGTTGCTTTTTTGTGCTACAGTTATCCTATGTTCAAAGTGCTATTTCTACTAAGTGCTGATTCTGACAGTGGTCCACGTGGCCCTGTCCCATGTATATAATCCCCTGTAAATACTGCCCAGTGCCAGTTGGCACAGTGTAATTATGTGATTATGATCTAATGTGTTTATGGTAATACATAGGCTATTTTTATATATAACCTTGTGTTGAGTTCCTTTTTGTGGTGTACCTAGTGTGTTGCTGCTGTGTGTGTGTGTGTTGCGCAAATGCTTTACACATTGCCTCCGGGATAAGCCTGACTGCTTGTGCCAAGCTACCAAGGGGGTGAGCAGGGGTTATCTTGGCGTGTGACTCCCTTGCCCTGACTAGAGTAGTGGTTTCTGCCTGGCTTTGGCACAAGCCTTAGCCAACCAGAAATCGCCGTTTCTAACAACACATCTCGAGCGTAGCTAGATATTAAGAAACTTCCTGAATCTGTAATTATTGAAAGTGGCCTGAATCCTGGGGTGGAGATTAAAGGCAGTGGGGCAGGCTGGGATTTGGACCCGAAAAGGTGCAGCCATCTTTCTTCCTGTTGCTGTTTCTGACGAACTGAGAAAAGATCACGTATAGGATGCTACTCTGATGTTTCTGGTTGAGGTGAATGTTGGCACAGCTCTTAAGTGGCGAAGTGAACAAAGCATTTAGCCTTGGAGTCCAGTTGTGGGACGTTTACGGACTTCAGCAAAGGGCTTGTGACATCGTATTTCAGGATGTCCATGATAAGGTGAGTCAAGATTTTGGATTCTTTAAAGATATTTAAAAGGTATTTAGGGAAATCTAAATACACAGCTGAAGGAAGTGAGTTTTTCAGGGCATAAGGGAATGAGAGACAAGACATTAATTCCCATGGAGTTCGATCCCTGCAACAACAACAAAGTGAAAGTAGACTGAGGGGGAAACGCATTACTGTGCTACCCCTCTATGAAATATTTATCCTGAGCGGGTGAGGTACATTAAGATTGTGCTGAGTCAGAAAAAACAGACAGACGTCATAACAGATATTTATGGCTATAACCACAATCCAAAATCGAACTTGATGCATAAGTTCTTCCCCACACTTACAGGCACAAGGTAACAGGCACACCAACTAAAAGAGCAGAATGATAGGCCCTGGAGCTGCTTGCAACTCTAACTTATTACATCAGTTTTGTCAGAATTAAACTTACGCCAGCTTGTGTTCATTCATTCCCAAGGCTCTGCAAACCATTGTTGGAATGTGGAAGAAGTGTCACCCGCAACCCCATCCAAATGGAAAAGGACTTCGGTGTTATTTACGTGTTTATTAATGTTGAACCTAGAAAACTACATAAGGCCAGCAATTGACTCAACATGTAGGGAAAAATCTGCATGACAGGAACAAACCCTTAAGAGCACTACATATGGTAGCGGAGGAATGGAAGCAGCTTGTTAAAAAAAAAAAATCTTAAATATTTTAGTAATGTGTTTCCTCGCTCACCGAAAGTAAACAGCCCTGTATGTCTTGGTAATTTGTTGGTAGGTGAAAAATAAATACTGCAACAATAGTTGTAGAAACTATATTATACATTTAGGATCAAGGAAAAATAGAAGTTACTTGCCTTTAAATATGAATTGCAAGGAGGAGACATGTAGAGTCCCTGTGTGTTTGCATAATTTTTTTACATTCTATATGCGCTACTAGGCCACTTTAAAGTAAAAGATCTTTTGCGAGGAATTCCACTTTTGGAACATTTGTATTTCAGGATTCTTTCTTGTACAACAATGTTGTATTGCCATAATTGATTTCCAGTCACGCATTTCAGTTTTAATTGCAACCGTTTTCCAAAAGCAGAAGGTGGTTGCCAAGCGCAGTTTCCAAACTCCATAAAGCCACTGTGTGTCCACCACGGAGCAGAAATCCTTATCCGCTTGCGTGGAAAGTGAGGATTATAATCAGCCACTGAGCCACAGTCTGCTGAGTGGCTTTGCTTCGCTTTCCTGAGAGTGTAAGGAAGCCATGTCTTTGCAGCTTTGTGCGATTTGTACATTGCAGAACCATTTTAATAATATTTAGGATAGCTATTGCTCTCTGACATCACTGATTGAACAGAAGAGTGCTGCTTGTATTGCCTCCTCGTTTTATACTGAATGCCTGCTGGTGTTTGGCTCCTTATTGCAGGTAGAGGACCTAAGCAGAGAAATCCATGAAAGAAAAAAGAGGGAGAAGGCGAAGACTGATGTGGCGGTGCAGACAGAAGACTACACTTCATGGTCTCACTCTGGTAGGATTCTTTAGAAGAGCAGAAAGCGATTCACCAACACACCTCCTATTCTATAGCTTTCATTGCTGCTGCGAGGACACAGACATGGCCACTAGGAGATATCAAAGTAGAACTGTTAATTGAGGTAGTAATGAATTCGCAAAGTGATTAATTGAGGCTGAAATTATTTAGCAAAATGAGAGGCAGCAGAAACTAATTTGCATTCAAATAACTAGTACTAACGCACACTTACTCATTTAGTACTGCAGCCCAAAAGAAATTATCCATTTCAATACCATTGTACAGCACATCCAGCTTGAGAAACCACTATTTACAGATTCCATGTGCAAAATACAGGAGAGAAGTAACTTTGCTTACATTCACAGGGCCTGTTTACAAGATTCTATCTCACTGCACAGGTTAAACCCAGTCTGCTTTGGTTAGGTGCTTGTCTTCATAAACACTGCATGTCATAATCCAGATATTCAGATCGGATGCGAGTAGCGGAATAGGCTGTCTATTACCATTGTGGGGGAGGGGTGATCATAACCCACTCAAGGCCCATCCTGTTTTGAGTCCTGGGCTGTTTCCACTCTCAGCAATAATAATAAATTGCATTACACAGTTCGCATCTGCATTTATAATATTTATTACTGATTATCTGCTCCCATAGCGTTGAGTAATAAAGCTGGTTCTCATATACACAGTGTATGAGTGTATTCTAAATAGTAATTTTCATTCTATCTTTTTCTGCTGTATCTTTGGGGGGAGTGCATAACCTATGTTCACTCCTGTAAACAATTTGTGGATCTGTATTACCTAAAGTTATTTAGGAACCACCTGAATCGTGTCATCTCCTTAACTGATCTTAGTATTTAAACCTTTGCATTATTTTGTCTACTCTATCAACTGCATTTATTTGGTATCTCAAGTTTCCCGTTTTTTCATACATTGTTTCCTTACCTATCCCATCCAGTGGTTTGTTAAGCAACGCTCCATTACATCTCACACCAGTCAAGTAATATTTAATCTTTTTAAAATAATATCTACAAATATTTAAAAGCCATTGCTCCACTCTCGTCTTGATACCCATGTCACTTTACACTTGACCATGCATGTTCACACAAATTCATGCTGGGAGGGATTCACTGTAGTGGGAACCCCCTACTAACTTTGATACATTTTTTGGTTGAATATTTCCTTCTTTTCCCATTTATTATCCTCATTCGTTGCAGTTTCTAGATTCTCTTAACTATGATCAGAGGAAGAATTTAATTTCAAGCAATGGCTTTACCCCTTGCCATCTTTTATCAACTAATGCCAAGTCAAAGTGACTTTAATTCGGCTGCCAATAGCCATAAAAGTAATTCAAAATTCAGCATTGATGGAGTTTAAAAATAATAAAATTGAAAATGTAAAATAAAAATAGATGAAAGCAGCATTGGTAAAAATAGACTTTAAATTACAAAACGGACACTGCATTAGCAACCAGGAAAGAAAACCTAGTACATGAGGCAGACAATAAGAACAAGCTATCTAGTATGTGAGGAAATGGTCCTCCTGCGAACCAGCCACATTCCACCCAAATATTTAGCTACTGCACCAGCATATAATGGCCAACAATCAGATCTAAGTATGCAGAGGGCAGTGCTATTACTTCTCGTGCCTACCTCTTTACATAGAGGCGAGAGCCAAAAAGAATGTGCACGAGCATACACAGGACACGCCAAAAGGACATGGGGGACTTCGAAGAATTACAAATACGGCAAACCAGGGATTCTGAGGCCACCCATTTGGAAGTAAATGATTTTAATATTAAGGTGCCCACTCTTAACTGAAAGTACAGTTTCCTATCCATTGACACTGTAATCGTGTTTCCAAACTGTTGATAGACACAAAATGATTTAAAGTCAAGGAATTCACCATTCAAGGTAGCACTGGCAGCTTTGTGGGTTTCGTCAGACAATGTTTTTGACCAATAGGTCTTTTTCAGAGGTTCTTTGGAAGGGATTAAACCCCCAGAAATCGACTAGAGCTATGGAAATAAGTGAGCGTTTGAAATAATTAAGCCAATGAATTTTGTGAAAATGGTCTGATTTAATAATGTCCTGAAGTGCAATGCTATAATGACCTAATTCAGGAGTGGACCAAAGGCGCCTCCAAAACAACAGCGTGCGCAATCTGCAATTGTCTTCTGCCCTTTTTACACCCATATCTAAAGTCAGGGGATGATGGGGATTGCTTGTTGGAAAATGGTCTTAGTGACTTATTCTCAGATTTAATTAGCCCGTCAATGTTAGCAAAACCCCACAGCTTTGCCCCGTAGAGGGCGGAGCCCAGCCCCTTCGCCTCATAAATCTGAAGGGCCGGTGCTATCTGTTTGCTGAAGGAGGCTAGGCGCTCTATGGAAATTGCCCCTACTATCTGTGCCGAATCACCGCTTCACTAACACGAGGCTTCCAAGACATGGTAACACCAGAGCAACACCCAGGTAGACAAAGGAATCCACCCTCTCTAGAGGGTGTGGGTTAAAAAAAAATCAGTTTCATCTTTGCAGTGTTGATTGCCAGCCCGAGAAAAACTCACCAAAATTATTCAGGAGTCTTTGGCATCTGCTCAGTGTCTTGGAAACCAACAGGGTATTGTCAGCAAAAGGCAGAATGTAGGGTTTCATATTGCCAAAGAGGTGACGTCGGTGTGCGGTAAAGTTAAACAATGTACGATGTCATTTAAGAGCAGCGAGAAGAAGGTTGGACCAGGCAAACTGCCCTGGCGAACACCTCTGGACACTGGGACTCTCTCTACCACCTCATTCTGCATGCCTTAGTCAATTCTAGCATAATTCATATCATGTTAAGCTTATTACGATCGAAAATGAGTGGGGGCATACCCTCGTCATTAAGTACTTGCCAAAGTTTTAAACAAGGGTCTTAGTCAAAGGCTAATTTTAAATTTACAAAGCCACCGTAGAGGTTGCCGCTGTCAATTACAACTGTCTTCCAATAAATTAACAAAAAAATACAGGACTTGATCAATGGTTGACACTCTTTTCTGAAACCCAGCCTGTAAAGGACTTAAAATATTATTTTCATCTATCCGTTCCTGGATCTTAAATAATTCATAACATCTAAAAATCTTTTGCTTGTGGTCTTTTTGGCTAATCAGCCTATAGTTACCTGGCTGGGACCTATTTCCTTCTATAAAATTGATAACACAATGGCGTCTTTCTAGGAATCAGGAATCGAGGCTCCACTTGCTATGGCATTACCAAGAATAAGAGTATATTTAGACCATGCTTCAATATCGTGATAAAAAATGGCAGCAGGGAGAACCTACCTCTTGAAGTGAAATTAAGAGAATCTAATATGTCAGATATATCTAACAGACTTGTAGAGCCATCATAATAGAGGTTCTTAAAGTGGCCAAACCACTCTAAGTAGAGACATAGTTGTGGGGTTCCAAAGTGGCAGTGTTGCCGCCCTTCAATACCGGTTTCCAGAATTTGTTAGAATCCCTATATGAGGAAGCGTCTTTAGATCCTACCACATCTCCTCATCCCAGGCCTTTAGGGCTTTTTTGCATTAACAATGTGCTTTTTATACACATTCCTACAGATACAAATTTGGCCTACGCCTTTAGCCTAGTGGCCTGTAACACTAAGCTTTTAAGCCATCGGCATTCCCCATTGAATCTCGCGCTAGATTTCTTAACTGGATATTTTGATTTTGTGACAAATAGTAAAATATGTTAAAATGTGTTACACGTTGCTATGTCAAATACAAATGTCCTTGTAGCCCTCGCCAATAGGGGCACCATTGTGAATTTTAGGAAACATATCCTACAAATCCTGATTTACAACGGTGAAAATGTACGGATAGCCAGCTATTTGTCGCCAATTCAAACGGCGCATGTCAGATGTAAGTTTGAGATCCCTGGTTAAGGGGGAGGGGAGCAACAACAAGCCCCCTGGTTTAATGATGACCTTAAGAAATCCAAGAAGATCTGTCGCACCCTCGAGAAAGCCTGGCGAAAAAACCCAACCACTGACAACCTGGCCACTTTCCAGAACGCCACCCGCAAACACCACCAATTGATCCGATCCACCAAGAAATCAGCATTCAAGGACCGACTTGACAACAATGCCCACAACAGCAAGGAACTATTCAACATCGTCAAAGAGTTTACCAACCCCACCGCCGGCACCAATGACATTACTCCATCCCAAGACCTCTGCGACTCTCTGGCCTCATTCTTCCACAACAAAATCGCTGACATACATAACAGCTTTGGAGACCAGCCCACCCACCCAACCTACCTCCGTACTAAAACCCCCCTCCAACAACCTTTAAGCTTGGAACCCGATCACCACTGAAGACACCATCCGCCTGATAAACACCATTCATTCAGGATCACCAACCGACCCATGTCCCCACCACAATTTCAACAAAGCAGACTCCATTATCGCACCCCATCTTCGAGACATCATCAACTGCTCCCTCAACTCCGCCACCTTCCCGGAAAGCTGGAAACACGCCGAACTCAGCGCCCTCTTGAAGAAACCTACAGCAGACCCCACTGAACTTAAGAACTACCGCCCCATTTCGCTCCTCCCATTCCCTGCCAAAGTCATTGAGAAAGCCGTCAACAGTCAACTCGCCGCCTTCCTCGAATCCAACAAATCCCTCGACCCTTACAGTCCGGCTTCCGAGCAAAATACAGCACCGAGACCGCCCTCATCGCTGCAACAGACGACATTCAAACTCTACTGGACAGCGGAGAAACTGCTGCCCCCATCCTACTCGACCTCTCCGCCGCCTTAGACACAGTCTGTCATAACATCCTTATACAACGCCTCAGCAACGTCGGAATACAAGGAAAAGCATTGGACTGGATCATCTCGTTCCTCACAGGAAGAACCCAGAGAGTCCGCCTCCCCCTTTTAGATCAGAGGCCACCGAAGTCCTCTGCGGCGTACCCCAAGGATCTTCACGCAGCCCCACCCTCTTCAACGTATACATTAGTCCCCTCGCATCCATTGCGCGCCAACACAACCTCAACATTATCTCCTACGCAGACGACACCCAGCTGATCCTATTCCTCACCAAAGACCCAAACACCGCCAAAACCAACCTACAGGAAGGGATGAAAGAAGTAGCCGAGTGGATGAAGAACAGCCGTTTAAAACTTAACTAGGACAAAACGGAAGTCCTCATCTTAGGATCATCCCCCTCTGCCTGGGACGACTCATGGTGGCCACCGTCCCTGGGCAGCGCACCCAAACAGACGGACCACGCACGTAACCTGGGCTTCATGCTGGACTCCTCCCTGTCGATGACCAGACAAGTCAACGCCGTCTTATCATCATGCTTCAACATCCTACGTATGCTCAACAAAATTTTCCGTTGGATCCCCACCGAAACTAGAAAGACGGTCACCCATGCACTGGTCACAAGCCGACTAGACTACGGAAACACTCTTTACGCCGGATCCACATCCAAACTTCTGAAACAACTCCAACGCATCCAAAACGCCTCAGCCAGACTCATCCTAGACATCCCCCGACAAGCTCACATTTCCGGTCACCTAAAAGACCTCCACTGGCTCCCCGTCAACAAAAGAATAACGTTCCGCCTCCTCACCCACGCACACAAAACCCTCTACGACCTAGGACCCGAATACCTCAACACGCGCCTGTCCTTCTACACCCCCACCCGCTATCTTCGTTCGTCCAATCAAGCCCTTGCCGCAATTCCACGCATCCAAAGATCCACCCTGAGAGGAAGATCCTTCTCCTACTTAGCGGCCAAGACCTGGAACTCCCTCCCCACCCACCTCCGCCTCACACAGAACCACCTCTCCTTCAGAAAACTTGGTTATTTGATAAGTAAGCTCCCTCCCTCCCTCCCTCAAGCGCCTTGAGACCCTCCGGGTGAGTAGTGCGCTATACAAATTTAAACTTGACTTGAATGGTGGCTGGTACAGAGAGCTATCATTGAAAGGGTAGCAGATTATGAATGCTCTCAATCCTGTGTGTGATAACCACATCATTAACAAGTGATCACAATCCTAAATCGACCACAATATAATCTATGCGACTAGTGTGGTTACGTTTGTTAAATGTGAATGCACCTGTACAATCTGATTTAGTTTGTCCCTAATCCTAAGTTCTATTTTGAGACCTTTTAATTGAATAGCAGCCTGGGTCCATCTTTTAATTGGAGCAATTTCCAGGGATGGGACTCCCAAAATCTTTATTTATTTATTTGACAAGTTTTATATAGCGCTGGCTAGACCCGTAGGTATCAGATCGGTTTACATATGGATCGCTGCGGTTCAAGCTACAAATTACATCCGTTACCAGAGCATAGTAATACATGGACCAAAGGAAAAAAAAATGTTACAGTAATTAGTCTGGGGAGGAAGGAGATACAGCGGGGAGATGGAGAGAAATGTGCCCAATGTCCGGCTAGGTAAGTGACAGCCGAGGGGTTAAACCTGGGTCGGTCTCCTATACAGCTGTCTGGCAGCTCCACCGGACATCAGCCATGTTGCTCAGGTCTCAGCGGTTCAGAAGAACAAGGATTTTTTTTTTCATGCTTACATCAGATTACAGTAGCATAGTCGGACACAGAAGAAATAAGTCTCCAAAAAAGCAATAGAGAAATGGGGGAGGGGTGAGGAAACGGGGGGTTTGGGAAGCGATCAGTTCTGGCAAATCGGCAGTGGTATGGATGTACCACATGGGGGCCCAAGAAGTTAGAGTAAGAGGGCCCATAGCCCAGATGTGGTAAAATAGTCATTAAGTCCAGTGACAAATTCAGTCACTGCATTAGGTCATCTCGGTAATGTGGGGATACCGTGCAGCATCGCGTTCCATTCCTCCCACAGTAGTTCCTGTACTCTAGAGTGATCCATCAATGTGGTGGAGAGATGTTTGGCAGGCTTCTGCACTATTTGGTATGAAGTACATGGCTGCGGTGTGTAAAATCACAAATGATGTGGAATGTCAGGCGTCCACTATGAGAGCGCCATCTTATTTGCAGGGAGAAGAGAGTCAATAATGATAAGGTCAGTTGCGATCATTATAGAACCCAAACAACAAATGGGCAGCTGGCAAGTGATGAGTTGTGGATTTGGCACGAGTGAGGCATAGCGTTAACTCACCTAAACATGCGCACAATTAAAAAAAGAACTGGTAGTGTGCAAGCGCTGCTAGCGCGGTCACCATTTTAGGTACAGGCAGCGTTGAGGGATTGATCGCACCGCAGATCATATTGGGCTATTAAGGTAGGAAATAAATGGGTACCTGGAATAGAAAATGGCATGAGAGTCCTTGAGTGGCCATCCATTTCGGTGAGATGAGTGTGGACGGGCATCGAGGGACACTGCGGCCGCTACTACAAAGTCAGGCAGGTACAGGCAGTATCACAGGAGCTATCGCCATGAAGGGTGAATACACCGCTGATACAGCTAGGACCTGAGGGTACCGTGAGCTGAGGGGCACAAACGGCCTCCATCCACAGGAATCGGTCGATCGGCGCAGAAAGCAGATGAACCTCCAGATCGGCAGCGTCGACCATTTGGGAGCCGATGCCATGATTCCAACACAGTAAAATCTTCGGCACGAAACTCCGCCGTAACTAGTGTGAGCTGTTGGCTTGAGCGTCTCCTCCCCTGGGCCTCCACAGAGTCGGAGCTCCGGCCTTGAGAGCCGCGCAGTCCACTCACAGCAGAGTCTAGGCAGTTCAGCCTCCTCCCCCGTCGTTTCCCCGGGGAGCAGCCATGTAAGCAGAACATGTGTAAGCTGAACATCATAATTATGCAGGGGCCCAAAAGCAGTATTGTAGTCCCTCGTTAGTATAAGGTGGCATTGGGGGTAGTGTCCTTCGAGATAATCCTCTAGGGCTTGCACAGTTTTTGAAGCTAGGCCACCCTTTTCTCCTCCTGCATACATATTAAAGATAGCAAGTTGAACATTTTTATTAAACGTTAGTAGAATCCCCAGTATGTCTAAAGAGTCAATATTCAACTGGGCGATATTACAGACAAGAGAAGCTAGCATCCAAGTGGTTAAACCTTCTGAGTCTCTCCCAACTGAGCTTGATTTTGCTGGCACATAATATTAAGGTAGCCAGGTTTATAAAGAGGTCTATGCTCCCAAGTCTCTTGGAGCAAGCATATTTCATGCTCCTTAATAAATGTATTCCAGTCTGGTTGAACCAGTTTTTATCTGAGGCCAGCCACATTCCAAGATAGTATGTTTGGGAGAAGGGGCTTCACAACAGTAGGAGCAGTACTTACCTGTAAATTTGAGGTTTCAACGGCAGGTTAATTTTAATGACTGACGAAGTAGTAGTAATACTATATGTGCCCAATAATTGATGTTGTTAGGTAAATCAATAGCAAGTAAAGCCTTTAGGAAACTTGGGTAAAGTAAGGGTGATGGTGCATTGGCAGGCACTACCTTGGGCTGCCTACTATAATCTGTTAGTGTTACACATGTGGTATCTTTGAGGTCTTGGTTAAAACCCTTAAGTCAATCCACTTCACCCAAAGTTGATAGCCATCTCCCCTGCTCTGTGTGGTGGAATGTAAATCCTTACCTGACCAACAGTATCTGAACTGAATTGGAGAGTTGTTTGGAGACTAGATCTAATATTGAGAGCCACTAGGTTGTGGCCGAACACCTCGTCCTTTAAAGTGAGCTCAATCATGTCATAAATTAAATATTTGTGGGGCTCCTTAGCTCACTGAGAATATCCTCACTTCAGAGCGCCCTTTATTTTAATGAAATCTGGCACAGGTGAGGAAAAAGGGTAGGTTGTTTAATTTGAAGTCCCCAGCGGCAGCAGTGCCGACTGCAGCGGCTCTTCCCTGATCGTAAAAATGCCTATGATGATTTCGGAGAAGTATGGGCAATTCAGGTCACAACAAGGCACACAGAGGGATCTTGCCCCAAGTTCATATCCACATTGAACGTGTGCAGCTAATACTACTGCACTTTGGTAAAAATACTTTTACTCCACAACTGTAAATTGGTAAGTACTAGTCCTAGCATAGCCTGGTCATGTGGATGTTGGACGCCCATGATGAATTGCTATTTTGGGTGGACCATTAATTCTCAGTAGAGTCTAGCAGCAGCGGGGAGTTTGTGATATGAGTCTTCTGAGCAGAAAATATACCAGGTGAGTCAGAATGTGAAAATGAGCAGCTGGTTGGTACATGTTGTTATGTCAGTGTCTTGCAACCCTATTTTTTGCCTAATAAAGCTCCTAGAATATTATCATTACTTTCAATGAGCTGAGTCCGCGGAACAACAAACTGGAAGTGGTCAGAGTGGATTACTCATTTAATAACTATAACCAATGGAAAACAACACTGTATGATGTGGCTAAAGTAACATCACAATTATGTATGGATTTCTGCTGACTCATGACAAAAAAGGACCCCCCCCCTCCTCATTACCAAGTGTCAAAACGTATACTCTGCACATGTAATCTGCACTATTAATTACTCTTAAAATATAAGCTGATGAATGGCTAATATCTTTCAGTTTAGGAATGCATATTCAAGCTGTATGAAACCATTACATTGGTAATCTTGGCATCCCCTCTAGTGCCTTCATTGCACAATGTTCTCCCCTCTAACGTGACTAAGGTAAACAGATACCTACTCCTTTCCCTCTACCTTCCTGTCTTATGCATGAACTTTTTGTTTACATAAATAATATACCTTCCATTTGTCATTTTCTTTTGGACAGTAATTTTCTTAACTATTCTTTATCTCCGAATTCATCCTTGCCTCTTACTGCTAGTAAGTATAATCACTTGGACCCATCTTGTAAATCTTCATAATTTCCTCTATAATGGTGTGCTCTACTCCCTTTCCGTAGTTAAGTATGCAGTTGAAATCCTTGAACTAATCACTGAACTACATTTCAACTTGATGATTGTTAACAAACTTGGATAAAAAACTAATCGGGCCCTGATTAGCAGATTATACTAGATATCCGGTATAGATGTAGACCTCCCCTCCCACTCTGTATCTGCGATGGCTGTTATTAGCAAAGCTTCTATTACTGTTTATTCCTTTTCCATGAAACGGGGGGGGGGGGGGAATAACTGACACATGGAGTATGTTATACTTTATGTCTCTATCAGCACATCTTACACCATTGAAACCCTCCGAGTGTAGTCCTGAGTGCATCTGATTCCTTCTTACACCTCTTTCTAAAGGAGATTTTAATATCTCAATAGATAATCTTCAGCTAACAAAGCCTTTGACAGTGTTCTGTCCTGCATCACACATTAGCTAACACAACTGGTAGAAGAACCCATTCATTGTGCTGGCCATAAAGTGTCTCATCTGTTCACTGTTCATTACTTAATTCAGCTCACCTCCATTCAGAATTGGCCTGGTCACACCATAGGACTGTATTCTTTTTGATCAATTCACCACCTCTTGGTAATTTCAAAAGATCATAAAAAACCCTGCTCTAAACCTAATGCACAACTGAGTTCCTCTATTTTGGATGCTTCTTTTCGTAATATTAATATTGATATTCATTCTGGTGCTGAATGTCTTAAAGTGTCCATAATACCTTGTAAATCTCGCAGACGTGCTCCTTCTGCTCTCTGGTTAATTGAATATGAAGTTGCAACCAAAATGCGCTGTAAAAGATTTGAGAGACGTTTGCAAGCCACCTTTTTGATTTTTTTTTTTATAAATACATACATATGGAATAGATTTACAGATGTAAGCAACTTCTCAGACAAGCTCAGACCGTCTGTTATCAATTGTGTATCAAAAATGTTGCATAAGGTATTATCGGCTAAAGCGCTCAAAATGCTAATAACTGCTGTATATTGTGAAATGCAAAACAATACCCATGACTAACTTTAGACCTACTTTCCTTCTACTTTCCTGTGCTAAAATTAAACAAAGCTTAGGAAACCAGCTTTCTTTTTTTGTAGAAGCCAGTAACATTCACTGTATTTGACTCTGAAACTATTCTGAACTCAGCAGCTAGTGACATACTTGGACTACTGTATGCAAGAGGAGTATCTGCCTTAATTCTCTTGGATATGGCTGCAGCTTTTAATACAGTGCCTAATAACATCCTAATTGATTGCCTTGCTGACATTGGAGTGCCAGATTCCGCTAATGGCTGCTTTTTGCGTTCTTAGATGGCAGTTCTCAAGCTGTCAGGTTAGCCCCGTCCCACTCTTCATTCAAGAACAGCTGTTTGTTTCTCCTCTTCCGCCTTCGTTCAGTCTTTTGTTGTTAGTTTCAGTGCCTATTCTGCTGGTGCTCAGTTGAACCTTACGCTGCACGAGGACCTTTTCTTTTTACAGTTCATCAGTGACAATAAAACTGAGCTACTGAAATTTGGCATCCCCTCTAGTTCACTGTCTGGTAACTTGAGGCTTTGTGCCCTTCTACCCCCCTAATCATTCTTGCACACAGTATAGGCATTTCACATTCATATTGACGAGGATACCTCCAATTGTTTCTTCCTCATGGCTGTTAAGAAGATTTGTTTGATACTGTTCGTACACATAATAAAAAATATGGTTCAGGTATTTATTATGTCAAGAATGGATCAGTGCATTTCTTGATTCATGGGTTTGCCTGTCTGTATCCTGAACAGATTACAACATATCCAGACGCATCAGTACACCATAATCCTGTCCTGAACAGGTGGTCTAGGATCTCCTGTTATCTCAAGTACCTGTTTGGCTATCAATACAAAGATGTTGCATCTTAAAAGCCCTGTGCCCCTGCCGTGAGGTTCTCTGTACTTCCTCTGCGAACTACAGGAGTTACATGGTATGAGCACTGAGGGACCCTTGTCCTAGCCCAACCTCTTTTTTTTCCAGGTTTGAGAACATGCCTGGGAGGCCACTTCTTTACTACCATCACTGCCAAAACTTGGAAAGCACTTCCTCACAGTCTCTGAACTACTAGCTGCCTTGAAATGTTGCAGGGCACCCTCTTCCAGAAGATTTACCCACATTACAAAAACATATTCATTCTGATGGCTACTTCTAGAAGCAAACTTGGACCAACAGCTTGAATAATCTTTTATCTCCCAAATCTGTGTATTAACAGCACAGTTAGTAAGTTGCAGCAAATGGCAGTGGAACTCTCTGCGTAGTATATGTTTTTGCAAAGTGGCAACAAATACGTGCCAAGCATGGTGCTAGGGAATATAATTACAGAAGTCATAAAATAGAATGAAAGATACAATGCGCAACCTTCAATCATATGAACCAAATGGGGATAAAAATAAGAGCAGGGGGGACAAATTATAAGGAAGGAGCAAGGCCACAACAGTTTGAGTGCTCTGAGATCCATTAATAACTCAATGCAGCATGCAAAGTCAGTGCACATGTGTCACATCCGCATGGCAGAGGTCAATGAATCATGTGAGCGAGCATGTGTGATGCTATGCAAGATAGTCAAGTTTGCGGTTCCAGTGTTCGTCAGGCATGTCACGGAGGAGTTGGAAAGGGGCGGATAGGCTGTTGTAAATTGACTGTGTGGTCTTGTGGTCGGGTGGTGCCTCGGCTCTGGTCCGTGTCTGCAGCATGTCGAGCTATTCTCAGATCTCCAGCTGGGTAGGGGATTTCCAAGCCCATGACTATTCTGCTCGTAACAGGACAAAGGTGAATTCCATGAAGTGGTGCAAGTGCTTGTCGCCCTTCGCCCAGGGTGCAGGCCTAATAAGCAGGATTTGGAGATGGGGTTGGGAGGATGTGTAGATAGCTCTGTTACCTCTGTGGTGACTTCCGCCCATCGTTGTGCTAATAGTGTACATAGCCACACCGTGTGGAAGAAGTTGGCTTTCTGCAATTTACGACAGGGACGTTCCAGTGACCGTGTCGGGAACATGCTCTGTATGCGAGCAGGGGAAAGATAAGTGTGGTGGCTATAATGGAACTGAATTAAGTGAAACCATGAGTTCCTGGAAACGGTCTTAGCCATCTGCAAGCCCCGAGCCCAGGTAGCGTCGGAGAGTGGGGATTGTAACTCTGAGTCCCATCTTGTGACACACAAGCCGGGTGGCCAGAGAAGAGAAATATTGGATTTATCCCCTCTGTGAGTGATTGGTTTACCTCTGCAGAAGTTTGTCTTCATCCATTGTTGACCTAGAGCCATCCACGAGCCCTTTCTTTTGACTATACAGCGGAGTAGCCCATGCTGTTCTTACGACTACTGTTCTCAGCCTTTTCCTGATGAAGACCCCATCGTGAGGACTGAATTAACCCTCCTTTTTAGGGGTCGAAATGTTGACAACACACACTCCCATCACAAGCTCTGATGACCGTTTTGTCTAAAAGTGGATGTTCATTAGAGTTATGTGTATACCTAGGAACAATTGACCTATTTTAGGCCGGAGGGGTTACATATCATGTACAACTGATGTATATATGTCACAACACCTTTTCCGTGTCCTTCAGTCACATGGTCATCACCTGTCTCCCAACCCTTCCTTTGTTCTCTCTATATGAAAGGCACTGTAAATACGTATCGCACTGTTATATGCTTGAGCAACTGCATTGCCAATAACAAATGCTTTGACTTATAAACGCATTAGATGTCCATGATCCAGGAATTAAATTGGATTGGTGCACCAAAAGAATAGAAAGAGTGGCGAATGCTATATTATTTTCTTTTTAGCTATAATAGTTGCTACCCCAACCACTTACTTTGTTGTACTGCAATACTGACCCAGGTCGGGTAGTGTTTTGTGGGTTACCCCTTTAATACTCAACACAACAGTATGTTCAAGGCCTGGGATGTGGGCGGTTCGACCTCCCCAGTGTCCCACATCTCGTGGACCACTCGCTGTATAGCACAGTTGGTTAGCAACTGCCAAGCGCTCAGTCCACAAGTTTTGATAAGTCCCTGGAGCGTTATAAAGGTACCCTCGTTATATAGGTGCCCCATTTGTGTGAGTGCCACGTCGTTCAACAGCAGTGAGTCAATGCACCGTAGTGTCTGACACAGCAGTCATAAGTCCGAGATGGGAATTGAGAGAGAGTACGGAATTAGTGGGCCTGTGGGGTGCAAGTATCTATGCCAGCAGGACCCGGCTACTGTCATTTACCGAATTTCAATTGTAGGACGAATGGTAGGATGGTATAACCAGCTGTAGACAGCCGCACCACTTGGCCACTGTAATTGCGGAGCGGCGTAATAAAGCTCAATATTGGGTGCCCCCAGTCCACCCTCGGGGGGTGGGTGTTGTAGTACTGTCAATGCCACCTTTCGGTGGCCCGCTCTCCAGATCAGTTCCAGAAGCAGTCATTGGAGTTTGCGAAAGAAACTCCTGGGAAGCAAGATGGGCAAAACAGTGAAGAAATATAACAGAGTGGGAAGTACAAGCATTTTAGAGATTGCAACCCAACCCAGGGTGGATATTGGATGCGAGCGCCATAAGGGAAGCTTGCCTTGTTTGGATCATATGGCTTTGTCCAGGTTACCCTCCTTAAGGCCGTGTTCGATATGGTATATCTGCCTAACCAGGTATTTAATAGTGTCGTAACACCACTGCAATCGGAATCCCGGGGGTGTCCGCTGATCGGCAGTTTGAGTGTGCAACAGAGGGAACACACATGACTAGGGCCAGTTCACCCAGAGGCCTGACATCATTCGAATGAGTCCCAGGAGAGATGATCCCACATCCCGCAAGAACATCAGGGCATCGTCTGAGTACACCGGGATTATGTGGTACATGTTCTGCTCGTGAGTGCCCCAGTCTGCCGCCCACTGGCAAAGTTAGCAGGCCAGGGGTTCCATGGCGAGAGCAAAGATGAGGTGGGACAAGGGGGCACCCCTTCCTCTGCGGAAGGAAAACCCAGCCCATATTAACTTTCCAGTCTTAACGCGTGCCACATGGTTGGGTTAAAGAGTGCATACCCAAGTCAGGAATACCAGACCAAACCCCATGTTGGTGAGGGCGGAAAATAAATAGTCTCAACTCAGTGTATCAAATGCTTTCGCGATATCTAAGGGTACACCGACCCGGGCTTGGGTGTCTGATGGGGTGTTATGGAGGAGGTGTAAGAGGTGGTGCACATTCAGGAATGTGCTGCAGCCTGGGATGAACCTGGATTGGTCTGGGAGAACCAGCGTTTGTATGATTGGGAGAAGTCGATTCACCAGTATCCTGCTCAGGATTTTGCAAGCCAGATTTAACAGTGACAAAGGTCGATAAGAGTGAACATCCAGGGGATCCCTGCTGGGTTTAGGCAAAATAACTAAGAGGGCCTTGTGTAGCGAATCCGGCATGTGGCCTAAGATCTAAGTCTCTTTAAAGACATCAAGGCTTACGCAAGGTGGTCTAAGCAAAGAAGGTAGCATAGTACTTGATGGGTAAACCATCAGTACTTAGAATCTTGCCACAGGCGATACGTGATATGGCTCTGTGCACTTCATCAAGTTGTAGTAGTTCTCCCAGCTCGCCCCGTGGCAATGCTTCCAGGCGCTTCAGACGGAAGGCGGTGGACAAAATGAGACATATCATGCGGGAATAGGCGGCTGGGGCTGTATAGACCTCGCAGTAGTAATCCCGAAAGGCCCGATTAATGTCCAGCGACGTGGTCAACAACACACCGCTAACTGAACAAATTGCACCGATGGGTGTGTGCTGTTGGTCACCATCCAAGCAATCTTCCTGATCGATCTCTCTTGCATGCTGCAGGACTGTGCAACGCCTGAAATCATGTTTGCTCAAAGTCTGTTTGGCTTCACTCCGCTGCTTGCACAGTCCTTGGAGTTGTTTGGGTATGGCTGCCTGATTGGACGCATTATATCTCCATGGAGTGGATATCCTGTTTAATAGTCAGGAGGTCTTCTGTTGTACTCTTGCTGTTCCCCCTGGAGGTTGACATGAAATGGCCGTGCACCACCACCTTGCGGTATTGGTATCAAGTGTGAAGTATAGTTTGAAGCATTGGGCAAGTTCAACCCAGAAGGGAGGATCAGGCAATGCTTCCACCTGCAGATACCAAGTGGGTATAAGGGGACGCGAGCAGCCCCACCACACGGTGGTCAGAAGTGGGCAGTGATGGGATAAGGTGTGTGCCAAGACCTTCACTCTGACCAACTGGGCGCTGAGGGTGGTGGTGCAGAGTAGGAGATCAATTCTGGTGTGCACATTGTGTACGTGGGAGTAAAAGGAGTATTTGTGACACATCCAGGAGATGCATGTAGTTCACCTATTGGCGAAGGTGTTGAGTGGCTCACCCAGTGACTGCAGCTCGAAGAGGGGGAGTGAAGCAGTCAAGCTGCCATGTCCGGAACATAATTGAAGAATTCGAGTTTAGTATGCCTGAACTCAGAATAATAAAATACATATTTTAGTAAAGTTTATTTTAATATTCTGTGTTTGCAAATGCCACTTTTAGAAAGTAGGTCTTTGCTTGTCTAACCATTCAAACCTGCCTCTGCTAGGATGTGTATTCCTATGTCTGATTTCTGTGAGTGACAGGGCTGGGGATTTCCAGGAGACAGGCTGAGTCACCCAGTGGTGAATAGAGAGATCTGCATCTTGATGGGAGGGAGGAGTGCACCTGAACTCTGAATAGGGCTGTACCTCCCTTCCACAATGCTAGCTCCACCCCCTGGGGAGCGGCTGATGTCTCTGCCCTGCACACTGAAAGAAGAAGGAGTCCTATCAAGAAAGTGCTCCAGGACTGTACTTGCCTTCCACAATGCTGGCTCCACCACCTGTGGGGCGTCTGATGTCTCTGCCCTGCACTGTGAAAGGAAAGCAGAGGTCTGGTAAACAGAGTGCTTCAGATCTTGTTTGGACCGGGTAAAGCCCCTCTCCCCTCAGAGAACAAAGGATTTCTGGGTATAAATATTGGGACCCTGATCCCATGAAACTAGATCACTTTTGGACTACAAGAAGAAACCTTTACTGAGGAGAGGAACCTGAAGAAACTGAGGAGAGACTATTCCCAAGCTGAAGTGCTGCTTTGGGGATTGGCCTGCAGTGGTTCCCTTACTGCCAAAGGAAGGAGAAAGGAACTTTGTAACTTTGCTTTCAACTTGTGAAGGATCTCCAAGGGACAACAGACTTCACCGCCCAGCTTCCAAGAGTTCTTTTGGAAGTGCCTGCTGCTGTTTTGGGCCTTCTGAGGAACTGCGTGTCGCAAGGAGCTGGAAGCGCGACTCAACGAGAAGAAGCGTGTTGCGGTCCCTGTGCCTGCCGTCGCAACTTCGGAGAAAGGAGGGTGTCGCCGCTGGAACTGTCGCATTGCACCGCATTGGAGAAAAGCGTGCCGCAACGAAGAGGAAAATGTATGAAGGGGTCCCCGTGGGAAAAGGATAGAAACGATACCAATTCAAAGATTTCTCAAAAAAACTAAGGTGGTAACTCAAGAGCGAAAAAATGTTGTCATTTATTCAACAACACAACATCAAAATTTAGTGAAACATTATTGCAAACATTACAGGAAAAATACGAATCGGAAAAATGAAAGGCCCCAATATGGGAAAGAGGAGGGGAAGGGGGTGCTCAAAGGTTGTGAAAAGATAAAGAATAGTACACAGATTTGTAAAAAATGTACATCAATACATGGGTACACAAGGACTTAAGAATTATTCAAAAACCAAAACGGCCATATCAATTAAGGCCAATCTCGCAAAAGCACTTCAAGTAAGGACGTTCAACGGTCACAAGAGTAGTTTAATGTGGAACAGGGATGTGCCGGACGTCCAAAGGTGAAGAGGCGTCGACGTTTCGACCCCTTTGTATAGGCTAAATTCAGTCCTTTGCCGGGGTCTTCATCAGGACCGTTACAATGGGGGAAGGGACGGAAGGGGGCCGTCCTGTCTTGAGTCAAAGTAGACACACGTCGTCAAAGATAAACGTCTGCAGGACAAATAAACAGCGTGCTGGTATAGTAACAGCTCTCGTCCTCGTTAACTTCAGACTGTGTTTGGAACCCTTTAAAGGTGTAACAGTAAACTTTAGAGTTGCCCAGCTGTTACTTTACCAGCACGCTGTTTATTTGTCCTGCAGACGTTTATCTTTGACGACGTGTGTCTACTTTGACTCAAGACAGGACGGCCCCCTTCCGTCCCTTCCCCCATTGTAACGGTCCTGATGAAGACCCCGGCAAAGGACTGAATTTAGCCTATACAAAGGGGTCGAAACGTCGACGCCTCTTCACCTTTGGACGTCCGGCACATCCCTGTTCCACATTAAACTACTCTTGTGACCGTTGAACGTCCTTACTTGAAGTGCTTTTGCGAGATTGGCCTTAATTGATATGGCCGTTTTGGTTTTTGAATAATTCTTAAGTCCTTGTGTACCCATGTATTGATGTACATTTTTTACAAATCTGTGTACTATTCTTTATCTTTTCACAACCTTTGAGCACCCCCTTCCCCTCCTCTTTCCCATATTGGGGCCTTTCATTTTTCCGATTCGTATTTTTCCTGTAATGTTTGCAATAATGTTTCACTAAATTTTGATGTTGTGTTGTTGAATAAATGACAACATTTTTTCGCTCTTGAGTTACCACCTTAGTTTTTTTGAGAAATCTTTGAATTGGTATCGTTTCTATCCTTTTCCCACGGGGACCCCTTCATACATTTACCACATAACGCCCAGGTCCCCGCGACTGCTTGGGTTCTACCCCCCTCCGTAATGCAACGAAGAGGAAGCGTGTTGCCGTCGCTGCTGCCGTCGCAAGTCCGAAGAAGGAGGGTGTCGCTGCTGGAGCTGTCGCACTGCACCGCATCAGGAGAAGAATCTCGCAACTAGGTCGGAGCGTATCACTGTGCCTGCCGTTGCAACTCCGGAGAAGGAGGGTGTCGCCGCAGGAACTGTCGCACTGCACCGCATCGATCAAGAGCACCTCGCATCCCCGAGAAGCGCACCGCCGTCGGAGCTGCTGCCGTCGCATCTTGAATGTCGCCGCTGTAGTTGTCGCATCGAGCAGAAGCTTCATGCATCGTGGGAGAAGAGCGTCGCCGCTGGAGCTGCTGCCGTCGCATCTTGGATGTCGTCGCTGTAGTCCACGCATCGAACCGAGAGCTTCTAGCATCCCCGAGAAGCGTGCCGCATCTGGAAGATCTTCACGTCTTTATTTCTTTGCACCTGAACTTTGCCGCATTTTCCATCGCTGCGACATTGCTTGTCGTGGAAGCGCAACACAACTTAAGGTACATTGATGCAGTGTCGCATCTAAGAACTGAACTGAACTAAGCTTAAATCAACCATCTTAAAGTAATCATAGTGTGTATTTTTGTCGTTTATGGTCTTGTGGTAACTCTATATAAAGTATACTTATTTTTGATAATAAACCTGTGTGGTGTCCATTTGTAGTGTTGTCACTGGGTTACTGTATGTGGTCACAACTGCGTAACTTACAACGCCTCTGAAATAAGCCTTGACTGCACGCGCCACGCAACCTAGAGGGTGAGCAGGGGTTATTTTAGGTGTGTAATCCCCTTTCCCTCACTAGAGGAGAGGGTCCCTATTTGTCACAAGTACCTACCTGCGTCAACTAGAGACCCCCAAATCTAACAACCATGGACCCTTGGTGCAGAATCGCTGCAAGGTCAAGTCGCAGTCCTGGTAGTTGAGGAAGTGCGCTATGATGTAGCGCGGGGTGCTCGTTTGCTAGATGCGCAAACTCTGCCCCTAGCTCATTGGCGGGTGTCGGGTCTGCAACATAGGGGTGCTTGGGCAGTTCTCCCTCAATTATTGAGACGGGATGGAGCAGATAAATGCCGGATGAGTGTTGGTCCTGACACGGAGCACCGGCTCACACATCTGTTATCACTGCCATCTTAGCCACACCCCCACCTGCTTGAGAAAACTGATTTTGTAATAGGGGGTCTGTTGTATCTTGATGTTACTTGTTATTTATTCTTGTTCACTGCCCCTTTAACTTGTTAGTTCTTTTTGGATCTTTCTTGTCTTTGGTGTTCTCTCTTCTGGTCTCATATGACAGTTGCTTGCTAGCCAGGAGAGGGACACCAGCTGATGCTTGTAGCTTACAATAAATACTTCCACTTTATTATATCTTGATATGGTCCTTGTGACTTCTTCCATACAACATTTTGGCAATGGAAGGCTAGCATGAAGAGAGGATTAAGAGATGAAGCTACTCATTGACCAGCTGGTGGAGAGAACCACGCGTGTATTTGGAAAAGAAGATTATTGACAAGGTGGAATTTGTCAGTAATAGAGGAAAAAGTGCTGTGTGACAAGGCTGAAGTGTACCCTATGCTTGGAGAAGATCGGTTATTCGTGTGACCAGAGTAAACAAGATCCAAAAAGAACTAACAAGTTAAAGGGGCAGTGAACAAGAATAAATAACAAGTAACATCAAGATACAACAGGGTCAAACAGCCAAAATGACATACACTGCCTAAGACTGCAGATTAGAACCTCTCAGGTGATTCTGCTCAGTCTTCATGCATGAGGGAGTAGGTTGTGGAGGTTCAGGTGTAACATTGTGCTCTGTTGAGGCAGCAGATTGTCCCAATGAGGAAGAGGTGGGCAGAGGCTGAGGTTCAGCAGACTCTACTGGCCCATCAGAAGCCTCCAGAATCTGCTGCGCCTGGTCACTACCCGTAAGGTCAGAGACAGGGGCAGAAATGCACCTAGGAGGCCAGAATTCCAATAAAGACATAAAGCAGTTCATAGCGTTTCCTGAGAAGGAAAGTCTAGGATGAAAAACGTTGGCGAGGGTGCTGTCTGCGGATCTATAGAGGCCTCCGATCTCCACCTCATCCAGGTGACCATCCTAACCTGAAATGGACGCATGGTCACCATTGATACCTTCGAGGGGAGAAGAAGAGGTGAATGACTTACAACGTGTGAGCTTGGCATCCATTAGGCACCGCTGAAGTTTAATTTAATTTAATTTAATTTGCGGGTTTGTAGAGCGCTTGAATAAACTCCAGAGGGAGTATCTCCGCGCTATCGGACTGCTACCAGACTGCCTCTGGGGAGACCCGACATTTTGCTGGTAGACATCCCAATGCTGCCCCGACTATAGGTGAAGATTCCATTAAAGGGCCTACATATACTAGTGAGCGCGGACCATCAAGAGGATGCAAGATGCTAGGAGATCAAGCACTCTCAGAAGTGTGTAACTTTGGACAGTAATTTTCATCTGAAACATTGGGATCATAACCTCAATTTCCTAAATTCTCTATGGTATTGGGAATGCCCTAATGGGAAATGTATCAAGAATGACCCTGATAAAGGGGAGCCCCTGAGATTGCTGAAAATGGAATTTGTCTCCTTGAGGAAAATCCCAGAGTGGATAGTAACCGCACTTGTGTCTGAAGGTGGAGGCAAGCATATATATAGTGTATAGTAAGTACCTTTGTATAAGTGTCAGACATGCATTCAGAAGTATTTGGAGTCTTCAATGAAATCGGTAAAATGGAAGAAGTATGTATTAAGCCCACCCACTCATCCCCATGTTTTCTGGAAATAATACTCACTTAAAGATAATGAAGAATGACTTAGTTCGCTCCTAAGTGTTGGATATCCAAAGGACGTAGATTTCTTCAAATTCAGATGCACTCGCTTGTCATCAGTCTCCTAACAGTGGTTAGGTGTACTGGAAATGTGTTTAAATAGATATATTGTAAGATGTAAAATAATTTTTCATACAAGACCTAAGGGTAAATAATAAAAAAAAAATACAAAAAGAATAAATAATGTAATACTAATCGTTGACACCCTGGGATCGATATTGGTAATCCATGACCCAAAACGGTGTATTGAAGGCTTAAGTTGGGCGGCTTTCAAAGTAACATGGATATTTTGTCCAATCATAAACATAAGACAAAAGTACACACGTAATTAAATGCTACATAAATGTAGGTTATTATATCAGAGATATGATGTCAAATCTATGAATGTCAAAAAATAAGGGAGGCAGGGCTGCACCGGCCTATCTAGTCAGTCTAAGTACTCTGTAGTCAGCCCAAGTACTCCGTACTCTGTTGTCGAATCTCAGAAGATTCCGGTAAAGCACGGTGTTCGGAAAAAGAACTGTCAAATGTGGTGTCAGGGTATATGGGCCCATCTTGGAATGGTGCAACGAGTATAGTCTATCTGTGTAATGCCAGGTTTTTATTGACAATTAAGACGCTGAAAAAACCAAATGTGTAGTATTCCAACCAAGTTATTTTTGAAGTAAGCTAACTTTGCGTAATTTCTATATCATCCCTCCTCTGCATTTTTCACCATGCAGGCCTGAGTCTCCCAAAATTGATCCCAGAGTCTGCTAGAATTGTGCCTTTCCCGGGCACTTATACACACAGTGCATGTTTACAGTATACACACACACTGCACAGCACTGTATCCTTCCTGTACTGTATTGCTCATAGGCACACGCAGATCCAGCACATGCATTTAATAGGCAAGCCCTGCTTGGCACTGCATCCTTCATATATTGTACCATTATTAGGAAGCTTTCTTAACACCTCATTCTCTGCAACAATGCAGTCCTGATTACCGGCTGGTATTGTCTGTTGGTGGTACAGAAGTAAAAGCAGACCTAGGTCTTAGGCCACTGTCGATGTTCAGGTCTTATTCAGTTTGTAGTTCCCTCATTAGTTCTGTCATCGATACTATTGTTTGATCAGAATCATTAATGAATAATAACAGTTGCAAGTCTTGAGTATCCTATACAGATATGTCACAAGTTAATACATTGAGTTGTGTAGGAATTTGTAGTGGAGTCTTTTGTTGGTAGAATTTCCTAAGTTTAATCTTTCGTATAAATGTACAAATCAATATGCACTTGTGTAATATCAAAGTTACGAGTAGGACAGAAGACAAAGCCTTTGCATAGTACATTTATTTTATTGTTACTTAATGCATATTTAGACAGATTTGGTATTTGTGTTGTTGGCTACCCCTTCAAAGTTGGTTGAAATGCATAGAGTAAATTCTTTAGTTTCCTGGATGCTGCAGTTGTTAACACCCCTTCCTTTTTGCCTCCCCTTTGTTTGATCTTGCTTCGTCTGGTGGTTTTGCGGTTGGACTCTTTTGAAGTTAACATTGTTCCCTATGTGGAACCTCTATGCCTCTTCTAAAAAAAGATAAAGTGGCTGAGGTGGAAGAATGATATAGTAAGTCTTTGGAAGTAGTGGCCTGACAAATGGTACTAACTATACTAGATGTTCTGATGAAACAATGCAGTCTATGTGAAATATTTTTTATGCATCCTGTTGCTCTTCACTTAAAATATAACATCTTAATAAGCAATTTTCTGTTTTACTAAAATTCTGAGTGGAGGATATGTTGCACGTATTACAATTCAGATATTCACATATTTCTTGCAAGAGCTCCATATCACCTTTCCAAATCATAAAAACATTGACATTGAACCTGTGATCCAGTGGCTTACGAGCAATAGGTACTCTAATATTAAATACTCACCTGGGCCCATAAACACACATTCACACAACCTGGTAATAAACCGCTGGGGTAAATCCTTATGATTCTCTACCATTTCAAGATTAGTCACTCCTTATTCTCAACTAATCTTTCACTGATCAAAAAGTCCTTTCCTCTGGCCAATGGACCAGTAGTTGAACTAGTTGATGGTGAAATGACATAAGTCTCCGTCACTCATGGGAAGGAAGATTCAATTAATCAGTCATCAAATTACATACTTTTATATCCAACAATGACTTGTGCTCAGAAAGGAGAGGATATAGAGAAAAGAACATTAGCACATACACAGAAAATATAATATCTGGGATGGTGTGAAAACCAACCCCAGGCCAAGGAGCTGGGAAGGATCCCCTGGAAAGATCAGGCGACAAAGGCTTCAGGAGAGGAAAGATGACCTCTCTACCACCGACGCGTGCGTAGCACCCCTCTCTGGCACTCTCTTCCTCCTCAAGTTTCTTCCGCGATCTTCTTCTAAGTAAATTAATTTAGGATAAATGGCTTGGCATTTGATTCTTGATCAGCATTTCTCGCCACTCCGACAGCATCCTGAGCTCTGCAGCATTCAGCAAATCTCTGTATAACTAACTAGCTAAGACAACCTCAATTATACCCCACAATATTCATGTACCTCCCAATAATGTTTCAATATCATGAAACTACTAACTCTGATTGGACAGGCAAGGGGGGGATCATCACACCATGGTTATTTTCCAATTTAGTCTTTGAGCCCATCGTTAAAAATCCCACGCCTTAATTTTTATTCATAAATCTTTATGTCCCACCCGTGTTCACATCATATTTGAAACAAGTGTAACATTTCTCGTGTATTTCTATTCATCCACAGGACTTGAGTTCTGGTTCCCAGGATATGTATCTCTTTTGTCCTTCGACTGTGTTCAAGTGTTCCATCACTTCTTCAGCTTGGTCGCACCACGCATGTGCAGAGATCAGGTGGCCAACAGACTTTAGACTCATCCGTAAGGCCCAAAATATGCACTAATGAAAGCGTCAAAAAGACATATGTTAATTTGAAAAATAAATGATTTCACTGTATACCACCTATCTCTGCTTTAATCCCATTCATTTATTAATGCTTTCCCCGCATTAGCATCAGTAAAATCAAAACCCATGATGGCTGACTAATATAAAAAAAATCATTTTAAATCTTCCGATTCGCGTCCGATTTGGCACAAAAGTTCATGTGCACATGATCGTGCGTGTCATGTGCATTCCCACGTTGGACCCAGACTGTAACGTCATAAATATAAATCCAAAATGGCCACCAATAAGGACGCCAGGAATAAGTAACATACACTGTAGCAACAGTAAACTTATAATTTGCATCATTTGTATCCATAGAGCTCATAATATGAACAGGTGGGTAATGTTTCCATTGTAATTAAACAATACAAGGCTATATTAAACCTTGATAACATTTCTTTAATATGAAACAATGATTATTCAAGTTTGTATACTGTCTTAATGTTGATACCAATTTCTCCTGTAAAAGCAAAGGGCGGTGCATGGGAGTCTCGCCTTTGAGCATTTGCATTGATTTCGGGTACAACGTTTTGTACCCACAACAAATAATTTCTTTGCATGCCCTAGATGCCTCTGGAATGGTTGTCCACCGTGGAACAGTTACTCCATCAATCTGCTTTCCGCCTGACCATTTAAATTTGGCAACTCTTGCATGGGCACTAAAGTATAACCCCAAACTGGGCCCCTGGATCGCAGATCATTTAACATGTTGAAGAAGTGGATCTTATGTTGGTGGGATGTTTTCAATAGTTCTGTTTCCACTTGCAAACATGAATTGGTGATCACCATTTATTTCATGCAGTGGACAAGTGCAGCTATACATTAGTACCATGAATCTCTCAACATTTCCGAAGTGAACAGGATCAACAGAACTTGGTCGATCTGTCAGAAATTTAAATGCAGGAGTAACATCCAGGTGTGATAAGATTCTTTCTTTCCTCTCCCATGAAAAGCTGATGTGGTGTTGCAACCGGTAACAGCAATGCCAATAGGTGTTGCATTTGCGAGAGTTAGAGCTATTGTCGTTGTAAATGAAAATGGGACACATGCATCAACCTAAATGCCAATCACAAACATGCCAATTCGCAGAATCGGCCTCTTTGCGACCAGTATTTAAGCAATTGGGATGCATCAACCCACAACCCATTCGCAATGTAGCTAATCACAAATTTTGAGATTACCTAAATTGCGAATGCTTGTAGGGAATCGCAAATTGTGATTCCCTATTTGAGATGCATCAAAGCCTTTCCTAAATGCGACTTCACATTTAGGAAATGCTAATTACTATCAACTGCAAGTTGATGGTCATTTGCAGTAACTTTGAAAAACGCACAAAAGTGCATTTTTCAAAGAGCCATGTGGTGCACAAATATGGCCTTAGGGTATATGTGTCCGCCACATAAGCCCACACGCATGTGCAGAGATCAGGTGGCCAACAGACTTTAGATTTGTACGAAAGGCCCTCAATACGCACTAATAAAAGAGTCAAAAAGACATCTATTAATTAAAAAAATAAATGATTTCACTGTATACCACCTATCTCTACTCTAATCCCATTCATTTATTAATGCTTTCCCCGCATTAGCATTAGTAAAATAGCTTGTGTTAGTTTTGGCAAAGCAGATGCTGAGCATGTTCGCTTTTCAGCAGCAATATTAATAGCATTTGCGCAGGCGCAAGAAATTCCCTCCAAGCGACAGTTCGTCATACTGCGTAGATGCAGCTGACAAATGTATGACGTTACAAAGCATAGAATTACATTGCATGCCATTACAACAATTGTTTTTAAACTACATTCACAACGCATTCCATTACATCGCATCATACATTTACAACACATACCATTACAACGCATACCATTACATTGCATTTAAGGTAAGTGTTGGATAGTATAGGGGTAAAAATTACTATTCTAACTCCAGGGGGTGCAACAGTTGGGTAAGTGTTGGATAGTGTAGGGGAAAAATTACTATTCTAACTCCAGGGGTTGCAACAGTAGGGTAAGTATGGATGGTGTAAGGGTACTATGCGTTGTAATGGTATTCGTTGTAAAGACATGCAATGTAATGCCTGCGTTGTAGTGACATGCGTTGTAGTGTCATGCGTTGTAGTGACATGCAATGTAATGGCTGCGTTGTATTGACATGCGTTGTAAAGGATGTTGCGATGTAATGACTGCATTGGAAATGTAGTGCCATGTGATCACTGCGTTGTAAAGGTTGTTTCCCGTAGCTGACGCATGCGCATTACACATTTTAGAATTTCACTCGAGTTACTTATTAAAAATACACGTAGGCAAGCTTCTCTTTCTTGTATGTTTAATGTTGTGCATATTCATTTTTCACAATACATGGTTATTACAATTTTATTTTTTAAGTATTTTATTGAAAGAGTACACAGATAAAAAAGAGACATTCAAGCAATGGTATTAGTGCTGTAACCCCGGGAGCCCATCTCAAGGAAGTGTCAGGTACCCCGCAATTGTAGTAGAGGCTGTGTGAGCTCCGCTCCCATGCGCATAACATTAAGCAACACCCTGAGGTAGAAATAAACTCTCTGTACCCTTCCCATTTTAAGGAAACTGTCCCCTCCAACTCCCCCCACCCTGTCCCCCCTTCTCCCCCCTCGTTACCCCCGTCCAGTGCTTTGTTCAGCTAAACTTACTGAACTCTGCCCACACCCCTCCCCCTTCGCGCTTCCCTGCCTAGTGGTTGTTAAGCAGTGTAGTCTATCGGCGGTGTAAGTCTCAGCAACATCAGGTACCTCAGACATGTTAGTTCCCTGAACTCTGTGGCCAGTAGTGCATGGAAGGGCTGCCACAACTCCTCGAATTGATCCACTTCCACAGCCATCATAAGTGATAGTTTCTCCATGCCCAGGACATGCCACAATCTATGCAGCCAACCAGTGATGGAGGGAACAGTGGTAGTGCGCCAGTGTATTAGGATGTTTTGAACCGCGGAACCCAGTGCTATGGCAATTTGTCTACCCCTGCGTGATTTCAGTGGATACATCAACCCGTTAGGTAAGCCCAACAGGACGTATGCTGGGAAGCGGGGCAACTCTATCTCAAATTGGGCATCGATGTCTTCAAGCATCTCCTTCCAGTAAGGATGCAACAGCGGGCACTCCCACAGGACATGTGTCAGGGTACCAGGCTGCCCACACTCCCGCCAACAGGTATTATCAATATGCCTATTCATCTCATGCAACCGTTCCGGGGTGTAATACCAGTATGTAGACACTTTGGTGAATGTCTCAGTTAGTCCTATATGATATGCGGAGTGTCGTGCGCGGTACGAAATCTGGCCCCATTCCTTATGGCTGTGTTCTACCCAGCTCCCTGTTCCAGCGCTCTCTACCAGGGTTATGAAAATGGGTGGGAGGGGGTTGTAGCATTTTGTAAAGATCCGTGATAAGCTTTGCATCCGAGGCGATCGTCACCAACCATTTCTCGTACGGCAGTAGCTTCCTGTCTGCCGATTCTCGCACCTGTGGCTGCAAAGCCCAGTGTCGCACCTGCCAGTAGCGCATCCTGTCTGTCTCGGACAACCAATACTCCTCCCTGAGACTCTGAAAAGGGAGAACTCCGTCCGGCCCGTACAGATGAAAGAGAGCCCTGCAACCGGCAGCTCGCCAGTGTGCGAAGGCTCCCTGGGCAGTCCCCGGCGTGAAGTCCGGGTTGTCTGCAATATGTGTAAACGGAGAGGGGAACGTGGTGAGCTCGTGGGTTTTGTTAGTGACGTCCCACACCCTCAGTGGAACCCGTGTAACAAAATATGCGTAGAGGTTCGGAGGGTGATGCATTCTACGCAGAAAGGGCACCTCCTGTAAGGGACGGCCCGCCACCGCCTGATCCTGGAAAAGCCAGTGCTTGTCTGACTCCCACCGGCTCCATTCTACCAGGTATCTCAGCTGCGCCGCTTGGAAATATTTGGGCAAGTCTGGGACACCTAGTCCCCCCGACTCTGGTGCCAACGTGGAGAGAACCCTCTTCATCCGGGGTTTGCGGCCCTGCCAAACAAAGCGGGACAAAACCGCCTGTGTCTGCTGGAGCCAACCTTTAGGTGGCTGCAACGGCAGGGCCCGGAATAGATATAAGATCTGCGGGAGGACTGTCATTTTAACCGCCGCCACCCTCCCAAGCCATGATATCAAGCCTTTACTCCATCTCCCCAGTTCCTCCTTAATCTTCCCACTCAGAGTCACATAATTAGCTGTCACCATTGCCTGCAGCGTGGGTGCCAACAGGATACCCAAGTACTGGACTTGGCGGGCCGACAAATGCATGGGGAAGAGGCCTTGTAACTCCCGTCGAGTTGCAGGTGTCAGAGAGATGTCTAGGGCCATAGATTTCCCCATGTTCATTTTGAATCCTGCCACCCTTGAAAAAGCCTCTAGTTCGCCAATGCAGGCGGGCAGAGCACGCCTCGGTTCTTCTAAGGTCAGTATCACATCATCCGCGTAGAGGCTGACCCTGTGGATATATCCTCCCATTTTCACGCCAATCGCGTCCGGGTTCTGCCGTATTCTCTGGGCAAATGGCTCCATGTACATAGCGAAAAGGAGTGGGGATAATGGGCATCCCTGTCTGGTGCCTCGTTCAATACAAAACCTCTGAGAACTACAGCCATTCACCCGCACCACCGCCGACGGGAACCGGTAGCAATTAAACACCAAGGTGCGAAATTTTTCGCCGATGCCCATCCTCGCCATTACCCGCTCCAAATAGGGCCAGTGCACCCGGTCGAACGCTTTTTCAGCGTCAACCGATAGTAGCATTCTTTCCCCGGGAACCCGGGAAGCCTTCTCTAAGATATGTACCACCCTCTTGGTGTTATCCACCGTCTGCCTCCCGGGCACAAAGCCAGCCTGGTCCGATTCCACCAGACCCGGCAGATGGAGCGCCAGGCGCGTCGCCAGAATTCCCGTGTACAGTTTGAGGTCTACATTTAAAAGGGAAATCGGACGGTACGAGCTGCATTGTGTCCGGTCCTTCCCTGGTTTAGGTATGACCGACACTGTGGCCTGCAGGAGATCAGGAGGGATCGCCCCCGTTTCGGAGAAGGAATTAAACAGCTTAGTCAGTATGGGCGCCAGTGTGGCGCTGAACGTTCTGTAGAAGAGTGCCGTGTAGCCGTCCGGGCCAGGGGCCTTACCATGTTTAAGCCTGGAGATGGCTGTAATTACCTCCTCAACCCGGATCTCCCTTTCGAGATATTCAGTTTGAGACGGAGCTAGGGACGAGAGGGTGACTGAGTCCAGGTAGTCCTCCGACTCCTGCGCCATCGGGCTCTCCCCTGTGTATAATTCTGCATAAAATCGACGGAAGGCCTCGGCTATCTGAGCATCATCCGTGACCAGCCCGCCATTTCCCGTGTAATAAGCATGTTTCAGCCGTAGTGCCGCATATTCCGCCCTATCCATATCCAAAGATGACAGGAGTTTCCTCGCTGCCTTCAACTGCCTCCAGACCCTGGGGGCCCCCGTGCGGCGGTGCACCTCTTCAAGTTCCCTGCTTTTTTGCGTGAGCTCGTCCCGTTTCTGTCGCCGATCCCGATTCTCTGCCGAGGAGACCGCAATGAATTCCCCCCTGACTACCGCTTTAAGTGCGGCCCATTGTGTCGCCACTGAGGTGTCTGTGTTATCATTATGTGTTTGGAAGTTCCTAATCGCCTCCGTGACTCGTTGCACAACTGTTGTTCTATGCAAGAGAGCGTCTCTGAGGCGCCAGACCCCGCGGGGGGCCCGATCAGCCGGCAGAGAAAAGTTCCCCGAGACCGGCGTGTGATCTGATAGAGAGATGACCCCCACCTCCGATGTCGTAGCCAAATCACGGACCGGACCGGTAACTATAAGATGGTCCAACCTGGCGTATGTTTTGTGTGCGTGAGAATAGAAAGAGTAGTCTCGGTCCGTGGGGTGTAAGTGGCGCCAAAGATCATGAAGATCCAGGTCTACTAGTTGGGATTCAGCTGACTGAGATATTTCCCCGGTCTGTGTTGAACGCTGGGCCGACCTGTCCATAGCCGAGTCAAACACCATATTCAAGTCTCCACCCAAAATAATGTGTCTGTCCGGGGACGCTGTTTTGTCCACTAGTGCTGATCGAAGGAAGCTGTCCTGATGTTCATTCGGGCAGTATATTGTCCCGATGGAAAATGTCAGGGCCCCTAGTTTGAACCTGTGCGCTAAGAGTCTCCCCTTCTGCTCTGCAAACTTGTGTAGTACCTCCCCCCTAAAGGATTTAGACACTAAAATCGCCACTCCAGCTGTTTTGAGGGTGTTCGAGGAGAAGAACTGCGTGGGGAATATGCGGGATCGTAGTCTATGGCAGTCCCGCATGAGCAAATGGGTCTCCTGGAGGAGACAGATGTCAGCCTGAGTGTTCTCCAACAAGGACAGGACTGCCCTCCTCTTGACAGGATTGTTAAGCCCCTTAACATTAAGGGTCACCACCTTAAGGGTTGCCATAGAGAATCAGAACAGAGTGACACATGCAATGGTTCCATATCAGTGAGGGAGGGCCTGTGGGCCTCAACAACCCAAAGCTCCCCATCTGGGCATCGCGGAAGCATCAAGAGCACTGAACGGACTGTACCCACCCCTCCCCCTACCTAACTCCCAACCCCTCTGTTCCCCAACTCCCCAACTCTTCCTCCTCCCACACCTCTCCCAGTCCCCCAACTCCCCCCACCCCCTTCCCCCCCAAACCCCCAACACCTTCTGAGAAATTGTCCCAGCCATGTCCGTGGTAGAGTATCGAAGTGGACGTCCAGCCACACCCTCCCCCCCCCCCCCCCCCCCTGCTCCCTCCCTACCCTCCATGGCCCCAGGCCTGCAATAACAGTAATGCAATGTCATTCTCCTCCCGGAGCAGTCTTACGCTGTTATCGCGACACCCTCATGCACCGCAGTGTCTCTGGATGCTGCTTGGATGGCGCTCGCCATGTCGGCTCGGATGGTGGGCGAGCTTGGACTCTGGGACGCCGCTGACGTTCTGCGCCTCGAGACCCTGCGCCATCCGTCCTCTGTAGCGCGTCTCCTACGTGGCGTGGCGGAGTCCTCCTCCTCCGCGGTGATCCCTAAAACGTCGCACGTGTCCTGTAGGGACCTCAGCTGATGCATCTCACCGTTCCACTTGAAAATAAGGCGGAAAGGGTGACCCCATGAATAAGGCGTTTCATGTTGTTTTAAGAAGTCTGTTGCGATTTTAAACGCTTTACGCTTTTGTAGGGTGATCACGGACAAGTCCTGATATAAGGCCACGTGGTGCCCTCGATAGGCCAGTGAAGGTTTTTTCCGGGCCTCCGCCATGATTCGTTCTTTCAGTGGGAAATCAGGAAGAAAGGCCAATATGTCCGGTGGTGGGGCTGTAGCACGCCTCTGGGGGCCCACTCTATGAGCTCTATCAATCCTTATCGGAAAGTCCGCTGCTTCACCCAAAATGTCTCTGAAGAGCTCCTGTAGGTATCCCGCCACATCCGACCCCTCTTCCGTCGATAGAATTCCCCGGACCCTTATATTATTCCGCCGAGAGCGGTTTTCCAAGTCCTCATTATGTGCCTGGAGGTCCATCTGTTGGCCCCTCAGGCGCAGTACTTCTTGTTGTAGCTGCGTGATTTCCTCGTCCTGCCTTTGTGTAGAGCTTTCTACCGTGGCCACTCTCTCTCCTATGCCATCTACCTCTCTCCGGATTTCACGGACTTCCCCGGCCACTTCCTGTTTTAGCGTTTGAAAATCGTCTCTTAACGTGCCGAAAAGTGACTCCAAGAAAGACCTGGTGACCGGAGGTTCACCGCCTCCTGCTGCGTGAGAGCCACTCGCCGCACTCGCCGCTCGCGGATTTCTGTCCCCCCTGGTCTGGGATCTACCGAGCATCTCAGGGAGTGTGCGGTCATTCTTTTTACTGCCTTTCTGGTACGCCATCTTGTCCGCAGGGCCGCTCCGCCGTCTACAGTTACTACGCCAGACCAGGCTTTGGGGCTCCTGCCCCACTTGTCTTTTTCTGATGGGGTCGACGTGGTCCTCTTCAGTAGTGCTTTCCTGCCGAGTCCCCAGGCTCTGAGAGTGTCCTCTGTAGCCCGGTCACCGCTGTCGGCCCTCGGCTGCGTAGCGAGCAAGCGCTAGGCCCAGACCTTAACCTTTGACCACGTGGCTCGGTCACAGCGCTGTTAAATCCAATTTCTACTCCTGCCTCCCCCTTCGGCGATCGCTGCTGCGGTCCACGGTCAGCCGACCACCCGCAGAGCGTCTCTCAAGGGCACGGCGCACCACAGTAGTCTGCCGACTCCCTCCTCACCTCCCAAAGCGACTATGGCGGGCCTTCGCGCCTCTGCAGGCCGTTTCTCTGCCCTCGGCGTCGGCGTAGTCTCTGGTCACCTCCTTGTGTGACCCCGGGGTCCGTTTTAAGCCGCCCTTGGTCAAACACCTCCGGTGCAGTTCCTTGGTTGGTCCCGGTCTTAGGCCCCGCCGCTGCGGCCCTTGGTACCGCCTATGCCTCCAGCGTTACCTCCCTTCCGGCCCGCAGAGCCTCCGATCATCTAGGCCGCAGACGCGGCCTCGAGTTGTGGCGGGACCGTCAACAAGGGGAGGGGCCTACCAGCAGGCAGCTGGCGCCTTCAGGGTCTCCCAGCACCGTCGCGGCGCCCAGGTGTACCACCGCTTTCTTCCACCGTGCTACCGCTGGCTTCCGTGGGCGTCGAGGAAAGATCCCTTCCCGATCCCGGATAGGTCGCTATCCGCCTCCGCGTCCGGCCTCGGCGCCGATTCGTGCCGCGGTCTGGCCTCCGCTTCCCCGGCCACCTCAGAGCTGGACTTCGGTCCTGGAACAGCCTGGCCGGTTCCTACACCTTCCCCACTCGGTCCTGTGCGGGAGGGGGAGAACAAGCGATTTAGAAGGATCAGGGCCAGGGCCGGGTCGGGAGCTCCGGGCGAAAGCGTCTCCTCACTCCGCCATCTTGGCCACGCCCCCGTTAATACAATTTTAGAAGTTAAATGAGAGGATTGTCTTCGAGCAAGCCTCTTTTCTACGAGTACTTGCTCCATCAATCCCCTCTCTGATGGCAACTTTAGCATATCTCATTTTCTTTCCCTTTTTCGTTCTTGTTCTCATCTTTGTTCTTCAAATCTTTCATTTTATCATAGTTTTTCCTTAATTTCTTCTAACTGTATTTCTTTATACTTTCTTTTCGTCCCTTTTCCATTTATTTCATAGCTTCGTCTTCTCAGTTTATTTGTGGAACACTAACACCATATTATTATTGTTAAGATTATTATAGTAATACCAACGAATGGAAGAACTACTTGGCCGAAGAAACTTTTCCTACAATTAGTAAACCAATTCCCTATTGAGGAAATACTCTTTGTTAGTCTTTCCCAGACATTATCATCCTCCAGTAGTTTCAATTTTTCATGAGGTTTTGTAATATTCTTAATATATCCTCTAATTTCTTTACTTTTATCTGGTATGCACTTTTAACATTTTACAGACTACACCTTCTTTGCAATAATATATCAAGCACAAGTCGATTTTGCAAAACCATAGATCTAATTGCAACCATTTCTGCATTAATCATCAAGAAACCTCCAGCAATATCTGTCGAAAGACGATCAACTACTGTTGACAACTGACAGATTCAATGTGAATTTAGAGCGACTCCCATTGAATGTATAAATGCACTAAATATGTCACATTTTATTTCTGAAAAAAATTATTAGTTAATTGGTGTTTTCATTGCTTCCAGTGATTCTTTTTACGTGATACATTTTCGGAAATACTATTCTGTAGTAGCAACTCCCATACCACCGTGCAGGCAGCTTATAGTAAGTTTTATTCCCACACACGTAGTAAACTCCAGGAAATACTGGATCTGTACCACCTTTTAGTCCCCAACCTCCCAAAATTAGGAAGTTATGCTCACATTCACTGGAACCAATAAATATGTTGTTATAGTCTGTCTTTAATCTATGGAGGCAGTTTTTCCCTGTCTTTACAAAGTGTAGGGACATCGCAGCATGAGCTTTGCCAGATGTATAAGTTCCTTCTTTCTCAGCCCAGGGTGGTATATGGGTTTTCTATTCAGCAGCTTTTCTTTGGAAATCCTGTCTCCTTTCTTGAACTAAATTCAAAAACACTTTCTCTTCTTCACGTACGAACATGTAAGGGTATTCTTGTGTGCCATCACTATATCTGATGACTTCATTGTTAAGAAATATTCACCAATAAACTGTGCATCTAGACTACTAAGCACTGGATTCATAGTCTTTCCAATAGGAATTTCTGTAAATACTACATCTGGATTTGAATAATAATATTGAAGTTTTCCTGTTCTATAAAATAAAGCTTGACAATATGCTACATGAAATACCATATGTTAAAGGCAAATGATGGTATGTGACTCCTGCTACTGAAGCTGGTAATTTCATACAAACATAACAATCACTAGTTTCCATTGTATCTACATACTGAAATAATTATTTTGTAAATACATTCAAAGAGGTGTCATTGTCTGTTACTGTGTGATGTAAATCTACTTCATCTGTTGCTTCTAATTCTACTCTATATCCTTTCCTATTAGCTGTCTTTTCATTGGTGTCTGTGTCATTCTTCTTCTCTGTTATTATAAGATAAGGTACTGCTGTTGTTAGAAATAGCCATTCTATGATCACTTATAAAATACTACAAATGCAAACCCTACAGCATTTCTTTATACAGTTTCTTTTTGGTCTTTCAGTAACCCTGTCTGCAGCCATTTTGACTTGAGAAGATTTCTCTTCTTTCTTTTGATATGAATCAGAATCTTTAGTACTTCAAGGAGGCCTGCCTTCCCCTTCGTCAATCTGTTCTGCAATTATTTCTTCATCTGTATCATAATTTAAATCTGGATTTTCAAAATCTTCTAGTATTATATAGGTCCATTCAGGACCCTTGAATTTATTGTTCAAGACTTTCAACCTTGGACTTTTTCGAATGTTTTTGGCAACTGACTGTTCCGACTGAGATTGACTAGTAACTTCATTCACTTGTTCTGGGATTTCATCTAGTTTTTTCAACCGATATTTTAGCCTTTTGACCCCTCCTGGCCAATTATCACCTTTTCTGACCCTTTTAACTTGCACTGCATGTTACCTTTTTCATCTTTCTCAAGAGCTCTTTTATTCTCATTATGTTGTGGCACAATCTGATCTTCCCTTTTCTCAGTATCACTCTCTATCTGTCCTGGTTCAGGTCTTGTTTTTGTGGCTTCTTCTACCTGAACATGTTCTTCTTCCTCTAACTATTCCTGTTCGGGTATCTTTTTAGACTATTCTTCTTCAACCTGAACTTGTTCTTCTTCTCCTAACTGGTCCTGTTCAGGTCTTACTACAATTGATTCTTCTTCCGCCTGACCGTGTTCTTCTTCACCTGTCTGTCCCTCCTCAGGGTTTTCGGTTGCTTGATTTACCGGAGTATGTCCTTCTGTCCTTATCTGGTCCTTCCCAGGGTATCCAGTAGTGTTGTTCTCTTTTTCCTGAGCGTGTTCTTCTGCACCTATCTGATCCTCACTTATTTCATGTCTTTCTAATCTTGTTCTATTTCTTGTTTTAATGACCACATCAGATGCATCAACCAGTGCTCCTGACATGTGCTTGGTTGTTCTTTGTTAGTTTCTTCAGAATCTATTCCTTTAGATTCTTCGACTGTACAACCTTCAGCAGCCTCAACTGTTCTAGTCAGCTATGGTCTCTTTTCAGCAGGAGCTGGAATCCTTTTCGTGTGGCTGGCATGGGTCCAATTGGACAAACCTGCACCCTTCACTGCTGTAGTAGTGACCAGTATGACCCGCCGTGGATCATCCCACCTGGGTGCTAGGCAGGACTTTCTGGTGTGCATCTTCACTACCACCCAGTCTCCAGGATTCAAATCATGCACCTTATCCAGCTGCCTGGAAACTGCGTTTTCTCCAACCTGGTGAGAGACAGAATGCACTAGGTTAGCCAATTCTTTGCAATAATCCAGTACCAGATAATCAGATATATTCAGTAATTTATGTCTTTTTTGGTATAAATGCTTGTCTCATTGCCCTTCCCATGAGAATTTCATGGGGACTCAATCCTGTGTTTCTGTCAGGAATACTTTGGAGTCCCATCAAGACAAGAAGCAATGCATCTGGCCAATCCAATGAGGTGGATGCAGACACTTTTTCCAATCTTGACTTAATTGTGCCATTCAATTGTTCTACCACTCCAGAAGCCTCTGGGGCGGTAGGCACAGTGCAGTTTTTGTTCAATTTGTAATGCTTTACTGATTCGAAAAATTACTGGAAAATCAAAGCGCGGAATTAACTCCCTCAACCATAACTTGGCAACTGTTATGCTGTCATTTCTCCTAGTGGGGTATGCCTCTACCCATTGTGAAAACAAACACACTATGACAAGGACGTACTTCATTCCCCTGCATGGTGGTAACTCTATGAAATCGAGTTGTAATCTGATGAATGGTCCTTCTGCCTTTCCAATCTTTTCCCAACTGACCACTGTCTTCCTGCCTGGGTTTATTTGTTGACATAATAGACATCTCTGGCAAAGACTCTCTGCGACTACCCTTAACCTTGGGTTATACCAATTTTGTCTAAATAGTCTGATCATAGCATCCCTGCCTCCATGATACATTCTTGCAAATTGAGAAAGCAAACAATCTGGCATGACTGGCCTTCCATCGGGATACACCCACACTTCGTCTTCTGCCCTCCTGCCACAACCTGATTTAATCAATTTTTCCCTTTCAATTTCTTCTACTCCATCGTGCAACTGTCTTACTTCATCCCATGTGTCGAAAGCTGAGAATAGCATAAGTTGGCAGCTGATTCCACATATCTCCATTTTCTTGTTCAATGACATATTATTTCTGGCACAGTATTGAGCAACTTGGTCAGCGTATTGATAACCAGCCACCACATAGTCTTTTCCTGACTGGTGAGCCGCACATTTGACCACAGCGATTTCTTTTGGCAATGGTATTCTTTCCAACAGTACATTCACAAATTTCCCATTTCGAATAAGGGACTATGAGGAAGTCAGAAATCCCCCCTGCATCCAAAGCTGGCCAAAGTCATGCACAACCCCGTAACCATATTGACTAACCGTAAATATGGTTACTTTCCAATTTTCATCAATTTTGCATGCTTTTACTAAAGCTATCACTTCAGCTACTTGTTCAGACTTGACTCCCGGTAAACAAGATGCTTCAATGATCCCAGATATTTTGCAAAAAGAATAAGCGGCACTTAGTCCTGCACTTTCAAGTCTTAAGCAAGAACCATCAACTAATAGTTCATGGTCTGGCTCTTTTAAAGGCTCTTCCTGTATGTCGGGGTGGGGCTTGGTGCACAATTCATTTACGTCTAAACAATCATGTTCAGCTTCATCTTTCACTTCCTCACAACATGAATCTGGCAATAAAGTAACTGGGTTCACCATGGTACACCTGATCACTGTCACATTTTCTGCTCCCAAAATTATTCTTTCATACTTAGTCATCCGACTAGGAGTAAGATGCTGAGTTTGAGTTTTTGTTAATAGAATCTCAACTGAGTGTGGAACATACACTTTCACTGGATGTCCCATCACAAATTATTCACTTTGTTCTAGACTCATGCAAGTAGCAGCAACTGCTTTTCAGCAGCCAGGTAATAAAAAAGCCACAAGATCTAAAGTAGCAGAAAAATATGCAACTGGACGTCTGCTAAATCCATGTCTTTGGGTCAGGACTGAGGGTGCGCAGGCTTCTCTTTCACAGCAGAACAGTGCAAATTCTTTCGACAAATCAGGCATACCTAAAGCTGGGGCCTCATATAGACTATTTCGCAATTTTACAAATGTTATGTTATGTTATTTTATTGCGACTTATATAGCAAACAGCTGACCCAGCAAAGGGGCGTCCCGGCGCTTCCAGCTACGAAGTATAACACGCACAACAACCTAAAACCGTTTCAACTGCCATAACACCGTAAACTAGATTAAAGGAAAGAGAAAGGTTTTAACAGCTTTCCTAAAGGCGAGTAGACAATATGTGCCGCGGATCTGTTCAGGCAAATAATTCCACAACCTAGCTGCACGGTAAGGGAAGGACCGGCCTCCCGCACGGCGGCGCTTAACCCGCGGGACAACAACCAGCTGCTGACCGCCGAACGCAGCCTGCGGGAGGGAACATATGGAACAAGCAAGTTACTCAGCAAGTTGGGGCTAGCAAGTTTCACTATCTTAAGAGATAGGCACAGTGCCTTAAATTGAATACGCTTCTCCATAGGAAGCCAATGCAGACTCCGGATGGTGCCAGCAGCAGAGCAGAATCGCGGGAGACCTACCAGGACTCTGGCTGCGGCATTTTGGACACGTTGCATCCAAAGTATTTCAGCCTTATTTGCCCCAAGTAAAAGAGAACTGGCATAGTCAAGGCAAGATAAAATGGTCGCCTGTACAACCAGCTGACATGTGGCGGGATCGAAAAACTTCAAAAGGGGCTTAAGACCCCGCAAAGGCCGAAACATGTGCCAGCACCTTTGCTGGTGTGATCCTGAAAGCTAAGAGATGAGTCCATCCACACCCCAAGATTTTTGACCAGAGTCTTTGGCGTGGGGACATCGCCCAAAACAGTTGGCCACCACTACCCACTCCACACCCACTCCCGACCAACAAAACCTCAGTTTTGTTGGCATTACTTCTACACTTCTACACTTTCATCATCCCACACTATTGGATCTTTTACTCTTTTTCGTGTCATCTGAATTAATAGTTTAGCTAGTAAGGAAAAACCTACAATCCACTGTCGACAATACCCCACCACTCCGAGAAACATTCTGATTTCTCTATGTGTCTGTGGTAAATGCATTTGCTTGATTATTTTAAGTCTCTTAGTGGTCACTTTTCACAATCCTCTTTCTATTTGGTGACTCCTGTTCGGCAAAATTGTATTTTTTCTGGGGACACCTTGTGTCCTTCCTCAGCTAAATGATTTAGTAATGCAATAGAATCGGTCACACAGTCTTCACTAGATTTTGATGCCAAGTAAGTCATCGATATACTGCACTAAAACGGAATCTCTGGGCATAACTAACTTCTCGAAACACTTTTTGAGTATTTGATTGTGTACCCTTGAGGTACGCAGTTCCATGCCAATATACGATCTTTAAATTTAAACAAATAAAGATACTGGCTATCTGGATGTAAAGGAATTGAGAAAAACCCTTGGCACAAATCAATTATAGTAAACCAACCTGCGTTCCAAGGGATCTGATGAATAATCACTGCTGGATTGGCCACCACAGGACAGCAGGGCACTAAAATCCTATTCATTTTCCTCAAATCCTGAACTATTCTGTATTTTCCATTGGGCTTTTTAAGTCCTATTGTAGGCGAATTACAAGGACTACTCATTATTTCTTTAATCATTCGATCAATTTCTGAAGCCACTCCTGCTTTTACTTCTGGACTCATATTGTATTGTCTGGTGTTGGGGTAAACTGTACCTTCTTTCACTGTCACTTTCACTGGGTCTACATTTGCCATAAGCCCTATCTCTGCTCTAGTGAAATCCAATACTTCTGTATTCACAGTGTTTTTGAGTTCTTCTGGTAAATCCTCTTTTGTCATCAAAGAATACATTTAATCTATTTCTGTGTAACATTATTTTGTATATCATATCTTCATTAGGGTTCTGGAGAGCAACACCATCAGGTGTGCAATAAATTGTGCAGTTCATTTTGCACAACAGATCTCTTCCTAGTAAATTTACTGGACTAGAATCACAGACCACAAATCTGTGCATGTTCTGTAACTGGAGTTCTAATCTGTTGATTCAACACTCCAACTACTTGGAACGCTTCTCCAGAGATGAGTAGATTTGGGATGTCTGCTGTCACTAGTATCCAACAGAAAAGTGATATCATTGCCTTCCACTTTCCCATCAATAACCTGACTGATCTACCGGCAAGGATGCGCCAAGTACGCATTCCTCTTCCTCCCCCCTCAGGCACCGTCATTGCTTGCTTTCGCGGTCATTGTTATTCAACAAAAGATATTGTGAAATCACTGAATTATTCTTACCACTTCCTCCTTGAATTCCAGCATCCGCACTGTACTTTGGCTGATTTACAAAATTTGGCATAGGGGCAGGTAGCACCTAACACTGCTGATTAACTACCTCCTGTGGCTGATTCATAAGCACCCCATTCTGCATCTGTGGATTAAAATTTTGGGTTGGGCCATTATTATTCTGAATATTCTTACACTCATTTTTCCATGTCCAAGCTTTTTACACCCAAGATAAGGACATTTCTTCTTTGCATCGTCTCTGCTCATTCGTCCTTTTAATTTACCATTACTCGCCCATTATCACTCTGATTCTGTTCTTTCATCTCACCATCAGTCTGACTATGTAATTTAAGTTCCTGTTGTTCTGCTAGTTCCACTTGTGCCCACATAATTTTTTCTTTAAACTTCTTATGCCTTGCCTCAATATCATCTCCACAATACTTTACTTCAAAATCTCATCTATCGTCTTGCTCTGCCAGTACAACATGTGCTGTTGAATCATGTGACTAATTTCTGGCTTTAAACCATACACAAACCGATATGCAAAATGACCCATATCCTTATCTCTAATGTTCTCAAACCTACTGTACTGTTTGAACACTTGTTGCAGTTGCTAATAATATGCATGAACAGACTCATTCGATTCTTGGGTTGTTCTGTCTATTTTTACCCAATCTGTTTCTTTTGGAGGAATTTTCCATTTCAGGAAAGTAATTACTTGGTGATATTTCTTCATCGCGTTATCTGAAGGTGCTCCTGTTTTTGCATCTCTTGGGCGCCCTTCACTAGGCCAACCAATTGTGATCTTACATTCTGTCCAAAAATCAGCAGGTAGCACTATACCAAACAGACAATCCAAGTCTTTCAGCAAAACCTTCGCAAACCTGTTTGTACCATTCAACTGGTTTCTCTCTCAGTTTAGGGAAATCGTTCGTAAAGGATAAAATATCTTTTCGACTCCATGGAACATGAACATATCCACCACCAGGCACCTCTCTCATAGGACACAATCTTTCTACTTTTCCTGACTCTCTTAACATATATGAGTAGATGCTTCTTTTGCCTGTGCTTCCTCCTCCTTCATCCTTGTCCACCTCATTCTCCACCTGTCAATGTCTCCTCACTTTGGCAAAATTTTCAACAACTATTTTGCCTGCACCTTCTTTCCAGTCACATTCATATTTTCTAAATTTTTGTCAGTAAACTCCACTCAATATGGTTTCTGTAGTACTTTTGATCTCCCTATCTCGATTCTCATTTCAGAGGCAATTTCTGTCAATTTCTCGTGAAATATTACCGCATTCCTGGTTATATTCTTACAAATAAATAATAACTCATTCTCATTGTAAGTATTCAATCTTTCTGTTCCCACATTTCCAGCTATCATCTCTTCCAATTCTACTTTCATTTTTAGGGGGTGTACTCTGTTTTTCTATTCCCTGTGCCCATCTCTCCAGATCTTCTGGAGCTACTGCAGATGCACTTTTCTCTCCAGAGAATGTCACTGATTTTCCTTCTTTTGAACTACCAGTTGTAGCTCTTTTTGGGGTTCACTTACTTAGTCTCTTATCGTTAGATCCATTAATGAAATTACTGAATCACACTCACTGGCTTAATCATCTATTATTATAGATTCTTTTCTGGGGTTGCATAAGGGAGCTGTTACAACTTGTGGTTCAAGGCAATTTGCTTTGTCTCCATATAATGAAACAACAGGACCTATAGTTACTGGTATTGTCAATGCTTCAGGGTTAACGTTTAATTGACCTATCTTCTATTTTAATTCTTCTCTATTTTTATTCAACACTTCTTTTTCCCTATCCTGAAGTACCCTATTAACTGTTGGATCACATACAATATGTGGAATCAGGGGTGTTCCTAATACCGGTGCACTTGGGGTGATTCTACATCATCCTTTTTGGTACAGTAGCAGATTTTCAGTTAAAATATCCTCTAATAATTCATGTTCTGATTCACCATACCCTAGCGGGTTCAGGTCTTTAAATTTTTCTTTACACTTACTCCCTGTCTGTTCCTCCGCCACTAATACTGGGTACAAACCTTCTGCAACCATTGTTTTTCTCCATTGCTTAATCTGACCTGCACATGTCTCTCGCAAGTACCTAGGGTAATGACCCATATATCTTCCACTTTGATTTTTCTCTCGTTCATACTACTCAGTCTCCCATTCCTCCAATGCCTCATACTGTGTTAACCTGGCTCTTGGTTCTAAATCATTTACCTGCAGCCTCAAATTCTGCAAAATTCTTCCATTAAAGGTGCCATGCTCGGGAAAAGCTAAAACACCATCATCTTTCGTGTATTCAATCCAATACATGAACAATAATCTGCAAAATCTCAAACTTTTCTGTCAGTGTTTCTCACCAAATGTCAAATGAAAATCAAGTTTACAAATTTTCGTCTACCAATCGGAAAGCAGCTTTCACTCAGTCATCCAATCATATTACAGCTCATGCTAATGATCTGACCAATTCCAGCGCAGCCTTTCTGATGTTGTCAGTTCTGCTCCATTTCTACTGACCTCTCCTTTATAATTCACGTCAGTCACACGCCCGCTGTTTCAACCTATCCCAGCGCGGCACTCTGTGACTTCAGTGCAACTCCGGCGACTGACCCTCCCTTCACAAGGTTTTACGATAACTTATGTATTTTTTCTCTTTCTTAACTAAATTCCGTTAGTAACAACATTAAAACATTTGCTTCTCTGCCTGTGCCACTAAACAAAGGATAGATTTTGACTTATTCTGGAGACTCAGAATTTCTCTTTTTACACTGCGATTAAAACCTTCTGTTTACCCTTCATTCAAGCTCAAGAGAACCTGTTACTCCTTTAGTGTTAGCCCTTCTTGGTGTTATAAGACCAAAGTTTCACCAGGGAACCCTTTTGCTTTCACTCACACTCAACTTACGTACGAAAATAGTCCCTTGTTTAATACTGCCAGCCCTGCTTAGCTTCTCAGTGCTATTCCAACAGACGAGTAACCTCACTGCAGTATGGCTTCTATCACCACCCGCCATTCATTTATCCAGGAATTTTTCCAGACTACATAAAACAAGACGCTAACTATTTTTGTCAAACATAAATCAATAATTAAAAATCGATACTTATCACCAAACTAGTCAATAATAACCGTAGCTCTGCTACCAGAAAACTGTTCCAGTGGCTTACTAGCAACAGGTACTCTAATATCATATACTCACCTGGGCCCATAAACACACATTCACACAACCTGGTAATAAACCGCTTGGGTCAATTTATTATGATTCTCTACCATTTCAAGATTAGTCGCTACTTATTTTCAACTAATCTTTCACTGATCAAAAAGTTATTTCCTCTGGCCAATGGACCATTACTAGTTGATGGCGAAATTACATAAAATAATCTTCTTACATTTGATGAAATGACCACAGACTCTGTAAATATTTTAAATCTTAATCTAGATTAGTTTCATGTGAACCACGTACAAAGTACAGTACAGTCCCCATCACTTATCGGAAGGAAGATTCAATTAATCAATTATCATATTACATACTTTTATATCCAGCAATGACTTGTGCTCAGAAAGGAGAGGATAGAGAGAAAAGAACATTAGCACATACACAGAAAATATATTCCCATGGCTGGTGTGAAAACCAACCCCAGGCCAAGGAGCCGGGAAGGGTCCCCGGGAAAGATCAGGCGACAAAGGCTTCAGGACAGGATAGATGACCTCTCTACCACGGACGCTTGCGTAGCACCCCTCTCTAGCACTCTCTTCCTCCTCGAGATTCTTCTGCGAACTTCTTCTAAGTAAATTAATTTAGGATAAATGGCTCTGCATTCGATTCTTCTTCAGCATCCCAAACTCTGCAGCAGTCAGCAAATCTCCGTCTAACTAACAAAGCTAAGACTACTTCAAATATACCCTACAATATTCATGTACCTCCCAATAATGTTTCAATATCATGAAATTACTAACTCTGATAGGACAGGCAAGGGGGGATCCTCACACCATGCTTATTTTCCAATTTAGTCTTTCAGTCCATTGTTAAAAACCCCTCCCCTTAATTTTTATTCATACATCTTTATTTCCCACCCGTGTTTACATCATATTTGAAACAAGTGTAACATTTCTCATGTATTTCTATTCATCCACAGGACTTGAGTTCTGGTTCCCAGGATATGTATCTATTTTGTCCTTGGACTGTGCTCAAGTGTTTCCTCACTTTTTTTTAGCTCGGTCACACCACGCATGTGCAGAGATCAGGTGGCCAACAGACTTTAGACTTATACGAAATGCCCAAAATACACACTAATAAAAGAGTCAAAAAGACATATCATTTATTTTTTAAATTAATATTTCACTGTATACCACCTATTTCTACTCTTTCCCAGCATTAGTAAAATGGCTTGTGTTAGTTGCGGCAAAGCCGATGCTGAGCATTTGAGCTTTCCAGCAGCCATATTAATAGCATTTGCGCAGGCACTAGAAATTCCCTCCAGATGACAGGATGTCATACTGCGTAGATGCAGCTGACACATGCACAATACAGATTTCCGGTTAGCAGCCATTTTAGAATTTCACTCTAGTTACTTAGTAGTAATACACGTAGGCAAGCTTCTCTTTCTTGTATGTTCAATGTTTTGCATATTCATTTTTCACAATACATGGCTAATACAATTTTAGAAGTTAAATGAGAGGATTGTCTTCAAGTAAGTTTCTTTTCTACGAGTCCTTGCTCCATCACCTGCCCCAGCAAAATATATGATCTGTTAATTTTGGTGGTCCTTGTATTAAAAGGAATTAAATAACCTGTCCATTAAAAAATATTTCATGTCTCCTCAGAGTTCCTTGACCTTATAAAACAACTTGGCCTTTGGCCTTGTTTCTCTATATGTTCACAGACCTCCTCCGTGACTTGCAATATTCTCATAAGGGTTGACAGGGGTACTTTATCCCATAAATAGTGGAGTAGCCAAGCATTTACTTATTACAGTTGGGGTAGTTAGTTACTAGACATATAAGAAAAGTAGAGTTGGGCTTAAACATCTGCTGTAAAAGCGTCTTTGGACTAAAAGGATCTATTAAGTAGATTAAAGCTACTAATTTAATTCTACAGTATAACTCCCTCTGTTTTTACGTTGTGTAGTAAGGTTGCTAAGCCTGCTTTCTAACGAAAATCGTTCACATGGTGATAGAAAGCTGAAAGTCAAAACAGACATTCCTCTTTGTAACAGAAATCTTATAATTGCACGACACCAAGTGGATGTTGCCTATAACGTCATATAGTCTAATCGAAACCCAAGATGGCTGACTAATATAAAAAATCACTTTAAATCTTCCTACTCGCGTCCGATTTGGTGCAAACGTTTATGTGCACATGTCCATGCATGTAATGCGCATGCCCATGTTGGATCTAGACAGTAACGTCATTACGGGGTTACCCTATGCACTCTTAAGACCTCTACCTCGTACAATTAGTGCGTGGACTACATAGTCCATTGGCGTTTCATCAAAATTGAAAGATTTTGCCTACAGCTTCCTCATACTGTTTGGAGACCAGTTCCCTGTCTTCATCCTGATGGTCACGGGCCCGGCTGGGTCGAAATTATCACCAGCTGCGCGACCTTTTGCTTTTGACACAGCCATTATAGCCCTGAGGATTCGCAATAGCTTTGAAACATGTGTCGGCTGGCTGTATAACTCAATAAAGGACTCCAACGGACTGCTCTCCCTCTGGAGTTTCCGAGAATCTTCTGTCACTTTGTATTCTGCACCTAACGTTTGCATGTTACTTAACATACTGTTCTACTGTTGTTTGAGTGCATAGGGTAACCCCGTAATTCTAAAATTGGTTAGCTCCGTCTACTCAATTGGAATGGTTCCTAGGGCTCTCCACTCACCCATTTGCACCACTTGATAATAGCATACTTCTATCCAGTGCGCTCACATAGGCTGTGCACCCGGTTGCTTTCCTGACCTAAAAGCCATGCGGGATCCTTAGACAGTAACGTCATTAATATAAATCCACTATGGCCACCAATAAGGATGACAGGAATAAGTAATATACACTGTAGCAACGGTAAACTTATAATTTGCATCATTTGTATCCATAGAGCTCATAATATGAACAGGTGGGTAATGTTTCCATTGTAATTAAACAATACAAGGCGCATGGGAGGCTCGCCTTTGAGCATTTGCATTGATTTCAGGTACAACGTTTTGCACCTTCAACAAATAATTACTTTGCGTGCCCTAGATGCCTCTGGAATGGTTGTCCAGTGTGGAACAGTTACTCCATCAATCTGCTTTCCGCCGACCATTTAAATTTGGCAACTCTTGCATGGGCACTAAAGTATAACCCCAAACTGGGCCCCTGGATACGCAGATCATTTAACATGTTGAAAAAGTGTATCTTGTGTTGGTGGGATGTTTTCAATAGTTCTGTTTCCACTTGCAAACATGAATTGGTGATCATCGTTTATTTCATGCAGTGGACAAGTGCAGCTATACATTAGTACCATGAATCTCCCACAATTTCCGAAGTGAACAGGATCAACAGAACTTGGTCGATCTCACAAAAATGTAAATGCAGGAGTAACATCTAGGTGTCATAAGCTGCTCTCTTCCCTCTCCCATGAAAAGCAGATGTGGTGTTGCAACCGGTAACAAGAATGCCAATAGGTCTTGTATTAGTTAAACTATTGGCTTTGTAAACAACAATGGGACACATGCATCAACCTAAATACCGATTGCAAACGGGCGGATTTGCAGAATCGCCCCCTTTGCGACCTTTATTTAAGCAATTGGGATGCATCAGCCCACAACCCATTCGCAATGTAGGTAATCGCAAATTTTGCGATTACCTAAATTGCAAATGTTTGTAGGGAATCGCAATTCCCTATTTGGGATGCATCAAAGCCTTTCCTAAATGCGACTTCGCATTTAGGAAATGCTGATTACTATCAACTGCAAGTTGATGGTCATTTGCAGTAACTTTGAAAAACGCACAAAAGTGAATTTTTCAAAGTGCCATGTGGTGCATACATATGCCCTTAGGGTATATATGTGCACCACATGAGGACACATGCCAAATTTGGGGTGCATCAGGGTGGCCTTTAAGGCCCCCTAGCACCCTTTAAATTGCATTCACAATTGCATTCACAATTTGCGAGTACCTATTTGGTACTCGCAAATTGCGAATGGCTTCCCATTAATTCCTATGGGCTTCTAGGCCCATAGGAATGAATGGGAAGGCATTCCTTAATTGCGCATTTCAATTTGCGGTTCACAATTAAGGAATCTGTAGGAATCGCAAATATTTATGCAAAACCTACATGCATAGGCAATTGCGATTCCTTAATAGTGATTCCTTAATAATCACTATTAAGGAATCGCAATTACCCATGTGTTTTGTTTTGTAGAGCAGTGGATGTATTTGGTGTGGAGTGGAATTATGTTGGTTTGATTAGGGGGACGTTGCCTGGCCGAAGACCAAGATGGCTGCTTGACCGTGATGCTCTGAAGCCGCCGCAACTATCTGGCAGCCTGACCCATTTCTCGGCTGGTACTGAGGCTGCCGCAATGCAGGGGAATGTTCTCCAAGCTCCGGAAGCTGCAGGACTGCTCTGCATCCCTCGAACAACCCGGGGCACAGTGTGGTGGCCCACGACGATCGTGTCAGATGCGACCCTTGGAGGGCCCACGACTACAGGGGTCATGGGTTAGCCTGAGGGCGGGGCCGCGGCCGTGCTCAGCGGCCGCTCCACAATTTTTTTTTTAACATGTTTTTATTGGTTTTACAACATGGAAAGGAGCAGCTGTCTTCACATATAAAAAGGTCCATATCGTTTTCAATACAACAATTCGGCAATGGCTATAGCACTTCACATTCTCATTTCTGGTAAGTATTAATGATCTAAGATACTACAACTCAACCCCCCTGCTCAATCATCCCCGGATTCATCATCATCAGTCATCATGATCTATATCGGCAATAGGCTCGCATATATCCCCTCTATAAGTGTTCCAGGCAGCCCATACCTTTATCCACTTCCCAGGGCAATTCCTGTTTACATATACTGTTCTTTCCGTGAACATTGTGACATCCATGTCCTTACACCAAGACTCCAGTAATGGTCGGTCAGTGGCTCCCCATTTTTGTGCTATGTTACGTTTTGCAACCATGAAGCCCAGTTTCGCCCAAGTTTCACCATGTCTCGTCTGATTATTCAGTTCCCATATGTTAAGGAGGCACCTTATCGGCTCAGGTAGTAAAGAGACGTGTAGGGTCTTCGATATCGTACGAAGGACTTTCCGCCAATAATCTCCTATAAATGGACAGTCCCAAACAGTATGGAAAAAAGTACCCTCCTCCTCCTACTGTTTGTATGGGCGTTGTGTTCTGCCAATTTTATGAAGTGTAGGCCTAGTGAGGTAGGAACGGTGAAGAATTTTTAGTTGCACCAACCTGAGTCTAGCTGGGATTCTCACCTCTCGGGGCGAGGCCAGGGCCTCCTGCCATTCTATCTCGTCCATGTCTTGAATATTTGAGACCCATTTACCTTTTAGGGATGTCGTGGGATCAGGAATGTTGTTGAGCAACTTACGGTACGTGAGTGATGTGGCTCGTTGTTGCATGAAGTCTGTAAGGAGTCTATCCTCCAGTGGGGAGGCCTCAGGTACCTCAGTGTTCTCTGGTAGGAGTGTCATGAGAGCGTGGCGGATTTGTAGGTAGCGAAATGATTCAGTGGGTGCCAGTTCGTACTGTTGCTGCAGCCTATCAAAGGGAATGACCGTTCCCCTTTCCCAGAGGTCGCCCACTGTGGAGATACCAATGGCATCCCAGTGCCGGAATCCCTTACTATTCCGAAGTGTGCCGGCTGCTCCACAATTGATGCTAGGGATCCTTCTGCGGCCTCGCCATGCATTGCTTGGTTGTGGGTCTCTGTGACCGGCCGGGAGGAGTGCCCTCCTGAATAATATAGCTACTTGTGACCGGGCTGTAGTGGTGAGCGCTCTTTGCTCCTACAATGCCATGGGGCCTGTTGGTGTCCATCTGTCTGTGGGGTCGCTACGGATAGCTCTCTAATTATGGCCTCAGGTTGGTCTTTGCTAAATGGGGCCTATTGTATGTACGCCTCTCTACCGCTCTTAGTACTGCACGCCAAGCTACAGCACTACAGGGCGCCCCATTCATGCCCGCTGCCCCTGCTGGGATAGTCGATTGCCTACTGTTGCTCCCTGCCATTTGTGTGCACTTTTACTACCTGCCTTAGTGCATGCTCATACTCAACTGATCCTGCAACATCTTTGGTGGAGCCTGCTCCCTAGATTTAGGATCCCTAATCATTCCCTGCTGTGGTGTACCTCCTCCCATGCCTGGAAGTTATTCGCCCCTAAGGACCTACCGGCTGGATACACACCCCTGCTGGTGACGCTGATCTTTTGGGAGACCTTGCGCTACCTGCTACCTGTACCACTGCCCCTCTTCCTCCTGCCACAACTGCGGGCCCCCTCACGTTCTTCCCAGATGGGGCGCTGTGATCCTAAACAACGCCCACACTCTTTCGACACAAGACCCCCCCACATCACAGAGAGGATGAGGGCACCTGGCAGACTCCCCTTGAGCCTCAGGCCTTAGGACAGCGCTACTGCCATCATGGCCGAGCTGAAAGCCGGCTTCAGGTCAATTGATGCATGCTTGGATGCGCTTGTTGCTCGCCTGGAGAGTATGCATGAACATCCTGGGCAGCATGAGATGTTTATAAATGACACAGAGCAACAAATATCTAACCTTGAAGATGCTGTCCCTGCAACTGCGAAACGACTTGAAAAGGCTGATAGACTATTTAAGACAGTAGCTGCTAAAGCCGAAGATTTGGAGGCACGATCGTGGCAAAACAATATTTGCATAGCCGGTATAGCAAAATCCACCAATGCTGGCCGCATGAACATCTACGTGGAACTTCTATTTGATGTTTTGTGTGGCAGGGAGGCATTCTCGTCAGCTTTTGCGGTTGAAAGGAAACACAGGACCCTGGCTCCATGCCCAGCCCCAGGCATGCCACCACGTGTGATAATCGTCAAGCTGCTCAATTATGATCGGGACACTGTTTTTCACCTTGCCCGCGACAAGGGGCCCATTCAGAGCCAAGGTCTGATTCTGTCATTCTTTCCAGATTTCACACCAACTGTACAAAAAGTGCGCCACAAGTTTGCTGACATTAAGCACACGCTCCATAAATCTAATGTGCATTACGCCATGTTTTAATTGGCGCGGCTGCGCATCCAAATTAACGGCAAATTCCACATTTTCGACTCGCTCGCTAAGGCCATGAACTTCTGTAGGCAGCATTGTGCTGGATCTTCTAGCGGCGACTGAGCATCTCCTTGCCCCCGCTCAGGACCCAGCAGCCCTGTGAAATCTTTTCCTCTTTTTTGTCCCCCTTTCCATACTACTGTAGAAGCTCTGCTTCACTGAACCATTTTACAGCTGTACTGCCCCTGCAATACATGACTGTATTAAGCCGGAACTTTCTCCACTGCCATCATTCAAGGCTTTTTTCTGATTGGGCTGCTCCTTCCTTAATCAAGTTCATGAACTATCGGTGGTCTTGTCTGATTGTTGCCTCCCCCCTCGAAGTACTCCAATTGTTTCCATTTCTTGTTTGTTGATTGGATATGATGGGATTCACTGGATACAGGTTTATTTATTTTATTTATTTTGAGATTTGTAAAGCGCGCAAATACCCTGGGGTGTCTCAGCGCTACGGACTGCAGTAAGTAACCGTGATAGAGATCTTATAGATTGAACAGCCAGTTTTTTATCAGCCTTCTAAATGTAAGCAAAGACTGACAGGATCTGATCTCCAGCGGGATAGTATTCCAGAGTTTGGCCGTCGCGACCACAAATCTTCTGTCGCCCCAAGAAGCTGTTCTAGTGCGTGGCACATTTAGCTGAAGTGCAGTGGATGCCTATTAGGCATGTGAATTTTTAAGTGATTTATTAGAAATTCAGGTCCGTTTTTGCGAGATGCTTTAAAGGCAATGCTAGGGTCTTGAATTTTATCCGATTCTTTACTGATAGCCAGTGATAATTCTTGACAATCTGGGAAATGGACTTGAATTTAGGGGTTCCTGATAAACTTCTAGCAGCTGCATTCTGAACTGTTTGAAGTTTTTGAATGACCTTCTTTTGCGCATTTGCGAACAGTCCGATGCAGTAATCTATGGAAGACATAACCAAGGTGCTGACTAGAGTTTTTCCAGCGTTCAGCGGAAGATATGCCAGAAGTTTTTTAATCATGCGTAATTTGTGAAACGATGCAGAGGCTACCAAATTAGCAGGTGGAAGAAAAGTCAGTTTATCATCAAATGTAACACCCAGATTCCTAACCCTGGTTACTGGAGTTGGTGGGGAGCCCATGGAGGGGGGCCACAAGGTTTGAGACCAGCAGGGGAGAAGTTTGCCGAAGATCATGACCTCTGTTTTTTCAGAGTTAAATTTGAGGTAGTTGCTGGCCATCCAGCTACTGATGGCGAGCATGCCTTCGTGAAAGTTAGCTGCAACCCTTTCTCCGATGTTGTTTATAGCTAGCACCAGTTTGGGTATCGTTGGCGTAGGAGGTAAGGCCCATCCCATGAGCCTTGATGACTTTGGCTAGGTCCGACACATAGATATCAAAAAGTGTCAGACTCCGGGATGAGCCTTGAGGGACCCCACATGGTAGGGCCAATTGGGCAGAGTGGAAATTGCCTAAGTTTACCGATTGAGTGCGATTGGTGAGAAAGGATTGCAGCAATTCTCTGGCCTTGTGTTGAATGCCCATACTAGTGACACGGTCGATCAAGATAGTATGATCGACCGTGTCAAAGGCCGCTGAGAGGTCCAGCAGGATGAGTATTGCTGTTTCGCCCTGGTCCATGATAATTCTAATGTCTTCTGACGCCTTAATTAAAGCGGTCTCTGATCCATGGCCTTTGCGGAACACAAATTGAGTGTCATCTAAGAGATGATGGTCTTCTACAATTTTACCTGGGAAAGGTAGGCTGGCTATTGGCCTATAGTTTTTGGTAACAACTTTATCCAAGTTTTTTTTTAATAGAGGTTTTAAGATAGTCGTCTTCCAGGTGGTGGGATCTGTTCCAGAGGACAACATTACATTAAAAATGTCGGCTAAAACAGCTGCCACCAGCTCAGCAACTGGTGTGAGTGCATCCGGTGGGTCATTTGCTGAGCCTGACTTTATAGAGGACATTGTATTGAGGATTTCTTCTGCTGTTATGTTTTCAAATTGCTTCATACAATGTTCTGGGTACTGTTGATCAGAGATCAACCTCTTAGTGTGAGATGCAAATTCCGAATAGATGTTGTTAACTTTATTGTAGAAGTAATCCGAGTTACATAGTGACTGGGAGGGTGTTGTAGCAGTGGTAGGTGTGTAACCTGATAGCTTAGTGACTACTTGATAGAGCTTTTTATTGGAGTTTTTTGCTGATTCAATTTGGGTTACATAGTATTTGCTTTTTTCCTGTGCAATTATACGTTTATATTTGGCAAGCTCATCTTTGTAGAGGAATTTTTTTTCGCTGGTGTAGAATTTGCGCCATTGCCTTTCCTGATTTCTGCATACTTTCTTTTGTTCCCTTAGGGTTTCCGTGAACCATGGGCTGACGGGGAGGTTCGATTTTTGGGCCTTCTGCAGCCAGTTAGTGTAATCGGCACCAGCAGTATTAGAGTCTGGCGAGGCATCTGGTCGGGTGGAGGACAGCTGGGTATTAAGGAGATGATTGTCTACCTTTTTCCGGGCTTTAACTACATCTGGCCTATTTATGCTGGCGTTGAGGAAAGGCTTACTATGAGTGGAAATGTCCAATATGATTGCGTGATGGTCGGTCCACACTAGAGGGAGTATTTTTTTAACAAGGATATTTTGGTTATTTGTAATTAGGCCATCCAGCGTGTGACCCGCTGTGTGGGTGGCTTTAGGAACTCGCTGTGACAGACCTGCTTCTTCTAAGTCAGCATGCAGTGATGAGGTGTCCTTATCTAAGTGGTTTTCTAAATAAAAGTTAAAGTGGCCTAGAATATAGAAGGTATCTTCAGCTACTGTGGATTCAAGGAGGTTACCTAGCCGGAAAGAAACTCTGTTCTCGATCCTGGGGGGCGGTATAGTAGTATCCCATTAAATGTTTGGGATGGAGTGAGCAGGATCGTGAAGCATAGTGCTTCGCAGATGGCAGAGGGGATGGGATCTATTTTAGTAGTTAGATGGCTGCGAAAAATGATTGCCAGCCAGCCTCCTTTTTTGTGTAGTCTATCTTGTTTTAAGGCAGAATAGCCCTCGGGCGTAGCCGCTGCGAGGTCTGGTCCAGATGCCGGATCTGTCCAAGTCTCTGTTATGAAAAGGACATAGAGTGTATGATCAGTGAGAAGCTCTGCTATCTCATCCTTATGTTTGCATAAGGAGCGGTCATTGATAAGGGCAACTATAATCTTTTCAATTTTGTTACTATACTGTAGAGAGGTGACGCCTGAAGTTGGAAGGATAGAAGGTCTAAACATGCAATGTGAGCAGGATTTAAGAGGCCTCTAACTCTAATGATAAGTGGGAGCAGGCTTTGTTGGTTAGTGGTCGTACTTTGAGGAGTTCTGTGAATGAGTAATGTATTTTCATTGATTTTTGGGACGTAATGCCAGGGGGGTGGCCCTGGGCCCAGTCCAGGCACGGACAGGCGCAGACAGGCTTGCCTTTGGCACGCCCGCTGCGCGCGTCCGCTGCGCTTGCGCATTGGCTCTGGCCTAAGTAGGGGAGGGTGCGCCATACGAGTGGAGCGCTGACCCCCGAAGCCGGAAGTGAGTTTGCCTCGCAGGAGCCCTCCTCGCAACAGCACTTTCCGCGTCGGACCGGGCGAGGTAGTATGAGGAAAAAGTCTCCCAACAGGTATTCAATATCACAGACAGTGCACAAATATATCAAGGTTCAGTTTTATTAAAATAATGTTTAAAAGTTTTCTTAGGTGCTCTGCAACTAACAGCTAGCAGTGTTCTGTGTGAGATTACTGCGTCCGCTGCGCGTACGCATTGGCTCTGGCCTAAGTAGCGTAGGGTGCGCAAAACGAGTGGAGCGCTGACCCCTGAAGCCGAAAGTGAGTTTGCCTCCCAGGAGCCCTCCGGCCAACGGCACTTGCCGCGTTGGACCGGGCGAGGGAGTATTAGGAAAAAGTCTCCTAACAGGTATTCAATATCACAGACAGTGCTCAAATATATCAAGGTTCAGTTTTATTAAAATAATGTTTAAAAGTTTCCTTACGCGCTCTGCAACTAACAGCTAGCAGTGTTCTGTGTGAGATTACTGCGTCCGCTGTGGGTGCGCATTGGCTCTGGCCTAAGTAGAGGAGGGTGCGCCAAACGAGTGGAGCGCTGACCCCCGAAGCCGGAAGTGAGTTTGCCTCCCAGGACCCCTCTGCGCAACACGGCACTTGCCGCTTCGGACCTGGGCGATGGAGAATGAGGAAAAAGTCTCCTAACTGGCATTCAATGTCACAGACAGTGCTCAAATATATCAAGGTTCAGTTTCATTAAAGTAATGTTTAAAAGTTTTCTTACGCGCTCTGCAACGAACAGCTAGCAGTGTTCTGTGTGAGATTACTGGGTCCGCTGCGCGTGCGCATTGGCTCTGGCCTAAGTAGAGGAGGGTGCGCAAAACGAGTGGAGCGCTGACCCCTGAAGCCGGAAGTGAGTTTGCCTCCCAGGACCCCTCTGCGCAACGGCACTTGCCGTGTTGGACCGGGCGAGGGAGTATGAGGAAAAAGTCTCCTAACAGGTATTCAATATCACAGACAGTGCTCAAATATATCAAGGTTCAGTTTTATTAAAATAATGTTTAAAAGTTTTCTTACGCGCTCTGCAACTAACAGCTAGCAGTGTTCTGTGTAAGATTACTGCGTCTGCTGCGGGTGCGCATTGGCTCTGGCCTAAGTAGAGGAGGGTGCGCCAAACGAGTGGAGCGCTGACCCCCGAAGCCGGAAGTTAGTTTGCCTCCCAGGAGCCCTCTGCGCAACGGCACTTGCCGCTTCGGACCTGGGCGATGGAGAATGAGGAAAAAGTCTCCTAACTGACATTCAATGTCACAGACAGTGCTCAAATATATTAAGGTTCAGTTTCATTAAAGTAATGTTTAAAAGTTTTCTTACGCGCTCTGCAACGAACAGCTAGCAGTGTTCTGTGTGAGATTACTGCGTCCGCTGCGCGTGCGCATTGGCTCTGGCCTAAGTAGAGGAGAGTGCGCCAAACGAGTGGATCGCTGACCCCTGAAGCCGGAAGGGAGTTTGCCTCCCAGGAGCCCTCCGCGCAACGGCACGTGCTGCGTCGGACCGGGGCGAGGGAGTATGAGGAAAAGAGTCTCCTAACACGTATTCAATATCGCAGACAGTGCTCAAATATATCAAGGTTCAGTTTTATTAAGATAATGTTTAAAAGTTTTCTTACGCGCTCTGCATCTAACAGCTAGCAGTGTTCTGTGTGAGATTACTGCGTCCAATGTGGGTGGGGAGAATGGGTTCTCTTTTTATTCTGGCTATTGTTGTTTGCTATAAGTTCTTACAGGGTTTTGACTATGCAACCTGCTGTGTTTCTTGCACGGCCCATACATTTGTATTTTTTGTTCATCTTTTTTTCTCTGCCTAGATGACGCCACCAGTTATGGGATCCGGAATGTTAACTTTGCAATGTATGAACTGGAATGTAAGGGGACTGACTAATCACAGTAAACCTTCTATCCACATGGCTTTTTTTTACAAAAAAAACACTGTGCTCCACAGTCTTCCAATCTGTTTGCATCACACAGGGGCATAATCTTTTTTTGTGAACTACAGCACACTATCCAGGAAGTAAGTAATCTAATTCACCAGGTTGTTCCATTCAGAGTGTGTGAGACCATCGCTGACCCCGAGGGCCGCTACTTGCTTGTCACCGGAAAGCTCCCTGCCACATCTCTCTTGCTGGTCAATGCCTATGCCTCTAACATTGACTCACCAGAATTATTTTTGAACATTTCCATACATATCACCCGGCTTCATGCAGACGATATACAAAGGGGGTGGGAGGGTGGAGATTTTAACCTTACGCTTTGCCCAATATTGGACTCGACTGGCACTGGTCATTTGACCAAACCGCGATCCGTGCATGCACTCTCGTCCCTCTTGCAAACCACCCTCCTTGCTGATTCCTGGCGCTCTCGCTACCCTTCCAGTTAAGAGTACAATTTCTGCTCCGCTCCTCATGGATTGTGGTCATGCATTGACCAATGGTATCTTACCCCTGGTCTATTACTGTCAGCTATAGAAATTGAGCATCTTCCCCGAACCTTGTCGGACAACTCTCCAGTGCTCTTGACCCTTCTGTTTACCAACGTTGCGGTTTGTGGAGCTTCCCTGCCAACGCTCTGCAAGACAAGGTCTTTCGAGTAGATGTTAGGGATGTCATAGTTGAATACTTTCAACTTAATGCCTGCACTGCATCACATCGCTCTACACTCTGGAAAGCCTTTAAAGCTTATATAAGAGAGTTCTGCATCTCCAAACACTCGAGTACTCGACTCCATACGCCAGAAATTAGCAACCATTGAAACCACATTGAAGAATCTTGATGCAAGGGCCCTAAGTTGCTTTAAGACTTCCAAGATCTCGCAAATCACAAGGTGAATTAGCTGGGTAAATATGCATGGACATGAGTCTACGGCCTGGGCGAAAGAACTGGCCCAACGCTGCCTCGCCTGCTTAGACCCCCATATCAAGCTTCTTTTATCACGCAACTCCAGCTGGACGTTGGTTCTTCGGTCTAACACAGCGAGGATGTGTCTGCTGCTTTTCTCGCCTACTATACTCTCTTGTACACGTCTCACTGCACTACCGCTGATGACTCACTTGCTGATTATCTGGCAGAGGTGGCCATGGTCTGGCTAAGTGAAGGGCAGCAACAATTTTTGTCTCACCTCTAATTAGTGATGAAGTCTCACCGGCTATCTAAGATCTGAGTGGCACCCGCACCTCCGGTCTAGATGGATTTACCGGATTTTTTAAAAAAAACTTCTAAACCATTGCTCATCCCCACCTGCTTGAAGTCTGCGCGGAATCCCTAGAAAACGAAAATATTCCCCCCCCACCCACATAGTACGTGAAGCAGTGATTACCCTCCTTACAAACCAGGCTGGCCCCAGCATAACTGCTCTTCCTACAGACCTTTGTCCAATCAATCATGACATTTGTATAGCGCGCTACTCACCCGGAAGGATCTCAAGGCGCTGGGGGTGAGGGGTCCGCTACTGCTCGAAGAGCCAGGTCTTGAGATGCTTCCTGAAGGAGAGGTGGTCCTGGGTTAGCCGAAGGTGGATGGGAAGGGAGGTCCATGTCTTGGCTGCCAGGTAGGAGAAGGATCTTCCTCCGGTGGTGGCTCTGCGGATGCGTGGAACGGCGGCGAGGGCATGGCTGGTCGACCGTAGCTGGCGGGCGGGCGTGTAGAAGGTCAGGCGCTTGTTGAGGTACATGGGGCCCAGGTCGTGGAGAGCCTTGTGTGCGTGGGTGAGGAGTCTGAACGTGATCCTCTTGCTGACGGGGAGCCAGTGTAGGTCTCTCAGGTGGCCGGAGATGTGGCTGTGTCGGGGGATGTCCAGGACTAGTCGTGCGGAGGCGTTCTGGATGCGTTGGAGTCTTTTCTGAAGTTTGGCTGTGGTTCCGGCGTAGAGGGTGTTTCCGTAGTGCCTGTTAAACCATGCCAATATAACATTGGCCAAAATCCTGGCCTCCCTACTTATGGACAGTATAATTTCCCTTTTACAACCTGGATTTCTTCTGCATTCCCCCACATCAGTTAACCTCCGAACCATCTTTGCCATCCTTAATCAATTAAATCTTGATCTTCCTGATGCAGCCATTCTACTAGACGCTGCAAAAGCATTTGATTCACATGAATAGCCTTTTTTGCACTCTACATTATGGAAACTGGGGTTCCAAAGGGATTTCCGGATCTTGTTCGACTTTTTTATACTGCCCCATTGGCCCGAATTCGGGTGAATGATACTTTAACTGATCAGTTCGCACTCTCATGAGGTACCAGATAGGGATATCCCCTGTCACCTCTACTATTCATCATTGCAATGGACCCCCTTGAGCTGCATTTTTAGGAGCGGCACGTGACGTGTGGTTTTTGGTTTCACTGCGGCCCCCTTCTGGCTTCTTTATACACAGATGTGATGCTGTTTGTACGAGACCCCAAATCCAATCTCCCTCCTCTTCTCCGTGAAGTGGTTTGTTTTGGGGCTTTCTCAGGGCTTACCATTAACTGGACTAAATCTGAAATATTTCCTTTGACCGAGGTCACAGGTCCCTGCCCTCTTGAGTTCCCCTTGCGATGGTGCACTGCCCCTTCCAGGTATCTAGGTATCTTCCTCCTCCGCAGCAGTGAAGAGGTGGTCCTTCTCAACCATGGTCCCGCAGTTTATAGTTTATCCTCACAAAATGATCACTGGATGAAGCTCTCCTTATCTATTGCTGGCAGAATTGCCATCATTAAAATGGTGGTCCTGCCCCGGTTTTTTATACTTATTCATAAATATTCCTGTAGGTTTGACAACCAGTATCTTCGACGCACTTCGCAGTATGCTCATTAGACTGTTATGGGCCGGTAGACAAAGAAGAATTGGCTGACAGACATTAGCTGTGCCGTATTTACCGGGAGGATTTAGAGTCCCTGATTATTATATCTACTACCTAGTTGCACAGTCTCATTTTGCGTACTATTGACCCCATCCTAATGCTCAATTGCAATACCTGAAGCCTGAGTGGACTCAGGCCCGTCCACATCCCCTATCCACTATTATGCCACTTGGTCTACCCAGGACTCCCTCAGAAATACAGACGCTCCCGACCACATGCTGGGCTTGGAGAATATTACAGCTCTACCTTGCCATTGATCTCCTGTACTCTCCACACATTCTGCTTTCCGGCAATCCCTGGCTTCCAAATACGACAGAAACACTGACTAAGCGGACCTTGGCCGTGTGCCAGCTCTACAGACTGGACTACCTCTTCATGGACGCCAGGCTGTGTTCTGTAAACTCTCCTTCAGATGGACATAGTGTGTCATATATGGACAGATTTCTTTTGCATAGACTTCACAATACCATTTGCTTTATACTCCCATCTTCCTTCGCAGAACCATCGGATATCCCACCGCTCACCATGGCCATCACAACCCAGAGTAGTGCCCACTTGATTTCCCGACTATATCATTCATCGCTATTGTTAAGGCCGGGGGTTGGATGGAAGGCCCGGGCGGCGTGGGAGAGGGATCTGGGTTGCTCACTACCGGATACTACCTGGCTCTACTGTTGTGAACAGACACGTTTTGTATCCAGCAATCATTGACAAAAAATCCTACTCTTTAAATACTTACACTGGGCATATGCTACCCCTCACATCATAGCCAAGATCGACACCACCAAACCTCACTGCTGCTCTAGATGTGCACTTCTCACATCTATCTTGGAGTTGTGCCCCAGTACTAACATATTTGGAGGACATTTTTTACTGCTATCGCGGATGATTGAATTCAAACTTGTCCTAACCCCATTGTTGGCATTGTTGGGCTGCTTTAAGCTATTACCTGCAGGAGTTCGACTATTTGCCGCTATTGATCTATTGTTGGCCAAGCGGTAGGTATCTTTACTTTGGGACGACACCACTATCTCAACAACGCAGGCATGGCTCCGTGACTTGGGGCCCGATGTAGGTCACCAAATACCGGTCGGTAACGGCCGAATTCGGCCGTTACCGACCGGTATTTGGTGATTGAGATGTAGGGGCCATTATTTTACAGAATCGGTAAATTTACTGAATCGGTAAATTTACTGATTCTGTAAAATACCGAATCGGTAATTTTACCGATTCGGTAAATCCCAGATGTAGGTAGCACTGTTTACTGTGCTACAGGCCTTCAGAATTCGGTATTTTATCACCCAATACAATTGGGTGGTAAAATACCGAATTCAGGTGTACATGCACATCTGTGCTTGTACACCTGTGCCATGTGACACACAGACATGCCCTTAGGGCATGTATGTGTGCCACATGGCACACAAGCCTGGAATTGGGGTGCTACAGGGTGTCAAAGTGACACCCCGTTCACCCTTGCAGGATTCAGTATTTACCGATTCGGTAAATACCGAATCGGTATTTCCCATTGATTCCTATGGGCTTCAAGGCCCATGGGAATCAATAGGAAATACTGATTCGGTATTTACCGAATCGGTCGGTAATTCTAAAATAAGAATTACCTACATCTGCCCCCTTCCTATTTACCTACTCTTAAATACCGAATCGGTATGATTCGGTATTTAAGAGTAGGTAAATAGGAATTACCTACATCGGGCCCTTAATGTACTGCGATACCATGAGTGATAAATATGCTACGCTACTACCACCAACCTCCAGACCTAAAAATATATGGCAACCGTTGCGAGACTACTTGTTGCTTTACCCTGAGGAGGGAGAGGGTGCACGCTGTGGCTGATGTTTACTTTACAGGGTGCCGTGTGCCTGTAACCATACAAACATACATCTTCTTGGACCCCTGTTGATTCTTTCTTTGGATTTCAGTAGCCATTTCCTTTCAATAGGGGCACCTAATCAGCTGCATCCTTCATATTACTATTGCATGTCTGTTTTTCTCCCCATTCCTCCCCGTAGTAATGTGCTTTTCACTTGGTGTCACATATGCTATTTTATTTCCCTTTTTATTATTTTCTCACCGATATGCTCTCTGACCTACACTCTATATTTTTTTGATACACGTGCTGGTCACTACTTCTTATATTTGTTAACACTGTATTTGTTTTTTTTCTTTCTATTCTTCTCTATTTTTAGCTGTAACAGTTACAGTGAGCAATGGCTAAAGTGGAGGCAGGAAGATAGAAAAGACATAAGATGAATCAATATTCTGGCTGGCATGTTCCACCTGACCAAGAAACACAGGAAGGCAGACAAAAGGCATATAAAAGCTAGCCATGGGAAAAGTAAAAGTAAACAGAGATTGACACAAGGCAGACATTTAAAGAAGGGATACATACAAGTAAAACAAGAGGGGAAAACGGACACACTAATCTAAAAAATAACATATTTGTAGAATCGGACAGAAATGCGACTAATAAAGATCGCAAATTATAAAAATAGGGGAATAACTCAAATGTGCAGATAGTTACAGGTTCCTCTAGAGCCAGGGTCCGTGCAGGATGATCTTTGGTGCAGTACCACAGGCCATCACTGTAGGTTTCCAGATAAGAATATACAGCCCTGTGTGAACTATGGTGCGCTACCACAGGCCATCACTAGAGGTTACTGGTTAGCTCTATAAAGCACTGGGCACACTATGTTGCACTTCCACATGCTATTACCATACATATACAGGTATTAATTATTCCCCTGGGCTTGCCACGACTCTGTGACTGCTGGGCATGTGCATGGTTGCTGAGACTTGTGATCTTCTGTAACCCATCCCTTTCAGAGACAGAGCAGCATGTGCAATATATGGCCTTAAATGCCCCAGACATTCATATGAGTGAAGAATGGAGCTGGCTGAAAGTTTACCTTGGTAGGAGTTTGCATGGGCCCTTAGACACAACCAGCCATACACATTAATCAAGAATGGAGCTGTGCTGAAAGTTTTTCACGGAGTAGGGATTCCAAATTATTCCACCTGTCTCGCTGTGCCTCTTTTTCCTCTGCAAGAGGCGTATGATTACCAATTTACCAACTTTATCACAGATCGTGCAATCCCATTTTTGAAACATTGTTAGTTGTTTTAGGCCCAGCATCCATATTTACTTATTTTCTTTTAATTAACTTTATTTGTACAAGTATTTCAAGTAACACATAACACAGATGTATAATCCATTGTCAGCATTCATTGACAGTATAGACTTGGGCACATTGGTTGCCATCCCAGCAATTCCACTTATCATGAGCAATCACATAGTAGTCCCCCCGTTCATGAAATCCATCTAATCCCTTCGTTCCCCTTCTGAGCTTGTACTATTGCCTCCCTCCCCCGCTCAGATGTACTTTTTGGGCTTCCCTGAGGCTCCGCGACTAGCAAGTCATGGCATAGTTCCCTCCATGCCCTTAAATCCTCCTCCAGGTTCTCATCTATGTGGCCCGCTTTCATGTGTACCTCCTCGGCTATTGTCCACTTGTGCACATCTCTCATCCACCCTGTGACCTCAGGCGCCCATTCATCCATCCAGACAATTGCTATTCTGCGCCGTGCTAGCACTAGAACGAGTTGCAGAAGCTTGTATGCTGTCTTCCTTTAGTTTTTAGGTTTACATATGAGCCCCAACAGACAGTGGGTGGCGCCATTTTCACACGACCACTAACTCTTTTCCTTACCCTTTCTACCGCCTTTGTCCAGAAGAGTCGTACTTCGGGGCACTTCCAGGCCAGATGCAGGAAATTGGCCTCTTCTTTGTAGCACCTAGGACTGGAGTTGGATCTCTCCGGGCCCTGCAATGTCATCTCTCTGGGGTCATGTACGTGCGGTGCACATAATTATAATGAACCAACCTAAAGTGGGCATAGCATGAGATCGTCCAGTGGCTCCTCCAGATCTGCGTTCCATGCAGCGAATGCCCTTGGGGGCGGCTCCACCGCATCTGCCCTCATGGCCTTATACAACAGGGAAATGAGATGTCTACCAGCTCCGCATGTAAGCATTACATCCAAGGTCAGCGTGTGTTTCGGGATCGAGGGGTGTGTGGGCCATATCTCTTAAAATAGGTTGGACAGTCTGGTGTCCCTGTCCCAGACCCAAGTCTTGCCACGCCTGTTTGTAACTGATAAAGCTCTCGCCCGGAAACATGTCCATCAGCACGTCGCATCCCTCCTCCTGCCACGCCCGATATGAGATGCTGGACATCATCCTCCTAACCAGGGCGAGGTCCCACACAGATAGCTCAAGGTGAAACGGAGCGCACTTTAAGATTTGGTCTACAAAGGTCTGCCATGTGCATGCAGTCTGCCTCACCACTTATAGGGCTGCGTCAGAGATTCCTGCTCCCCTCTGCAACCACACCGGTAGGCTAACAGCTGCGGTCCTATTGGGTAGCAACCTCTCTCCCAATTGTCACCTTCTTCTAGCCAACAAGCAGCATGCTGAAGCTGTGTGGCATAATAATGAAGATCCAGACTCTGTGCCTCGAGACCTCCGTCTTCATATGTGCGGGTCAGTGTGGCAAGCACCACTCTGCTTCTGCGTCCTGCCCAGTACAGTTCTATTAGTATGAAGTCCAGCGTCCTGAATATCCACCTGGGTATGGGACATAATGCGTTTTGCAACATATATATACAGCGGGGTAGCACCACCATTTTGGCCGCCGCCAGTCTGCCCATTAAGGATAAAGGAAGGGTATTCCAGAAGCTCACTGAGCGCTCCAGAGCGTCAATCGTCTTGCAGACGTTGAGTTGCAGTATTTGTGCATCCTCTATTGTCACATGTATACCCAAGTAACTGAAGTGCTCCATCTCTCATTGTAGACCCAGCTGTGGGAGGTCAGCCCGGGGAAGGCTGTCCAACCGAGTCAAAGGAAAGAGCAATGATTTGTGCACACCCGCCAAACTCCTCCAATACCTGAATGAGCTTCAGGGTGGCATCCTGATGCGAGGAGATGTAAAGCAAATCATCATCTGCATATAGGGATATAATGTGTGAGATTCCACCCATGCTAATGCCCCAGCGCCCCAGTTCCCTGCACGCCCCGACAGCCAGCGGCTCAATTGCCAGGGTGAATAATAGCATCGAGAGTGGAAAACCCTATTGCGTACCCCTCTCTGGCCGCCACCCTTTTGATCTGCTATGTCCCACCCGGACCCTGGCACTGGGTGCCGTATATAGTATCTGCACTCAGCGGCGGAATCGTGGACCAAAGCTGGCAACCCTCAGCACCTTCAGCAGGTACGCCCAGTCCGCCAAATCATATGCTTTTTCGAGGTTTGTGGACATGAGAGCTAGCTCCTCATTGCTGTGTCGCACTTCATTCAGAATGTGCGTCAGCCTTTTGATGTTCATACACGTGTTGCGAGATGGTATAAACCCGCACTGGTCCTCATGAACTAGGCGTGCCATGTTCAGGGCCAGTCTGGCTGCCAAGACCTTGCACAGTATTTTGCACCCACATGCATCAACCTATTTAGGAAGTGCAAACAGTGCAAATCGGTAAATTCGGCCGTTTGCACTTCCTAAATAAGTTTCTGGGATGCATCATGCATTTTTGTGAAATTCGCTATTGTTCGCGATTTCCAAAAATGCGATTGCTTTTAAGGAATCGCAAATTTGCGATTCCTTAAAAGCTATGCATGATTGTTTTTCTAATTGCGAATTAGCAATTAGGAGGTGCAAATTACCACGAGGTTGAACCGCGTGGTAATTTGCGAAAAGTTTTGAAAATGCTCAAAAATGCATTTTTTAGACTTTCATGTTTCAGACACACATGTCCTTAGGACATGTGTGTGTGACACATGCACTTCAAATTACATTTCTGGGGTGCAGGGGGCGTCCTTGGGACCCCCCTCTGCACCCTTGGAATGCATTAACAAGTCGCAAAAAGAAAATCACAATTTGTTAAAGCCTTCCCATTGATCCATATGGGCCTTTTGGCCCATAGGAATCAATGGGAATTGCGAATTCTTACCGAATCGCAAATATTTTGCGAAAATGTACATGCATCCCATTTTGCGATTTCCAAATTGCAATTCCCTATTTTTCGCAATTTGGAATTCGCAAAAGGCCGGGATGATGCTTGTGGCCGCTAATGTCTGAGTTTATCATAGTGAGGGGCCCTTAAGCCGCGTGATCTCTATCGTTTCCCCCAGGTTTAAGGAGCATAACTATCTCCCCCTCTCGCATGGCGGGGGCAGCAGCCCAATCTCAAAGGCCTCCTCATACACCTGCAGCAAAGGCTGTGCCAGCTGGCTTGCATACGCCTGTAAAAAGGCCACCGTAAAACCACCAGCCCCTGGGGCCTTGGTTCACGGCATAGCTCGCAGTGCCTCTTGAATTTCATCAACAGTGATTTTAGCATCCAATTCCAAAACACACGTGGGTGAGAGTTGCGGAAGATCCAGATCGACGACAAAGGGAATATATCGATCAGCGGTCACCCCTGGGTCCGCAGTATAAACCTGCTTCAAGTGCCATTGGAAAACCTCCAGTATTCCTGCTCTGGTGTGAACTAGGTTCCCTCCCTTGGCTATCAAGGTGGTCGTCAGTGGGGTCGTTGGTTCCCTACGCACGATCCAAGCCAGGAGCCGCCCTGATTTGTCCTCCTCGGCATGCAGCCTCTGGCGATACCGTGTCAGTGTATACTTGTCTAGACTGTCCCAGATATCCACTATACGCCTACATTGCACCCTTTCACGCTTCTCTATATCCAAGTCAGTCTGGTCCCTAATCTGGATCGCAGCTAGGACTTTCTCTTCCCTATCGGGTTCCCCCAGTAGTTGTCTCCTCACCCCACACACCAGACTCATGCCTGCCACGTGCCACTGCCCTGAGGTCCTCCCACTCGTTGCCCTCCCAGTTCAATGCCAATTAATCAGTTGCCACCTTTGAGAGGGCGGCCCTCCCCACCAAATCTTCAAGTATATCTGGAGGAAATCTCAATCCTCTCGGGCCTTGCATGGGAGACCCCCACCTCACTAAGCAACGCACCGGGGTATGCTAGGACAGGAAGCATGCCAAGTGGGTTACTTCTGCGTCCGGAAAAGCTGGAGTACCCGAGACTAGAACTCTGTCTAGCCTACTTTGCTTTCCATGAGTAAGTGTTCGGTGCGTATGTGTTCAGGTTAGTAATTTCTCTGCCTTCTTGTGTGCCTCACTGAAAGACATACTGGCCATTTATATCAGACTCACTGTAAGTTGGGGTGAATGGTATGCCCGAGCCACCTAAATCATTGTACCCCTGGCATATGTAGAGAAGGAGGAATGATGCGTTTGGCCTCACCACTTCTTGGCTACCTTGTCTGCGCCGTTGTCATCCAGGTGTGTTTTCTGGAAGCACGCTATGGATATGTGGGGATGTTTTAGAAAGTGTCCAAGCCCGAACATTCCAGGTCAGGAATCTAAACTCTGTCCCCATGACGGAATAATCTTGTGCCAGTGCCTAATTCCTGTCTGCCCATCGCTGACTTACTATGGTGTACATCTTTAATACAAACCTGAACAAGAGAACTTTCAGAAATGAAACCACAGCCCCTCACCCACGGACATTGTGCAAGCAACAGTGCATTTGTTAATGCCTACCCCGAATACGTGCCAGGTCGCACACGTTACCCTAAGTCGCCCAACTCTCATCCACCACAGGACAGGCTGACCGGACCCGCAGGCCCAGAAACGCCAAATTCTTCCCAAGTCATAGATTTGTGCCCTAATGCCAGGATCCACTAGACCCCAGGGCGGAAACCCTCCCCCTTCATGCACCCGCCACTGGAAATCCCTTTCAGCAGCCCACCTTACCTGCTGAGCCAGACAACTCCGACCCAGCCCTCAACTTTCAGCCAAGCATTTAGTCATTGTGTCAAGATCCACCAGCACCCCTGCGCTGGTCTCCTGGCCCTTACCCCTCAGCGGCGTCGGTTTCCTGTTCAAGCAGGGTCTCTGGGACCACGTCAGCTGTCGATCCCAGCAACAGTGTCTGCTGTCCATCATTTAAAGTCGTTGGTACCCACTCCATGCTCAATCTTGGCGGTATATCAGTGCTCATTAGGATGGTGCCATTGTCCCCAACTGTAGCTCTTTGGTCAGGGTCTGCGTCCGGGGTCTCCGCTCCACTCCCCTTGCACGGACTCTCTGACTTGGTCTGGTGCCCCATTGCTGCCTCTCGTCCGGCTGCTCCTGCGGGGGGAGCGCATCCCCACAATCCTCCAGCCATTCCCATGCTTCCTCAATGCGCCTTCCCCTGAGCCAGGACCTTGAGCTTAGCGGGGTATAGTAGCATCTATTAAAGGTGCATGTCCCTTAACTTTCGCTTGACTCCAAGGAATGACTTTCTCTACTCCTGCTCTTGTTTAGTGTAGTACGGGTAAATGGATATTTTTGTATTTTCATAACATATTTCCTGTTGTTCTCTAGTGGCCCGCAGGATGCAGTCTCTGTCCCGGTAATTCAGTATTTTCGAGATGAATGCTCGTGGCAGAGCTCCCGGTGGGGGAACTAAGGCCCTGTCAGCCCTTTCTATAGCGAAGAAGTTCAATAGACCCGTGGGTGCAGTTGAACCACTTCTCAGCAAACTGCTCTGCTGATCTCCCCTCAGCCCTCTCTGAAAAGCTCATCACACAAATGTTGCTGTATCGGGTCCTGCCCTCTGCATCTTCCGCCCGGCGTTCCAGGTCTTTGTTGTGGAGGATATTTGAGCTGCTTGCCTCTTTATGCTTGCCACCTTGCTCTTCCTCTGCTACGTTTACCTTGTCGGCTACTTTGCGGAGGTCCGCCCGCAGGAGATTGACATCTATGGATACTGCCTCTATCTTATTCTCCAGTGCCTTCCGTAAACCCTGGATAGCAGCGAGAAGCTCTGCCCGCGAGGGTTTGGCGCCACCCTCCCCGTCATCTTCATCTCCCTCTGTCACTTGATGAATTGAAGGGGGTGGTGTGGCATAGTGTATTGGGTGATGGTGTTGGGAGCCCCCGTGCGGGCACCTCTGTGTTTGCCCATGTTGCCTTCTGGGTTGGGGGACCTGGAGCCCACCTGGGCGCGCTGTCTCCTCGCCTCTGCGTACCTGGACCCACCCTGCTTGATTCCTCCTGACTGGGGCTGGGACCGCCAGCCTCCCACCCGATGGGCCTGCAAATCGCTGACCCCCAGCTGCCTCCAGACCAGTTCCTCCGCCACTCAGTTTATCCGCTAGTGGGGAGCACTGTCTACGGTCCCCCCTCCTCGTTTTCGACGCTGGAGGGGGAGCCAGTACTCTGTCCAAGGACGGGAGGCTACCCTCCCAAGGCTGGGACTGAGGCTACCTTCCCAAGGCTGGGACTGACTCCGTTGCGCAAGGTCTGGGCCCAATACCCACATCACCGTTATGTCTCCCCCTTGCTGGCTCTTATATATGCGTGTTGAGAGGGGCACTATGCTGCCAGGCGTCCCTGCTTCTTCCGTGGAGTTTGATTGTCTTTTTCTTGGCCTCTGTGGGCATAGCCGCTCTGTACCACGTTGCAGTTGCCATCGGTCTCTCTTTCTCCGCACAGGCCCCACACTTCCAGCAGGCAGCAGCGTGGCCCCTGCTCGCCTTCTCCCAGCCGCGATGTCACCCAGGGGTGCCTCGGCCCCTCATGTTGCAGCGGCACCCAGGGCGCGGCCCCCCCAAGTCGTCTCGGTGTCCCAAGTGCTGCAGCCTTTCTGCCGCTGGGGCTCCACCGCTGCAGGGCCTGCTCCGCCCAGACCGGCGCCTTCACTCATGTCACAGGGGATCCAATACACTGGGCAGGGCTACGAGCACTCCTTCCATGAGCCGCGGCCCGCAGTGACAGCCAGGCAGCCCACAGGCTTCAGTTTTGCTCACCTCTTCGCACTGAGTTGCCTTTCATGTGGAAGCACATCATTTAAAACCCACTGGTGCAGGGGTCACCCTTCGTCCACGGGTTCTTAACAAACTAGGAGGAATCAACACTGGAGTGAAGTACAAACCAAGGATCATTTATTAGCATTCATGAATGGGGGCTCATCCGACAAGCACCATAGAGATACTCTAGGAGGATGCACACTGAAGAGTGGTTACATGGGTTTTTATAGCAAAAGATCACAAACAAAGGTCCCCCAGAGGTTAATAGAGCTCTGGGAAGGTAACGGTAAGAATCAACAGCCTTGGTGTCTTGTGCAATTGTCTCGTCCTAAAGCTGCACAACAAGATATGCTATCTGAGTAGACTTTGCTTGAGGCTTTACCCTTGTCTGAAAAACCCAGAGCAGCTGTTCTTTTGCGCTGACTCAGCATGTATGCACAGCTTACAATGCCCCAATCGAGATTCTTTTACTCTTGTTTATACAGATGCAGTGTTAAGGATAGAGCCGGGCTGGAAGTAGGGCAGGGGTGGAAAATGGATGAGGCATATCTTAATCAAAAAACGAGAGAATCAGTTGTTAAATTTTAACATTCAGGCCAGTCCCAGCTCAAGCCAGATCAGGCTCCGATGTTCATCTCCTCCTCGTGAAGTCAATCGTGCATACAGGCTATATTTTAATAGCACCTCTGACTGCTTGAGATTTAAGCAATTTTCTGGGCTAATTTATGAGTCTGGTTGAAAAGATTTAGCAGGATTATTCGGTGGGCCGGCCGGGAGCTGCGAAGCTCACGTCCTATGTCGGCCATGCCCCTGTGCCTTGCATCCTTACCTCTAATCAAAGTCGGCACCAAATAGAGGAAGCAGAATGATACTTTCTAACTAGTGACGCATGGCAGCATGTGAGAAGATGCATTTATACTCCACAGGCACACACCGCTTGAAAAGGATTCTAAATGAGGGGGGGGGTACTATTCCTAGAATATCCCTCTGTCTCTGATTGCACCAACCCTATACCGTTCTATTTAAGATTTCAGAATGGGGGTGACATGCCCAGTAGAAAGAATTAACTTCTTCAACATGTAATGCTATTAATGAACAGGATGGTCTTGGACAAAAAGACACCACTTCAGATGTCTCGCATTAAGCACAGCAACAGAGACTGCTAGGCTCAGAGATGCCCAGAACAGGTTCAACAATAACTCGAGCAGCTGCGAGGACTGATGCTTCTCGAACACGTCCCCAGCGCCTGGATCTAAAAGTGTCTCTGGGGGCTGGGTGTGAGCCCAGACTGTGCACTTACCCTCCAAAGCTCACAACTCTTTGCACAAAACTACCTCTTTTATTGTGTCTTGGGACACAGGACTCCAAGCACTTCAAAGACGCTGGATTTCCGGTTCCATTCTCCATTGTAGTGCAAGTGGCTCTTCACACTTCCGGTGTAAGCCTGCCACTGCTGGAAAGCGCCTCCAGTACCTATTTGGTCCATTGTACCACATCCATAGAGCACCTCAGAGGAGGATGCAGTACAGCCGAACCAAGTACTCAGAAGCGCCTTCCCCAGAGAGTTCGCTTGCAGGCCAGTAGGCTGTGGGGTCTCCGAGAGCCCAAAGGCAATGAGCATAGCAGCCCCTCCTTAGCCGTTTGAGCGCAAAACTTCGATGTGACACTTCAGGCTTCTTGAAATGACTCACCCCCTACAAGTCCTATAATAGGTGGCCAACGTGCACCCTAAAGGTTTGCCCCAGCAATTAACCACAATGTTGCACTGGGCTACAAACATCATACCGCAGTATAGCTTGAAGAGGAGCAAATGGAAGGAAAAATGAAAAACAGTAAATCAGCTTAAACAGAAATGCGTAATGGAACGGGAAATTAGGGATGTGGAAGGATACAATTGCCAGCAACTGGGGGACAAAGAAATAGGATTTGCCAGTAATGAGGAAGCCTTTTTAAAGGACTATCAAAATGAGGAATGAAAATACATGGGTCCTATGTAAGCCCACAGAATAGATTACAGCATGTCTCGAGAGACTGCACATGTGCTGCTAGGCTCGACCTAAAAAGGGCAGTGATTCACAGATATCAACTCCTAAACTTGCTGCTTTAGTTTGAGCTGGTATGCAGTGGAACATTTTTTCTGTACCGAATGGTAGCCACAATTCTTGACAGCCAATGTTTTTAAAATTAGCAATCCTCTAAATACTGAGAAACTCCCACTTAACCTATATACTTTCTCTATAGGCGTATGAAAACCTTTCATTAGACAGGCAACGAGGAAAATGTACCTGAATGTGTCCACGTTCTGCAATGGATGTCTAGTTCCACAGAATTGCCTGCCAGACTTCCAAGTGGCCCATAAAATAGCAATTACGCTAAATTTTGGGCAGATGGTAGTCCCGTAATATAACCCAGCAGTCTTGTGCATATGAGGATGGAATCGTGGACACCATCTTATAGTAGGCCACTATTGATGTGGTATACAGTGCAGTGGGCCTGTACATGGCTGTAGCATAAATTTAATGAATCCAGATCACCACAAGGTAAAGGACAGTAATATGATAGAAATGAGATGAGAAACTGAGATCTTGAGCGCCATCTCGTAATGGGCAAGAGTGGTCTAACATGTGATGAAGTAAACATTATAAATTATCAGACTCAAAAAGTCCCTTCTTACATACACCCACCTATGCCTGAGCGTGAATGCATAAAAGCCATGAATCGAACATAAATATAGCCTCAAAGTATGTGAGCCTGAACGCAAACCCAACGATATTGAAGGTGTGCGGCTGTCCTGGAATCAAGCGAGATATAGTATGAACAAAAATGTGTTAATAAATATATATTTATGGAGACAGTATGCTTATAAAAATGATGACCGTCATCTTGTAGTGGCTAAAAATGGTCTACGATTTAATGAGGTTTTACAAATCATGATGATGTATTCAAACAAGTGTTACATGCACGCCAAAATGGAACGATTGTATATTTGTATTGTTAACTGTTTTGTAGTTTCATTGACATGCTTTTAATTTTTTTATAACTATAAAAATATATATATTTGAAAAAAAATAAGCATGAATTGAATAAACAAAATGACAAAATTCATATAATTAGTTGTTTGATGTGTCTGCTTAGCAGAGGGTAGGCCAAATAGCTTTTCATAAGCCTATAGAGAAAGTATATAGGTCGAGTTGGAGTTTTTCTCAGTATTTAGAGAATTGTCCCCCCTTGCTCCCAGACATACACATTAACCTTAGGAGGTACCTGTGTTGATCCTAATTTAAAATTAGCAATCGCAAGAACAGCTACATCTGTATCTATCTTCAGTAAGAATCATTATTTTGGAATGACCTTCAGTTACTGCATGGAAAGAAATAAGCATAACTAAAATTTTAGGCCAAAAACTCCAGTAAGGTACTTTTCTCCACAGCAAAAAAATGTGCAAGTATTTCAGGAAAAACCCTGGTAACGAGCAGTCCTGAATTTTGTGATACGTTGGGAAAGTTCTTTACTGATAAAGTGGCCTCAGTGTACTACACCTTTAAAGACAACTACCATGCCCCTTCGATTCAGGCAAAAATTGGGGCTGCTACCGGTACAACCAATACAGGTTTTTGTTCCCCCTCACCCCTTTCTTAGACCAGATTATCCAGGTGGTGAAAACTACAAAGTCAGGAGCCCCTTCAGATCCCTGCCCCACTAAAGTTTTCCATCTGTTCCAGGAACTTGTTAGCGAACAATTAAACCTCTTTCCGAACGTTTGGACAACAGCCTTTGTGCTGCCGCTGCTAATAAAACTTAATTTGGACCCGAAGGAGCCTAGCAGCTATCGCCCAATTTCAAGGATTCCTTTTCCATCTAAGGTTTTAGATATCCAGCTCACAGAATTTATCACCAAAGAGAACCTACTGGACCATGCACAATATGGCTTCAGGGAGGGTCATGGAAGAGAGACGGTGCTGGTCATGGCAGTGGAGGAACTCGGGATAATCCTTGATGCAGGGGGGAAGGCCGCCTTGATCTTGTTAGATCTTTTGGCGGCCTTCAATACTGTTGACCATGAGATCTTAGCCAGTAGACTACCAGAGGTGGGGCTCCAAGACTCCTCATTAACTTTTCTGTCATCCTACCTAGCAGACAGAACCTTTTCGGTGGAACTGGGAGACTTTGCTTCTAAGTCCTTCAAACTGCCTTGTGGGGTACCGCAGGGGTCCTCACTTAGTCCCACCTTTTTTTTGTATGTGGCTCCCTTGGCCTCCATTTCTTAGACAGTGTGGGTTTTCAGCTGTCTCGTATGCAGATGACACACAGGTGTTGGTGTCGGTCTCAAATAATATGGAGGAGACAGCTGATTGTTTCAATCACTGCATGGCACAGGTTAATGAATGAATGCAGTCCAACTGCTTGAAGCTAAACAGTGAAAAAACTGAAGTCATGCTTCTAGGATCCAACCCTTCCTCTGGTCGCCGAGATGGTGGCCTGATAGTCTGGGCAACTGCCCAACCTCAGTCTCTAAGGTCAAGAACCTAGGGTTTGTTTTTGATGATAAACTATCATTTAATGCCCAGATCAATAAGCTAACATCTACCTTTTGGCTCGTCATAAAAATGATTAGGAAAATTCCTTCTTTCATCCCGCTTGAGGCATTGAAGACTCTAGTTACAGTTCTGGCCCTTTCCAGACTGGACTATGGCAATGCCCTTTATGTAGGGATGCTATCACAGTTGTTATTGAAGCTGCAGAGATTGCAGAATGCAGCATCTAGAATGATACTTGACCTCCCCAGACATGAGCCTGTCGCCCATAGACTAGCAGCCTTAAATTGGCTCCCAGTGGCCGAAAGGATCATTTTTAAATCCCAATGTCTGGCCTTCAAACCACTAAAAGGTATTGGCCCGCAGTTTCTGAAGACGCATTTGAACTGGTATACACCAGGTAGGAACCTAAGATCGTCTCACTCTAAACTGTTAAAGACACCCAAGTTCAAGCAGGTCAGGTGGGGAGGAAGAAATTTCCTAGTTGGAACAATTAAAATCTGGAACCTCCTCCCAATCTCTATCAAGAGTAGCACTTCGCTCATGTCTTTTAGAAGAGCATTGAAGACCTGGCTCTTCTTTGAACTGCAGCAAGTGGCGGAGAGCCAAGATGGCTGCCGCGTGAGTTGGCTGTTTGCTTCTCTTTAACTGTGGATCCTGAACTATTTTAACACTATAATGGCAGGACTGGACAGATATCGTGCATAAGAATATAGCATAGCTGCTTTCAGTCGCCATATTTTTCACGGGACAAGAAAGTAAAATTAACAGGTGAAAAAACGGGATGAAAAAGCCTGAAACAAAGAGGAGGGCAAGATTGGAATGGATGCCGCATCTTCATACCTGAAGCTCTGTCCTGGTCCCGCCCAGTGTGGAGTAGCGCTCTGCTGTGCGGAGCTTGTGAGTGCGTTCTCCATTTGCCTGGCGGTATTGACACCTGGTGGAGGGGAGAGGAAACACTCCCTACAGTGCTCGGATCTTTACCAGGCGCATTCTTCAGTCATGGCTCCGAAGGTTCCCGTTGCTACGGGGGCAAAGGGGAAAACACGCTCGGGAATGAGCGCTGGTTCAACTCCTAAAGCACCAACACTCATGGATTCCCATCTGAAGTTAGGAGTAGGGAAGAAGCAAAATACAGTGTGTGCCTCACATAAGAAGGAAGAAAAGAAAAACCAGAGTGGAGTGCAACCAACAGCTGAGCCAACCGTATTGGATATGCTACAAGGAGCGCCATAGGTAAAACATCCACAATGGCAAGGAGATCAAACATGTGAGCAGCACCAGGCGGGGAAAAACATGAAGAGGGGAGATGTGAATAGGGAGGTTGATTGCACAATCCTTGTAGTATCTGTTGAAACACCCATCATGAGTACAGATACAGATGCAGAAACACTTATATCCACCTAACCTACTCAGCCTTCTCCCCCACCTCTCTCCCCCCCCCCCCTGCCTGCAACCAGAGACAGAAGATATTATGAATGGAGGTACTAAACTGGGGCCAGGGATTTAAGAAAGAGACAGTACGCCGGGGGCTATCATCCCTAGCTCCCCTCTAGGAGGGGCTATTGCCATGACTATGGCTACCAACCACGCTACGTCTTCAAATCATAGTGAACAGGACTTTTTTTTTTGCTCTCAGGTGGCATTTGGTCAGTATCAGGGTCAGGCTCTGAGTCACTGGGGGTCTCTAGTGAAGAAAACTCAGACATTGGCAATAGAGATACAATAGCCACAATGCGCAAAGCAGTGAGGAGAATAAGTCATCCCAGTCCACAATAAAAAAATCTAAGATGGGACTATTTGGGAGCAGATTTACTCAGCACCAGTACTGTTTCACTAACTAAAGGCGAGAATATTTCACCCCACTTTAGATAAGGTTATTCAATGTATACTTTCCCATCGGGAAGAAACACGCCAAGGTAGCAAATGTGGACAAACGACGATGCAAAAGATTCATGGGGCTGTCACAAAAGTCGCGAAGTCCTGTGCTGTTATTACTGAACACCTCACAACCCTCTGAAGCTCTGGAAAATGATTTAGCAACTACACGTACAAGCACTATTTCACAAGATGCTCTACTTATTGATATTAAATGAAAACTTGAAGACTATGAAAATCGGCAACGACGAAACAATCTGAGAGTCCTAGGCATACCAAAGGGAAGGGAAGGGACATATACTCGGCTGTATATGACTGATATTCTATCTATCTATCTATCTATCTATCTATCTATCTATCTATCTATCTATCTATCTATCTATCTATCTATCTATCTATCTATCTATCTATCTATCTATCTATCTATCTATCTATCTATCTATCTATCTATCTATCTATCTCTATCTCTCTCTCTCTCTCTCTCTCTCTCTCTCTCTATCTATCTATCTATCTATCTATCTATCTATCTATCTATCTATCTATCTATCTATCTATCTATCTATCTATCTCTCTCTCTCTCTCTCTCTCTCTCTCTCTATCTATCTATCTATCTATCTATCTATCTATCTATCTATCTATCTATCTATCTATCTATCTATCTATCTATCTATCTATCTATCTATCTATCTATCTATCTATCTATCTATCTATCTATCTATCTATCTATCTATCTATCTATCTATCTATCTATCTATCTCTCTATCTCTCTATCTCTCTATCTCTCTATCTCTCTATCTATCTATCTATCTATCTACCTATCTATCTATCTATCTATCTATCTATCTATCTCTCTATCTCTCTATCTCTCTATCTCTCTATCTCTCTATCTCTCTATCTCTATCTATCTATCTATCTATCTATCTATCTATCTATCTATCTATCTATCTATCTATCTATCTCTCTATCTATCTCTCTATCTATCTCTCTATCTATCTATCTATCTATCTACCTATCTATCTATCTATCTATCTATCTCTCTATCTCTCTATCTCTCTATCTCTCTATCTCTCTATCTCTCTATCTCTCTATCTCTCTATCTCTCTATCTCTCTATCTATCTCTCTATCTATCTAAGGCATTTCCAGATCTGGAGGGGTGGAACTGGGCACTGGAGGTGCAAAGAGCCCATCCAGTTCCTTTTAATCTTCAAGGTCAAGTTTGAAATTTGTATAGCGCACTACTCACCCAGAGGGTCTCAAGGCGCTTGAGGGAGGGGGGGTACGTTACTTATCGAATATCCAGGTTTTTAGTTGTTTTCTGAAGGAGAGGTGGTTCTGTGTAAGGCGGAGGTGAGTGGGGAGAGAATTCCAGGTCTTGGCCGCTAGGTAGGAGAAGGATCTTTCCCCCCCCCCATGGTTGATCTTTGGATGCGTGGAATTGCGGTGAGGGCTTGGTTGGATGATAGTAGTTGGCGGGTGGGGGTGTAAAAGGACAGGCGTGTGTTGAGGTATTCGGGTCCTAGGTCGTAGAGGGCTTTGTGTGCGTGGGTGAGGAGACGGAACGTTATTCTCTTGTTGACAGGGAGCCAGTGGAGGTCTTTCAGGTGACCGGAAATGTGAGCTTGGCGGGGGATGTCTAGGATGAGTCTGGCTGAGGCGTTTTAGATGCGTTGGAGTTTTTCTGTAGTTTGGCTGTGGTTCCGGCGTAAAGGGTGTTTCCGTAGTCCAGTCGGCTTGTGACCAGTGCATGGGTGACCGTCTTTCTTGTTTCAGTGGGGATCCAACGGAAGATTTTTTTGAGCATACGTAGGATGTTGAAGCATGATGATGAGACGGCGTTGACTGGTCTGGTCATCGAGAGGGAGGAGTCCAGGATGAAGCCCAGGTTACGTGCGTGGTCCGTTGGTTTGGGTGCGTTTCCCAGGGCCGGTGGCCACCATGAGTCGTCCCAGGCGGAGGGGGATGATCCTAAGATGAGGACTTCCGTTTTGTCCGAGTTTAGTTTTAAACGGCTGTTCTTCATCCACTCGGCCACTTCTTTCATTCCATCGTGTAGGTTGGTTTTGGCGGTGTTTGGGTCTTTGGTGAGGGAGAGGATCAGCTGGGTGTCGTCTGCGTAGTAGATGATGTTGAGGTTGTGTTGGTGCGCAATGGAATGCGTGGGGACTCATGTATACGTTGAAGAGGGTGGGACTGAGTGATGATCCTTGTGGAATGACTTCAGTGGCTTCCGATTTGAAAGGGGGGAGGCGGACTCTCTTGGTTCTTCCGGCGAGGAACGAGATGATCCAGTTCAATGCTTTTCCTTGTATTCCGACGTTACTGAGGCGTTGTATAAGGGTGCTATGACAGACTGTGTCGAAGGCTGCGGAGAGGTCACGAAGGATGAGGGCAGCTGTTTCTCCGTTGTCCAGTAGAGTCCGAATGTCGTCAGTTGCTGCGATGAGGGCTGTCTTGGTGCTGTGTTTGGCTCGGAAGCCGGACTGTGACGAGGCGAGTGATTTGTTGGATTCGAGGAAGGCGTCGAGCTGACTATTGACTGTTTTCTCAATGACTTTGGCAGGGAATCGGTGGAGCGAGATGGGGCGGCAGTTCTTAAGTTCGGTGGGGTCTGCTGTAGGTTTCTTCAGGAGGGCGCTGAGTTCGGCATGTTTCCAGATTTCCGGGAAGGTAGCGGAGTTGAGGGAGCAATTGCTGACGTCTCGGAGATGGGGTGCGATAATGGAGTCTGCTTTGTTGAAAATGTTGTGGGGACATGGGTCAGTTGGCGATCCTGAGTGGATGGAGTTCATCAGGAGGATGGTGTCTTCAGTGGTGATTAGGTTCCAGGTGCAAAGGATGTTGGAGGGGGGTTTTAGATCGGAGGAGGGTGGGGTGTACTGGTCGCCAAAGCTGTTATGTATGTCAGCGATTTTGTTGTGGAAGAACGAGGCTAGGGAGTCGGTGAGGTCTTGGGAGGGAGTGATGTCGTTGGTGCCGGCGGTGGGGTTGGTAAACTCTTTGACGATGTTGAATAGTTCCTTGCTGTTGTGGGCGTTGTTGTCGAGTCGATCCTTGAATGCTGATTTCTTGGTGGATCGGATCAGTTGGTGGTGTTTGCGTGTGGCGTTCTTGAAGGTGATCAGGTTGTCAGTGGTTGGGTTTTTTCGCCAGGTTTTCTCGAGGGTGCGACAGGTCTTCTTGGATTTTTTAAGGTCATCACTGAACCAGGGGGCTTTTTTGCTACTTTGCTTGATTTGATGGTTTTTCAAGGGTGCTAAAACGCCAGCGCTGTGGGTGATCCATTGTGTGAGGTTGGTGGCTGCTTGGTTTGGGTCCGATGATTTGGCAGGAGGGTTTTGGTGAAGCGATGTGAAGAGCTGGTCGGTGGTGATTTTGTTCCAGTTTCTGCGGGGAATTGGTTGTGGGTAGTTGTGGGTCGTAGTCTTTTTGTAGTTGAAGTGAACGCAGCTGTGGTCCGTCCAATGGAGAGCAGTGGTGTGATTGAAGGAGATGTGCTTGCTGGAGGTGAAGATTGGGTCGAGCGTGTGCCCGGCATAGTGAGTGGGGGTGTCAACAAGTTGTTTGAGTTCGAGATTGGCGAGGTTGTCCAGAAGGGTGGTGGTGTTGCTGTTGTTGTTCTTTTCCAGGTGGAAGTTGAGGTCTACCAGTAGAATGTAGTCCTCGGAGAGGAGGGCGTGTGGGCTGATGCAGTCGGTGATGTCTTCACTGAATTGTGTGCGGGGTCCTGGTGGCCTGTAGATGAGGGTGCCTCTGAGTGTAGTCTTGGGGTCGGTGTGGATCTGGAAGTGAAGGTGTTCGGCGGCTGCGAGGTTATCGTCGGAACTGGTCGTGATGCGGATGGTGTTCTTATGGACTATGGCGATGCCTCCTCCTGTTTGGTTGATGCGGTCCTTTCGGATGATCTTGTAGCCGCCGGGGATGGCAATGGCGATGTCGGGCGTTGATGATGCATTCATCCAGGTTTCTGTAAGAAAGGCGCAGTCCGGCGATGTGGTGTCGAGTAGGTTCCAAAGTTCAATGACGTGTCTGTGGACCGAGCGGGTGTTTGGAGTTTGTGGATTTGGTGTGGGTCCTGATGCAGTCAAACTTGCAGGAGTAGCAGCTGAAGGGTCCATGGGTGTGTCCGGGGGCGGCTTGGTGGCAATGTGGAAGTCGGCCGGGGTTGAGTGCTAAGAGGTTTGCGGCGTCGTACGTTATGCGGGAGGAGTGGATTATGCGGGACCAGGGGGTCTGGCGCTGGGCGCGGTCCAGGCGCGGACGGGCGTAGACGGGCTTACCTTTGGCGCACCTTCGGCGCGCATGGGGCGTGTCCGCTGCGCGTAAACGCTGCGCGTTGGTGCGTCAGTCATAAGTGGAAAGTGGAGGGGGGCGGAGCGAGAGAGGAGCAGCTGGGAGGCGGGAGCGGGGTGGAGAGACTGGCTACGAGGCACAACAACAAAATGGCAGGGAAAGCAAAACCGAAACAGGACGAGATTGGGGCACAAAGTTGAATGTTGCTATGGGCAGTGGCACTGGCACAATCGGGCACTAATTATTCATTTAAATCGAGCAATGCGAGCGCTCCGAAAATAAACTGGCACAGATTAAAATGCGAGCAAAGTATAAACTTGCACAGATTAAAATGCGAGCAATGGACAGACTTGCACAAATGAAAATGCGAGCAATGGACAAAATAAATCTAGGCAGCAGTGAGCAGTAGCAGGCACCAATTCTTTTCAAGCAATGCGGGCAAAGCACAAACGATACCCAGGCCGGGGAGCGTGGGGAGCGACCGCTTCTGAGGCTTCCTGTGAAGTCCGATAGGAAACCTCACGCCATACTGGGTTATTTTGGTAATTTTTTACTGCGGCAGGCAATATACAATAAAGCAAAACCAACTACAAAGCGCAGTGGTGGGGATTACTCTTTTTGTCCAACCAGTTTCTGCCATTTCACGGTGGCAAGACAATGGCGTCTCTGACAGATGTTAAACCTGGTACAAGATCGAGGAGGGCAAGCATATTTGCTTCATCCAGCCTGTCTAAAAGTGATAAAAGGAGATAAAGTTCGTCTTTTCACTTCAGAAATCAAAGTGAAAGAATACCTGGAGATCTGGGATATGAAATCATAGACTGATTAATCTGAAAATGGCCTTCATAGTTTTTTTCTCTCTCTTAAACTGAAAGAACACCTGAAGAACTGGGATAGACTGATAAATTTGATAATGACCCTCCCTTTACCTTTTTTTAATTCTTTTTTCTTTGCTATAATGCTATAATGCTTGTGTACCACTTTTTAGGTCTCGACCAAAAGCATTGTTTAGCAATGCTTGCTTGTCGAGAATTCTAGTAAGCAGTACGAAAACTCTACCAAAACTGCAGATTAGACACAGTTCATGTGAGACAGGCGCATGAACAAACCAGCCACGTGACACACCGCCATTTGTCTTTGCCTCGCATCAGACTTCAAAGGCTGTCGCTCCCCCGCCCGCTGCATCAGACTTCAAAGGAATGCGCTCCCGCTATCTTTCTCTTCCTTCCTCTCCCGTATTTTCTATAATCTTGCCTCGCTTCTCTCCCTATACAGTGTCTTTCCCTGCTCTCGCGTTGGTCCGGCCATGTCTCACGTCTCCAGCCCCCTCCTCCCACACCCTGTCTAGGCCCTCCCCAGCCGCCCCTGTGCAGCAGCCACATACCTGGCTCTTGGAGGTCAATAAACTGTGTAATTGCTGACTTCAAAGGAATGTGCTCCCCTGCCCCACCACAGCAATGACGAGAGCTTGTTATTTTATTTACCCATCCCCATGTTTTTCTTCCTTTCTATTACGTCTTTTCTCGCTTCATTGCACATAGCTTTCTCTTTTTTCAATTATCACCTTACATTTTCTTCATTTTATGTACCCATTTCTTCTCCTGTTTCTAACATTCCTCATCCTCTCACCCTGTCTCTTCCTATCTATCTTCCTCTTGATTCACGCTATCCTTTTATCCTCTTTCTTTCTCTCTGTCATAAGCTGCACTTTTCCTTTTCCAAAGCTTTGTTTTCGCCTCCCACTCTTATCTACCTCCACCGATCCTTTCCTTCTTATATTTTGTATGCAAATCAAAAACACTTTCTCCACAAACAGCACTTTTATCCAGTCTCGCCTCTGGCTGTCTTTACATGCTTACACCCCTCTCCAACAGACCACTCACACTGCCCCCCTTTCACACAGACCACACAAACTGGCTCCCTCGCACACTGACCACACCACACACTGCTGCACGCCTCACACTGCTGCACGCCTCACACTGCTGCACGCCTCACACTGCTGCACGCCTCACACTGCTGCATGCCTCACACTGCTGCACACTGCTGCATTACTCACACTGCTGCATGCTGCACACTACCGCACGCCTCACACTGCTGCTCGCCTCACACTGCTGAACGCCTCACACTGCTGCACGCCTCACACTGCTGCACGCCTCACACTGCTGCACGCCTCACACTGCTGCACGCCACACACTGCTGCATGCCACACACTGCTGCACGCCACACACTGCTGCACACCGCACACTGCTGCACGCCTCACAGTGCTGCACGCCTCACACTGCTGCATGCTGCATGCCACACACTGCTGCATGCTGCACTCTGCAGCACGCCTCACACTGTTGCATGCCTCACACTGTTGCACGCCACACACTGCTGCATGCTGCACGCCACACAGTGCTGCACGCCACACAGTGCTGCACGCCACACAGTGCTGCACGCCACACAGTGCTGCACGCCACACACTGCTGCACGCCACACACTGCTGCACGCCTCACACTGCTGCACGCCTCACACTGCTGCACGCCTCACACTGCTGCACGCCTCACACTGCTGCACACCTCACACTGCTGCACACCTCACACTGCTGCACACTGGTGCACTGCTGCACACTGGTGCACTGCTGCACACTGCTGCATGCTGCACACTGCTGCACGCCGCACACTGCTGCACGCCTCACACTGCTGCACGCCTCACACTGCTGCACGCCTCACACTGCGGCACGCCTCACACTGCGGCACGCCTCACACTGCTGCACGCCGCACACTGCTGCACGCCGCACACTGCTGCACACTGCTGTATTACTCACACTGCTGCATGCTGCCGCACGCCTCACACTGCTGCACGCCTCACACTGCTGCACGCCTCACACTGCTGCACGCCTCACACTGCAGCACTCATCACTCTGCAGCACGCATCACACTGCTGCACGCTGCACACTGCTGCACGCTGCACACTGCTGCACGCCACACACTGCTGCACGCCTCACACTGCTGCACGCCTCACACTGCTTTTTTTTTTGTCCTCATACATGCCACCAGAACAAGTAAACTCTAGATGGGTTACCTCTCCGCCTTCCACACAAACATATTCGATAACCGCCCTGGATGTCTATGCCAGGCAAACAGGGTTCGCCCAGAGGTAAGGCTGTCTCCTGGTAGCACTCCTGTTCGCCAGACTAAGCAGACCACAAGTTACTAGGGAGGACCGGACAACAAACCTCTGGCATAATCATTGGACCAATATTAGTTCTTCCTCCAGGCCTCTAGAGCTGTCCAGACCTTATTGGTACTATATTCATCGCATGCCATATCTGACTGGCTAGTCATAATGATGTTTTTAAGGCAATCGGCGAATGTGGGTGGAACCTCAGATTTCCATGCCCTACAAATTTTCCTTCTGGCAATAGCTATTACATGAAATATAAATTTTGAGGCAGGAGTACTCATACAATAGTCCGACAATAGACCAAAGAAAACCAATCTGATGCTAACTTCAATTGGCTTTAATAGTACGTCCTCCAAGAAGGCACATACGTCAGTCCAATATGGAGCCATCTTTGGGCAACCCATGAACATATGTTGGTCGTCTGCAGCCTGGTGTTTACATCTAGGGCAGTAATATATCCTTGTGGTCACCTTAGATAGTTTGCCTGGATAGTTTACTCTGTAAGCAGTATATAGATGGTTCCTCCTAAGATTCGCTGGTTTCACCACTGTCTGGGACATAGTAAACGAGTCACACCAGATTTTCTGTATCTCCTCTCCATTATCTGAAAGAGCATTGCCCCAAAGATTCTCCAGCTCAGGGTCCAAACAATCCCCTGCTCCAATGAGGGCTCAATACCAGAAAGAAACCTCACGTTTCCATAGGCCAGTTCTGGAGATAGAATCTACGGGCATACTATCTTCTTCATGGCCCCATGATTGACTGACTGTTTGGTAATACTTCTAGTATACCGCCCTCCGCGCACATCATCCGGATTTACTGAACCTTTCCTGGAATTAGTCCAGGACCTTCGGTCTCGCTATGAAGGACTGGTGATAATGAGGGACTTCAATCTACATTGGGAGAAAATCCCAAAGGACAGTCAAGCAAAACAGTTAGAAGAGGCCATGACATCGCTAGAACTTTGTCAAAGTGTGGTCCGATCGACACATGAGAAAGGTCATACACTGGATTTGATCTGGACTTTCTTCCCCCTGACCAGTCCGATCATGTCTCCCCCTGCTCATGGTCAGATCATCATTTAATGTAGGGATGACTCGCATTTCCAGGGCGATCGGTAAATCCACCCACAGAGTGGAAAATTCTAAGAAGCTGGAACAAGAGTAGAGCAGACAAACTGGTAGCCACCCTAAAAAACCCCGACACACCTACGCAATCTAAGGACGCCTTAGAGGCCGATAGTTCCACCTTATCATTAAGGCTCAAGAACGCCATAGAGGCAATAGCACTTGCACATAGGGTGAGAATCCTGGACAAGGGCAAAGGTGCCCCCTGGTTCAATGATGCTCTTAGGTTACTAAAACAATCTCTCCGCCAGAGCGAGAGAGCCTGGTGCAAAGATTATGAACCTAGCACCCGGGTTGCGTATGCAACTGCGTTCGCCGCCTATAAACAGGCCATCATATCCCGGAAAGCAGAATTCTATGAGGACAGAATTGCTGCTGCCAGTAACCCCCAGAAAGAAACCTTTAAGGTCCTGAATGAGTTAAGGAAAAATAAGGAGCAAAAACCTTCCTTTACCCAGGAAGACTGCCACAAATTCCAGTCCTTCTTTACTAAAAAAAGAAAGGATCTCCTGACGGAAGTTCATTGCACCCGAGCTTCATCTGTCCCATAAGCCCCACCCCCACACCTCCTGTGATTGCCCATCCTTTAACCACCCTGCCACTACTCACTAAGGAGTCCCTGGCTGTCCTGACTGGGCAGGTGAAATCTGGGTCTCCAGCAGACCCCTGCCCACACCCCAGATTTTCAAGCTGACCCTGCCAGGAATCGATGAGGACGTGCTCTCCCTCCTTAATCGTTCCCTGGAATCAGGACTTGTTCCCACCAATTTTAAGGAAGCTCTTGTTGTCTAAAGAAACCAGGCGCTGACACTAAGATTCTGAAAAACTTTAGACCAATCTCGCAGCTGCCTTTCCTGGCCAAAGTAATTGAACAGCATGTTCTCCCATCTCTCTCCCGTCATCTTGAAGGCAATCGCCTCCCAGAACTAAATCAGGCTGGTTTCAGAACCCATCACAGCACGGAATTGGTCATGCTTTCCATGCTGGATGAACTGAGACTCAGGGCAGACAAAAAAATGCCTTGTGCCTTGGTGCTGCTAGACCTCTCCGTGGCATTCGACACGGTCAACCACGACCAATTATTGTCGTGGTTGGGGGTTCACGGCATTCAGGGCACAGCCCATGCCTGGTTAACCTCATTCCTAAAAAATCGTTCCCATAGAGTTCAACTGGGAAATCTGGTATCCAACCCAGAAGCTCTCTCATGTGGAGTTCCCCAAGGCTCAGCACTTTCACCCCTCCTTTTCAATGCCTATCTACAGCCCTTGATCTCTGCGCTGAACCAGATGGAGTGCGGTTCTACAACTATGTCGACGACACTCAAATCATTATCCAAATCGACAGCTTTCCAACAGCATATATAAGAATGCAAAATATATTAAAATTCACGGTTAACTGGATGTCAGCCAACTCATTAAAAACAAACCCTGATAAAACAGAGGTACTGGCGGTTACCACTGCTTCCAGTCCTTGGAATGACCTCTTCTGGCCAAAAGAACTCGAACCTTTTCCTGAACCAGCAGTGGCCGTGAAAAGCCTGGGAATTAAAATCGATGCCAAACTCTCAATGGCACAACAAGTCTCGGCAGTCATAGCTACTTGTGTTGGCCTCCTGAGACAACTGCGAAAACTAGCTCCACTCCTTACCTTGGCCACGCTCAGACGGGCAGTCTCAGCAATGATCTTGTTGCGTCTGGACTATGGCATCTCTTTGTACGCTGGCCTCCCTCAACAACTGTTGGCCAGACTACAAACTGTCATGAACGACGCAGCACGACTAATCTTTAAAAAACCAAGATGGACGCACGCCGCTCCATTGCTACGTGATCTTGACTGGCTCCCAATCAGGCAGAGAATTACATTTAAGGGTCTCTGCATTACACACAAAACCCTATACGGCCAAGCCCCAAGCTATATCAAGGACCGCATAGTCCCCTATGTCCCCAGCAGGACACTGCGGTCAGCAGAGGCCACCCTGCTGGTCTGCCACCCGCTTCAAACTGTCTTCCATGGAAGGGCGAGCGTTCTCTGCCACGATCCTCCTGGCCTGGAATAGCCTTCCAGTGAGAATACGAAAGGAAGTGAATCTCCTGCCCTTCAGGAAAAAGCTCAAAACCATGCTCTTCCTGGAAGCATGGGGTACGGCCTAGCAGCCTCCCCCCCTCTCCCTCCATCTAGTCCAGGTACGCCCTCTGACAGCGCTTAGAGACTTCTGGGTGATAATGCGCGTTATAAATTTAAATGACAAATTACACACACGTATTCAGTAAACCAAACAACTCGTTAGTTTTCGTCTCGTCTAAGAAAACTATGCCAATCTTTGGGTACAGGAGTGTTAGATTCAGCTCGCATGAGAGGACCCTCGCCTCTTCTTCTTCTTCTTTTTTTTTTTTTTTTTTTTTTTTTTTTTTAGTCAAAGCTTAATCATCGAATGTTTTACAAGACTTGGAAGGCAGCATATTTACTATAACTTCACCAGCTAATTTATTTACACCCACCCCTGGAGCAGTGTTGTGTATGGTGGTACTTCTAGCAACACAGTCCAATAGCTGCGACTTCTGTCCTTGTCAGAGATTTCCATTCACAGGTATAGATGGTAAAAAAAGACAGATTTTCATGCTTGAAACATTCTTCCAAATACAGTTTCTTGCCTGACATCCGATATATAATCCAGCAACAGATTGCAATTGCTTTTTAACAAGGATAGTTTGTCTTTGAATTCAGAAGATTTGGCAGGTTGGTGCTGAGTAATTAAAGTTTGTTCCTTGGTATTGCATCTGTTAAAGGCTTCGAACAATTTGCAAAACCTCTTAAAAAAGGAGTTATATGAAAATGTAGGTTGCCAAGGATGATGATATCCTTGGAGCCTAAGGCCAGGGGGTCAATGAAGTTTGTAACGGTGTTGCAGAAGCTGGAGCACGGGCCTGGGGTTTGGTATGCAGGGGTGCCTCTGATGTTTGTCTTGTCATCTATGTGGAACTTGAAGTTGAGATGTTCCATGGGGAATAAGGGTGGGTGGTATTGGTGGTGGTGGTACACTGTATGGTCCCTCTTTGGATAATGGTTGTTCCTCCTCCCCGTTTGTTGGTGTTGTCTTGGTAGGCGATTTTATATCCGTCGGGGATCACTGTGGCAATGTCTGGGGCGGATGTGGGTTTGAGCCAGGTCTTAGTGAGGAAGACGATGTCTGATGAGAGGATGGCGATGAGGGCCCATAATTCAGTGTAATGCTTGCATAGTGAGTGTGTCTTGAGAAGGACACATGCAAGTTTTTTATTTTTGTTCAGGTGGTGCCTGTGGTGTGTTTGGGGTGGGGCTGGGTGGTGAGCTGGTGTGTGTGCAGTGGTAGGTGAAGTGGTAGTGCGTGTAGGTCAAAGGTCCTACTGTGGAGCGTGGGTCAGCAGTGTGGCAGTGTTCGTTGCGGCGTCCGGGATCGAGGGTGTAGAGCTCGGCAAGGGTGTATCTTTTGGGTCGGGAAGGGCAAGGGTTGTGGCATTGGGTGCGGTCCAGGCACAAACGGGCAAAGACAGGCTTGCCTTTGGTGTGACTTTAACTCACCAACTGTGCATTGCCACTGCATGGTCGCGCTGTGGAATGCATTAAGTAAGTACTGGGCTGGGCTACTTACTGAATTTAGGGGTGTTAGGTGAGTGTAGGGTAGTAGCCACTGACACTTGGGGTCACTACGCCCTCTATATGACCACTTCTTGCTGGAAGTGAGCAAAACCCTGTCCCAGAATTCCTATGTATGTCATCACCAAGATGGCTACTTCTGAAAGACCGAATCCATCTCACTTTAGCCCACATTAGGGATGGTGCTAGCCTGGGGGTGGCATGCCGACTTGACTAGCTAATTTTCCCGCCTGTTCAGGTGCCAAAGGGGCTCCTGACAAGGGGGCCGGCTTCCTCTCCTGTGAGGGGGAGTCCGATTCGCATTTCAAAGGCAGCAGCTCTTACAAGCTTGGCGGCCTAGGAAGGCTTATCAGCAGGTCTTCCTTTTCCTTTTCCCAGACAGGCCTTTGTTCTGGGTCTCCTGAGAGCAAAAGACACTTACCCTAGGAGGTCAGAACAGAGTCTTGCGTGGCAGGCTGGCAGAAACCAGTCTTGGAGCACATAAGAGGCTGGGGCATGTATTGGTAAATCCATCAGTATTATTGGTGTGGGTTTGTCAATACAAAATGTGGAATACTAAACATCCCTATCTTCTGTGAAGCCATCACGGAGATGGGAACGTGTTTTCACTAGTGTCCAGCACATGTTTTAAAATAGTTTCCCTGTTCACATGTACTGGCAGTAATAGAACTGACCAGCACAGGGGCATATCTGCACATGCAGGTGTGCCGCTGCATGTAATAATCGGCATCCTGCCTTTCAGGCCTGCTGTAGGTGTGTCTTACAAATAGTACATGTAGTGTTAGGGGACATGGCACACAGGGATGCGTAACATGTTGTGTTTTTTCATTTTGGTCTGCACCAAGATGCGCAGCCTGCAATGGCAGCCTTGCATGTGCTTGGTCCCTTAGGGTGGCACAATTGTTTTTTTTGCCCTTTGAGACCATGATTAGTACCTCAGGTCATAGGTACCGGGGTACCATTTGATAGGTACTTAAAGAGGGTGCTAACCGTTTTGTCAATTGGAGAAAACAATTGAACATTTTTCGTGTAACAACACAGGTACTGGGGACCAAGTTAGCAGGAAGCCCAGTACACTTCATTCAAAGTTGCATCAAATCCCAGGCAAAAAGTAGCAGGGTACTGCAACAAGAACCCATCTCCCTACACTAGTTTATGAAACATGTCTATAAGTTGTTGATTTCGGATTTGATTGTGGATAGAAGAGCAATGTAAATGGACAGAGGAGTTTCTTTGTTGCTGTTATGTCTAGGAACTGTAGAAGAGTCTGTTCTTGATCTCGGATCCATCAAGTATGAAGAGGTGATTCTGGAACTCATCTGTTTCTACAATCGTCCCCATTGAAGTTTTCAGATTTCTGTATCATGTCCCTTCTAACGACGTTTGCTGCGTTAGCCATCTTTGTGGCATCAGAAACTGACTTGTCATAGGCAAACACTAAAGGATCCTATGTCATCTTCTAAAGCTGACGACATCTCTTCCTTGATTGTATGCCTTCAAACGTCTTGTATTTCTGAGAATATTCTTTTTTAGTCTTGTCGAGTTAACCTTACCTGCAGTGAAATCAAGCTGCTTTACTCTGCTTGAGTAAAGGTTTACTAAGTTACAGAGTTTGAAAATTGTTTTAACATCTCCCACTAGCAAATCTTTCAGATAAGATACGACTAGAGCTATTCCTTCTACTGAGATCTCACTAGGTGATTCATTTTTATTCATTAGGTCGAGCCCATGGCAGCGCGAATGCGCTGCATAGGAAATCACCATCTTGGAATCACTTCAGCTTTCTTCAAAGCGCGTGCATGTTGTGCTCACACGCTATTGACTTTTGCTTCTGGCTTCAGTACGCAATTGGCCAAAGGCGTGTGTACGTCCCAGCTTCTTTTCAAAGGTTTACTCCTAGAGCGTTTTGCTCTCGGGAGCCAGCAGCGGCTCGCAGGGGCCATCAATTTAGGTCGGCGCGCGCACCACTCCCGGGCTTGTTTTTGTTGCAATAAATACACTGGAACAGCCTTACGTTCCATTCATGTTTAATAAATAGAATAAGTATCCATATCTTTGAATGGGCTCCACTTTTGCACAGAAGATGTACTGCAGCTACTAATGCGCTGAGCGAAGTGTAAACATCTGCTTGCCCGCGAGGCGCGTTTGCTGCAGGAGGACGCCTGGCTGGTCCACAGGCTGCAGCCGGTGGTACCAGGCTGAGCCTCTGCAGACCGGAGCCTTTCTCCCTCTCACAATGTCCATTAATTTGCAGGCGTGCGGGGGCCTTCGCCGATAGGCCGGGATTGTATGGGCTCTCAGTGCGTGGCCGGTGGTCTCTGCGGAATGCGGCAGAGGCATCCTGGCGAGGGAGCGGGTCCAGCTGGTACTCTGCTGTGCCTGCTGTGTGTACAGACGCAGCTCAGCCTGCCCACCCTTCCTTTCGCAAACTGATATTAGGATAACTCAAAGAGAGCTGCCTTTCACAAAGAAGGGCTCGGTGAACTCTGTGGGACCCAAATGCAAATCCCCATGTTGATTATTTGTGTACAAATAATGGCATTGTGGCCAAACATATGACACGATTTAATGTTGCGATAGAATCTCTCTCAGCTGGTTTGCTTGTTGCCATGGTTAGCAACAGGCACACCTCCAACATTTGCTGCTACACTGTTTAAAATGAGAAGTATTTTGCTGATCATCTTTAATGTATACCGAAAACTTGTTCACTCACATACGCACATCATGCCATCCTACTGGAATGGCAGAGCTTAAGAATTGCAGATGCACACGCTGTTCATCGCCAGGCGGCGTTCGTGAGGTGTCAAAAGATTTGCCCACGAAAGAGACGTAAACTACGCAGTATAATTTGATTCATAGAACAGAAACGCCATCCTTGTAAGTGGTTCCACATTTCGGGAAGCATAGTGATTTGGCCAGTCCAATGGCGGAAGAATGCACGGCAAGGGGCCTTTGTACTCTGGAGAGCGCCGAAGACCTGCCATAATAACATTGAGATAGTGCTAAGAGTCTTTTACTATCTGCGTGTATCCTTTAAGTAATACCTCTTTCAGGGTCTGCCCGCTTTTGGCGTTGGGTGACATTCTTGCGGTGGTGTTAATATTGGTTCTATTAAGCCGGCCTCATGCTCCATTAGCCTTTCTTTGGGCCTGACCCAATGAGGCGGGGGCGTCCTGAGCAAAGTGTGAGAATACACAGGGTTCCATTCTCACCCGGGGAGCTCATTAGGACTGCATAGAAAGACGCTCAATGCTCGCCCATTACCAGCCCTGGAAATGAGGCCTGCTCCTGAGGTGAGCCGCCTGGTGTCTGAAGGGCCTTTGTGCCCCCAGCCCTCGGCTGCACAACAACGGCGCAGCCCAACCACAGGAAGTGCTTGTTTGTCATTCCGCACATCAGTGTTTGTGGCATAAAAGCATTAAATATTTTCTAGGCACTTAGCCTCAGAAGAGAAGAGAAACTTGGGGGTCAGCTCGTGCGAAAAGGAATTATTGCTAGAGTGGAGTATAGGGGATCTGTTATTTGTGGCGTGCTTGTGGGACTTTCCAAAAACCTATAAGTACCCAAAAGAGTTTTCTTGATCAGGTACACAATAATAATGAAAGTTAGAAAAAACGTTGTACAGCGTATGGAAATTAGAGCATACCCGTGGTTATATGATATTCAAGGTAAGGGCATAAACTAATTTCCAACATTACAACAGGAATGTAAAAATCATATGATGCTCTAGAGTATTTTGGCTATTGTAGGAGGAGTTTCCGTGAGCCATTTTGTTTTCAACTTGCCTACCCTGCTCTCCCTCGAGTCAGAGCCCATGTGCCCCTCTCAGTGAATTCTGCACTGCTGAGACCCCCCTTGGGGTAATATGATTCTGTAGGAGTGATACCTTGTTCACCAGCCTCCTTCCGGCACCATCGTTGGGACTGCAGGAGACCTTCACTCCCGTTTACACACGAGACAACGTCTACTCCCAAAGTCAGCAGCTAGTGATATTATGGCATCGGCTTAACATTCTGTGATTCTTGGCAAATCACTTGGGCACGGGGAGAGCCAATACCTAGACTTGCACGGGAAAAGACCATGCCAAGACTCAAACCGATTACCCCAGTTGTTAAAAAATATATACATATGATGTATGCACTGCAACCAAATCTCTTTGCCAGGAGAGCTATTGCCCGCAGCAAGGGTTGGCCATTTAATGTGAGCTCAAAATAGGAATGGCTGGTCGACCGTCTTGCATCCCCCCTAAGTAACTTTGTATTTTCTTAAACTTCAATTATGTTCGCTGGCTTCCGTATGCAGCCCTATATGCTTTTCACTGAAGTCTGTTAGAAGCTCATTAACAAAGGAGTTTTATTGCCTCATTAATCAAACCGGTGTCACAACCAGTCTTATCTAAAAGGAATGCAAACTTCCCCTGCTTTTTTTAACAAGCATTGGCATAGCCAATACATCTCAGCTTTGGGACCTTATAAGTGTGTAGCCATGCAACAGTTGATGTTTTTACATCATGGATATTGTGCTGGATAACTAAACACTTATAAGGTCCCAAAGGCGAGACCTATTGCTATGCCAACGCTTGTTTTTTTTTTATACTTGTACCACTTGCACATTTTATGAACATGCTTTAGAAGATGTACAATAAAAGCAATGCTGCCTCATCCATTTAGTGCATTTCCCAGTTGGTGTATCTTAATTTAGGAGGAGTGGTAAAAGATGGATAAAGTATTGGACAGCTTTATTTACGCAATACATGCCATAGAATCTTAACTGGCTAACGGAACCGACATTTTCTGAAAAAAAAGGATAAGATGAGGTTAGACTAATGGAAAGCTGAGACTTAAGAACTTTCACTATTGAGGGATTCTGAACGGCAATGTCAACGACAAAGCACAAATGAAAAGAAACATATTTAGACAGATATAGCCTTTTACTTGAAAGATTGTAGAAAACCTAAAATACATGAAGAACCATACCCCCAGAAATCACACACCGATAGGAAGTCATATCAACGAAATAATTGTTCTTTGAAAAATTAAAAACATGTATTGGCAACACCGATAGGTATGCTCTTTGACAGGACTTTGCAGATTTTTACTTTGCCAATTCTTGTTGCCACTATAGAGCAGCACTAGCAAAAAGAAAGGCCAAAATTAAACCCCCTGCAGTATGACTTATGGGCTTGTGAGAGACCTCATTCATGCTTTAAAGAAAGTCACAATGCAGGAACAAATTTTGCCCCAGCATGATGCTGTGCACTGTGCCAACATGCATGTACGCATAACTTCATGATGAGGCCGCAATGTTGCCTTTTATTTAATTGTACCTCTTCAAAATGTTGGATGTGTATCATGGAATGGTATATTTTAAAAATCAAAATGAGAATGGAGCAGTAAGGTAGCAAACTGCAACTGCCAAGCCCTCCTAGAAGAAAAAAAGAAAAAAAAATTAAGTAAAGAAACAAACAAAAAAAAAAGTTAGGACCGGGAGGAATAGGAAAACAACGGAAGAATGGGAGGAGACAAGTCAACACTACCTGCCAATGAGTAGTGGTGAGAAAAGGAGCCCCAGTGGGCTGTGAGAGAAGGGTCTTATATTATTTACTGAAATAAATGGCTGGCAGAAGGGGTGGAAGAAGCTGCAGACTAGAGGAAGGCATCATATAGGGTGGGAAGGGACAAAGTTTAACAAACAAAAACTAAAAAAAAACACACATGCAGTCCCAAGCAATTGTGGAAGCAAAAGAAAAGGTAGTTCACTGAATGTAGGAAGTGGAAGGATACACATATTTCAATCATAAGGATAGTATAATGTCTGGGCTTCAGAAGGGGGTCAAACACGTGAGGAAAGAAAGCCAGGAAATAAGGAGCAACTAAATGGAATTGACAGAAAGGCCATTCATGGGGCGGTCCCAAAGTCACTGTAAATACATATATTGTACACAATAGGTTTGATAAAGCCAAAGTGGTCTGTCTGTATGCGATACAAAAAAAAAGAAGGCGTACTGGCTTCATTCTAATAATTAACTGGTCATATCTCGAGCACGGTGATCAAAGGCCGTTCACACTTAACGGTTACATTTAACACGTCAATATTAACTCAAAGTAGATTTGACAACTGGAATGGCTTAAAAACACTAAATAAACGAATCGTGTCTGTGTTTAGTTGTCAATACTCTTGAAAGCAGAAACAAAAAGCTCTCGGGTTAAGCATGTTCTGTTTTACTACGAACAGTAACAAAAAAAGCACCAGGGGAAAAAAAACATGTTATTGACGTCACATATACAAGCACTGCCACATAATTGAGGACAGTAACTGAAAAAGAATGTTGAGTTTGCAATAGATCCATACATAGGCTTCTGCCCATTTCCTGTTGAATGGCAATAAATGTAACACTACATTTTTAGAAGTAACCCAAAGCAAATGTTGGAATAAAAGTTTGAAAAAAAGTACATTTGGGAAGACTACAGGAGCAGTGCAACACAAACCGATTGTGAAGCGATGCCACCGAACGCACAATAATTTTAACAGGGAAAACGCAAACAATTGTAATGTTGAAAATATTCTCTTTTTAAAATGACATCCACAACTGCATATTTGCGGTTTACTAGAATATATAATTTTCGAATCTGTATGCTCTTACAAGAACATTTAAAAATGCACTTAAACTGAGAACCACTTGACTTCCCGGAGGCAACCCAACGCCGGGCTATTACATGCAGCAACAAGCACGGTGCGCGCACACTGGAATGAGAGGTATGCAGCTGGCACCCGACCGTGCTGCTGCTCGCTCCCGAGCTCCCTAGGCCAGGGGAGAGAGAAGGCGGGACATGCACTCGCCTCGGTCTTTCTTTTAAAGATGCACGCAAAGGCCAATAGCGTGTGAGCACACGCACAAGCGTGTGCTCAGAGTTACAAGTCCCTACTAGAAGCCTCGCAGAGCAGGGCATGCGCGCTGGTTCAAGCGAGACCTAAAAAAGGAAGGCACAGAAACACTTTTATAACTGCAAGTGATTTCAAGCTATGCCAGAGTGGGAACTCGGGAGCAGTTAAATGGGCTTTTGTGAAAATAATAGGTTGGAAATGCTGAACAGACTCCAGGTATATAGACAGTCACCAGTACATCTGACCTCCTTAAGAAGCATTGCCTTTCCTGTAATGCTGATGTTGCTCATATATGCCCCCCAACCCTTGTATGATCGACATCTTTTGAAGTGCACTGAAGACGGGGGGAATATATTCATAATTATATTTTCAGTTGTATTTTTTTCTAGTGGCAAGTAATATATTTAAGATATTACGGCAGGCCATGATTATTCTTTAGTTATGAATCTGCAAGGAGTATCAATCAATCAATCAGAACATTTATAAAGCACGCTACTCACCAGTGAGGGTCTCAAGGTGCTGGGGGGAGGGAGCAGCTGCTACTGATTGAACAGCCAAGTCTTGAGGAGTCTCCTGAAGGATAGCAGGTCTTGGGTCTGCCACAGGTGGATGGGGAGGGAGTTCCATACCTTGGCGGCGAGGTTGGTGAAAGATCTGCCGCCAGTAGTCGTTCGGTGGAGCGTGGGATGGTGGCGAGGTCAGCGGAACGAAACTGGCGGTTTGGGGTGTAGAAGGTAAGTCGTTTGTTGAGGTATGCTGGTCCGGCGTTGTTGAGTACTTTGTGGGCGTGGGTGAGGAGCTTGAAGGTGATCCTCTTGTTCACCGGGAGCCAGTGCAGGTGTCTTAGGTGGGCGGTGATGTGGCTGTGGCGAGGGATTCCGAGGATGAGACGTGCAGAGGCGTTTTGTATGCGTTGCAGTCTCTTCTAGAGTTTGGCTGTGGTTCCTGCGTAGAGAGCGTTGCCCTAGTCCAGACCACTGCTGACGAGCGCTTGAGGGACCGTCCTTCTGGTTTCGGTGGGGATCCATCTGTAGATCTTGCGGAACATGCAGAGGGGGTTGAAGCAGGAGGAGGAGACAGGGTCTCCTTGTTGGGTCATGGAAAGCGTTGAGTCTAGGATGAAACCCAGGTTGCGTTCGTGGTTTATGGGGGTCGGGGCAGGTCCCAGCGTGGCCAGTTACCAGGAGTTGTCCCAAGCGGAGGGGGTGGCACTGTGTTTGAGGACCTCCGTCTTCTCGGAGTTTCAGACGGCTGGTCCTCATCCACTCTGCGACGGCTTTCTTTCCTTCGTGGAGGTTGGATTTGGCGGTGTTCGGGTCCTTGGTGAGGGAGAGGATCAGGTGGATGTCGTCGGCGTACGTTATGATGTTGAGATGGTGCGACTGGACGAGGTTGGCGAGTGGTGCCATGTAGATGTTGAAGAGGGTCGGGCTGAGGGATGATCCTTGGGGTACGCCGCAGGTGATCGTGGTGACCTCGGATTGGAAGGGGGGAGGCGGACTCTCTGCTGGTGAGGAAGGAGGTGATCCAGTCCAGGGTTTTCCTTGGATCCCCGCGTCGTGGAGGTGTTTGCGTAGGGTGTGGTGGCAGACTGTGTCGAAGGCGGCCGCGAGGTCCAGGAGGATGAGGGCGGTGGTTTCTCCGTTGTCCAGAAGGGTCCTGATGTCGTCAGTGGCAGCGGTTTCGGTTATGTGGTTGCTGCGGAAGCCTGATTGGGAGGAGTCCAGGACGTTGTTCTCCAGGAAGTGGGTCAGTTGTCTGTCTTCTCAATGACTTTTGCCGGGAACGGGAGCAGTGAGATGGGTCGAAAGTGCTTGAGGTCCATATATAACTTATAGTTTCCTAAAACATACTTATTTATTACAAAGAATACCTCATTGTCGTAAAATAGCATGGAGAGTGGGGTGTAGTGGTGCAAGCTCTGGATTTTGTAACATTTATCAAGGAAACAGCTGTAAGATGGCTCCACACAGAATGTTATGTTATGTGCTGTTGACTTGCAACGAGGCACTTGTCTTTTTGTCTGTGCGTTAAAACGCTTTGGAGTATCCATTAATGTTTACTAAGGCAAGCTTGTATTCCTAAATAAGACTGCATAACCTAGTGTGTAGCAATTCCATAGCTCTCCATGCCCTGGCGGCACAGCATCCAGAATAATTTGCTGCATGGCTAAACGCTTATATAAGGTCCCAAAGGCGAGACCTATTGGCAATGCCAATTTGAACACTGCATGCTCCGTTACAGAGTAGAGCTAAACATTTATGATGGTATTCAGCATCCTGTGCGTACGTATCACCAAAAGCCAAATTTGTAATAAGGGCTGTATCTTGAACAAACTCAGCACACTTACAAACATTAGCATCCACTCCATCTGTTTTCAATTTATGCATTACAGATGTATCTTGTTTAGTTGCAAAAGAAAAATGCTTTTCTTCCAGATTTTATTTGGAACTGGGATTGCCAAACATGTTTTAACTGGGCTACCATGTAGAGCTGTGTCACTATGTTTTCTTTTCTGAGTTCACTGCAGCTTTAGATTGTCTCACTAGTTAAACACGATTTATGTCACACTTCATTGTTAGTCCGTAATGTCTGCTCATTACCAGAACCATCATTAAGCTGCTCTAGTTCGATTAACCTTCAGGTTATCACCTAAAACACTATATCCAGACCAATAATGTTTGTGTGTAGCATTTGCTGGGCTAATAAGTCTTTCTGAAGTGCTTTCCTGACAAAAAACACAGATGGACCAATTTGTTGCAACAACATTGTCAGTGTTCTAATATGGTATGGTTTAGACATGCTACTTATTGTCAGGCATTAAGGACCACGTGTTTAAGCTGAAAAATAAGAAATATACATGTTAATTTATAATACATATTAATAAATGTTGATACATGTCAATATGTATGAGCATTTTTTGTTTTGATACTCAACTTTATTGTTTTTTAACGAGGCGAAAATCCTTCAGACACAATAGATCAGGGCATCATTTCCATACATCTTAGCATTTACAGTGCCACAAACCTCAGATCAATGCACATCTGTTTTGCATATTAGTCCAGCAAGCCGAGCCATTTTCCCCATGCGCTCCTGTGCTTACTTGGGCATCCCTGAGCTTCATATACCAGCTGTTCTTGTGCGGCACACAGGTCCAGTCCCTTATGCAACTAGGAGATCGTGCCCAATAAGGCCTTGTCTGCTCTCGTATCTCCTAAGCCTTCCATCACTCCCAGGAGCAAGGGTCAGGGTTTAAGGGGGATCTCCCAGCCCAGGACCCCGGTCAACTCTTCAACCACTTGTGTACAATATTTTGTTATGATCTTGCAGGACCATATCATGTGATAGAAGTCTGTAGGTGTGCCTGTGCATTGCGGGCACAGCTGGGGCTTTGTAGGTAACCGGCCCAGTGGAGCCTAGCAGGAGTGAGATATGCACAGTGAAGGTAGTAGAACTGGATCAACCTCAATCTCCCTGAGATAGTAATACCTCAGGGTGCCATAAGGGCAAACCGCCAGTCTTCATCCTCCAGAGGACCCAACCATCGCTCCCACCAGGGCTGTAGCTGGTCTGCTGTATTGGGTGAGTTATTCACCAGGGATCGGTAAATCTGGGAAACTCCTCCTCTCCCTAGGGCTCCCATGAGAAGTTTGACTTCTAAGGGTCTGAATTCTGGGAGTGTGGTGCCTGTAGAGATGAGTGGAATAATGCGTGTTGGAGTTGTAGGTATTTATAAAACTGAATGGGATTGAGGTAATATAGACCCTGTAGGTCTTGAAAGGTACAGATATGTCACCCCGTCCGCACATCTCCGATCTGGGAAATGCCAATAAGTTCCCACATTTAGAATCCTTCCAGGGCCCCCACGTCCCCCATCCTTGTTCCCCGCCACTACGTGTCTGGAGTGTACGTTTGGTGTCCCATCAAGTATACCGCAGTGCTGGAGGACCGTTCTAGTTACAGACTGAATAGTGTAAGGGATTGGTGACCCGTAGAACATGGCTTGAATCCGTGGGAACCCCAGGCTCTCCAAACCCTAGTTCGTTGGCCGGGTCTGACCATCCCCCGGAGAACCAGTCATTTATTATCAGAAGTCACGTCACAACGTAGTAGAGGGAGAGGTATGACGTACCCAGTCCACTGTCGTATGGAGCCTTCTGACAGTGGGTCAGTGCCAACCCTTGATCTAGAGTTAACGGAATTATGCCATTACTTTATCTAAGGAGCAAAACCATTGACGCAGGAGATGAAGTGGGATGTTCTGCAGCACATAGAGGAAGCGCAGGAGTATCATCATTTTATACAGAGATGTTTTGCCTATTGGGTTTAGTGGCAGGGTGTGCCACCTCCGAAGGAAGTGGACAGTGGACTCTTTTTGGTTATGACCACGATCATGGCCACGTCAATATCTCGTGCAAAGCCTCCTCGTTCTATTGCTTCCTCATAAAGGGTCTGTAGGTGTGGTGCCAGGATCTCTCTAAATATGGAGTTGTACTCTGCTGGGTAACCGTCCGGTCCTGGGGTTTTACCAGGAGATATTGCTGATACAGCTTGGTCTATTTTCTCTCATGTGATGGGCTGATCCAGTATCTGGGCGTCGATCTCCGACAGCCGTGGTAGTGGGACGCTTCACAAGAAGGCAGAGATGTCTCCTGCGCCTGGGGCCCGGGCATCAGAGAAGAGACTTTTGTAGTACATTGAAAATGTCTGGGCTGTTGCCTCTGATGTCTGTTGGGTACACCGGTCAACGTCCACAATCTCAGTAGTTATCCGATTAGCTAAGGGATGCCAGCTGATATAAGAGCATACCGTTTTAATCCGCCAATCCTTAGACACGAACCATGGATGATCTCCACATTTGCTTGACTGAGTCTAGGGAGACATGACAAATTTCCTTGCGTATGAGCTAGAATTGGAGAGGCTCGGTGTCTCCATTTATTACACCCATGGCTTGCTCCACGCAGAGTGCGCGGGTCTCTAGGTGGGAGTTCCTCCTGGGATCGGTGCATTGCTTTGACATATCCCTTGACAAAGCCAGTTTTACTGGCGGCTCATAGTGTACCAGGTGATCCCGCTGTACCCTTGTTATATTGGAAGTATTGCCTAAGTTCTTCTTCTCTCAGGGTCTTTTTGCAATCTTTGTGCTGGAGGAACCAGGCGTTAAGCCGCTGGATAGGGTGGAGTTCACCAGTGGGTCCATCCATGTAGAGGAGTAGGTGAAAGCGGTTGGATATCCACCGGACAAGTGTATGGAGGTTTGCCATCAGACGGAAATCGGGAGCGGGCATAAACACTATGTCAATGAGTGAGTGGGTGTGGTGGGCTGCTGATGTGTGAGTGTATTAGTGAAGCCGGAGGTTCCATACTCTCCGGGCATCAAAGAGCCCAAGCTGAGAGACCCATTTCGAGAGTCGATGGGCATCTGAGCGCCTACCATAGAAAGAGACCCCAGTAGTATCTTTGGTAGAGTCCATGACTGCATTCAAATCTACCCCACACCCATCACTGTCAGCCCTGGGGAAGAGACGTCAGCAAGGTTGTGAGGTCCCAGAGGGATGTCTCTAGGAGTGCTTTGGATATATATACCGTAATCATATTTAGGATATTCTACCCATCTTCCCTGTGAGGGCTAAGATGCGTCCTTAAGGATCTAGGATGTCCCGGGTAACTGTGAAAGGAAGAGGCCGGTGAAGAAGAATAGCTACTCCTCTGGATCCTCAGGTGAACCCTGCATGATGAACCCTACCATTTCCCTACCGGGGGATTTCTTAGCAGATGGGTCTCTTGCAGGTTGAGAATCCTGTAGGTTGAGCGTTGTGCAAACTTCAGGACTGCAGCGCGTTCCACCCTGTCCAAAATTCCATTGCCGTTCTTTTAGAGTACGCACATGGACTACTGGTCAGTGTAGTGCGGTGTCATTGGTGGTGCTGCTATGAGAGCAGTAACTGCTGGGCCTGGGTGCTCGTGAGTCTGCGTGCAATAAGGCCTTAAGCGGAGAGTATGGACTCCTTGCCGTTGTGCGGTCAACGAATGGGGGATATGGGTCCTGTGTGCCTGGTGTAGTATCGAACTGATCAGTATGTAGAAACATAAAAAAAGTTCCCTGAACAGTCCCCCATCCATCCACCCTCCCCACACTTCTTTCCCTAAAGCATCTGTCGACCTAATAAAAACAGTTCGAACAGGTGTAACAATTATTATTGGAGAACAAAGTGGTGGACCCTTCCATGTTGTAGGATTTAAGGAGTCTCAAGAGTTTAGAGTAGTTATGTTCCTTGAGGCTATCATTGGCCTTGACTATGTCTATGGGTCTAACCTCTATATCGCTGGACTGCAGGAGAGGTCTGTGTCTCTAGATTCATTTAGTGGTGTGGTCGGAGACCCACTCTGAGTCGCCTCTCCGGTCAGTTCCTGCTCCTGTGACAGTTCGCAATGTTTTCTTTTGGCAGGGGATGCAGATGTGCTTCTTTCCCCGTCAGTCCCAGTGGTACTGATGGCTTTCGTCGAGTGTTGCGGCCTCTCCGAGATCGAGTGTGCTGCGGCTTCAGTAGTTTACTCTGCATGTTGTCAGTGTTGACCTTTGTTGGGGACATAGCGGCCATGTTCTGTAGGGACATGGGTCGTTCTTAAGTGGCCCACGTCCAGGCCTCTTCCGGGTTGTCGAAAAAGTGACTTTCATTGTTGAGGATTACTCTGAGGCGGGCAGGGAACAGGAGTCAGTAGGATAGGTTAAGTGCCCTTAGTTTTTGTTTGACCACAGTAAAGGATCGCCTCTGCATTTGCACTTCTTTCGTATAGTCCAGGAAGATAATCACCCTGTTCCCTTAGCAGGAGAGGTGGGGGTGGGAGCGCGCCTCGTGCAAAATGGCATCTCTGTCCTTGAAAATGAGGACGCGTGCTATGATCGGTCTTTGGGCACGTTCCACCACCAACCAAGTGGTGAGGCGCTCCGAGGGCATCCCAGTCTTAATCCAGATTGCTATGAATGAGCCGGCCTAGACAGATTCCATCCCTTCTGGGATAGCAACAAAGCGAAGATTGTTCCTTCAAGAACGATTCTCAGCATCTTCAGCTCTTCTGTGTAGGTCAGCCGTGTGGGACAATAGCCGCAATACCCGAGTCTTCATCGTCGCCATTTTGTCCTCGATGGTAGAAAGTCAGGACTCTGCCTCTGAGATCCTGGCTGTCGCATTACGAAGGTCCTGTCTAATGAGCAATACATCTACATGCACCTCCTCTATCTTATTCTCCGCTGTGAGGTGCTTATGGCCTTCAGGATTGTGGCCTGATCCCCTTCTGCAGAGGCAACTTGGCCTGGGTTAAACCTCAGACACTGGTGTATTACTCCATGTGGGTTTGGGATGGAGGTGGCTCTATTACATTGTCTTTACCCATTGTTGTGCACTAAGGCTCCTCACCTATCCTCAGGGGCAGGAGGGAGGAGGGGGGGCAATCTCCTCATGGTCAGCAACAGCCTGGCCTTCGGAGTAGCAGTATTCTTGCCCACTCAAGTGCTCACTTCTCAAGGGGCATGTCAGTCAATTTTCCTTCCTGCACTTGGTCGGCTGGGAGTACTATCTGGTGGATCGGGACCACACATGAGTCTCCAGTGCTGTGTTTTGCTTTTCACCAGCGACTGAAATACCTTGCTTCAATCCCACCATCCCCGATGTGGCACGGGGCGCTGCGTCATGCAGTCCAAGACTTCCGCCCTGAGCCGTTGTTGAAGCTGAGCCTTTCTTCTTTCTTTTTGTATTGGGGCTTGCGCTAGTGTAGCCCCCCTCCTTTTCTGTCCTGCACAGGGGCCCCCCGGGTCATGAAGCAAGGACCCCACACAGGTGTAAATTTGATCTCTTTATGCCATGCACCTTCTGCTCCCTTATTAAGTTTGCAGGCCTCCGGCTGTCCGGTCGATGTGGCCTTCCATAACTCGTGAGGCCCGTCTTTCCACTCCGGTTATCTCACAGAGTGGGCGCTTGGTGGCCACTTGACCCTGGAGGGTCACTGGATGAGGGGCTTCCTGTCCTCTCAGGGTCCAGAGGGTGAGGTTGGACCATGGTTCTAGTGTGGCAGATGCAGAGGATTGGGGATATCCCCGATCGGTATCCTAATTCTGGTGCTCCCTCCCGTGAGCACCCGGAAGGGACTCCCAGGCAGGCCAACTAGTCCCGGAAAGGGACTCTCGTCACGCTCACAGAGTCTCGCGTCGCTGCCCTGCATCCCCACCACCACCCCACCTGGGCAGATGATCTGTAGTCCGCCGTTCCTCGAGGCCTCCACCAGCCAGCCTAACACGAGGCCAGATGGGTCTACGTGACTGCTGCTCTACCACAGGACCCACCCCTCGAGTTAATGCAACGTTGGTTCTCCTAGGGGGGCTCAGGTCCACTGCCCTGTGGAATCCTCTGGAGAAGGGGGAGAGAGAGAGTGGGAAGGCGGCACTTCCCACCGCTGTCCAAGTCTTCCCTCTTGGTGTGCACGTATCTCGTCCTGGCGAAGCGGCCTGGTCTGAGGTTGCGCTCTTCACGCCGATGGTCTTCTGGCGGTGCGGTCAGGGATCTCACTGGTGACTGTTATCGCAGCGTCGGTGGAGGCTTCTGAGGTCCCGAAGGGTCCCCTCACTCTGGGCCATGTAGGCCATGGACCATTTCTCTCAGCTCCGCCAAAACCAATGAAGGTTGAGGTATCCTGGTGGGTCCAATCGGCTGGTTGGGCACCGCATGAGCCTCAGGGGAATAGACCAGACTGCAGATGGCGATCTTGCGGGTCTCGGGCAATCTCATCCCCTGGAGGCCGACAGGTCCCATGCCTCTGGCTTCTGCTCACGTCTCGATCACTGGAACGCTCCTGCACTCTTGGCTATTTCAGGTTTCAGAGGGATGCTGTGCTCTGGGCAGAGTCGCTCCACAGGCTCTACTCCCTGTCTTCCCATGGGGCTGCCATTTTGTGTGGGGATGTCCCATCAGCTCAATCTAGGACGATCTCTCCAAAGATATGGTCCTGGATTGCTGCCAATTGTTTCTCGGCAGATGCGGCAGCCAGTGATCGTGTCTAGATGTCCTGAGAATTGAGGGGATTCAAGCAGATGACAGAGGGGAAAGCAGAACTCTCAAAGTGTGACCACCTTCTTGATGCTCGTAGCCATGCCCCTTAAGTATGAATATTTACACAAAATTAATAACAGATTTGAAATCAAAGTTTTCTGCATAATTTTGGTGTCCATTTCGGTTTTATTTTTGTGATGTTACAGTTTAGATCCAACGTGGCTAAGCACCGACGTGTACACATGAACTTTTGTGCCAGATCTGTCGCAAATGTAAAGATTTTAAATTATTTTTTTTATATTTGTCAGCCATCTTGGATGTCGATTAGACTATATGCCGTCATAGACAAGATCCACTTGGGGTCTTGCTCTTATATGATTACTATTACAAAGACTTATGTCTGTACCCACTTGCAGCTTTCTATCACAAGGTGAACAATTTTTCAGTCTAACAGCTATACTAATACTGTTTGCAGGACTAGACATGGTTACAGGTAGCTTTACAAAGGGTAAAGTGATTCCAAAGTATTTCTAAATCGTGTTCCGGTTGCATGCAGATACAGGATCTTTTCCCTCCCAGTGTTCCAATGGATGTAAGATATATTATGCATTCTGGAGATTGCTTTGTCCACCTACTGCAAGTTTCCATTCACCTTTTAGTGTCCTAGCACTGTTTGTACTCTGTAATCTGTTACTGTCCATTTGGAGTGCTACCAGCACACCCATTTAATCTCACATTATTTTATGATTATTAAAAATTTGGAGCTGCTGTACGCATGCTTAGTGTTTTACGCTGTCTCCTAAACTGTGTACTTGTTAAGTTAGCGTCCATGTTCCTGTTCTAGAGAGTAGATCATCGGTTAAAATTGTTGCTAGTTAGATGCAAATTACAACTCTAGCCCAATGATCCAAGACTTGACTCTTACCTTTTATTCTATAAAATTGTCCAACATCATGTCAGAGCTGTACAGTATGTTATGTTATGTTACTAAAGTTTTATATAGCGCAAATCACCACTGTTCTCTAAGTGCTTTTAAAGAAAAGGAACACAACAGATAGCCACCGGTAGACCGCCCGCGGCCACACTGACGAATTAAAGTAAAGATGTTATCTTTTTGAACAAGTGGGTCTTTAACGCCTTTCTGAAGGGCAATAGCACTGGCTCCCTTTGCAAGGTTGCAGGTAACTCGTTCCAGATTTGAGGAAGGTGGACCGACAGAGCTCTACCACCCTTTGATTTAAGGTTAAATCTCAGTGGGGTTCGTTTACAGGCTTTGGAGGAGCGCAAGGCTCTCCCCGGGATGTACTTTCTCAGACGGTCTTTAATATATTTGGGGGCTTCTCCATAGATGGCTTTATGGGCTATACAGAGACACTTGAACTGCACTCGATGTTCGATGGGCAGCCAGTGCAACTTCTGTAAAAGGGGCGTCGCTCGTGTTCTCCTCGGTAGGGAGAAAATCAGCCTGGCCGCATCATTCTGAACCACCTGCAATTTCCTAAGGAGCTTCCGAGGAAGACCCAAATAAAGAGCGTTACCATAGTCCAGCCGCGAGATGACTGTGGCGGACACAATGGATTGCAGTGTTGAAACAGAGAGAATAGGAACAAGTTTCCGGAGTTGCCTAAGTAGGCCTATACAGGAGCCCACCACCGTGGAGACTTGAGGGGCCATGGACAGATCTGCATCAATTTCTAGTCCTAAACTTTTTACTACTCTTCCCGGAGTTGGTACCTCCCCTAATTCGGGGGGCCAGAAAAGCTCCCACCAGTGGCTGTCTTGTGTTGCGATGATGAGCACCTCAGTTTTATCTGGGTTAACCTTCAGGAGATTATTTGTCATCCAGTTAACCGTGAATCTAAGAAGATTCTTTACTGAGTCTTGCGCCTGGCTGGTGTTATCAAGTTGGACCAACAATTGAGTATCATCCGCATAGTTAAAAACTTGGCAGTTTCTATGCGTAAGTTCTTCCACTAAAGGTTGCAGATAAATATTAAATAGAAAAGGGGACAGTGCAGATCCCTGGGGTACGCCACAGGTTACAGAACTAGCAGCAGATAGTTGATCTCCCATTTGCACTCTCTGAATCCGGCCAGTTAAAAAGGATTTAAGCCATTTAAATGCTTGCCCCGTTATTTCCAGTTTCGATACACGGTTCAGCAAGATGGCATGGCTGACCGTGTCGAATGCTGCTGACAGATGTAAGAGAATGAGGAAACAAGGCTGTTTATTATCGGCCCTGATTCTCAGGTCGTCAACAACCGAGGCCATCACCAGCTCAGTGCTGTGCTGTGATCTAAAACCTGCTTGTCTGGGATGGAGCAGTCCATGTTCCTCCAAGTAACTGGCCAGAGTATTCAGGACCTGCTTTTCCATGATCTTTGCTAGGAAAGGGAGTTGGGAGATGGACCTGTAGGTTTTTAGAGCTTTTGTATCCGCCCCTACTTTTTTCAGGAGGGAGAGAACCCTAGCTTCCTTCAGATTCACTGGCAGGTACCCTGAGTCTAATGACTCATTTAGTAGATCCAGAAACTGCTTTTTCAAGCCCGGAAAGCTGGAAGGTGTCATAGTCCGGGCGATCGTTTATGGGACTTTACCCTCCATCTGCGTAAGTTCCTTCAGGATAGAGAAAATCTCTTTTTGCTTATTACCAGCTCTGCCAATTCTGTCCTCATATAAGTCTGCCTTCCTGAGTAGGATATCAGCCTTATATTTAGACAGGAGAGCCTTGTAGGTTTCAGAATCCGCTAGGTTATAGTTGGGTCTCCACCTCCTCTCTGCTTGGCGCAGAGCTTGTTTTTTCTCTCTCAGAGTGTCAGTGAACCAAGGAGCTCCTTTCCCTTTTGCTCTGACCCTCTCTAGCCGTTCAGGGGCTAGTGTGTCAAATGCAGCCTGGAGCCAAGACATTAATGCTGTACTTGTATTGTCTAAGTTACCCTCACTCATAATTGGGGGTGGAGTAGAGAGAAGCGTCGAGACCAAAGATTCAGCCTCCACTCTCTTCCAAGATCTAACCTTCTTCCATAGAGGATCTGACAGTAGAGGTAAGCAGCCACACTGGACCCAGCATTTAATCAAGGAATGGTCTGACCAAACACAAGGGCTGATGTCGGTTATCTCTACCCGAGGAATAGAAGACCAGATCAAGTCAAGAGTGGGGCCCTTAACATGAGAAGGGCCTGTTACCAGTTGGAGCAAGTCCAGAGAGGACAGGTTAGTTTCAAACCCTGCCTCTACAGGGTCTCTGGGTGACTTATCCCAGTGATAGTTAAAATCCCCTACCACCAGGAGATGTTTATATCTTGATCCAAGATCTGTTAGGAGCTCCAGAAAAGCGTCATTGAAATCTGGAGAGCCTTTAGGGGGGGCGATACACTACTAGCAACACAATACAGGAGGATTTCAGGGAGATTTTTATTCCCAGAAGCTCTGCACTGTCACAGTTTTCTGCTACAATTTGGGTCACCATGATAGTCTTTTTAAATAAGACTGCAACTCCCCCACCTCTGGAATCCCCAGGTCGGTTATACCATAGCGCATCAAATTCTAAAGGTAATGCTGCCAGAATATCTTGGGTAGAGCTATCCCCCAGCCAGGTTTCAGTAGGGCCTAAGATGCCAATATCCCCTTCAAAGAGGAGAGAGAACACTTCAAGATGGTGTTTTTGCAGAGAGCGTGTATTGAGCACTGCTCCTTTTAGACCCTGTAGCAGTATCGTCAGGTTGGATTAAACTAAGCCTGTTCACTTCACTGGCTTGATCTAAGGACTTTTAGTTACTGTTGGTTCTCTCAAAATCTTATACTATGATCTTTGCATTTGCTGACAGCAGATGTGTACACCTTTTGATAACTGGTGTAACAGTCAATATTGGAATACCCTGTTTTAGTAGCCAACCCATGTTCACTCGCCTTTGGAGATGGGCATAGCCATCTATCCTTTTGATCTTGAGTACCAGTGCTTTTCACATTATTTACACAAACAGTTAAGATTTATGAGTTTTATACATATTTACTTCTTTGTTAGTTGATTACTCATGCAGGGTTTTGAGAGTCAGTCTTATTAATGTAATTTCTTGGCTAAGACCCACACACCTCTTGCTCTAACAAACCTGTTCTAATCTAACTTTTCCTATCCCTCCTTGTTCCTTTTCTGCACTTTGGCAACAAGAGTTACTCTATGATGACATAGTGATCATTAATGGTGCCTCCAGGACTTAGACTGAGTTAGAGCAATGAATTAAAGACTGTATAGAAATATCTTGCTTATTCTTACTTAGTTCATTTCCCTTCGTTCTTGTGTGTTAAGTACTTTGTTTGTCATCTGCATGGTGGGCTTAGCGGGTCTTAAATGCTTATCTGATTTTGAGGTTGTTCGGGTAAACTTTGTGGAGTTCTCGAGGGAGAGCCTCACTTTGGAACGTTCCCGCATTGTTCTCTGGCTGACTATTGTTATCCTTCTCTGGCTATGCGTGGAGGGATCTTTTTTCCTTGGGAATGCTTTGACTACTTTTAAAAGGGTAAAGGCCTAATTTAGTTCTTGGCGGACGGCTTACTCCGTCACAACAGCGACGGATAGCCCATCTGCTGAAGTATAAATTCCATAGGATATTATGGGATTTATATTTCGACAGACTGGGTATCTGTCACCGTTGTGACTAAGTAAGCCGTCTGCTGAAATGTAAATCAGGCCCCAAGAATTTTTTCATACAATATTGGCCCTTAAGGAAGTAATCTTTGATGTTTTTGGGTTTCCTGAAGATGACAGGCTTGTAACAGCTTTTTTTTTACCATTATATAGGAAGCTGCAATAAAACCAAATGTCAGGTCTTACATAAAAATGTAGTAGCTCAGTCTGGCCAGTCTATTTTTTTTGGTATGCTATACACCCTCCTCTTACACCGACTTCCTACCCTCACTTCTGCACCCACCAAGTTCAAGTTCAAGAATTTGTATAGCGCACTACTCACCCAGAGGGTCTCAAGGCGCTTGGGAAGGGGGCTCATCATTTATCGAATAGCCAGGTTTTAAGTTCTTTTCTGAAGGAGATGTGGTTCTGTGTAAGGCGGAGGTGAGTGGGGAGTGAGTTCCAGGTCTTGGCCGCCAAGTAGGAGAAGGATCTTCCTCCCATGGTGTATCTTTGGATACGCGGAATTGCGGCGAGGCCTTGATTGGAGGATCTTAGTTGGCGGGTGGGTGTGTAGAAGGATAGTCGAGTGCTGAGGCATTCGGGCCCTAGTTTGTAGAGGGCCTTGTGTGCGTGGGTGAGGAGACTGAATGTTATTCTCTTGTTGACGTGAAGCCAGTGGAGGTCTTTCAGGTGGCTGGTAATGTGATCTTGGCGAGGGATGTCCAAAATGAGTCTCGCTGATGCGTTTTGGATGCGTTGGAGTTTTTTCTGTAACTTGGCTGTAATTCCGGCATAGAGGGGGTTTCCGTAGTCTAGTTGACTCGTAACCAGTGCGTGGGTGACAGTCTTTCTTGTCTCGGCGGGGATCCAATGGAAGATTTTTTTGAGCATACGAAGTACGTTGAAGCAGGAGGATGAGACGGCGTTGACTTGTTTGGTCATCGAGAGTGAGGAGTTTAGGATGAAGCCAAGGTTACGTGCGTGGTCTGTGGGTATGGGTGCTGAGCCCAGATCCGAAGGCCACCATGAGTCGTCCCAGGCAGAGGGGGATGATCCTAGGATGAGCACTTCCGGTCACCTTTTTAATGTTTGAGTGCCTATCATCTTCTCGATTAATATCACACCCATTCTGTACATCTTCCCATCTGCCCTGTTGGGCAATACATTCATCTTTCTCTTCTTAAAAACACCCTCTTCTCAGTTTCTCCGCCTGTCTACTCATCTACTTCCTCCTCCTAAATGTATCCCTGGGAGCAATACAAAAAACAAAGTAGCAAACATAGAATTTTCACTGTACTAAGATCAACCACATTTGGATTTATCAATGCTTGTTTTAGTTATCTACTTCGTCAATAAATTGAAATATACTTGGTAACATATGCGAGTTAAAAAATTCTTTTTGACGGAGCTACGAATTAAAATTATAATTATGTGCCTTCAACTGGGCTACTGTGTGCCTTTATCTCTAGATTTACTCCATGGATCGTAAGTCTCCCTTGAATGGAAATAGTTTTTCTTCTTTACATACTTTATTTCGAGTGATTACTTGGCTATTTTGCTATGGTGTGACTGGTTAATTTGGTGTAAATTATGTTTAATTGGCATTCTTTTGTTGCAGCAGATTATTGTTACTACCCGCATGAGAACTATTACCAGAGTTATGATGTCCCAGTGGATGCCTTGCAAGCAAACCATCAGAAGGAGGATAGTATTCCCATTCCTGCAAGCCAGTTGGTTACGGACACAAGTGTTCATGCTAGCACCAGCATTGTGGAGAACGGACAATCTCATGATGCAGCACTTGGTCAAAATACAGAGGTAAGTGCCATATGTTTTTATAGTTCTCTTCAGATCTCTTTTTGTAAGGTACGTTGAGCCATTGTACCTATCTGAATCTCGCTAGTGCTGAATTTTAAACATTTATTTTTTGTTGCATGTATGGATCTAATTTAAAGTTATGTATGTTTTCACAAATTAAACTATGTAATACTATGGTAACTCCTATCAGCCTAATTGGGCAAAGTAAATCAACAAAATCTTGAACAGAGACGCGATCATGGACATCTACTGTCAATGCAAACAATTTTACTATCAAACCAAACAGCCATAGAGTTGTTGAAATGTTTTTTTCTGCTATATTGTAAACACGACTCATTGTTACCATCAGAATTTCATGAGCAGTGCACACCCAAGAAGGTAAATGCTGCAATCAGGAAGATAGAAAAAAATCACCACCTATTGAATTACTTGTCCACACATTGACACGGACAACAGCACAATCTAAGCTATACCAAAAGTATGTAAAGCACACCACGCCCACAGACCGAAAAAACAAATGCTCATGGTTTTATTCACAATGAATAATTGAAAATTGTGAGGCATAGGTCGAATGTAGCAAACATAGAATGATAAGACAAATTAATATTGAAAGAAAAGATGCGCACAAACGGGCTCTTGGGTAGCCTGGACCAGAACATGGATCTTTAAGCACAATAAGAGCTCTAACATCAAAACTCGCCCCTCAGGACACATGGGCAAAGTTTAATGCCATAGTCTAAAGCGATATAGTTATACTGCTAGAAGATATTAATCTCATGCACACATATCTCTGCCTGTAAAGCACCGTTGTGCAAGACCTCTGGAAGAGAAGGGGATGCATCAAAGGGCAGTACTCTAGTACTAAACCGACTGCAAATGCTACAGAGATTAGTACTCAAAAAGGACAACATCACAGGCCCCCTCACCACGCCTCCAGTTACACATAGGCTAGCATGCATACTGTCATGACCTCAGAGATAACGTTCCTTTGTTTACCATGACACTGATTCATTTGGTCACAGCAGAGAGGCACCTGAAAAGCAATCCACATCTCACAATACCCATGTTCAAAGCAGCATGATGCACTCAAACATAATGTCACATTGTCAAGCACAGAAGAGACAGATGAGGATAAATATTTGGCTTTAATGTCCGTGGCATTACTCTTGCCTTGAGACTATTGATTGTTGCCACATTCCAATAAAGAAGCGCTATGGGCTCTCTTGGAAGGCTTATTCCGGGACTTAATATGGAACAAGGGGAGACCGCAAGTTGCTCTGTGAAAGATGTATGCTCCCACTAGCCAAGATGGACTAGCCGTCTCTAACATGTAACTGTATTATTTAGCTGCCCAACTCCAATGGGCGACGAAATGGCTTGACAGTTGGTGTTTGGAAGACACATCAACCATGCAACAGCCCTGTCCCCATTCTCAAATCTGCCATCTGTTCCATCTCGTTGCCAAACTCCCACGACCACCACAACTACAGTTAAGACTGGCTCATAAATGTTACAAACAGTGTTTATATCTTACCGGCACAACACTTCCAAACGCCCCAATCTTACCACTGCTGGGGATGCCAAGAGGCAGACTGGGTACATCGGAGACAGGCTTGACGACCTGGCATGCGGCGGAATTAAACACTTTGGGCGACCTATATAGATACAGTGCGTTACTAACATATGAGACACTGGTCGAAGAGACTGAATTACCAGCTGGTCAGTTCCTACTACAAACCTCCCTTCTGAAGGCTTTGTCAGCTGCCTGGGGGATCTAACATCTGAGCAACCAACACACTTAGTATTACAAAACCTGCATGTCATGGGGGCGGGATCACACGTGGTGCATTGGCTTGTAAAAGCGCTGCTTGTGCACACGTTGAAGCCGATGCAACGCCTCTGAGTTAGATGGGAGAAAGATAGAGGCCGACCCTGGACTGATAAGGAATGGGACGCCATACTACCTGGTGCCAGGAACATAACAAGAAACTCTAGGTTCAAGTTCATACAAACATACATCATACAGAAGGCATACCTTTCGCCTGACATGATAAACAGATATTTCCGTGCTGCCACCTCTGCGTGTCCAGGCTGTCAAACATCCAGATGCAGATCTGCTTCACATGTTGTGGGCTTGCGTATTCCTTCAGCATTACTGGCAAGAGATAGCCACTTCCCTAGCTTCACGCACAGACATGACACTGCCATAGTCATGGGAAGCCTGCCTTCTAGGGCTCTAAAAAAAAAACAAGGTCACCTCGAGATATTGTTACTTAGGTCTAATCACTGCAAAACGTCTCATAACCAAGAAATGGAAAAGCACAGATCCTCCAGAAATAATTAGCTGGAAGCGTTCATTTCTAATATGGGCTCAAACGGAAAGTACAGCAATACACAGAAAGGAGACAGCGGGGCTCCGTAAATATCCTATTGCGCAAGGCTGGGACACACTACTCATTGCACAATGCTCCGACAACACAATAGATGCAGATGCTACCCTAACTACTGATCTGTGACAGATACGCAATGCTTCACTGCTTAGTCAAGAAGAGGAGATGTGCTTTAGAATGTATATAATAGACATTTATCACACCCCCCAACTCCGTTGTGGGTAGGCACACGTACCCCATCTGCTTCTCTAGACATAGGGGTCTACTTTGCTGGATGGTAAATACACCTAGTTATGCGCACTGCTTCAATGTATTATGTGGAAATGAACAGATAATGCACCCTTGTACCCTGTCAAGTAAGACTGATTTTGTCTGTATTCCGTAGATGGCAAATATCCTTTTTATATTATAAGTTTCAGGTTAGTTTGTATGGTTTTCGAAAATAAGTCTTATTGGTAACTTTCAGGGATTTCTTTCTTCAATCTGTCATCGTATAATTCCTTTTCTCCTGCATTGAAGTGATGATTGGACTCGAAGGGCAGTTTTTGTATGTGCATGACTTGTATACATAAGATCCTGTCATTACAACTCCGGCCAGCTGTGTCATAAGTAAGATGTGAATAGAAATGATTATAATTTCTTAACCATGATGAAGTAAAAATGTGAGCAGTGGCAATCAGGGACCCCGGTAGCTTGTTTCCGGTCCAGGGAAGGCATGGCTTGGCAGTTCGGGCTGGACTGTTCCCATGAGGCACAGGGTCAGACTGATTTGCATAGGGCCATGTCTGAAAAGGGGTGGCAGAGTGGGCTAAAGAACGGTGATGGATTAAACCCAGATCAGTTGACTGGGGGTGAGTGCTTGTATTGTCAACGCTCCGTCCATCATTTCCTTTGGTTTTTCTTTGTTCGCCCTAAGTTGACAGGGTATGCTCAGACGTGAGTCCCTTGCTCACTTTGCCACTGGATTCAAGCAAGCCGGGCTGAAGAAGGCTGAAATGCCAGAAACCGGTTCTCGGTAGCTTGTTTCCGGTCCAGCGAAGGCATGGCTTGGCAGTTCGGGCTGGACTGTTCCCATGAGGCACAGGGTCAGACTGATTTGCATATTGCAATGTCTGAACTAGGGTGGTAGAGTGGGCTAAAGAACGCTGATGGATTCAACCCAGATCAGTTGACTGGGGGTGAGTGCTTGTATTGTCAACGCTCCGTCCATCATTTCCTTTGGTTTTTCTTTGTTCGCCCTAAGTTGGCAGGGTATGCTCAGACGTGAGTCCCTTGCTCACTTTGCCACTGGATTCAAGCAAGCCAGGCTGAAGAAGGCTGAAATGCCAGAAACCGGTCCTCAGTAGCTTGTTTCCGGTCCAGGGAAGGCATGGCTTGGCAGTTCGGGCTGGACTGTTCCCATGAGGCACAGGGTCAGACTGATTTGCATATGGCCATGTCTGAACTGGGTTGGCAGAGTGGGCTAAAGAACGGTGATGGATTAAACCCAGATCAGTTAACTGGGCGTGAGTGCTTGTATTGTCAATGCTCCGTCCATCATTTCCTTTGGTTTTTCTTTGTTCGCCCTAAGTTGGCAGGGTATGCTCAGATGTGGATTCAAGCAAGCCGGGCTGAAGAAGGCTGAAATGCCAGAAACCGGTCCTCAGTAGCTTGTTTCCGGTCCAAGGAAGGCAGGGCTTGGCAGTTCGGGCTGGACTGTTTTCATGAGGTACAGGGTCAGACCGATTTGCATATGGCCATGTCTGAACTGGGGTGGCAGAGTGGGCTAAAGAACGGTGATGGATTAAACCCAGATCAGTTGACTGGGGGGGAGTGCTTGTATTGTCAACGCTCCGTCCATCATTTCCTTTGGATTTTCTTTGTTCACCCTAAGTTGGCAGGTATGCTCAGACGTGAGTCCCTTGCTCATTTTGCCACTGGATTCAAGCAAGCCGGGCTGAAGAAGGCTGAAATGCCAGAAACCGGTCCTCCGTAGTTTGTTTCTGAGCCGTTTGTGCAGCATAGCTGCAAAATCAGCCCTGCAACAAAATTGGCCAAAAACCGGCCCTAGCAAAGCGCTCGACGGCACCTCCAACCCCCCGAGTGGGGAGGGTTGGGGGGGGGGGGTCGGCGGAGCACTTTGCCAGGGCCTGTTTTGGTTCCCAGTCCGACCCTGGTGGCAGAGTGGGCTAAAGAACGGTGATGGATTAAACCCAGATCAGTTGACTGGGGGTGAGTGCTTGTATTGTCAACGCTCCGTCCATCATTTCCTTTGGTTTTTTTAACCCCAGAACATACTCGCATAAGATGCAAATCACTACACTAGAGAATAGAATGTCAGCAACAACAAAAAACTGAAGCACTGTCTAACAAAATGTTATATATATGTGTTTTGAATGTATTTTATATGCATTTGGAAATATTGTGCGTAATCATGAGGGTCATGTTAAAAAACAGAAAATACCAATAAAGATATTTAAATTAAAAAAATAGAAGCGCTATAGGCTCTCCTTCACCTACTTCAGCTACATAGAGGTCACAAGCCTCCTTATTCAGTTGGAATGTGATGCTACACTACATTGAGGTCATACTCAAAACAAATCCCGGGTTCATGTAATGAGGCAGCCAGAACTCCAGATGTTAGCTCTGTATTATCTTAGGTCAGTTATCCAGACGACAACAAAACACATACCACAATACTACATGATACCTTTCTGACCTTGTAAACCCTGTAGGCGACCTCGGAGACCCCAGATTGATATGACTCGGGACACTGTGTCACAAACCACCAAGGAATAAAGCAGTTGGACACACATCCATTCAAGACATGCCACTGAAAAAACCACTGGGTACTTGAGCAATCATTTATTTGCCTCCATTTGTCACTTAAACCTTTGCACCTGTTACAGATTTGCCTCTTGAGCTACAACAAGCCAAATCAGACCGCTTCCTCTCCTGGTTAACTGTGAACAGATCCTGCCAGACAGGTGGCAAACCCTGAATCGTTACCATGCTAAGACATACACCAAGCACAGGAGGCTGGAACTGGCTTGGATGATAGGTGGCTGACATAAATTAGTGAAAACTTCACAAGTCCAATAAATGTTTACTGATGTGCAAAGATTAGTGCAAATCCCACAGGTTCTGTAGTCTGTTATGCCCAGACATATCCGTGTGCTTGTGCTTCCTACCACAGAACATTGACACCTAAGCTACAGCTCTATATCGACTTAGCATGCCTATGGATGTCATGAGGCCAAAGGAGATTCAGTGTGAAAAACTTACAAACAAAAATAGATGCTACAGTTGGTGGGTCTTCCAGCCAACACTATCCGCACACTAAAGCTTGAAGCACCTCCAGTAGCTCCCTTCCTAATATCAAGCAAAGCCCCAGATGTGTTTGCCAGGGTGAACGCAAGAATTGACACTGACAACTGCAGATTTACTATTTGTGTCCTCATTACTGTCATCTAGTGCACATGCCTGCTGAACATAAAATCTACTCATAACCACCTTTTTTACTGTGTGCTGGCTCAAGCTATTGTATAGTGTCGCTCATTTCCTTTAACAGTGCCAATGATATCTGTTGTACTTCTCTTGATGAGTCCATAATCTGTGTGTTTAGTCCATCACCTCCTTTTTAGGTCTCGGCTTGATGCAGCGCATGCGCTGGTCTGGCCGATACATTCAGTAGCTGCTTGGGAAAGTGCTACTTTCACGGCAACCAGCTTCTATCGCGCACACAAGCACACGCGCCTCGCTCCACCCCTCCCCAACCAGTTCCAATTAAATGCTGCTTAGCAGTGGTGTCGCGCGCAGCGCACGTTCACACAACTCCCTCCGCCTCTCTCTCCCGCTGCAGCCCCCATCTGTGCATTCCGCGCGCCCATACTCTTCGCTTATGTCTGTATTTACTGCTCTTTCTCTATCCGGCTCTTCCCATCCTATCCTGCTCTCTCTGACGAGCCTTCCCTCATTTCCTATCGCGCCTTCTCCCCTCTTTGTGCCCTCTCCCTTTCTTGCGTCGCCACCTCTTCCATAATTGTACCTCACTGTCTTTTTCGCGCCCCCTCCCATCCAGATCTCTGTGTTGCTGTCTCTCCTTCCCTGTCAGGCCTCTCCTTTCCTCCTGGTGTCTGGCATTTGAGGGTCGCTAATGAGCGCCTCTGCAGTCAGGCTCTCACTGATCCCTCGGAGGCTGCCGGGGGTATGGGTGCTTTCACTGCAGATAATTTGTTTAGCTACGTGTTGCGTAAGAGCCTAAAAGACTTTCTGCTGTTAGCGTGTTGCTCGGCGGCCATTAATATTACATCAGGGCCGGCCGGTGCTATTGCTGCAGTGCAGTTTCATTAAAAATGTAATCTGTGGCTTTAAACATGCAACTTTCCCTGAAAAGTATGAGCTTGAAATGTGTTTGGGTAAGTGCAATCGATGTTTCTTCCTGTTCGTGACTAGCAAATGCAAAAACAACAATTGATAGATGGAATTATGCACAATGGCAAAACATTCACCCCCAGTCACAGATGTGGGTTTAATCCATCGTTATTTTGCTCACCACACCACCCCAGTTCAGACATGGCCATATGCAAATCAGTCTGACCCTGTGCCTCATGGGAACAGTCCAGCCCAAATTGCCAAGCCATGTCTTTCCTGGACTGGAATAAATCATCCTAGGACCGGTTTCTGGCTATCAGCCGTCATCAGCCAGGATAGCCTGATTTCAGTGGAATGGAGAGCACGGGACTCACTTCTGAGCATACTCGTCCCACTCGGGGTGACAAATGCAAAAACAACAATTGATAGTCGGAATGATGCACAATGGCAAAACATTCACCCCCAGTCACAGATCTGGGTTTAATCCATCGTTATTTTGCTCACCACACCACCCCAGTTCAGACATGGCCATATGCTCGTGACTAGCAGGCAGAGCCTAGAAGGCTGGATGGTGTCAGGAGGCGTCTCTTCTCTTCTCTTGGCCAAATCTTTGGGAGAGAGGCGTGACTACCACTGCCGAGCCAGTGTAGTTTGAGGCGTCCATTGCCCAATTAGTGTGCTACCAGGTCTGTGCCTAGTTTATGCATTTACTCCCATTGAGACTACGCCTCCCAGTGCCCAGCCACATCCTTGGTTGTTCTCTTCTCCACGTTCCCAGTCATCTCCTTGCTCTCCTCCTTTGATACGCACTGTCCCTTGTTCACTATTGCTTAAATAGAACATTGGAGACTGAAGAGGGAATTTTAGACACAGGCTGCTTAAATAAGTGGAAGTGCTGTGCACTTTGGCTGATTGGGAAATTATTTACTTTGTGCTCCTTTAGAAACCGAAAGGAAGTTTAAAACCTGAATATTATCAGACAGCAATACAATTTACATATTGCCGTTCATTTTAATTGAAACATAGGGATTGCTTAATCAAAGTGCTGCTGGTTCGGGCCAGTGGACACAATATCAAGCACACACACGTACACACGCACTGACACAAAACTCAAACACAGGCCCTTCCTCCCGGGGGCCCTTGACTCTCCCATATCTCTGGGATTCTCACAGGTATTCGGCTGAAGGTGGGGCAGAGGAGTGGGGTGGGGGGAGGGGCTGCTGTGTTACGTCCCTGCTTCAAGCCTGTTTTCCTAAAACGGTGGTGCTGGCACGTGAGCCTCCCTCCGCGTTCTGCAGTCAAAAGTGCTGTGCTGTCCCACACCCTTGCCACTGAACAGCCCATGGCCTGCCAAGTGTGTCTTTTAATAATTTGCACATGATAAAAGCAGGGCCCGCCATCATATGGGCACTAGATCACAAAGTGTGTTGATAAGTGTGGGCACGGACATTGTTATGTTATGTTAATATATTTTATTGAGCGCGAACAGCTGCCCCAGCAACGAGGCGTCCCGGCGCTGAACCATAACAGAGACCTGAAGGGAGGGGGAGGAAGGAGAACGACTAGGGAAGATTATGTTGAGGAGAATAGAAATGTTTTAATCGCCTTGCGAAAGGCCAACAAGTTGGTCATGGAGCGAATGTGAGGAGGCAAGGAATTCCAAAGCTTTGCCCCCAAAACATTAAAAGCCACTGCTAGCTTTAGAAATGAACGACACTACTTGTTTAAAAATAATATTCACCTAGAATTAATGCAAATATACAGATGCCCGTCTTGCACCTCGCATGCGCATTCTCAGGAGGGTTGCAGACTTCTTCCTGCCTCTTTAATATTCATGAAGCAGGAGGTCTTGCGACTTTCTATTAATCCACATTTTGTGATGCAACTGATTATTGCATCAGTCAGATCACAAAATGAAGCCCAAGTCACACACAAGTCATAGTGCAATTTGCACACTAGTGTGCAAACTTGCCTTCGTACATCGTGACCTTATTTCTTGATGTTAATTCATTTCAATTGCACTGTGGCACGTGCTAGTGAAAATACTCCTCTTAACCAGTATCCTGGAGCAAGGTTTTCGGTAGGTGGTACTTTGCAGAGTCAAAAACACTTTGATATGCTGCAGGTGGCCCCATTCCATAGGGTTGTCATAGAAGATGTCAACATCATTAGAAATATGGTCCCCAGTCCCTCTGTCAAAGGGGGGAGTTGACCTGTATAGTCTAATGCTTTGACGAATTTCCTTGAATTCAGATGATTTCAGCTTTCTTCTGAGCTTTTCCGTGTTTGGCAGAGTCCAAGTACTTTGATAGTTTTGTCTCCATGTTTATTTATCTAGGCTTTCATTTGGTTTTCAGTTGGAAGATCAATTTTTCACTACTAAATTAGTGGGTCCATGCTGGCACGTAGTGAGTGACAAGCTTTTGAATGGGTTCTGGAGTTGGGTTCACAACTTCAAAGGCGTAGAAAATGATGTAAAGACCTTGAACTTAATTTACATCTGTGGGAGCCAGTAGAGTTTCTGTGGCAGCAGGAATAACATAAGGAAATCATTTAAATTAGTGTGGCCTACCCTCGTGCATTTGCCTCGGTGATGAGTTCAGGTCTAGTTTGTATAAAATATGCGTTGGAAACTATGCTTCTGGGCCCAACACTATAGCACTTACCCTTGCACAGGAGTACCTGGTATTTTTTTTGCAGTAGCACAATGAGTTGGTGTGGTGTTCAAGGACACTTTATAGCGCACTTTACAGCATGGCATCTTGTGTTGCTGATCGTATCCACATTGAAGGCATGGATGACAGTGGAAAGACTAAACAAGCATTGGCATAGCCAATAGGTCTCGCCTCTGGGACCTTATAAGAGTTTAGCCATGGAACAGTTGATGTTGTTGCACAAAGGATATTGTGCTGCATAACTAAATAGTTATAAGGTCCCAAAGGCGAGACCTATTGGCTATGCCAATGCTTGTTTTGTAAATATGTGTGTGTGTGAGAGAGAGAGAGAGAGAGAGCGAGGGATGAGACGGGTTGCATGCACACACATTTATATTCACAACAACCATTGCCTCAATCAATCAATCAAGAGTTTGTATAGCACGGCTACTCACCTGTGAGGATCTCAAGAGCTGGAGGTGGATGGGGAGGGGCTTCTGATCCGTCAGGGCGTTGACGTTCAGTCAAAAAGCCAGGTCTTTGAGGTCCTTCCAGAATTGGGTCAGCGGCAGGGATTTTTTCTTACCTGTGGTTCCCCTTCTCTTGGGTGTGGGGTCGCTCCCATTCTCTCTTTTGACTCAGCAGCAGGGATTGCCTGAGGTGGAGGGGCAGGGTGTTCCAGGTCTTGGCGGCGAGGTAGGAGAAGGATTTACCTCCGGTTTTGGTCTTGTGAATCTGTGGGACGGTGGCCAGGGCAAGTTGGGAGGAGCGAGGTTTTCTGGCTTGTACGTGAAATGCGAGGCAGTGGTTCAGATGTAAATGTAAAAATTGATACTTGTATAGCGCACTACTCACCCGCAAGGGTCTTAAGGCGCTTGTACGAATACCGCTGTGGAACCCATCCTGGCTTTCCCTGTAAGGCGTCCACTCCTGGGCACCCCCAAGGTGGAGGCCAGGCATCCTTAGCATTGTGGGGGCCGTTGTGGAGATTAAGCAAGCTATTGCCCAGAGTTGCAGAGTGGGACTCCATGATTGGAATAGGCACCGAGGCGAGAATTATCAGGTCCGTGGAATTTTTGAGCCCAGGACCAGCTGAGGCGGGGAATTGAACCCTGGTCCGGGCTAGACCTCTGCATCAGGGTCTGCCGCTCTAATCATTGAGCCATACTTCTCACCAGATATGCTGGTCCTGCGTTGTGGCGAGCTTTTTAGGCATGTGTGAGGAGCTTGAAGGAGATTCTCTTGTTGATTGGTAGCCAGTGGAGTTGTCGAAGGTGTTGTGTTATGTGGCTGCGGCGGGGATGTCGAGGAACAGTCTGGCTACGGCTTTTTGCACGTTCTGTAGTTTCCGGAGCTGTTACTGGGTGACGCTGGCGTACAGTGCGTTGCCGTAGTCAAGTCTGCTGGTGATGAGTGATTGGGTGTCCGTTTTCTGGATTCTGTGGTGATCCATCTGAATGACTTTCGAGGCAGGCAGAGCGTGTGGAAGCAGGATGAGGATGTGTCATTGATTTGGCGGTTCATTGTGAGCGAGGAGTCCAGTATGAAGCCAAGGTTGCGTAAGTGGTCTGTAGAAGTGGAAGGGGTTACTAGTGCAGTGGGCCACCAGGAGTCATCCTAGGCTGAGGGGGCGGGTGACAGCATGAGTACTTCGGTCTTCTCCGAGTTGAGCTTGAGTGTTCTTTAGTGGTGATGGCTTTGAACGCTTGCCATGTCTGAGGCCAGTGGCCTGCTGTTTTCCTACTTATGTGTTTTACCATTTGACATTTTCTCCAGCACCTAACAAGGCTAAACTACAGGAACTGTACTAACTATTTCAATAGCTATTTAACTACAAGGGAATGAACTCATTGAAAATTGATCACTGTTTACTAGTAAAACAAATATCAAAAACACAAATTATAAATGCTAGGACAACATCCTCGGTGCTATAGAACCTTAGTTATTACACACCTGTGATACTTTTGGTGCTGCTTTGACTGAGTTGCTACCACAGTTTATGTTGATGAACATGAAACTGACATTATCCTTTGATAGTTATCTTCCTCTGTAGTCGAGGTGTAGTTTGAAAGTTCAATTAAATAGCATTTAGTATAATTGAAGACAATGTTCTATTTGCCCTAGAGAGTTAAAAGCAACATTTTTGATTATAGAGCTGGAAGGTAAAGCAGCATTTAGTAATGTTTAATAATGGTTGTGAAGCTTGAGCATAAGGAACTATTAGGACATCCAAGCCTCGGTGGACAACAAGCAATCACTGACTTGGGTAGAGTGCTGCTCTTTTGGGTACAGTTGAGGATCATTGCTCTATTTGTTGGCTTTTTGGTACTGAGGCTTCACATAGAGTGAAATAAAAAACGGGCCTGCCTACTGTTGAGCCCTAGGGGACTCGAAAAGGTACTGACAACAGTGTGGACTTTTCATTGTCAGTCACTAAGATTTGGGATCGTTGTGTCAATGCCTACACAGGTCTACAGTTTTTTTTTAAATAGCATGATCAAATGTATTGATTGTTTAAAGACAGGTAGAGCGGCAGAATATTCCAATGTCTATTACCTGTATCCCTTTGCCTGTGATAGGAAGTGCAGTCGTTTTGAGCCTGCCTCTTGGTGTGTATCCAGATTGGGGCTGCCTGTGAAGATTATATTCAGTTACAAAACTTGTGAATTTGTTGTCGATGTATATTTTGTTTTATTAATACCGAACAGTGGTTAAGAAGGAAGCTTCGTTGGGCCTGCTTAGTCATGCTCTTATGTCTAGAAAGCATAACATGATTCCATAAGTTGTATTTTAATGGCAGTATGCACTTTAACAAGGAAGGAATTCATTTTATAGATTTGATTGATATACTCGAATTCCAAAATACAATAAACTCAGTAAATCATTGAATGTTGTACAGAAGAGTGTGTCACAAATTAGAGAACAGGTAGCAAATACTTCTAAGTAGAAGTGAAGTGTTTAAGAACGGCAAATATGCTGGAGAGAGACCGCAGAATAGTGATAATGCAGGAGCGAAGTTAACAGCACCACATAAATGGAAATGGGCAGACTGTATGAGCCTGTGGTTTCGTAACTGTGTAGCAGTAGGTTTCTATATATGTTTGAAACTTGCCTACGCTTAAATCCTATTAATTGACCTTCAGTAACATAGCATTTCGCTGAAGCTTGTTATCCATGGAATGAAAAAGTTCCTAGTTAATGTAACAAAGTTTCAATTCTATTAAGGACAGTGAGTCCAGGATCATGCTTTCTTTCTTATTTTTTCTTTTCTTCATCAGCCATTGTAAACATTGAGTTTTAAACTTACTTCCCTGTGAACAATTGGGAAGAGAACTAGACAATAGACAACCAAGCACAAGTCCCTTCTGGGCTTAACAGTCCTTTGCCACTCTCCAGGAATCCTCTTTCTTCCTATGACAAGCCCAGAAACCATTTCTCCAGCTATTCTTGCGTTCAAGACGTATTACGTGAACCCAGTTTTACTATTCCACTACAAGATGAAGAAAATCTTTTAGAAGCATTGTAGGAAACTGGGGTTGTGTTGCATTGCGTCCTCCACTGACACATTTTGTCCCCTTTTTAGGTCGAGCTAGAGTGCGCATGCGAAGCATGCGTCTAGCTCGACAACTATTGTTTTCAGTTTCCTGGGAATCTGAGACAGCATTCGGCCACACGCTTCTGCTGTCTCATATTTGTCCGTGTGAGCGCGCTTCTGAGACGCGCTTGCGCAGACGCACACACAGCCCCTGCGTTCGCTTGGCTCGCATGCACTAACGGCACACACACACACACACACACACAGCCAGCCCCCACCACCCTGCACACACACACACACACAAAGGTGCGCGCACACATACACACGCTGCCGCCCCTCTACCCCCCTGCGCACACACACACACACACACACACACATACAGACACGCACACATACAGATACGCACACACACAGACAGGCACGCATACACACGCTGCCGCCCCCTACACCCCCTGCGCACACACACAGACACACACCCCCCGCCCCCACTTACAACTAAGCCCCACTCACCGCATCGCCGCCACTCCTGACTCCTGCAGCCACCGCGGGGCTCTCCCTCAGGCATGGTAGCCCCGCGTCACCAATGCTGCTCTCTGGCACTCCGTGGATGCGGGCTTCATGCAGAAGGCGGAAGTCCCGCCCCACGACCGGCTTCACGCTGCCGAACTTCCGGTTGCTAGGCCAGGTTACAATCCTTGTTTTTAAACTGATTCCATGCTCCAAAAAAAACATAATCGGTATTTCATTTTTTTTTTTACTAAGAACGAAACTATAACTTTCCCAGCGGTCTGTGAAACAAAAGCTTCTTTCCCCTTTTCATAAACGCCTTTGAACACTCCGTTTTGCAGTTGGATCTGGCTCAGAGTAATTCGACAGCCTCCTTCCAGCCAGGCGACACATCTATTTACGTGCACTCCGCGGAAACCCACGCCGCTGACAGGCAGCGGAAAGTCTCACCCACGTCGCGTGAGGCTGAGGCACGAGGGCCCGGCGTGGGAAGCAGGCTGTACAAGAGGTGAAGTGCCGAGGACATGGCCGGCTGTGACAAAACGTAATGGCCCCGGAGGAGGCACTGAAACGTTGGCGGCCTCTCGCTCGTGACAAGCTGTACATTTATGAATGACGTTCACGAGCTGGTCAATCATTGTCCACAAACCACGAGGAAGCAGGCGGCAGCAGCCGGTCCCAGGCACCGGACTCTCTGCCAACCCTGAACCGAGAACCGGAAAACCAAGTGTCAGGGGAATGTGGTGAGGAAAATAGAGACCTCTCCTAGCAACAATCCACTAAAATGTAGAGCTAAGCGTTCACTGTGCTACATGAACGAGAAGGAAGAAGTATGCCTGCCAAGTCAAATCTGGGCTGCCCGGATGCCACGCCTTCCTATTTCACTTTTGTTTTCACTGTTTAGCCGTGTTCCACTGTGGACTCCGACACGCTCAAGGATGTGGAGGGCTCAGGCCAGGTCTCCGGTCCTACCGGGCTCACAGGCGGCTGGCCATCATTGCGCCAAGTAAAACGTGGAACCTTGAACTAGGTAAATTCACCGAAATGCCACGGCCACCCATCCCTGTGCTTCGGCTTTCAAAGGGTTGTCGAACAAACAGTAAAGAAGCTCTGTTTTAGTGTAATGCAGGTAGCACAGAAACAATGGGCAATAATACTGTTGCCAGTCAGTGGTCCATCTTTAGGAATATTCTTCCTACTGAGTTCAAATGTGTGTTAGTTAATACTGTTCAATATATACTCGGTGCTTCCTTCTCTCCCTCCCCCTCCCCATCTGCTACTATTTATTAGTATCCCCTTTCACCCGGTACTTCTTCTGTGCTCCTAACGTCTGTATATACGCCCCGTACACACCCCGTGACCGCAGCCGATCTAATTTATAGTTACACCCCCTGCGTGCACTCTCTTCTTCTAGCACCAAAATATAAAATACAAATCCTTCATGTACAAAAACGGGTCTTCAGCAATATTGCTCAGTGACGTTTCCCCTCATTTACGTGTCACACATACGAATCAGTATTTGTTCTGTGAATATTGCTTCACATTCTATTGCTTACAGACTTGCCCATTGTACTCTAGCCTGGGCCCTGTGAACTGTGGAGAATGCAAAGTTGGACTCGCATGTTCAGCACAGCACTCCCCCCCCCCCCCCCCCCTCCTCCATAAAAAGGCACAAGTTTGAAAGTTTAAAGAGCTCCTTTTATTATCGGGATGGCACCAACATCATATTTCTGGCTATGGCTCCTCACACTGTCTCGTTAAGCAACCCCCCCCCCCCCCCCCCCAGTGTGAGTGTTTTAGTACAACGCGCACACAGCGTGCTTTAAGTTCTGTGCCAGTGCGAATTACAACATGCCGTGGGTATACACAGGCACTTCCTAACGTGGCTATTAACAAACGGTGTATAGGTTTCACACTGCCAAACCAATCCGCTCTTGTGAGTGTTTCAGTGCAACGCGCACACAGCGTGCTTTCTGTTCTGTGCCGGTGCTAATTACAGCGCGCCATGGGTATACACAGACGCTGCCCAGCGTGGCTATTAACAAACGCTGCATAGGTTTCAAACCGCTACCCAAAATACAATACATTGATATAGACAGCACGCGCTCAGTTTTGCGTGTAGCCACAGTGCTACCATAATAATCTTGCAACGCAGCATTATCCCATAGCGTAGCACTAACGATTTACTAATAGGCTCCTGCACCTTGCATTTGCCCTTACTAAATAGTTTTGCCTTACAAACTGTTCACGGCCCACACAAATGCTATAACGTACTTATTTTCTACATCACAAGTTAATTTGTGGTGGAGCCTTTCACAGAGATTTTCCTTGCCCCTTCCGCGCTCACCTCGGTCCAACCTCTCCTCCCTCCACTCTATACCAGTTCTAGTCATGCTCCACCTTGGCCATAAATAGTCGGCCCAAACAGATGCCCTCCTGCCCTTTTCCATGGCATATTCCCTAATTTTATCTATCACACCATCTTGTAGCGCCTTAAGATATGGATTCCCGTTCGCCCTTCACTCGTTTCCTCCCTCCCCCCGTCTGGCACCACCTTTTCCCGTTCTGGGCTGGTCAGAACGCAGCATCAGTATGCACAAACGCTGTACTGGTTCAAAGCCCCTGAACCAAACTAAGCATTATCCCACACGGTACCACTAACCACATTTAATAGGCTTCGGCATTTTTGCTTTTGCCATTAATAAATGATATTGCCCTCCATAATTTGCACAGGCCACACACATGCCCTAAAGCACTTTTTACTAACTTACAAGTTAATTTTTAGCGATCATACAAGGACTCCCGTTCGCCCCTCGCTCCCTTCCTCTCCCCGTCGGACCCCTTCTCCCTCCATTATATGTTCCTGCTGGTTACAGTCGGGCATGCCTATAAACATACGCTGTACGGGTTACAAACTTCTACCACAACAATACATGAATGTTTATACAACACGCTCTTTCACTGTACAAGCAAGCATGTTTAGCCTAGCCATAGTGCTACAAATTTTTTTCCCAACAGGACATTACCCAATTAGGTAGCATATTACCAATTTGCACATACACTACTGCACCTTTAATCCTACCCTTAATACTTCATTTATCTATACATATTTTTTACAGCCCACACAAGTGCCCTTTAGCACTTTTTAGGTCTCGCCTGTCGATGCGCATGCGCATCGAGCAAGCGAGACTATGGGGGCTTATCCACTCTTTAACCAACTTGCAAGGAATTGTGGCGATTCCTTGCAGTGCCCGTGACTTTTAAGCTCAATGCGCATGCGCATTGAGCTTAAAAGCGCGTGCACATCAGTTCCCTCAGCCGCACTCCAGGCCCCCGCTCCGCCCCCTCCCCTGCCCGCCGTGTCGCATTTCTCCTCCCGCCTCCCCCTATCTGCCTTCCCTCCGTCTGTTCCCTCTCCCCGCTCCGCCCCCTCCCCTGCCCGCCGTGTCGCATTTCTCCTCCCCCCTCCCCTTATCTGCCTTCGCTCCGTCTGTTCCCTCTCCCCGCTCCGCCCCCTCCCCTGCCCACTCTCCCTTTCTATTCTCCTTTACCACTCCACTCTGGACTCCTTCATTTTGTGCTGTTTGACATATTTCTTCTCTCATCCAACTCTTCTGCGGGCTCCCCTCCTTCCCACTGTAGTTTGCAACAAATCCATCCTCCTTAAACTGTGTACACCATTTGCCTTTCACCCCTCCATTCCCTCTCCTGTCGCTCCCTTTAAATTCCCCCCTCCTTCCTTTTACTACCACTTTCCCTCTTTGTCACAAAAAAACCCTTTTATTCACTCGCTTTTCGTCTCTTTCTCCCCTCCTCTCCTCCTATTCTTTTCCCTTACCCTGTCTTTTCTCCCCCTTTTGTCTTTCGAATCCCACTCTCTCTCCCTCCCCTCACCCCCTCTCATTCCCCAACCCATTTCAGAGCTCAGTTCCGGAAGTGCCTCTTGGCAGCCGTGAGCTGCTGGGTAATTGCGCGTTTTGTAGCATTCCCAAAATGCATCTTTGACAGCTTGTCCAATGCTTCAATCTCTCCCCCAAACCTAGTGGGGCAAGTGCTTCGCTGCGCGCCGCAGCGGCGCTCCAGCGCGCCGGTAATGTTTCCAACCCACTGATATATCATAAGCGCCATGTGCTGTTTTGTGGCTGAATTTTTTTTTAAAAAGGGGAGCGGATATTAAACATCATACGGTATGTTAATGTCAAGTACGCCTGGATAAACATTGAAGACTTTGCTCTGACTCCAGCGTGTGGGCTACGAGCTAATTAACCTTTTCCAACCATCCCTGTATTTTTTCTGGATGTCCACTTCTAGAATGTTAACGGCGGTGCACTGTTCCGTTTGTTGATTGGACTCTGCTGAGATAACACAGCCCCCTCCCCTGCCCGCCGTGTCGCATTTCTCCTCCCCCCTCCCCTTCTCTCTCTTCTCTGACATGCAGTGTGCGGCCCTAACTGAAGTAGTGTAAACCCCGGCGCACAATAGCCAACACCCTCACTCACCCTCAACCCCTCACCCTCACTCACCCTCAACCCCTCACCCTCACTCACCCTCAACCCCTCACCCTCACCCTCACTCACCCTCACTCACCCTCAACCCCTCACCCTCAATCCCTCACCCCCTCACCCTCACTCCCTCACCCCCTCACCCTCACTCACCCTCACTCACCCTCACCCTCACTCACCCTCAACCCTTCACCCTCACTCACCCTCACCCACCCTCACCCACCCTCACCCACCCTCACTCACCCTCACTCACCCTCACCCTCACTCACCCTCACCCTCACTCACCCTCACCCTCACTCACCCTCAACCCCTCACCCTCAACCCCTCACCCTCACTCACCCTCAACCCCTCACCCTCACCCTCACTCACCCTCACCCCCTCACCCTCAACCCCTCACTCACCCTCACTCACCCTCAACCCCTCAGCCTCACCCTCACTCTCACTCACCCTCACTCACCCTCACTCACCCTCAACCCCTCAGCCTCACCCTCACTCACCCTCACCCTCACTCACCCTCACTCACCCTCAACCCTCTCCCTCACTCACCCTCACTCACCCTCACTCACCCTCAACCCCTCACCCTCACTCACCCTCACTCACCCTCAACCCCTCACCCTCACTCACCCTCAACCCCTCACCCACCATCAACCCCTCACCCTCGACCCCTCCCCCTCAACCCCTCACCCTCACTCACCCTCACTCACCCTCACTCACCCTCACTCACCCTCAACCCCTCACCCTCACTCACCCTCAACCCCTCACCCTCAACCCCTCACCCTCACTCACCCTCACAACACATATTGTGTTACAATAGGTGTCACATTTGCGAAAGATAAAAATATTGGCATTGTAAATAACAAAGCTATTAATTCGCTATTTTCAAACAAGCACATAAATAACAAATGTCTCCTTTACAATACCAATAGCTCAAACTTTCCTAATGCGAGACCTATTGCATTGCTGTGCTTCTCTCCCCTGCTGCACTCTCCTGCTCTCTAGAGATGTGGCCTAACGACCAGAGCTGCCATCTAAGTCACGTAAATACAAAACATGTTGCATTCCAAATGCTATAGGTGTCACATTCGCGAAAGTTATAACTATTGGCATTGTAAATGACAAAGCCATCAATTTAGCAATTTTAAAAACCAACAAATAAATAAAATATGTCATTTACAAGACCAATAACTCCAACTCTTCTAATGCGAGACCTATTGCATTTCCAATGCTTGTTTTTATTGTGTTGTAGGCTAATTTGTAGCTCTTTACTACACGTACTCCCATTCGCCTCTAGCTCGCTTCCTCCCTTCCCTGGCCCGGCCCTTCCACTCTACATTTTGTGCTGGAGCTATTCACAGCCTGGCGTCGCTATACACAAACGCTCTGCGGGTTTCAAGCCCCTGCCAACCAATAAATTACTTTATATAGTGCGCGTTCTGTTACTGCACAAGCACCCACCATAAGCCTAGCCACAGTGCTAACATGATAATCTTCTATCACAACATTACCTCACTGGGTAGTGTCCTACAATTTCTAATAGGCTTTTACGCTTTTAATTTTGCCGTTAGCAAAATACTTTTACCCTACATACTTTCCACGGTTCGCACACATGCCTCCCAGCACTTGTTAATTATGACTTTACATCTCACACACCAAAAATACCTCATCACAAATGACCGTATTACCAGATACTCTTTTCACAGAGTTACCATCGACCAAATAGCATTTAGGGAAATTGCAATTACTTGTATTTAATTATTAATTAAAAGCCATTGTTATTTGTAATATCACTACATCTAAGTCACGTAAATGCAACACATATTGCATTACAAATGCTATAGGTGTCACATTTGCGAAAGTTAAAACTATTAGCATTGTAAATGACAAAGCTATTAATTTAGCTATTTTCAAAACCAACACATAAATAAAAAATGTGTCATTTACAATACCAATAGCTCAAACTTTCCTAATGCGAGACCTTTTGCATTGTAAATGCTTGTTAGCTACTAGATGCTGATTTTCAACTCGTAACAGTACACTGAGGCCTGCTAACCAGACCTCAATGCCAGTGCTCTTTCCTTTAAAACAAGATATGACAGATGGTTTACCAATTGGCATAGGACTTTAGCACCCCCTGTGAGTCCCTAGTAAATGGTGCCCTTGGTAAATGGCATGGATCCCTAAGGGAGCAACATATTTTATGCCACCCTAAAGGGCCCACACACAAATTCCACATAGACTGCATGACATGGCGCAAACCATCAGTTAAAACATGACATGACACACTACTGTGTGCCATGCCAAAGTCACTGCATTTAATATATATATAAGCCACCCCTACAGCAGCCCTTTGACCCCTAAGGCAGGGTGCATTATATTTTTTTGTGAGAACATATTTGCATGAGCAGATATGCCCCTGTGATGCCTACTTCTATTGCAAGTGAACAGGGAAGCCATCTTAAGGTATGTGCAGGGCACTGGTCAAAACGAGCTACCCAGCTACATAATTGCTCGACTGTGATCTGTGGTGTTTGGTGTGAAATTCCTTGTCTTAATTAATCTGCACTGATGCCAGTACTAGATTTATTATAACTTTCACCTAGAGGGCACCTTAGAGGTGCCCCCTAAAACCTACTAGCCTAATAGTGTGCTGAATGATCAGACTCTACCAGCCTGGCGCTGCAGGCAGGTTTATGACACCCTGCAGGTGGAGGTCCATGCTTTTTGAAGTCAGAAACAGTACCTGCTGCAGCAAGAGATGTTACCACCTCCTCCAGAAGGAAGGCTAGTAAATTAGCATGTCAAGGCCAGAGGCTTTATAGGCCTTATCCCCCTTTGATATGCGACCCAGGCTTCCTCCAGACCTGGAATATGCCACACCCTGCCATGAGGCCTCTTTGGCACCAAGACAGGTGGGAAATTAATTAGTCAGGAGGCGTGTTGCCAGGCTGGACACACCTCTAAGGTGGACTGCCTGAAGTGAATATGAAAGAAAGGATTCCACTATCTTGTGTGTGGTGGATTTAGGAATTTTGAGATAGGGTGATTGTTGGACTTGGCCCTTTTTGGAACTTTTTGCCTAAAGCTCTGACATAGTGGTAGTGATTTTAGGCCTCTGGGCACTTCAGCACTGTGGCCCAGTGTAAAGTGTGTGCGTGCTCTGAGTGTGTGTGGTGAGATAGGCCTGCCCTCCCATAGGAATGTATGGGGGATATGTTTGTCCATGGTAATTCCTGGTATGAGAGGAGTGCAGGGGCGAGTATAGTATGTATGAACTCGTGAGGGTAAATGCAGCGCAATGGTGTGCGCAGATTTATGGTCACTGGTGGGGAAATACCACTTTTAGAAGTTGGCATTTCTGTGTACTGTGTGTCTGCCTGCCGGATGTGAATTACATGTCTGGCTTGTGATTGACAAGAGCTGAGAGGTGTGGGTGGCTCCAGGAGCCAGGGGGAGTCAGCCCAGTGGTGAATAGAGAGATATGCATGTAGATGGGAGGGAGGAGTTGCACCTGGGACCTGAATAGGGCTGTGCCTTCCCTCCACAATGCTGTCTCCGCCCCCTGTGGTGTGTCTAATTACTGAGCCCCCACCTGGCAAAGGAGAGAGGAGCTGAGCAAAACAAAGTGCTCCAAAGCTCCCCTAAACCAGGCCTAACTGGTATTCCCAAGCCCTGTGCTGCGACACAAAGGAAAAGGGCATATAAATATAGGGGCTGTGACTCCATGAAAAGGTTGCTGTTCAGTTCATTTCTTGGTTGCTGTTCCTGCTGGGGCGTGCACCTGCTGGGGCCCGGGCGGGCTGTCATGAGGGCTTGCCTCCCTGGTGCCCTGCATTGCCCCCTGATGCCTAAATGACTTTTTGGGAGCTCTTTTGCTTTTTCCTCCTTATCCCCAAGGACCTTCAGGACTGTTTCTGACTTCTTCGAGCGCTTTGCCCTGGCTTTCACAGAAGGAGAGGGAGAGCCTGGGGGCTGCACAGCACCAAGCGGCAGCCCCCTTTAAGAGGGAATCCTCATCATAGGGATTCCCCAGTTATGCTCACAGCGGCAAGTGCCTACCCCGCATTTTTCTTTGTTATGCGAGTGCCCATCCTGGTTTGATGCCATGTTTACTTTTAATTAGCGGCGGGTGCCCACCCCGCATTTTTCTTTATTTTAGGGTGCCCACCCCGCTTATTTTCTTATATATATTGAAGACGCCAGTGCCCCCGCTTTATATTGAAAAATTAGAGGGAGCCCACCCCTCATTGCCGCTCCAAGAAGAGGAAGCGGCCGCCGGCTGCCGCAGCGTGACCCGGAAGTCAGGCGAGTTGCCGCACTCTGGGCGTAGCGCCAACCGGAAAGATGAAGTGCCGGTGTAGCCTCGCGGGCTCCATAGCGAAGTCCCAGGCCGTAGTACGGAGAGATGTGACAGCTGTTTGGCAGGGCTCCCATGACGCTCAGGGAAGCCCCGCACAGACCCCACAGAACACCGGCGAAGCAGGGAGGATCCCCGGCGCCAGTCCCGAAGTGCAGCAAGGAGCGCAGGGTCCTACTTCTGAAGCTGGTGAGTGGAGGTTTGAGATGAGGACGGTGTGGGGGCCTGAGCAGTCCCGCAGTTGCGGGCCGCTCTACGTGGGGGCACCTTTGTCTAAAATGCAGCAGTGGGACCCTGAGGGCACGGACGTGCCCGCCTCCCCCCTCCCCCCTCCTTCACTTTGTTCTTTCAGCTGCCCCGCTTGCAGTGGGCAGCTGCACTGAGGGGGCAAATTCTTTTGGGGGCATATTTGTTTTAGAGCCCATGTGCTCCAACGAGGGGCATAATCATCATTACAGGGCCCAGAGAAGCCCGTTCTTGCCCGTACATTCCCCCATTTTGGGCCATTTTCCCTCAGCTGTCCCACCTGACAGTGGGCAGCTGCAACGTGCCCCATTCATTTTAGGAGGTCCTGTGGGGACCCAGAGGGGCTCAGTCGGCACAGTGGTGCCAGTACCCATCCTTATTTCCCCAGCTGCGCTGCATAGCGGGCAAAGTGTGTGTCCAGGCCCCATTTGATGATCCCAGCTGTGCGGCAATTAGTGCCAGCTGCATGGTTGAGGCCTCAGTGCTTTGGGGCCATGTCTTTTTGCAGTTAGGAGTGAGATGCACTCCTTTGCCCCATCCCTTCACAGCTGCGCAGCACTTAGTGCCAGCTGCAAAGTTTAGATCTGCGCAGTATGCGCACCCGCGACTTCCGCTGCATTGGCAGCGCGCCCTGACATTCTGGATACAGGGCATTTGAGCCCCTTTGAGATGGCCAGTTCGCCAGGGGGACTGTGAGGCGGATAGGGTGCTAGGCTCTAATGTGAGTAACACCTCTACTATGGTCTTTGTAGGAGACTATGTGCTAAATGTGATTTGTGTGGTGCTAGGAAATGTGATTCATGTAGTAGGATTTACGCACCCTGTGTTTTTATACCTCTAAATGTGTTTTCTATGATTATGAGGTTGGTTTGCATATTATGGTTTATGCTAGTGAGCTTATGTTCCACTGTGAGATTCATGCCCCTAATGTGAGCTATGCTTAGGAGGTTAGGGTCTAATGCATTTAGACTTATGAGAGGAATGCATAATGTGTTTATGCTGGTGAGGTTGCTGCAGAATGTAATTCGCGCCTAATGTGATACTGTGCATAATGTAGTTTGTTACAGGCTGATGCTAAGTACAGTGATTACCAGTGGTTACTGGTTGTACGTTTATGATATGTTTTACTTTTACTACGTTCACTCTGTGATGGTTCTGACAGTGGTCCACTGGGCCCTCTCAGGTGTATATAATCCCTTGTAGATATAACCCAGTGCCAGGTGGCACCCTGTATAATATGTGTTTACTATTCTAATGTGTTATGAGAATACAAAGGCTGTTTTTGATATAACCTTGTGTGGAGTTCCTTTTGTAGTGTGCCTGGGATGTTGTTGCTGTGGTGTGCGCAAATGCTTTACGCATGGCCTTCGGGATAAGCCTGTCTGCTCATGCTAAGCTACCAAGGGGGTGAGCAGGGGTTATCTTTGGTGTGTAACTCCCTTGCCCTGACTAGAGTGGTGGTATCTGCCTGGCTTTGGCACACACCTTAGTCAACCAGAGATCCCATTTCTAACATTGGTGGCAGTGGTGGGATAGGACTTGCATTTGCGAAGTACCACAGCGACAACTGGCTGCATTACACAACTCTGCATTTTAGATAGTCACATGGAACGGGATTATTGTGTCAAAGTTTGTTTTAAATGTCATTTCTTTGGAAATGTGTTTCTTGTGCACTATGAGTGGAGTGTCCTGCAAGGACATAAACCAGAGAGTCTGGAGGAGTGTCTGCCCTTGACCCATTGCGCTAGTTCTTGGGTTGGCCTACATCGGTATCGAGTAACTAGCTCGGGAGGCTGGATCATCCCCACAGTGCAGTGTGAGTTGTCTGGATTCACCAGTAAGGGTGGGATCCAGTGGTGGCAGCAGAAGTGTGTCCAGTGCATAAAGTCCCAGTCCCATTCCCAGAGAATAGTACCTGGTGCCCAGTAAGATGGGTGAAGGTTGAGATTCAGGGGCAGTGGATACTGTCTCACTGGTCTCGGGGGGCGTGTGTGGATGAGTGGTGTGTTGCACTTGACGATTGAGTGTGAGTTCTCTGAAATAAAGAACTTGCATGGGGTAGTGACCCTAGAGGAATGGTGCAGGTGTCTTCCAGCCCAGGGTGGTGGAAGATGTTCAGAGTTAGGTGCCATTATAATGAGGAGGTTGCAAGGCCTCACATCATGTCCTGCAAGGAAGGTGTGAGACTGGCCCGTTTCCGTGCCTCAACCTCAATCTGCAGTACTGGATGGTTCTTAGATGGAACACCAGGAAAGTAACCTAGTCTGCCCTGTTTGACTGTTCTGTGTGGGGGATCTCCCCTTGTTAGAAGATGTGAAGGGGCATTGAGGAGTAATTCCAAAAGGAGTGGCTGAGGTGTCTTCGTCCAGAGTGGTGGAAGAGGTTCAGAGTCGCCCAGCTGGGTCCTGGTGTAGTGGGAGGCATGTAGGGGCTCATGTCCTGTCTCAGAGGAGAAGGAGTGAGTGGGACTGCGTGTCTCCAGGTGCCCGAAACCCCGTCTCAGGGACTAGGTGGTTTCTTCAGGGAACATCAGGTTGGAAGTCTAGGCTGTACTGATAGGCCATTTGAGGAGGATCCCCTAGTGTCTGTGGAACGTAGAGCGTCTGTAAGCAGAGCTCCAGCAGTACTGGTGTCTGGCAGTACCGCTCCAGTTGGGAGGGTGAAGAGGTCCAGAGTGAGGGGTGAGAGGGGGAAAGAGTCCCCAGTGGGAACCAGTGGGTCAGGGGCCAGCCAGAAGGGCTGAGTCTCCAATGATTGGCCATGGTGACGCCACTTCTGTCCTGGGGGATCAGCACGCACTGTCAGTTGGACAGGAGGTTGTGAGATCTGCGCCAGGCAGACTGTCGCACGACACATTAGTTATGTGTCACCCTCGTGAAGTCCTGGTTTGCCTGGCATCTGACCAAAGGGTAGCGTCCCTGGGTTGGGGAGCCAGGTTCAGGTGTTTGCCTGACTTGGACGGCAGGGCGGCTGTAATCAGTGTCCTGGCCGGTTTCCCTTCTAGGGGTACCCCTTTGAACACAGGTGGGGCCCATCTTAACGGAAAGGGACCCTGTGTTTCCCAGAATGGGTGGTGCAGGCCTAGCCGGGATCTTTAGGGTACTTGGCTGAGTGTGGTAGTACTACCCTGAGAGCAGGTGGGGCCTATCTGAAGTGAAGGGACCCTCTTCTACAGTGAGAGGGTGCAGAACTCTGGAAGGGGGTGCAGAGGGAGGGAGTCCTCGCCTCTGACCCCGGTGGATCCGGTGAATGTGGATCCCAGGTGGTAGACCAGTTGATGGAGAGAGGCCCTGACCTGTTCGGAGAGTTATTTTCTGGAGAGTGCTTCTCCTGGGAGAGTGCACAACCCCAGAAGTAGAGGTAGGGTAACCGTGACCTCTGGTCAGCCTGAGGGTGCGGACCCTAAGATGGAGCAGTGGTAGTTTGGAACTACACTGAGAAGGAGAGTGGAGAATGGCTATTGTTCGCCAGGGGTTACTGCCCCCCATTCTGTGAATTGGCAAGGACCAGTGGTATCTGGATGGCCTAGTGCCTGGTCCTGGCCATGGACAATTAGGGTGTACCAGTGGGGTAGCCTAGTTGGGCCTGAGAGTTCTTTTTCAGAGGGAACCATGTGGGTTCAGAGTGGCGTAGAACCGGAAGGTGTCCCTGCATTGCGGGCCCGCGTCCGTGTTCTATATCGCCCCAAGCAGGGAAGCCCATCACCGTGGTGATTGGTCTGCCCTGCGTTTTTGCTGGAAGGGGGTTGTGTTGGATTTGGCCCTTTTGGCAACTTTTTCGCCTTCAGCTCAGACATAGTGGTAGTGATTTTAGGTCTCTGGGCACTTTAGCACTTTGGCCCCATGTAAAGTGCGTGCGCGCTCTGAGTGCATGTGGTGAGATTGGCCTGCCCTCCCATAGGAATGCATGGGGAATATGTGTATTAATGGTGATTCCTGGTATGAGAGGAGTGCAGGGGCGAGTATAGTATGTATGAACTTGTGAGGATAAATGCTGCGCAATGGTGTGCGCAGATTTATGGTGACTAGTGGGGAAATACCACTTTTAGAAGTTGCCATTTCTGTGTACCCAATGGACTGTTTCTGTCTTCTGCGCCCTGCAAGCGCTTTGCCCTGGCTTTCACCGAAGGAGAGGGAGAGCCTGGGGGCTGCACAGCGCCAAGCGGCAGCCCCCTTTAAGAGGGAATCCCCATCGTAGGGATGCCCCCGTTATGCCCACAGCGGCAGGTGCCTACCCTGCATTTTTCTTTATTTCGTGTGTGCCCACCCCACTTTGATGCAGTGTTTACATTGAATTAGCGGTGGGTGCCCACCCCGCATTTTTATTTATTTTACTGGTCCCCACCCCGCTTATTTTCTTATATATATTCAAGACACGGGTGCCCACCCCGCTTTATATTTTAAAATTCGAGGAAGCCCACCCCTCACTGCTACAAAAAAAGGGAGCCGCCACCGGCCACCTCAGCGAGACCCGGAAGTCAGGCGAGCTGCCTGACTCTGGGCGTAGCAGCGACCGGAAAGAGGAAGTGCCGGTGGAGCCTCGCGGGCTCCATAGCGAAGTCCTGGGCCGAAATGCGGAGAGATGCAGCAGCTGTTTGGCTGGGCTCCCGTGAAGCTCAGGGAATCCCCGCACAGACCCCACAGAACACCAGCGAAGCAGGGAGGATCCCCGGTGCCAGTCCCGAAGTGCAGCAAGGAGCTCAGGGTCCTACTTCTGAAGCTGGTGAGTGAAGGCTTGAGATGAGGACAGTGTGTGGACCTGAGCGGTCCCGCCGTTGCGGGCCGCTCCTACGTAAGGGCACCTTTGTCTAAAATGCCGCAGTAGGGACCCGAGGGCACGGATGTGCCCGGGGGCCCCCCTTCACTTTGTTCTTTCAGCTGCCCTGCGTGCAGAGGGCAGCTGAACCGAGGCGGCAAGTTCTTTTGGGGGCATATTTGTTTTAGAGTCCGTGTGCATCAACGAGGGGCATAATCATTATTAAAGGGCCCAGAGAGCCCCGTGCTTGCCCGTACATTCATCCAATTTTGGGCCCTTTTCCCTTAGCTGCCCCACCTGACAGTGGGCAGCTGCAACGTGCCCCATTTGTTTTAGGAGGTCCCTTCGGGACCCCGAGGGGCTCAGGCGGCACAGTGGTGCCAGTACCCATCCTTATTTCCCCAGCTGCGCCGCACCACCGCGGGCAGCTGCAACGTTGCGCACATTTGCATGAGAGGGCACAGTGAGTGTCCAGGCTCCATTTGGTGATCCCAGCTGCGCAGCAATTAGTGCCAGCTGCATCGTTTCAGTGCTTTGGGGGCATGTATTTTTGTAGTTCGGAGTGAAATGCTCTTCTTTGCCCCATCCCTTCACAGCTGTGCAGCACTTAGTCCCAGCTGCAATATTTAGGTCTGCTCACAGTGCGCACCCTTGACTTCTGCTGCATTTGCAGTGCGCCTGACATTCTGGACACAGGGCATTTGAGCCCCTTTGAGTTGGCCAGGAGGATTGTGAGGTAGATAGGACGCTAGGCCCTAATGTGAGTAATGCCTCTCCTATGGTCTTTTTAGGAGACTATGTGCTAAATGTGATTTATGTGGTGCTAGGAAATGTGATTCATGTAGTATGATTTACGCACCCTGTGTATTTATACCTCTAAATGTGTTTTCTATGATTGAGGTTGGTTTGCATATTATGGTTTATACTAGTGAGATTATGTTCCACTGTGAGATTTATGCCCCTAATGTGAGTTATGCTTAGGGGGTTAGGGTCTAACACTTTTAGACTTATGAGAGGACCAGTGGTTACTGGTTGTACGTTTATGATATGTTTTACTTTCACTACGTTCACTCTGTGATAGTTCTGACAGTGGTTCAGTGGGCCCTGTCAGGTGTATATAATCCCTTGTAGATATGACCATGTGCCAGGTGGCACCCTTTATAATATGTGTTTACTATTATAATGTGTTACGAGAATACAAAGGCTATTTTTGATATAACCTTGTGTAGAGTTCCTTTTGTCGTGTGCCTGGGATGTTGTTGATGTGTGCGTGCGGAAATGCTTTACACATCGCCTCCGAGATGAGCCTGACTGCTCGTGCCAAGCTACCAAGGGGGTGAGCAGGCGTTATCTTTGGCGTGTAACTCCCTTGCCCTGACTAGAGTGGTGGTCTCTGTCTGGCTTTGGCGCATGCCTTAGCCAACCAGAGATCCCATTTCTAACAGTGAGGCTCACTCGCCACAAGAAGTGATCATCTAGGGGGTGTAGTGACCCCAGTGGTAAGTAGCCCTTTGGCTACTATGCTTCACTCCCCTTAACGCCATGAAATTGAGTTTTTAGGTGGCCCGCTGACATCAGGAAGTCAGATTTATTTGCTTGAAGAAGAAAGAAGGCCAAAGAAGAGCCAATGGTACGAGAACTGAGCACTTCACTTCCACTTGGTGCAAAACCCTGCTTTGGTGTTGGCCCTCGACTCATAGGTTAACATTAGCGCTTCAAAGCTACAAATACAAGTGTATTTGTATCTAATTAAAAAGTGATAGCTCGAAAAATATTTACTCGATTACGATGATGTTGGTGTCCAATTTCATATACAAATTTGTGTTATTTTTCATTAAGTGGTGTCAGATTTCTTTAGTGACAGGGTGTCTCACTTACTTACTCTGTGTGTGCAATGCATGCTTAGCACTGTCCTCTGATAAGCCTAACTCTACCACAAAAGGGATAATTTGGTATTAGTATTATAGGCCCTGTAAACCAATAAGGGTCACCTGAACTCTCTGCACAGTGTACCTCATGTTTGTGCATTATAAAGAGAGACCGCTTTTTACAAGCACTAGTAGCAAAACAAACATCCAACAGAATTCGACCATTGAGTTGTAGAACCATTGCTGTAACTTTCATAAATCTTTATTTTACCACATATATAATGTTCTACAAATTGTTGTAGTTTACCACATACATCTTCATTTATAATCCTCTAAAGTTATTTAATTCAGGAGGTGTGATTATGCTCAATCTGTGCGTGGGATAATCCTCACCTTCTTGTCTTTAATAGAATTTAACTTTCTATTACCTTATCTAGGTAAGGTTTCATTTTATGTCCGAACAGGAGGCAAGGATTTTGCTTGTTTAAAACCTACTTACCACCAGAGACGCCACATCTATGACTGGTTTGAAATAAAACCTCTTAAAGGTTGGGTCCGCTGACCAATCTGCTGCATTCAAAATATAACCCAGGCTGGCCCGTAAGGTAAACACTTTGGACGGCATAGCTCCTCTGGCAGAGTGTGTGCCAAACATTCTGGTATCTATCGCAGCCTCTGTATGATCCAACAATAATGGTCAGGGAGGAAACTTGTTTGTGGGTTTTCTTAATCTCTATTACGAGCTGTCTCTCATCTGCTGGGCTAGACTCAGATGCCTTTAAGCATCTTACAATACTTATCTTCAGGGAATCGTGAAAAGCTGGGTATGACACAATTTTGAAATTACCTTTTGTTCTTTTGAAACAAGAGAAACCAAATCAGGTGTAAACACCGTACCTGTTATATATGAGTTCTGACATCCAAAACTCATCTGCTTAATATAAGGCACAACAACACAGACAACTTACAAGATAGACCTTTCCTGGAAAGACTATTATTAGACTTCCAGAACAGGAAGAGGTTGAGAACAGTATGCACGCCCTTGAGGGAAGATACCATGTTTCCTGGGGTAGCAGTAGACAGATGCCTTTTAGAAGTATGTGCATCATAGGATGCTCTCCCACAGGCTGGACCTCAACTGGGGAATGGCCAACCGTAATGGCCAATCTAAAGGTATTTACCGACCTGTATGCTAACATCCGCCCCCACTGGATCCAAGTTTCTCTGCAGGCGCTATACCCAGCCACCTTGACCAACTTTCTATTACCTTATCTAGGTAAGGTTTCATTTTATGTCCGAACAGGAGGCAAGGATTTTGCTTGTTTAAAACCTACTTACCACCAGAGACGCCACATCTATGACTGGTTTGAAATAAAACCTCTTAAAGGTTGGGTCCGCTGACCAATCTGCTGCATTCAAAATATAACCCAGGCTGGCCCGTAAGGTAAACGCTTTGGACGGCATAGCTCCTCTGGCAGAGTGTGTGCCAAACATTCTGGTATCTATCGCAGCCTCTGTATGATCCAACAATAATGGTCAGGGAGGAAACTTGTTTGTGGGTTTTCTTAATCTCAGGCTGGACCTCAACTGGGGAATGGCCAACCGTAATGGCCAATCTAAAGGTATTTACCGACCTGTATGCTAACATCTGCCCCCACTGGATCCAAGTTTCTCTGCAGGCGCTATACCCAGCCACCTTGACCAACTTTCTATTACCTTATCTAGGATGCTGTCCCACAGGCTGGACCTCAACTGGGGAATGGCCAACCGTAATGGCCAATCTAAAGGTATTTACCGACCTGTATGCTAACATCCGCCCCCACTGGATCCAAGTTTCTCTGCAGGCGCTATACCCAGCCACCTTGACCATGTTGACTTAAAGAGTATAATGGTAACGTCAGCCCAAGCTACAATAGGAGTGATTGAGCTCGGAGCAAAAGCCTCAGGACTTTGTTTTTCCCTGTAATCCTACACACCATAAGAGACAAGGTGCCATCCATTACCAGAGGATGAGTGTATCCCAATAGATCCAAGAGCCGATCTGGGAGAAGGAGTAGATGGATTGGAGAATCCCATCAGAACTGGATACCAAACTTGAGATCTTCATACTGGGGTCAGCACCACTATTTTCTGTTTGTTGTCTCCTCACCTGCACTGATATCCGCATTATCATTGAGAATGGTGAAAACACCTATCCTTGCTCCAGTCCTGAAGGAAGTTGTCTGTCATGGCTGCTTTCAGGTCTGGTTACCAGCTGAAATACATAGGTAGTTGGTGATCCAATCTTGAGGCAAACAGGTCATCTGTGAAGGTGGCGCATCTTGTTGAGATCTGGTTGTAGACGCCCACCTTCAGTTTCCAGATGCTCTTGTCTTGCATGCACTGTGAGTGTCAATCCGCCACCTTGCTGGAGGCCTCTGGGAAGTATTCTGCTGTCACCAAAATGTGGTTGTCCAGACAAAAATCCCAGATATTCTTGGCCATATACACAAGGGCACGTGACCTCTGCCCTCCCATGTGGTTTATAAAAGGCACTGCTACAATGTTGTCCAATTTCGAGAGGGACTTGGCATTATACTTTATCTTTGGTCCATCATCAAATTACATAGCACCCCCGAGGAATTGCAGGCAGTTGATGTGCAGCTGTTGTTCGTGAGCAGACACCAATCCAGCCTCCTGTAGAGAAATTGCCACAGCAGGTATCCAAGCCGACATGACTGGCAACAAGATCAGGACCACATGTCTCCTGCCACAGCAGGTACCCCAACCTATGCGGCGAGCATCCTATACGATAATAAGATGTGAAGTGGAGCTGAATATTGCTTTCCCGTTCCATGCTTTCAAGCGGGAGAGCCACCAGCCTATTTCCTCCTTGGCCACCCCTGATACACGGACTTCCTGCAATAACATGAGTCCGTTGTATCGGTGATGAGCCTTGAGGTGTTGCAGGGCCCTGTAGTGGAGTGGGCCTATGAATATTGTCTGTATGGATGAGAACAGGAGGCCAACCAGATGGGCAGTTTTCTGTAACGATATCCTCAGTCATACCATAGTCTTGCATAGTACTTGTCTGATTTTCGCGATTGTACTGGAGGGGAGGCTGAGCGTCTGTCAAGGAATCTCTGACAAACCCAAGAATTGTAATCTGCTGTGATGGAATGAGAATTGATTCTTTCCTGTTTATGATGAAACTGAGATGCTGCAGAAGAGACATCAATCCTGAATATGCTTCGTCAGGGTTGTTTAGCATTGAGCCATCAGAAGAATATTGTTGAGATAGATTATGAGACCGTAGGTATTCCATCACTGGTTTGAATACCAGGATGCTGAATGGGAGGAAGGTGAATTTAAAAACGTGGGCCTTCCTATAAAACTGCAGAAACCTGTGATGATAGGAATAATGAGATAAGCATCTTTGAGATCTAAACGAACCATCCAGGTGGCCAACCTCTGTAAATTCCTTAGGAGATGTATGCCCTCTATCTTGAAGTGATGAAATACTAGCCACTAGTTTAACTCCCAGAGATTGATCACCCGACATTAACTTTTTTTCACCCAGAAGTTGCTCCAGAATCCTTTTGATTGAAAGAGGTAAAGGTTATTGCTCTATTCTCTAGTAAAGCTTTGTCGATAAGGCGCTGTATCAGTCCGAAAATACTAGAGGACGAGGCTTTGAAGACTGCATTGGGGAACCCATAGAATTATTTCTGGAAGCCTTGCACCGTATGGAGTACTTACGCGACCGAGGTCAACACGCCTCGGTCACAGGAAAAGACAGCAAACCGTCCGCTCCCTTTTGACTGGGAAGAATAAAGCACACTTGCATGTAGTTTAATTTTTGGTGTCTCCACCATAGAAATGCCCTCTGGATGCCCTGAGTCTCATGTAGTGTCTGAAGGGGGGAAACCTGCTGAAGCTTGGAGGGTCCTGCAATCAGCCTTGCTACTGCCCTTGACCCATGAGTGGGGACTGTTGACAGAAACGGCTAGCTGTGCACCCCTTGCCACTCCCGTCCCCAGGAAAAAACTTTGGAGTGAATATCTTCTTGCTAGAGGCCTGAGTCTTGTCTAGGGAGGTAAATGTAGCCATGAACGCCCCAAATTCCTTGATAAAGGGGACTCCAAATAAGCCCACCGCCCTCACATGGACCACATTACCGGCTATCCGAAGAGGCCTGATCCCCAAACTTGGGATTGGCTTTAATCAGTAAAGACCAGTGCCTCTCCACAGAGCAATTGGCGTTATCTAGGGAGATCACCACTCAATGCGCCCAGCCTAACAAAATGTTGGGTGATATGATCGCTTCCTCAGCTATATCAAGTGTCTTTGTAAGGTTGCCAGTGATGTCCGGGAGTTTATCCTGGCATTAGCGCCGTGAACGGTGAATGCCCTTCTTGGGGCCCTGAATGTATTTGGCCAGGAATGTAGACCTTTTGACATTTGTCATGTTTGTGAGGGCCACTTTGCCGTCCAGAGACTAATGGAGTGGGGATGGGGGTGTATTCTGCCCCCGGGCAGTTGCTGATCCCTTCATCAGAGGATTTGTGGAACCTACCCACCACATAGGCAGCCACTTTCTCTCCGGGGGTCATTCAGAGGACCTAGAATGGAGTATGTCCTCCTGGCTTAGTTTATCTGAGACTTTTGCTTGTTCCCCATTCCGTTTGGCAGGGTGTCGGAGACGAATCCTCTGACGTGGCCTGTCTCACCACCACTCATCTTATGAGTAGCGAGTAGAGTTGTCTCCTTTGAGGGAGGGATTCAGGGGTGGGAGTGTGGAAGGCTTCCAAGCCTATCCTCCCTGCATCTGGACCCATAGGAGGATTGGTATTGGCTGTGAGGTCCTGAGCGTTAGCTTGGATGGCCAGGAAGTTTCTTTCAGTTTGTCGAAAGAGCCAAATCAACATCCTCCTCATGCTTCCTCTGCCCTTTGGCCTTGAGGGGTGCATCGGTTGGTGGAGTATGTGAGGGTCATGGGAGTACCATCAAAAAAGTGGTTTGCAGCAGTTCTGCTCTAGCTGCAGGAGTGTCTTCTCTGGGGTGTGGTAGGGGGACAGGACTACTGAACAAAGGGAGATATGAGAAGACCTCTCTGTAGAGTCCTGCATAATGAGGGAGAAATTTTAATTCTACCGGTAGCAGCTGGGAACCTTATTGAAGCCCCTTGGTCCTCAGCCCATGGACACCCGTCCCCTATAGTTTCCGATAGAGGTATGCTTCCAGGTGGTTTTCAAACCACAGGAAATTATATTATACAGACCCCTGTGTACATTTGTTTTCTTTGTTTTGTTTAGTGTGATATGGACCTCTGTCTGGAGCGTCTTGACCTTGGGGTGGCGGGAGGATGATATAAAGAGCTCTGCAGTTGGCGCACTGTTCCAAGATCAGGAATCCCAGCAGAGACCGCTGCCCGGGATACACGCTGCTCTTCAAGAATCCTGATGGGAGGAGGAGCATGGTTGTGCCTTTAGAGGAACGCTCCGCGCAGTAGCCCGCTTATTCAAATTTGTTTACAGCCACGTAATGAGAGCATCAGGCGGTCCTGTGGCCCACTACAAAGAAAAATAGGTTAAGGAAGAAATCAGAACATTTCTCCAATACGACACCATTAAATGAAAGAAAAGGCCCTGTCCTGACTTAGAATTATTTTACAGTATCATTTTATTTGTGTTAACAATGTTGCTCCCTGTTAACATCATTGGGAGTAAAAGGCTGAATAGAGAACTCAAATCATCTTTATCTGGTTTATAAGCTAGTTCTCAAAATCAATGAGATCACTAAATTAACTATTCAGATTCACTGTCAATGGTAAACAACTTATGTTTGTACTTACTTGAGTTTTCTGTGTTCCTGTTGCAGAAAGCAGAGGCTCCATCATCACTGGCTGAAAGTTTGCGGGCGACTGCAGAAGCTGCTGTATCACAGACCGGGTTTATCTATGATGAAAACACTGGATGGTACTATGACCATAGCACAGGCTTCTACTATGATTCTGTACGTATGCTCTAAGTATTATGTGCACTTTTGGGGATTGTGGTAATAGGGAGGAATGCTTCATTTAATCCTTTAATAAATCTAAATCATTGCTTGGCCTATTGTTAAAACTATTATTCAGTGCGTTCGCTACCAAGTTAGTTGCAGCATTTCCTAGAAGAACGTGAGATCTTGGCTGATTTCCAGGCAGAATTTATGTACTAAATATCGATTTAGACTAGTCAGGTGTGTGTTCAAATCATGCTCTTTAGATTTTGCTCTAGGGTGGGGCTATACTTCTTGTACTCCTGAACCTTTCAAAGGCCTCTAATGCACACGAGCTCTAGAGGTTGTTTGGTTTACAGAGTTGGCCAGAAATTGGAATAGGTCTACATCGAGAAATCATTCAACTAAAGAAAGGTTGGTAGTTTATTAATATGGCTGTAACATCTATTAGGAGATTTAGCTTTCCTTTTTTATATAGGAAGTGTTATGCTCTCATTTTAAGCAATTTCCTATTTCACACTGCTATGGGAAATGAGGCACTCCCTTCTGCCCCTTTCCAAGAGCCCTCAAGGCACTACACCTTCCCAGACGTGGTACTTCCCTGCTCATGCCCCCCAAGCACTTCTCCCACTGCCCTCTCCCTCTTAGACACTTCGGTCGGCCTACCTACTCCTGATCAAATTGATTGATGAAAAGCAACTTGGATATTTGCATCAGCGATGCAGCCCGGAATGCAGAGCACTAGCAGACATTAGGATGGATTTCCAATTCTGTCTCTGTTTGTCTATGTGTGTGCTGGGTGTGGCTGCGTGTTGGATCCTAATTCTTGGCAACTTGTAGTAATCCATGGGATGATTCTCATTTCCCACCCCTGGAAAATGCTGTCCCAAAAATAATTTACAATAGCTCCCTTGTGGAGTATTAGTAAACATTTTTGGTTCAGCTCCAGCCTAATACCACAATGAGGGGTAGCGTTTCACGATGTAGGAGTTGTTGGATACTCTATACATAGGTTTTCTCGAGATCCGTTATAGTCTTACCATTTAAGGCATAAAGTATTAAAGGAGTGAGTTTCATTCTTTATGTTTTTAAGGGAAGAACCAATTGCTCTACCTCCAAATACTGTTGCAAATTTCATAATTGATTTAGTCGTAACAGTGGATTTGAGTTTTCCGGTTGAAAGATGGTTATGCCCGGATAGAGTGGTATCAATCAAGACTCCGAGGAAATCATATTGATTAACTGTTTCGATTATAGCATTGCCTAATACCCAGCATATCTTCTTACTTTTCTTATAATTTTGAGCATAGTCAGAAAGGAGTTTTGTTTTCACATTTTAGTAATTTATAAAATCCTGCAATCTTCTGAGTGTTTGGTCGCATTTTATTAATTTACATTTTACCAAACTGCTAAATGTCTTATGTTTGTGTGTCCATTTGATAGGAAAATCAGCTTTATTATGATCCAAACTCTGGATCCTATTATTACTTTGATGCCGATAGTGAACAGTACCTGTTTCACTCACGTGTTGACCTGACATCTAGCCAGATGATGACACCTCAGATGAACCAAGAGAAAAAGAGGACAAAAAAACAGCCCGAGCTGTGTGGTACAGCTCCACTTGTTGGCAAGGTAATCATTTCCAAGCATATTCCACTTTTGATATTTTTATTTTTTGGTTACATTGTTTAAAAGTAGATTTAGATTTAAAGTGAACAAACAAACACATGTTTTGCTGCTGTTGAAATACTTACTTAGACTGTATTTGTGGATTTGTGCACATTTGTGAAGGCCTCATCTGCAAAAGAATATGGGTTAGAGTCAGAAAAATGTAAATGATAGCAGCAGTAATAACCACTACCAGGATGTCTTACAGTTTAAATTTTGCATTTTTCACGGAGCGATGCAGTTGCAGGATGCAAAGTGGTGGGGATGATATAACATACCAGAAAACACTGGACACATAGAAGTTGTAAGTATGACTACTGGAGTGATCCCCAGGTATGGTCCACAAAGTGTAGAGTAAGAATATACCTACTAGACAAAGAGAAGATGATAGATTGGTTGTATGCTGGGAGAAACTTTTCTACATGGTGAATATCTTCAATCAAACAATCAATCAGGGGTTTCTATAGCGCGCGGAGTGGAGGTTCCTCTTGGGTAAGTGGAAGGCTAATCTCTTGTTGAGGTTTGGAACCGATGATGTTGAGGGATTTGTAGGCGTGGGTGAGGAGTTTGACCTCTTCTCGACGGGGTTCCAGTGGAGGGCTCGTAGGTGTTGGGGCATGTGCACGTGACGTGGTGTCCCGAGGACAAGTCTGGCTGCAGCGTTCTCGATGGTTTGGAGTTTGTGTAGAAGATTTCTGTTGATTCCGACGTAAAGGGCGTTGTCGTAGTCCAGTCTGCTGGTTATGAGTGTGTGGATGACGATCCTTCTGCAGTCGGGGGGATCCATTTGAAGGTCTTACAGAGGATGCGAAGGCAGTTGAAACTAGTGGAAGCGATAACGATGATTTGGTGGTTCATGGAGAGGAATGAGTCAAAGACAATGCCAAGCTTCCCGGCGTGGTCTGTCGGGGTGGGCGGGTTCCCGAGGGTGGAGGACCACCGGGTGTTGTCCCAGGCGTATCTGCAGGGTCTGAGGATGAGGACCTCGGTCTTCAGACAGCTGTTTTTCATCCATGCTGCGACATTCTTCATTCCTTCCTGGAAGCAGAGTCTGGTGTCTTCAGGACTCTTAGTGAGTGAGAGGATGAGCTGGGTGTCGTCGGCGTAGGATGCTATGCTGAGTGCATGCTGTCTGACGATGACGGCGAAGGGGGCCATGTAGATGTTGAAGAGTGTGGGGCTGAGTGATGACCCTTGGGGTACTCCGCAGTTGATTTCCATGGTTTCGGGAAGGGAGGGAGGGAATCTTCAGTGTTTCATGTGAACTGCAAACTGCAGAACGTAGTAATACAGCATTTTAAGGATTGTGTAATGTGAACAACAACAGAGCCTACAAGTATTGTTCTGACCTCACTTAATTGCCTTAAAAATCTCTAGCTAAAATTATATAGCACACCATGTTTAACAAATAAATTAGCTCTGTTTTAACTCAGTTCATTTGACTTTTGTTTAAAGTTCCTCCTAATTAAAATGTATTTTTTGGTACAGCTAATAATTAACTTGTCAAATTACTACAACAAGGAAGCCAAGGTATACAGGACTATGTAAAGGCTTGGGTTTTAAGTGTATCTAACAATACTAGCCAAATCCATTAGCTAGGAATGTTAGTGGACAGATTAGGTTATCTCTCAATGAGCATTACTACTGTGAATTTACATTTAACATATATATCAAGTATAGGTAGGGTTCCTCAAAAATTGACAGGCAAAACTGATCGAAAAGATGCAGTTCTCCCTGGCACTACATAATTTGTATTTAAAAAAGAGACCAAGGAGGGTAACATTGTAATCACTAATGTTCTTCTTTATTTTATAAGCAATTCTTAGGGTTTACCAAAAGAGAAAGTTTTGAGCCTCCTTCAGTGTTTTTTTCATTCTTCTCTAGATGCAGGTTAAGACACTGTTAAGCTAATCCTCCCATATGGCCTTGAGCATGGCTGCTATATATAGACTTGAGCACAGTTTCAGTAGACAATTGGACCCCTTAATTGATAGATGCAGAATATATATTAATTTTGTTTTCAGGAAACCAAAATTCCGTAACCAGAACTTGGAGAGTTCATTTTATGTTTTGTCTTAATTTGACAGCCCCTATAGAGTATAAATGTTCCTTTCCTTTCAAGAAGAAGTTGTATTATCTCACAGTTTAGTAAGAAAGCTAAAAAATGTATTGGGAAGAAATAATAATCGAAAGTGTATCCCACTATGGAAGTTCTATCAATCATTAGGTAAACATTTGAGAACTTATACGTTCAATGTCATGTAGTTTAGACTGCAAGTGTTTTGCCCCCTCTAGATCTACTCACTGATCCTTTAGTATTTGATCATGAAGTTCTATAATTTTTCTGTCAATCTAATTCCCATCAATTATTTTTCCTCAAGGATATCAAAGTTGAAGATCAGGCTTCAGTAACCAATCTGCCATACCATTACACATCTGAACAGCAGATGGGTTCAGTGAAGAAAGAAGATAATTCCACGCAGAAAAAGAGGGTCAAGAGGGGCCCTTCTGTTGTAGATGGGTCTCCCAAAACCGAAAAGCCCGTTTTGAGACAGAGACACAGCTCAGACCAGAACACACAGTCTACTGCAGCTTGTGTGTCTGTGGATGATAGTGATGAAGAGGAAGGCAACAGTGATACAGAAGAAGGCGAAATTACTAACTCTGAAGTCGAAGAAGATTTATGTGAAGATGACAGATTAAATGAAAATTGTACAGATTCAGACAACTCTGAAATTGAAGGTAAATGTAATATTTGACATTTTTCTGAAAGGTAAGGCTTATAGTGCAAGATTCACAAAGCTGCTCCAGATGTATTGTCTGTGCAAAAGGTTTTGAGATTTGTAAATTAGCTTAATTTTAGTTGCGTATTGTGCCTTTTGGTATCTTGGGGGACAGATTTTTGTATGTGGGCAGGGGATGGAAAAAACTATTTTTCCTATGACCAAACGTTTGCTCTCAGTAATCATTTTTGTATATGTGAGTTTATAAGAACAACAGCTAGTGATCATTTGCATAGTTTGCACAGCAGGAAAAACTACCTCTTTCTTGAATATTGAAAAACAAGACAAGAGCATTATCTGAATTAGGGAAACTTGTAGTTACAAAAAATGTATGGTGAAACATACAGTCAGTTAGATTCAAGAATCATGGTTCAAAAACCATGTCTTTTTTCCCCCAAGTGCTTTCTCTTGCAGCTCTATTCTTTTGCACTATTGGGCCGGTGCGGTGTAACCTGTTTGTAATCTGCATAGATGTTGATGTGCATATCTAGGCAATTTTTGGTAATGATGTTGCATGTTCACCTATGCTGTTGGTGCGAACCATAGGTCATTATGCTCCTCCCTGCAATATTTCAGTTCATTATGTCAGCTTGTGGAAGAATCCCCTTTTGGATAACAGGAGTTCATAATTGGAGCAATGCATAGTTCTTTTCATCGAAGTCAGTTTATTGCTCATAGTTCGCAAGCCACTTGTCCTACAGGCTTTGAAACTTCTATGTGATGGTGCTAAAATATGTTACACAGGTCTCAAAGTAGACAGTTAAACTTGATATTCTTGATAACAGGTCAAGTTGCAGAAAGTCCTTGACATACCCATGACAGCAGCGCAATATTTGTTTTAGAGTGCCATCAAGTGTCCTATTTCTGATGCACTTGTACAGAACCTCAGTCTGACTGCAGCAATTCTCTAAATGTTTTTAACTACTGTGGGAAGAGACTGTTTTGTTAGTCTCTGCTGAATTTTTGGTAACTGGTGATTTTTAGGTCTCGCCTATGCAGCGCGCATGCGCTGCATTGGGAAAAGACATTTAGCCATCACTACACTTTTGCAGGCAAAAACGTGTACACGTTGCATTGCTTCCAATGGCAACGCATGCACGTTTGGCGATTCCCTTGTGGGAGCGAGCAGCGGAGCCATATGTTAGCAATTACTGCGCCTTGCTGCTCGCTCCAGCAAAGGAAACCCACGCAGGCCCCCTCCTCTCTCCACTCCCCCTGCTGCAGCGCTCGCTGCACACTTGTTTACTTTAAGCGCGAGGCTCGCGCACGCTTGTACTTCTAAAAGGTGGGTAGGTGTAGACCTGCATAACACTATAGATCGGAGTCTAAATCTTTGACCTACCTAGTTCCTAAGCACTATGTGGAGGCTGGGCGCTAGAATCCACCAGCACGTCTTTACTTATATTCTGGGGCGCCCCTGGCAGGCTGATTTCTTTTTTTTCTGCATTTCCTCTTTGCATATTACCCAGGGATGTATTGTGGTAGAGTTCAACAAACAGCAGATTCTAAGCATAAACCATAGCCTGGGCTAAACCCGCTGTTCTCTGTGAGTGGCGGAGGTTCATAGTGCCTCGTGCTTTCACAAGCTATGCTGTGATGCTGCAAAAGAGAGCGTTTTACGCTGTGAGGCAGTATTATCTGAGCAAGTGAACCGAGTGTGCAGGTTTCTTTTGATATTTAGGAGATATATTTTCCGTTTTAGGGGTCCAATTTTATTTCTGGTCTCTACAATAAACGTTTAAACTGCACGATCGCATCTGCGTTCACAGGGAAATGTTTAAGGTTGTTTTTGAGCGGAGTGTAGCAGAAAGGCCTGCGGAGTCCTGCAGGCTAGTCCCGGTTTTATTAGTGGGTGTTTTTATATAGTGCTGGGGTAACCTTCAAATTGCTTTAAGGCGCTGCAAAGGCTGTCCGAAGACTGGGGTAGGTATAACTATATTGAGTAATTTTCTCAAGTCAAGGATCTTGCCTTCTGCAAGCCCCGTTGAAGGATGTTGGCCCCACAGGCTTAGGCCCGTCCCACCTGGTTCACTGTAGGAAAAGTTTAACGTTTTTATCTCAGAAGCGTTTTTTTTAAATAACTTGAACTAGTTTTGTCAGTTTCCTAATATTAACCTAGTTTTTGCAATTGTTTCCCTTCGTCTGGAGCTCGTGCTTGGTTTTAATTTTGGAAAATGCACACGAGTTACCAGCTTTGAGCGATGGCTTATTGCACCGCACTGTCCAAACAGCTCTGTGCTCCTTCTGCGCATGAGAACGGGTTTCCCCCAAACCTTCGTTGCCTTACTAGCCTTCATGGGCATTGGATACATGTGGTTTCTTATGGAGTGACTGCCATAAATGTCAAGGTTAACAACACAACAAAGAAGCTGTCTGAAAGAGGAACTTGTACCAGTTCGCGAGAAACAGAGAAATGGAGCTTATTGACCAGAGCATGGCAGAGCAAAACATCTGCCCCCTGGCAGCAGAAGAATTTCTCATGGACACTTTGATGCAAACCCGAGGCAGGATGTGTCAGATTGAAAGAAGGTTACGTGGGTCAGAATCAGTCCCTTGGATGTGTGCACCTTTTCTTGAAACTAAAAAGTTTCTTAACTTGATTTGATAAATTGAACAAATCATTCACACACTTGATTGATGATTTATGACTCCATGAATTTATTCATTCATTTTTCAGTCTTCAATGGAATTTCATTCATTCATAGTTGCAATTCGATAGCATCAAAACGCAGTATTTTGACAAACCCAATGCATTTCGGGTCACTTGACAACCCTTCATCAGGGGTCTAAGAATAAATACAGGAAAACCCAATGAGCATATATACATTATAAATTCATCATATAAACAAATGGCTCATAGCGCTAATGCGAAACATCTGCGCTCTTATGTATTATGTCCAATAGTCTGAAGCCAAGTGTTGGAACCTGGGATGTCAGGTCACCTAGGGTAGCCTGGCCTAGGGTAAGACACAAATACTAGAGGCACATGTGTGAAGGTTGCAGACCACCCAGCAGTAAATCAACGCAATAACACACAAAAAGGACACTACACCAATGTTGGAAAAATACGAGCTTGTTTATAAAAATAATATTTGCTTTCTTGACTTTTAAAATCACAGCTCAGTATTGTACATTTAATCCTGTAAATACTCTTAGTCTTTCAAAGTTGCTAAATCATCACCTTAAGCAGTTTTCCTTTCAGAGTTAACAGCTCAATACAGTTTAGTCATGAAATTAATACAAACCCTTCAGAAATGCTAACTTATATCATCAATCAACATCAATAGTACATTTAATTGGACTCCGGAATTGATTAGATTTGACTTCAATGAGGTGCCCTAAACTTTTCTCCCACAGCACCTCTAACCCCCCCCTAACAGGTAAACAGTCACTGAGAGGTTTTAAATACACAAGAGTTTTACACAGGCACCAGCAGCCTCTATACGGAACTAATATCTTTATTTAAACAGCAGGCATCTTCAGCACTATTTTCACAGGTTGTGTCCTCAAGCTACTCCCCACATAATATACACAGCTGAGGAAAATGACCAGTGTTTAAGTTACTTCTTTGCCAGCTCTAGTACCACTTTCCCCCTTCTCAGTCAGAACTCTCAAGGGCCCCTCTCCTCTGCTCCTCGAGGAGAGGAGGTAAATTCCTAGGGGCTCAGTCTTCCCTCCTTCCCCACGCTCTCCTTACTGTACGTGAAGACGATGCTTCCCAAGTCTCCACGTGTCGCTGTTGACCTGAGGCTCCACAGAAGTCCCAGCTGCCGAATCCGCTACTTCCCGCCCAGCCAGCTGCTCACTCGGTGCTGGCGCGGGGAGGAGCGGTGATACCAATTCCCCCTTAATCAGAGGACGTTACCGCTGCCGGTTCTTTAGTTTCAGGCCACACAATCGCGGGCAAGCTCCGCCGAGGCTGTTCTGCGCAGGGAAGCGCCGCTTCCGCTTCAATCTTTCAGCCGGCTCCGCCTCACAGAGCCCGGCGGCTCAACGGGGCATGCGCGAGGGAGCAGTGTCTCCACCCTGGAGATCGCGCACTCGCGTCGGCGCCTCCCCTCTCTCTCCTCACACTCCGGGACCGGGGGAAAACACCACAGGGCTGATCCTACAATAAGCGGTTGCCTCGCTACCTCACTCCGCTTCCTCACAATACCAGCGACCACAGCGCAGACCTTGCTCTGCTCACCAGGCGCTGGCTCGGGGGTGGACCTGCTCGGTTTCACTCCGCTTCCGCCCCTCCTAAGGTTGGCTCCTCTCCACAGCCAGATTCAGCCCCAGCAAGTAAGTGAAGAAACTCTGAGGGATTCTGTTGCTAGGGTAAAGTCACGGTAACCAGGGGCAGGATTCAATTGTCCACTGCACGAGGGGGCCACAAAGATTAACCCTTCTTCTACTAAGCACTGCTCAATAAAAGTCTCTCTACTAGGCAGAGGACTGCGCTCCGCAGCACTGCCGTCTCCTTCTCCTTTTTACACCCCTGTATCTCTAGACTAGGGGTTGGTCAGGCGCCCAGGGTCTCCAGCCATCCAAAACAGCAGGGTCAGGACAAATAACCCAAGGGAGGAAGGGTGGTGAATCAGTAAGACAACCCTCTGACTATCCTACCCCCACCTTTGGCTACAGCCTGTCCTCCAGCTGACTCTCTCTGGTTAGACAAAATGGCTGACCAGCATTCCGCCTTTTATAGGCTGACCCTCAGAGGTCCAGAAGGGGCCAGAAGGTTCTGGAATGCCCTATTCAACTCTATGGGACAGGTTCTGGGTTTGTCAGTTGGGACAGTTGGTAGCCACCATTTTGTGACTCCAACTATATTCCTGTCAGGAAAGGCCTCTAGGCCTGAGGTGAAAAACTATGAGGGTGAAAAAGCACCTATCCCCTTGACCAACACCTTGAAAAAGCTAGTGGACACAAAAATTAATAAAGGTATGAGGGGCAAAAAGGGGACAAAATAAATAATAAATTGGAGGCACTACGCAAAAAGCCAGACCGGTCTAACACGCGTCCCCCCGAGCTGAAAGTGGGGAGAACTACCCAACCCCTTGGGAGTCCTCATCACTAAGGCGGAAATACCTGGAGAGACCGTCTGCATTGGCGTGGTCCACTCCAGGCCGATGTTCCACCCGGAAGTCCATTCCCTGTAGGGAGATGGACCACCTCAACAGCTTGGGATTTTCCCCCTTCATTTGCATCAGCCAACGAAGGGGTCGGTGGTCAGTCTGAACCAGGAAGTGCGAGCCAAAAAGGTAGGGCCGCAGCTTCTTCAGAGCCCACACCACCGCAAAAGCTTCCCTCTCAATTGCACTCCACTTCTGTTCCCGGGGAAGCAGTCTCCTGGATAAGAAGACCACAGGCTGATCCAGGCCCTCTTCATTTAGTTGCGATAACACTGCCCCAATGCCATGTTCTGATGCATCTGTCTGGACAATGAACTCCTTGGAGAAGTCTGGGGCCCTCAGGACCGGTGCTGCACACATTGCCTGCTTCAGTTTCTCAAAAGCTTGCTGACAAGCGTTCGTCCAAACTACCCGTCGAGGTTGTTTCTTAGAGGTGAGCTCTGTGAGAGGCGCTACAATAGTGCCATACCCCTTCACAAAGCGACGGTAGTAGCCTGTGAGGCCCAGGAAGGCTCGGACCTCAGTCTGTGTCTTGGGGGGTTCCCAGGCCATGATTGCCTCAATCTTTGCCTGCAGGGGCTGCACTGTCCCCCTACCCACCAAGTGTCCAAAGTACACAACCGACCCCTGCCCAATCTGGCATTTGCTGGCTTTGATGGTCAATCCAGCTTGCTTCAGGGCCTGGAGAACTGCTTGCAAGTGTTGCAAATGGTCCTCCCAACTGCTACTGAAGACAGCAATGTCATCCAGGTAAGCAGCAGAGAAACTCTCCATTCCAGAGAGGACCTGGTTCACCAGCCGCTGAAATGTGGCGGGGGCATTTTTGAGCCCAAAGGGCATCACGCAAAATTGGAAGTGTCCCTCAGGCGTGGAGAAGGCTGACCTTTCCTTTGCTCCATCTGTCAAGGAGATCTGCCAGTACCCCGAAGTGAGGTCAAAGGTACTTAGGTATTGGGCAGCTCCTAGCCGGTCAATTAATTCATCCGCCCTAGGGATCGGATGGGCATCAGTCTTTGTAACCGAGTTCAGTCCCAGGTAATCCACACAGAACCTCAGTTCTGGTGTGGTGCCTGGTGGAGCGGCTTTTGGCACTAGCACCACCGGACTGGACCAAGGGCTGTTGGAAGGTTCAATAACTCCCAGCTCTAGCATCTTGGCAACCTCTCCATGGATGCTAGCCTACACCTTGTCGGACAGCCGGTAGGTCTTCGACTTCACTGGTGGGCTGTCCCCTGTGTCCACATCATGGGTACACAGGTGAGTCCTTCCCGGGACAAGGGAGAACAACGTAGAGTACTGCTCCAGTATCTGGCGGCAGTCTTCCCGCTGCTCAGGAGTTAGAGTGGGAGAGAGAATCACTCCCTCCACTGACCCATCCTTCTCTTGAGACGAGAACAAGTCTGGGAGAGGTTCGCTTTCCGCTTACTCTTCCCCATCAGTCACCATCATCAAAATGACCTCGGGCCTCTCATGGTGGGGTTTGAGTCGGTTGGCATGCAGCACCCGTAGGGGCTGTCGAGGGGTCTTAAGGTCCACCAGGTATGTGGCCTTACCCTTCTTCTCCAACACTTCAAATGGGCCTGTCCATCGATCCTGGAGGGCACTAAGCTCTCCAGGTTCCATCACCCACACTTTCTGGCCAGGCTCCAATTCCACCTGGTGAGCATTGTGGTCATACCTCTCTTTCATGACTGCCTGGCTGGCCTCCAAGTTGTCAGAAGCTTGCTTCCACAACTTCGCCATTTGGCTCCTGAAGGCCAGCATGTAGCTCACCACATCCTGGGGGGGTTTCCTGGGAGACTTCTCCCAACCATCCTTCACCAGGCTGAGAGGACCACGTACAGGGTGCCCATACAGAAGTTCAAAGGGGCTGAAGCCCACTCCTTTCTGTGGCACTTCCCTGTAAGAAAATAGCAAACAGGGTAGGAGGACGTCCCATTTCCTCCGCAGGCTTTCGGGCAGACTTCTGATCATGCCCTTCAAGGTCTTGTTGAACCTCTCAACCAGTCCATTCGACTGGGGGTGATAAGGAGTGGTGAACCGGTAGGTCACTCCACACTCCTTCCACATCGCCCGCATGTAAGCTGACATGAAGTTGGTCCCCCTGTCAGACACAACTTCCTTGGGGAATCCCACTCGGGTAAAGATCCCCATTAGGGCTCTAGCCACCACAGGTGCAGTGACTGTCCTCAGAGGAATTGCCTCTGGGTACCGTGTGGCATGATCCACCAGAACCAGGATGAACCTGTGACCAGCTGTTGTTGGTGGATCTAAAGGCCCTACAATGTCGATGCCCACCCTCTCAAAGGGTGTGCTAACGACTGGAAGTGGTTCCAGGGGAGCCTTCAGCTTCACCCCTGTTTTCCCACTGGCCTGGCAGGATACACATGTCCGACAGTAAGTGTTGGACGCCACTTTCATCTGAGGCCAGTAAAAGTGGAGGACAAGCCGAGCAAAGGTCTTGTCCTGGCCTAAGTGTCCTGCCAAGGGTATAGCATGAGCCAATTCCAGCAGAAAGGCTCGGTATTGTTGCGGGACTACCAAGGCCCTTGATGAACCAGGTAAGGGTACCTTGGGTTCACTGTAGAGGAGTCCATCCTCCCAGTAAATATGGTAGTGTCCCGTAACATCACCTGCTGCCTGGGCTTCAGCCTGTCGCCTCGGTCCCTCAAGGGTAGGGCACTTCCTCTGCCCCTTACAGAACTCCTCTCTGGTAGGACCTCCCTCCACATGCCACTCAGCAGGGATGGGTAAATCCTCCAGAGAGTCTACTTCCCCCTCCACGGACTCCTGGTCCACCACCGCAGGTGGCCGATCTGTCACATGGGGTGTGGAAGCCGAAGCAGGCTCTTCCTGTCTCCGGGTCTGTCCCATTTTGGCAGCGGGTTGGGCCATTGTTCCAGGCTCCAACCCAGGCGAACTCCCTCTCCGGGCAGTCGCAGACCGTGTGCTCGCACAGGCCCAGTCAGGTGTACCCAGCATCGCAGAGTGCGTCCGGTATTCCACCTCTCTCCAAGTGTTGTGCTCCATTTCATTCCCCAGCAGACAATCAACCGGCACGGCAGGGCTTACGGCAACTCGAAGTGAACCTGCAACCCCCTCCCACTCAAAGGGAACCTCAGCCACTGGATAGTGGCCCATTCTGCCGTCAGCCATCGCGGCGGGGTGGAGTACATTGGGAACCACCTGCTCTGGAGACACCAGTTGACTTCTCACCATAGTCATACTGGCTCCTGTATCTCTCAGAGCCTCCCCTCTCTGGCCATTGATGGTGACCCATTGCCCATACTTTGCAGTATTTGGGGGCACCTGGATCTTTGGAACCATTTCCCGCTCTCCCAGGGACACTAAGGTGACACCCGCCTACTCACCCCCCTTATCTAAGGGCAACTCCTCCCCGAGCGCTACACTAGCTACTCCCGGTGGTTTTCCTCCGGTGGGAGGGGGTGGTCTCTTTGGGCATCTGACATCTCCCTTATAATGTCCAACACCACCACACTCAAAACAGTGGAGAACCCTTGGCTGCTGGCTTTGGCCAGGATTAGGGTTTCTGGGCGGGTTTGCCTTAGGGGTGAAACCTGTTCCCTTTCCTTGGAAATTGTTTTGGGGACCTTTAGAGAACTCCCTCTTTTTATCTCCCCCCTCCTTCTTCTGGGGGGCGCCCTGTCCGGCCTTTTGGGAATCCCCTCCAGTCCCCTTTGAGGACACCCGGGTACTTGCCCAGATGTCCGCCTCCTCTGCAAGCTTCCGGGGATTGGTTAGCTTGCTGTCCACCAGGTGTTGGCGCAGCTCGGGAAAAAATTTCTCGAGGAGGTGCTCTTTAAAAAATAGATCATACAACCCCTCATAATCCTTCACCTCACTGCCCTTGACCCAGCCCTCCAATGCCTTACGTGCGTAGTCAAGGAAGTCCACCCAGTTCTGGGTACCCAACTTGTGGCTCCCCCTGAACTTTTGACGGTACCTTTCTGGGGTAAGCCCAAACTTCCTTACTAATGCCAGCTTCATGGTGGGGTAGTTGGTTTGTTCCTCTGGTTCCAGGGCCAGCAAGGTGTCCCGACCAGCAGGAGGCATGTATTTATACAAACCACCCCCCCAGTGCTTCTCCTGCACCCCATGGGCTCTTAGGAAGACCTCATAGGCAGCCAACCACTTGGCTATGTCGTCCCCCTGACTAAAGCTAGCTATAAGATCTTTTGGTAAATAGGGTCTGGACTCCCTGGCTGTCTCTTTTGTCTCGCTGCCACCATTCATTTCAGGAGAGGACCCCCGTTGCAGGCTTCGGAGTTCTAATTCCTTCAACCTGAACTCATGGGCCATCCTCCGCTCCTCCTTCTCCTGCTCCAGCTTAGCCAACTCCCATCTCAATTGCCTTTTCTCCCTCCTATCAGTGAGCTCGGCTTCAGTTAAGCTTCCCCCAGAGGCGCTACTGCCCCTCCTGGAGTAGGACACTGGTCCTGGGAGTAAGTTTTCCCCCTCAGAGTGGAATAACCCATCTATCTCCACCACCGTGTCCCGGTCTGCCCCTCCATCCTCCTCCTTCCCTTCTCGGTGTGCCTCCACCCAAGCCCTTAGACTGGTCTGGAGCTCCCCCTTCCTGGCACCATGCTTGAAAAATACCCCCATTTGCTGGCAGAACTCTTTCAGCTGAGCCACAGAATAGGTATCTATGTTTTCTAATGCAAACTCCATTTTGAAATAGGCCAAACCAGATTATACACACCAGGAAATTAGAATTGCAAGGGCAACCTAAAGCTACCTCCACCCACCACCAGGAACAAATTTGGAAAAGCAAAAAGACAAATTAGGAGGGCCGCTAGGAGAAAACTCCTGGTGTAGGCTAGTGTATTACGTTTAATTCCTACTGAGTAGCTGCAACCACAGTCAGGATCCCACCGCTGGACACCAATTTGTTGGAACCTGGGATGTCAGGTCACCTAGGGTAGCCTGGCCTAGGGTAAGACACAAATACTAGAGGCACATGTGTGAAGGTTGCAGACCACCCAGCAGTAAATCAACGCAATAACACACAAAAAGGACACTACACCAATGTTGGAAAAATACGAGCTTGTTTATAAAAATAATATTTGCTTTCTTGACTTTTAAAATCACAGCTCAGTATTGTACATTTAATCCTGTAAATACTCTTAGTCTTTCAAAGTTGCTAAATCATCACCTTAAGCAGTTTTCCTTTCAGAGTTAACAGCTCAATACAGTTTAGTCATGAAATTAATACAAACCCTTCAGAAATGCTAACTTATATCATCAATCAACATCAATAGTACATTTAATTGGACTCCGGAATTGATTAGATTTGACTTCAATGAGGTGCCCTAAACTTTTCTCCCACAGCACCTCTAACCCCCCCCTAACAGGTAAACAGTCACTGAGAGGTTTTAAATACACAAGAGTTTTACATAGGCACCAGCAGCCTCTATACGGAACTAATATCTTTACTTAAACAGCAGGCACCTTCAGCACTATTTTCACAGGTTGTGTCCTCAAGCTACTCCCCACCTCATATACACAGCTGAGGAAAATGACCAGTGTTTAAGTTACTTCTTTGCCAGCTCTAGTACCACTTTCCCCCTTCTCAGTCAGAACTCTCAAGGGCCCCTCTCCTCTGCTCCTCGAGGAGAGGAGGTAAATTCCTAGGGGCTCAGTCTTCCCTCCTTCCCCACGCTCTCCTTACTGTACGTGAAGACGATGCTTCCCAAGTCTCCACGTGTCGCTGTTGACCTGAGGCTCCACAGAAGTCCCAGCTGCCGAATCCGCTACTTCCCGCCCAGCCAGCTGCTCACTCGGTGCTGGCGCGGGGAGGAGCGGTGATACCAATTCCCCCTTAATCAGAGGACGTTACCGCTGCCGGTTCTTTAGTTTCAGGCCACACAATCACGGGCAAGCTCCGCCGAGGCTGTTCTGCGCAGGAAAGCGCCGCTTCCGCTTCAATCTTTCAGCCGGCTCCGCCTCACAGAGCCCGGCGGCTCAACGGGGCATGCGCGAGGGAGCAGTGTCTCCACCCTGGAGATCGCGCACTCGCGTCGGCGCCTCCCCTCTCTCTCCTCACACTCCGGGACCGGGGGAAAACACCACAGGGCTGATCCTACAATAAGCGGTTGCCTCGCTACCTCACTCCGCTTCCTCACAATACCAGCGACCACAGCGCAGACCTTGCTCTGCTCACCAGGCGCTGGCTCGGGGGTGGACCTGCTCGGTTTCACTCCGCTTCCGCCCCTCCTAAGGTTGGTTCCTCTCCACAGCCAGATTCAGCCCCAGCAAGTAAGTGAAGAAACTCTGAGGGATTCTGTTGCTAGGGGAAAGTCACGGCAACCAGGGGCAGGATTCAATTGTCCACTGCACGAGGGGGCCACAAAGATTAACCCTTCTTCTACTAAGCACTGCTCAATAAAAGTCTCTCTATTGGGCAGAGGACTGCGCTCCGTAGCACTGCAGTCTCCTTCTCCTTTTTACACCCCTGTATCTCTAGACTAGGGGTTGGTCAGGCGCCCAGGGTCTCCAGCCATGCAAAACAGCAGGGTCAGGACAAATAACCCAAGGGAGGAAGGGTGGTGAATCAGTAAGACAACCCTCTGACTATCCTACCCCCACCTTTGGCTACAGCCTGTCCTCCAGCTGACTCTCTCTGGTTAGACAAAATGGCTGACCAGCATTCCGCCTTTTATAGGCTGACCCTCAGAGGTCCAGAAGGGGCCAGAAGGTTCTAGAATGCCCTATTCTACTCCATGGGACAGGTTCTGGGTTTGTCAGTTGGGACAGTTGGTAGCCACCATTTTGTGACTCCAACTATATTCCTGTCAGGAAAGGCCTCTAGGCCTGAGGTGAAAAACTATGAGGGTGAAAAAGCACCTATCCCCTTGACCAACACCTTGAAAAAGCTAGTGGACACAAAAATTAATAAAGGTATGAGGGGCAAAAAGGGGACAAAATAAATAATAAATTGGAGGGACTACGCAAAAAGCCAGACAGGTCTAACACCAAGTGATCCAAAAGTGGTCTCACGGAATAGTGAATCGTATTGTGACATGCATATTAGGTAGATTAACCCTACTCTTAAAATCGTCTGGACCTTTCAACACTTACAGTGAAAGTCTACCGCGTTTATCTTTACTCTGACTCAGTGGTGTATCATAGCGCAAAGTCAGCGTAATTTACCACTAGCCACAATTTCAAAACCGCCTGCATGTTCAGACACTTAATGTCAGGGCGTTTTGGGAAGCTTTAATCCTGGGTTGCATGTTTGTCTTCGCACCGCGTAGAAACCACGGGAACATCATAGACGCTCTATTTTGTTGCTTCTGCCTTAGTCATGTGTTCAGACTTAGCCTATTAGAACGCGCTCCTTCTGCACATGACTATGGAAGGCCCCCTTCTCACATGTTATTAGCTAACCATGCCCTCACAAGAAGCGTTCACGCTATGCGCGACTCTCCGTCCTACGATCTACATTGTTATGTGTTCATTGGATCTGAAATTTCATAATAAATGTTCCGAGTTTTGCGAACGAAGTGCTTATATATGTTGATGGTAAAGCAGTATGCAATAACTACATACAATATCTGTTATCTCACTGTCATCTGAAATGATAGATTAAACTCATTTTGTACAATAAAGCTCATTGTGTGCATGGAAATAACAATAAAGCATTCTTAAAAAGACTATATATCGGTTGATTCAAATAAAGCAACATAAGAGTGCATTAGTGACATATAAACTCAATCTGGACATTGATCCCAAGTACAATAAAGCACTTGTTGCGCATAGAGATAAGAAAGCATTCTAAAAAAGTGCATCAGCTGATTCAGATAAAGCAACATAAGAGTGCATTAGTGAAGCTACTAAATTAAAGAAAAGAAGTAAACTCAATTCGGTCATTCATCCCATGCGGTTGCATGGAATTTAGTTTTTTAATCCAAAAATACTCTGCGCTCAAAATTTGCTTATGCGGATCCATATCACAACGTGGTTGAATGCCTTCCAAAATCGTGAATATGATTTGTACTATGGTGTGGCCTGCTTCAAGCCAATGTGTGGCTACTGTGGACGTTGTATTCTTCAAACGGATGTTACTTTTGTGCTCTGTAATTCTAACCTTCACTTTTCTTTGTTTGTCCCACATATATTTTGCCACAGGGGCATTTAATAGCATATATCACGTTCTCGGTATCGCATGTGCTGGAATGTAACAGCGGGATCCTAGTCCCCTTAGTGGGGTGTGTGAATTCATTCCCTTGGATTACATTGTTACAGTGTGTACAGTTTTCGCATCTCGGCATCCCTCTGAATGCCTGCTGATCTTTCTTTTCTTTTTTGCTTGACAAGTATTCTTTTAGATTTTTTGATCTTTTGAAAGCAAAAGTGTTTTTTTCATCAAACAGTGGTTTAAGATCTGGTTCCTGTTGGATGAGTGCCCAGTGTTTCTTCATGAAATTCGTGATTTTAGCCGCTTTTGTTGAATATTTTAGTACACAGACTGTCAGATTCTTTTCTGTTTTTACTTTATTTATAAGTAGAGTTTCTCTGTTAAGGTGTGCCATTGTCTTGACAGATTCTTCATTGGATATTCATTGGATAACTTTTCCTCCGGTATTTCATGTTCTGATTATTGATTGTAGCTGGTACATCTTCAGGGTTAGAAGTGATACGTTTTAAACGTATGAACCGTGACACAGGTAGATGTTTTTGTAAGAATTCTAGTAGGAAGCTATTGTAATGTTAACAGCTATTGTAGGTGAATTTGATCCGTTCATGGCAAGTGTTCAAGTGGTTGATATTGTCTTGTAGTGTGTTCCTTTCTCCTTTCCAAATGATAAATAGATCGTCAATATATCTTTTGAGTAAAATCAAAATATATTGCGTAGGACGGTGCCCCCGCAAATCCCATTGATGTACCATTACGTTGTTCAAAGAACATGTCTTTCCATTGAAAATAAATGTGATATAATGCAAAATGAAAAAGGTCTAACAAATAAACTTTATTGGTGTCCTCCAATTCATTTCTTAATAGACTCCATTCTATGGCCTCCAAGCCTTCATTATGAGGGATCGAGGTGTACATCGCGGTGACGTCCACTGTACATAGCCACTGTCTATTAAGAAATTAATTGGAGGATTCGGGGTCTGAGGCCTCCGGAACCAGCAGCGTGGCTCTGCTGATAGTGACCCCTGGGACTGCAGATTACATTATCTGATGAGCAACTGGTGAGACACTGGAGCACGGTCGGGTAAGATGGGGGACTTAGCCCACAAAGATTTTGATATATAAGGAAGCATCAATGACAGAGGGCAAAAGAAACACTAACACAGGAGAATCCATGTAACATTTTTATAAATTTTTAGACCAAAAGCAATATAAACATAATTGGAAAATCAAAAAACATTAGTGCATTGTGTCCCAAGTGAGAACGGGAACCCAAAGTTAAGTGACATTGTGAATTTCTATGTACAAGGTATCCACAATTTTTCCACAAGGTTTACACAATTTTTTTTAAGTTGACCATTAACAAGAATAATCTCTAAGTAGACAGCAGCAATATGCAATGACATGCGCTGTGTAATGGTTAGCTTCTTCAGTGTGTCGACGGCGTTTCGACTGGCGTTAAGTCAGTGTAGGGTCTCTTCAGGACTAGCGATGAAGGGACTTTGAAGCCTGACCCGAAAGGAACATATAGGGCTAATGTGACATGGCAAGATGCCGAACTTGCTTAACTGGCTGCAAACTCCACCAAACCCCCTCCCCTCCTCCCCAACGGGTGGACACATTTATGGTTTCTACCCTACATTGGTGGTTAGTGACAAAAACAAGGTTTGGGCAGCCGACCGTTGTTGAGTTACTGGGATAAGGTAGTTATACGTTATGGGGAGCTGTTTTGTTACACGTTGTTGTTTTTTCAGTACGCACAAATGGTCCTAGAGATGCAGGGATGGCCTGGGGTGTTTGGTGGGGAGCTTTGTATACACTAGAGACCGCCAACCATGGCATCTGACCCAGGTACTACAAAAGAAAACTATAGCAAGCTTCTGAATACGAAAAGAGCTAATACATTCTAGGTGTCAATATAGGTTAATTGTAAAAGATAGTAAAAATGTGTGCAAATCACCCACAACAACTGTAGAAAAATATTTTCATTTTATTGATTTTATACTTTTAAAGTGGTTCATAAATTCATTGATCATCCAACATGTTGATGTCATCATCCCATATAAACACTATATCATCTGTATAACTTGACCAATGAAGGACAGATTCATAAAATGAGGCCACTTCATTGAAGATGAATCTTTGTTCAAAGTAGGCTATATAGATATTAGCTATCAAAGGGGCGCATGATGCGCCCATACTCACGCCTTTCACCTGCTTGTATAATTCACCATGGAATTCAAATATGGTTTCCTCTAGGATTATACGTAAGCAGTCTGTGATAAAATTTGCATCACAGTCAATATTCATAAGTGTGATGAACCACTGTACAGCAGATACTGCTCCATTACAGGGAATATTGCTGTGTAGGCTTTCCACATCTAATGTGACTAGCCACTGTCGATTAGGATTAAATGAGGTTCCTTCCATTAGATTTATTATGTGGCACGTGTCTCGTACATGTCCAGGAATATTTTTGATATAGGGGCGAAGAATAGCGTCAAGATATTTCGATATTGGTTCTGTGACAGAACCTATTGTGGTAACAATAGGTCTGAAGGGAGAATTTTTGTCGTCTTTATGAATTTTTTGAGTACCGTACAGGCTAGCCAGCCTTGGATGGTTAACATTCATATATTCAAATTCTTTGTCACGAATAAGGCCGTTCCTTAAGGCTTTAGAAGTTAGCCTCGTCATTTTATTTTGTATCTTATCTGTTGGGTTTCTAATGACTTTGGTGTAAAATTGGGTGTCCCTCAACATCTCTTCGATTTTGCTAACATGGTTAGTAGTATCTAGTATGGCCATGCCTCCCCCCTTATCACAACTTTTGATTGTCATTTCAGGGGAACTTTTTAATTTCATCAGTGCCTTATGTTCTTCTATACTGATATTAGATGCAGTATTTAGCACATATTTTGTAGCAGCCAATAACTTTTTATATACTACTTGTTCAAATATCCAAAGTTTAGGGGTACCTGATCATTTGAAGGTGTAAAAGTAGACTTAGGGGACAAACCTGATTTATTCATTTCGGTATTGTTGGTGTCAATGTTAGAGAAAAAACATTTTAAACAAATCTTTGTGTACCACTCCCCATTAAGGAACTTATTCTAAAAAAGTACAAAGGATGTCTCTTCAATATAGATGGATTAGCATATAAATTAATAAAGACATTATAACTTTGAAAGGTTATTTGCATATCTAAACTATGTATCAAAATAATGATGATATACATAAGGCAAATGTTAAAATCATAGATTGAGCAGTCCATTAACAAACTGAGAACGATTTTTTCCGTGTTTTGCCGTGTTTATAACAATTTGTAAATGTATGTTTTAAATTAAATGTATAGAATAGTCCCTCTAGGTGTGTAAATTAAGGTTTTAGTTGAAAATAATGTTTGTATATGTGCATAGACGGTGTTCCTGATGAAGGCAGCAGTGCCGAAATGCGCATAGTTTTCAATTTTGCTGCTTGCCATCATCAAATCATCATCTTTCAGATATATCAATACAGATCAATTGACATCATTACATAACCTGAATGGAAAGCCATACATTTGTATTTGTTATTAGCTTTACTTTTACATGTTTATGAATTTATATCTGTGTTTCTATATTCTATAAAAACTTATGAAGCAATATATAAAAAAGGCATCATATGAATGATCAATGTAATTATGAATCACTTTAGAAAGTATAAAATCAATAAAATGAAAATGTTTTTCTACAGTTGTAGTGGGTGATTTGCAAAATTTTTTACAATCTTTTACAATTAACCTATATTCACACCGAGAATGTATTAGTTCTTTTTGTATTCAGAAGCTTGCTATAGTTTTCTGTACATAAAAGTCCCCTTAGATGTCACCAGTACTAAGATTTGCAAAGACAGGAGATATGAGTTGATAACTGGGAAACTGTGTGGCAGAGATATAACCATATGTAGGATCTATGCCCCAAACTATGATCAGTTAACTTTCCTGCGTAGACTTTTGGCCTAATTAACAGACCAAGCTCCGGAAGACACAATAATAGTTGGAGATTTTCTCTGTGTGCAGGATGTAGCGTTAGATTGCTCAAACCCCCCCTCCCTGGGACTCAGCCACATCGCACGTCAATGGGATTTCAGGAGTGGAGTGACCACTTTAGGTTGGTTGCCACTTGGAGGGTGCAGAATGCAACAGACAGGGAATAATCTTTCTTCTTCCCCCTCCTTCAACCACACACTAAGCTGGATGCTTTCCTCTGCTCTACAGATGTTAATGAGACGGTCATACATACTTAGTATCTGGGGCGCACCTGCTTGGATCATAGCCTGCGGCTGCTGATCCATCAACCACCAAGAACTAGATCCCCGATCCCTATGTGGAGGATCAGACCAGAGATGCTAGAAGACAGCCCATTCAAGGAATCCCTAGGCTCCTGTATCTAAACTTACTTCGCCAAGAATGCACACTGTGCCTCCACAGTGCTGGTGGAGTGGGAAGCATTTAAGGTGATAGTCCGCTGGCACTGCCTGAGTCAGTCGGGGTGCGGAGAACTTTATGCAGAGAACTAAATGAACTAGAGAAGCGTCTCCAAACAATTGACAATAGACAGGGACTGGATGGAAGAGCAATTGCGTCCTATGTTAAAAACTATATAGGAAACACAATAAATGGTGGACTGTAATTTTGTAACTAACCACAAAAATGTATTAAAGAGTGATTTTTGTTGATTTTAAACTTAATTCATCTTTTAGTGAAAAGGTTTTTTCCTCCTTTTTTTCATATATTTTATAGAAAGACATGTATCAGATAAATATTAAAATTGTTCTGTGTATTTTTGACATGCTGTTCCTATAGCATTAGTCTGTCTACTAATATTAATAGTCATTCATGACAATGATATAAATTGATAACAATGTATAATATAACTGTTGCCCGTGGGTCAGCAGAATGAATGCAATATTTTCAATCCTCTATATACATAGTATCCCTTTTTTGGACAAGATTCTTCTTTTTTGTTAATTTTTGAAAAGGCATTAACACAAATAAGGGTATTAGCGGCCCTCTTAGACGCCAGATCCCTCTACAACAAGGCCCTGGAATGCCTGTGAAAATTCGACTATAAAGGATACCTGGCCAAGGTACATGATGAAGAGAGTAAGTCAGGCCGATTATTAGCAAGGTTGATCAAACCGGAAAGACAGGGTTCTCACATAACACACATTAGTAATGAGGCGGGCACGGTTTTACACGATCCAGGTGTCAAGTCAACACCCGCTTCCGAGAGCACCATGAAATGTTATATACGGCCGGCCCCCACACCCCAAGACATGATTAGAGAATTTCTGGCACCCTTGCTGACAATACCGGGAACAACTGGGAGGGCCGGTGATGCTAGCAGAGATAAGACAAGCCATAACCTTAATGGCCACAAGGAAGATACCAGGCCAAGATGGCTTCCCTGCTGAGTTCTATTCTGCCTTTGCCACACAATTGGTGCCCCAACTGGAGACCCTGTATGCTGTATCACCGGAGCTGGGGCGGCTCCCGTACTCCACACAAAGTGCCACCGTGATTCCGCTCCCCAAATCCACTACACCAGGGACTCGAGTGGGAGACTATAGGCAGTTATCCATGCTTAATATGGATTTTAAAATTTTAAGTAAAGTACTGGCAATGAGGTTGCTCCCCCACATGCCCACTCTGATTCATACAAACCAAAATGGGTTTATCCCTTCGCGAAACACCTCGTATAATCTGAGAAGACTTTACTCCATTCTATACCATCCAGAAGCCAAAACACAAGAGCAAGCGGCAATATTATCTATAGAAGGCGTTTGATACAGTTAGCTGGACTTACCTATTTACATGCATGGAGCGAATGGGGCTTAGAAAGGGCTGGGCCAAGTGGGTTAAAAATAATATTCGCCCGCCCTTCTGCGAGAGTGAAAACGGGTGGAGCAGTCTCTGCCCAATATGGGATCTTTCGCAGTACGAGACAGGGCTGCTCGCTAATGTTTGCTTTGGCAATGGAGCCACTGGCGGCTCTGTTCTGTCAAGGTTCAAGGTAGGGTCACAATGGGGCTGATATTAGATGGGCGACGGCACGTTATCTCTCTGTACGCTGATGGCCTGTTGGTATACCTGCGTGAGGCAGTGGCCGGGTGGGCTTCGGCCTTGGAGTATCTGCATAGGTTTGCTACTGTGACAGGACTACAGGTGAACTGGTCTAAGACATCTCTTCCCAGTGCCGGGGACACAGCTGAGGCCACTTGTGTTCCCGGACCACCTTAATTGGGCCCAAAACACTTTTAAATACATATCTACCACCCCAGGCTGATATGCAAGAAGGCAACTTGAATAGAGCGCTTCTATCGCTTAGATCCTGTGTAACCTTCTAGAGCTCACTGAAGCTGCCAATAATGGCTCGTATCTCACTGACCAAGATGGTTATGCTGCCCAGGTTACTATAATATTTTTTGAATCTCCCGCTAGTGCTACCTAGAAGCTGGTTTGCCCCCTTGGACTCGTTAGTAAGGAGAGGGTCGTAGGAGAATCTCTCTCGTTGACAATCCTTCGACGCCAAATCCTAAACAGAGGACTGGGAGTACCCAACTTCGAATATTACTACCTAGCCTCCAAACTTCAGTGGCTAGAGGGAGCCAACGTAGAGGGAACATTTACGAGCGGATTAAACAAGTATCCTACCCTCCTACTAGCAAAGGTACTCTACCATAGAGTTGCGCCCCCTATGGGTTGACGTTGCAAAGCACAGCACTATAGTGCTGGAATCGATGCTTAGCCAGGCTGCTTGAGCTCCCCAGGTACTCGCCTCCGCTTCCCCTGGTGGGTCTACCCCATGGAACCCTGCGCCAGATATTTACCTCGAAGCAACTGACGGAGTGGTCAGAGGCCGGTCTTAAGACCGTGGGAGACTGCTAACAAGAAAAGATGCTGATTCCCTTTGCAAAACTGGTTGAACAATATGGGCTACCAGTAAGCCAGTTTTTGCAACATGAGGCCCTGGTCTTTACCTTCAGGGAGATATGGGATGGAGGTCGAGAGAAGCCGGGTACACACCCTTTACAGCATGCGTTGCTTTACCTGGGAGAAGCTAGTCATCAAGTGAAGTAGTTTTACATGACCCTAGTGGAAGAGTCACTGACACCATTGCCCAAAATCAGAGAACGCTGGGAACAAGCGTTTAATGAACAATTCACAGACCAGGAGTGGGACACGGTCTTGGCCTCTCCCAAGTCAATATTTCACAGCACGCGACCGAAGTACATTCAGTTCAACTATCTACACATGACTGACCTGACCCTGCAAAGGCTCAGATTTATACACAGAGGTAAGATGCGGACGTGCCCTCGGTGCGATCAACAAGACGTTGACTTTATCCACATGATTTGGAAATGCCCGATACTGACCTTCTTCTGGACAGAGGTGGTGCAATGGACAGGGGCCACACTGGGGAGGGAGTTGGACAGCTCTGTGGAGGTGTGCTTGCAGGGTCTCTTTCCCCGCCCACCGAAGCGAAAAGTGGGAAATAAATTAATTGACCTGATCATGACCCTTGCCAAAAGACGGGTGACACTGTCTTGGAAAGACAGAAACGGGCCACAAATGGAGAACTGGAAAAGAGACCTCACTGTCTGGGCTGAAGCAAAGGTGAGGGCACTCCTTTGGGAAGAAGTGAAGGGAGTGCGCAAGCAACCCATGGCGGACCAATGGAGGGAGCTGGTAAGGGCTTGGGATAGCCTAGAGCTAGAAAATGAGGAACCTGACGGAGAGGGAGTGTCAGGGGCCTTGGGTAGAGTGCCTGAACAGACATAGCTGAGGGGGAACGTATAAAGTAGGCAAAGTAATCTCAAATAGGAGGGAACATATGGTATGCAGTATGGCATAAGTTAGGAAATCGCGCAGCTGACATGGGGGTTTAACAGCACAGGCCCTGAACCCAGTATAGACCCTACAGACATTCCAAGGTAGCCCAGTACATAAACTAGCACAAAAAAAACATATGCGGAAATAAGTTACATGCGTTCAGTAAGTTATATTGGGTTCGGTTAAGTTTATAACTGGCATCCACACAATGTGGAAATACAGGAGAAGGAGCACTGAGTAACCGCAAAGAGAGACAAAAGAGATCTAGACAGCAAAGTAGGCAACAACCCCCGAATTAGTGGTCATATAACATGATCATAAATTTGAAAAATCCGAGCAGATGGTATGAGACGCTGTTTAGAGCCACGGAAGGCAGTGAGCATGTCAGCCTAATAGGCTGAGGTCCCATACTTTTGACTTTGCAGATGATCCCACTGGTTTTTAAGATTTTTCAGGCCAGCAAGAGAGCCTGTAGAGATCCAGCAGGTTTTATGTTATATGATTGTATTTCTGAAGGCTGTTTATGAAACCTGCTATAGCATGGAGGATGCTCTTAAGGTGGATGGCCTGTGTGGAGTCTGGAAGGCCCAGGTGTGAAGTGCAGGAAGATAACTGTTTCTCAGGGAATAAAAATGGGTATTTCCTTTTCATAATTACTATGCTCCAGTTGAGTGTTCGTCCCAAGTAATTAATTGAGGTAAATAGGAAAGCCATAGAGGTTTCTTTGGCGGAACTAGCCTAGGATAACATGAAAGATGTTATGCCTTCCCTGTGAGAAGGAGGTATTTTTATTTTCAGTCCTCCAGGCCTGTTATAAGGCAGCACAACACATTGTCAAGCACAATTGAGAGACCTCTCCCTGTAGGGTATAAGATCTAGTCTGGGCCCCTAGAAAACAAATACAGAAGAAGAAGAGAAATCAGCTCACTCAGGGTTTTCCTTATAATGCATGGACAGATGTGTCCTCTAAAGCAATATGATCAATTTCACAAATACTCAAACCCCGCCGCCAAGACTTGGAATAATACCCTTCCACTGAGCCTACGACAGACCCAAGACCTGCTGACCTCCAGGAGGCTACTCAAGACCTGGCTGTTCGATCAGCAGTGAACGTTTCTGGAAGGCTGTAAACTGTTCCTGAGTAAATATTCAAGTGCTCTCTAAAAAGCTGGATACCATGAAATTAATGTGTACATTAGCAACAGTGGAGTTGGATCTAGATCACACATGTAATTGAAATCAGTGGGGGAAACTGAGGGATTTGCCAAGAGAAAGAACTTGTGCAGGACGTATGGGTAAGCCATAGCCCTACAAGAGATATGACAGGAACATTGGAGCTACCTGTGCTCCCTGGAATGATTCATTTAATTGCTCTACATTTCTCTGCCCTCTTTCTTATTTCTCCTTTGCTTTACTTTTCTCGATATCTTTTCGCTGAATAGTGGGAATTTCCTATTGCAGTATACTAGGAAGTTTCTATGCCCTTTAGTCTTACTTGATGGATGTGTGAAGACTATGAACTGAACATTCTGATGGCCTGAAAAGGACCAACAGAATAAATTGTGGACTTAAGTGTGCAGCCCTCTCATTGATTGATTTTTCAATGACTTAAGGGTTGGTCGGAAAAGGATTTGTGAAGGTGCACAAAGGGGTGCTCGGTTTCTATATTATACTTTAAAAAACAAATCCCGAGCGAAGATACTGAGTGGTTGCTGGCCCTGCCCCTCCTCATGGGGTAGCGACTGGCGTTATGGGCTTCCGCTGAACCTGTGGACCTGGGCAGAGACATTGTAAGATGTAAAGTGTGGGAGTGTGATATGGGTAAATGTCACCTGGTGCAGTCTGAACTGGGCATCTCAGGGAAACTGTGTATCCGCATCTGTGCATCTAGGATATTGCTGCAATGTTCTGTTGTCATTTTGTTTTATTTTACTCATCTATGCAAGTAAAATGCTATTAAAGATACATCAAAATCCTATAGAGAGCTAGGGAGAAATTAGCGGTATATTTTTGGTAATGCATTGTTCTTTCAATTACCCAGAAACAGCACATGCTTGGCCTCCTTGTATCCGGGTCATTGTAATCAGATCACCTGTTTTAGAGACGGCGACCCTATTTATCATCACAGCAGTAAAGAAGGCAACTATTGGGAGGTAACTAATTATATGTAAATGTCATCTTGTCTCTGTCTCCATGATGATGAATAAAGTGATATGCGATATTTCGGAATATTTGTATTGTACTTCACTTCTCAATCCATTCAAATGTACTTCTGTGACAAAACGAAAAATATCTGGACTAAAACCTCATAACTTACATTAACAATACGTGTATTCTTTTAACCACAGACAACCAAATAGAACAGTACAATATTCAATACAGTGCTTTTAATAAGCATTTTCCTTGTGAAAATAAAGGGTTTTTGTTCCAGACAACTAAACCCTGTAATGATTACACTGTAGATAAAGTGTATAATTTTTCGAAAGTAGTATCTAGTGCCATTTGTAAACCACTTACTGTGGTATAGATTGACAGCTAAGATATTACCAAGCAATTTTATCAACATCACTAGAGAGGGGCTTTGGCTCTGCCCAAAAGGTTGAGGATTAGCAGTACATGTTATGATTGGGCAGAGGCTATGTGCTTCCACAGAAAAAGTGCTTGCCCTCCACACAGCTGTGGCCATTTTGTTTATGTATCCAGCTGTCTGATATTGAAATTTCAGAGCCACACAGACATTTTAATGCTATCAAAGTGTCTGAGATAACTAGATAATTTATGGTGTTTTTCTTTGGTAGTAGCACAGATCGGAGGAGGGCAGCCATGAGCGTTTACGTCTGGTTGACAGTGCACCTGCTTTTAACACCTTAACCGCGGCAGCAATTCCGCCGTGCTGCGGGGCGTTCCATTGAGTGGGCTGGGCCGCGTCGGCTAACAAACGTGCACAGCACTAAGGAGGTAGTGCTCGCGACGACCGTTGGCCGACGGGCGCAAGGAAAGGGTTAACCTACACAAATATTATTGCTCAATTCTTTGCTTTCACTGAAATACATATCCATTCCCATCCTATTTACTTGTAATGCTTCACATTACCACACAGCATTCCTTTAAAGCCAGAACTATTGGTATTGTCAATGCTTGGTTTTGGGCTTCTGGTTTATCTTCCTGTTACGAGAACCCATCAATGATACAGGTCCATTAATACACAGTTACTGTAACCCGTATAATAATTTTATCTAATGAGTGTAATAATATAAGTCTAGAAATGAAACTCATGCAAAGTGTAAATCAAATTGTATATATATCACCCTCTTCTTAAAGCATGGCCTGGTCTGAGAACGCGTAATTAACATTCCTTTATTGTGCCTTAACTCGACACTCACTCACACTCAAGTCCTGGAGCCTTATACATGCCAGTTAATAGGCTCTAATTTCACCACTTTAGGGTGCTTTGAGCAGCTAGGTTTTCTTATGAAGATATATTAATAAGTTCTGATTCTCATCACTGTGGGGATATTATCGGCTACAGAGCAGATGAATAAGGGCCTGCAGAGAGTTTGTAGGTCATGCTGATAGGCTTGTGCTCTTGCGGTGAGGAAGGATGTGGTTACAAAAACAGGTAACACAATGGGGTACATAACTTGGAGATAGAAGAGGGAAATAATTTAAAGGCAACACATACACTAACAACCAAGAGAGTAAATAAATAGATAGATAGATAGATAGAGTGAGGGTGACGGATAGATAGATAGAATGAGGGCGGCAGATAGAGTGAGAGCGATAGATAGATAGAGTGAGGGTGACAGATAGATACAGTGAGGGCGACAGATAGATGTGTGTGGTTGGGTGTGTGGTTGAGTGTGGTTGTGTGTGTGGTCGGGTGTGGTTGTGTGTGTGTACGGTTGTGGTTGTGTGTGTGTACGGTTGTGTGTGTGGTTGTGTGTGTGGCTGTGTGTGTGGTTGTGGTTGGGTGTGGTTGTGTGTGTGTGGTTTGGTGTGGTTGTGGTTGTGGTTGGGTGTGTGTGTGTGGTTGGGTGTGTGTGGTTGTGTGTTTGTGGTTGTGTGTGTGTGACTGTGTGTGGTTGTGTGTGTGGTGATGTGTGTGGTGATGTGTGTGGTTGGGTGTGTGTGGATGTGTGTGTGTGGTTGTGTGTGTGGTGTGGTTGTGTGTGGTTGGGTGTGTGTGTGCGTGGTTGTATGCATGTGTGTGCGGTTAGAGAAGGATGTATGTATCTGAATCGTTTTTGGCCACTATAGGTGTGGCAGGGTATACTCAGACATGAGTCCCTTGTTTGTGTATGTTTTGTATGTTTTTGTACTTGTATAGCGCACAGCTACCCGCAGTGGGTTTCCCGGCGCTTGTACGAATACCGCAAGGGAACCCTTCCTGGCTTTCCCTGTGAAGTGTCCACTCCTGGGCACCCCCATGGTGCCGACCAGGCATCCCTCGCGTTTGGAGGGGCCGTTGTGGAGACTAAGCAAGCTATTGCCCAGAGTTGCAGCGTGGGACCCATGATCAGAATAGGCACTGAGGCGAGAATATCCGGTCAGGGGAATTAATGAGCTCGAGACCCGCCGAGGCGGGAATCGAACCCTGGTCCCTGGCCAGAGCTCTGCATCGAGGTCTGCCTGCTCTAACCATTGAGCCACACTTCTCCACCCTTGCTCACTGCACCATCAGGATTCAAGCAAGCTGGGCCGACGACGGCTGAAATGCCAGAAACCGGTCCCCGGTAGCTTGTCTCCTTTCCAGTGAAGAATTGGCTTGGTAGTCTGGTCTGCCCTGTTCCCATGATGCACTGGGCCAGGGACAGACTAATTTGCATGTAGCCAGGTTCTGAGCTGGGATGGTGCAGTGAGCTAAATAACGGTGATGGATCAAGCCCTGATCTTTGGACTGGGTAAGAGTAGTCTGCTTAATTCAGACACTCTGTTCATCACCACCCCCTTTTCTGAATCGTATGTCGGAGAGAGCAGCAGATCAGCACAGGAGAAGAGAACAGGGAGTTAGAGAAAGAGATGGGTGAAAGAGAGCAGCAGATCAGCACGGGAGAAGAAAACAGGGAGTTGGAGAAGGGGATGGGGTGGAAGAGAGCAGCAGATCGGCATGGGAGAACAGGTAGTTAAGGAAGGAGGCGGTGGAAGAGAGCAGCAGATCAGCACAGGAGGAGAGAAGAGAAAAGGGAGTTGAAGAAGGAGGTGGGGTGGAAGAGAACAGCAGATCAGCACAGGAGAAGAGAACAGGGAGTTAAAGAAGGAGGCGGGTGGAAGAGGTCAGCAGATCAGCACAGGAGAAGAGAACAGGGAGTTAGAGAAAGAGGCGGGTTTAAAAGAGCAGCAGATTAGCACAGGAGAAGAGAACAGGGAGTTAAAGAAGGAGGCGGGTGGAAGAGAGTAGCAGATCAGCACAGGAGAAGAGAACAGGGAGTTAAAGAAGGAGGCGGTGGAAGAGAACAGCAGATCGGCACAGGAGAAGAGAAGAGAACAGGGAGCTAGAGAAGGAGACGGTGGAAGAGAGCAGCAGATCAGTACGGGAGGAGAAGAGAAGAGAACAGAGAATTAGAGAAGGAGATGGGTTGAAGAGAGCAGCAGATCAGCTCTGGAGAAGAGAAGTGAACAGGGAGTTAGAGAAGGAGGTGGGTGGAAGAGAGCAGCATAACAGCACAGCAGAAGAGAACATGGAGTTAAAGAAGGAGGTGGGTGGAAGAGAGCAGCAGATCAGCACAGGAGAAGAGAACAGGAAGTTAGAGAAAGAGGCGGGTGGAAGAGAATAGTAGATTAGCACAGGAGAAGAAAACAGGGAGTTAAAGAAGGAGGCAGGGTGGAAGAGAGCAGCAGATCAGCACAGGAGAAGACAAGAGAACAGGGAGTTAGAGAAGGAGGCAGGGTGGAAGAGAGCAGCAGATCAGCACGGGAAAAGAGAAGAGAACCGAGAATTAGAGAAGGAGGTGGATGGAAGAGAGTGAGGGCGATAGATAGAGGGAGGGAGGGCGATAGAGGGAGGGCGATAGAGTGAGGGCGATAGATGGATAGAGGGAGGGTGATAGATAGATAGAGGGGGAGCGATAGAGGGAGGGCGATAGATAGAGGGAGGGCGATAGATAGAGGGAGGGCGATAGGTAGAGGGAGGGCGATAGATAGAGGGAGGAGGATAGATAGATAGAGGGAGGACCATAGATAGATAGATAGAGGGCCATAGATAGATAGATAGAGGGAGGGAGGGCGGTAGAGTGAGGGAAGGCGATAGATTGAGTGAGGGAGGGTGATAGAGTGAGGGAGGGCGGTAGAGTGAGTGAGGGTGGTAGAGTTGTAGAGTGAGGGCGGTAGAGTGAGGGCAGTAGAGTGGTAGAGTGAGGGCGGTAGAGTGAGGGCGGTAGAGTGAGGGCGGTAGAGTGAGGGCGGTAGAGTGAGGCCGGTAGAGTGAGGCCGGTAGAGTGAGGCCGGTAGAGTGAGGCCGGTAGAGTGAGGCCGGTAGAGTGAGGCCGGTAGAGTGAGGCCGGTAGAGTGAGGCCGGTAGAGTGAGGCCGGTAGAGTGAGGCCGGTAGAGTGAGGCCGGTAGAGTGAGGCCGGTAGAGTGAGGCCGGTAGAGTGAGGCCGGTAGAGTGAGGCCGGTAGAGTGAGGCCGGTAGAGTGGTAGAGTGAGGGCGGTAGAGTGAGGCCAGTAGAGTGAGGGCGGTAGAGTGGGTGCGGTAGAGTGGGTGCGGTAGAGTGGGTGCGGTAGAGTGGGTGCGGTAGAGTGGGGGCGGTAGAGTGAGGCCAGTAGAGTGAGGGCGGTGGAGTGGGTGCGGTAGAGTGGGTGCGGTAGAGTGGGTGCGGTAGAGTGGGTGCGGTAGAGTGGGTGCGGTAGAGTGGGGGCGGTGGAGTGGGTGCGGTAGAGTGGGTGCGGTAGAGTGGGTGCGGTAGAGTGGGGGCGGTAGAGTGAGGGCGGTAGAGTGAGGGCGGTAGAGTGAGGGCGGTAGAGTGGTAGTTTGAGAGCGGTAGAGTGGTAGTTTGAGAGCGGTAGAGTGAGGGCGGTAGAGTGAGAGCGATAAAGTGGTAGAGTGAGGGTAGTAGAGCGAGGGCGGTAGAGTGGTAGAGTGAGGGCGGTAGAGTGAGGGCGGTAGAGCTCCTTGCTCTGCCCAGTGCTCTTCAAAATATTTACATAACCCCCCTGGCCAATGTCATATGAGCTCACAACATAAACATCCTCATTTACAAAGGCAACACACAACTGATACTGTCCCTCTCGGGCAAAACACCCAACACCAGGAACAAGTTCACCATATGCATGACAGAAGTAGCCACATGCATGAAATCAAATTGCCTCAAATTATAGTCGGGTAAAACTGAGGTGGAAAAACGGCTTTCTATGGGAATCCACCTGGTGGCCCACTCGCATTGAACCCACCTGCATACCCTGCAAGAAACTTTGAAATCATCATAGATGACAATTGCCCACGTCAATGCAGTGGTATTGTCCTGTTTAAACACCCTAAGGATGCTGAAGAAAATGTTCAAGTGGCTACCAGACAGCACTAGGGACACAATAACCCAAGCCCAAAGCACCAGGAGACTAAACTATGGAAATACTCTATACACAGGAATTACAAACCGACTCACAAGAAGACTGCAGACCGTCCAATACGCATGAGCCAGACTAGTCCTCAACCTCCTATGCCGAGCCCACAACACACCTTACCTTAGCAAACTCCCCTGGCTCCAAATGCACACAGGCAAACACTTCCGGCACCTCACCCACACCTGCAAAGCACTCCACAACACAAGCCTAGTCTCCCTAAACAGCCTCATTTACTTCCACAAACATTTTAGACACCTGCGATTTGCCAGTCTTTCATTAGCACACACCCCACATATACACAGAAGCAGAGTAGGGAGCTGCACCTTCTCGTACCTGGACCCTAAAACCTGGAACAACCTCCCACGACACATCACATCCTCTTATTCTCTTCTTGACTTTCACATGAATCTGAAGACCTGGCTTTTTGATAAAGCCCCCAGTGTTGACCTCCCACCCCTACTACAGAGCACCTGGATAACATCACAGGTGATAACATAATTCAAATGATGCAATTTTGCCTGGCGGACCAAAAATGGTTTCATGTGGTTTGGCCTCCAGCCTTTGACTAAGATTCTAATATGCAACGGAGTCATGTTGAATCCTGGCCTTCTCAGCAATGAAGTTGTAATTCAGAAATCCCCAGATACTACACTGACCTTGTACCCAGAACCTTCACTGTCATCAAATTGAAGAGATGTTATATCTAGTGTTTCAACAAATATTTTTTTAACATGTTAAGAGAAAACACCGATTCACTCTTTGTTTTATTTGGCTTTGTCAACTCTACATAATGTCTTACTGTAGGCACATTTCACAGAATCTTTCACTCTTACTTTTAAGGGTCGCTATCATCAACAGTTTTTTTGAAGGCTTAAGAAAAATATATGGCCAAATGAACTGCTCTTGTACTGAAGCATAATATAGTATTTTCTGAGTCAATATGATTTAACCCTATACCTGGAGCATGTTTTCAATTTTTTACTTGTCACAAGGCTTTTCTATTTGTTGTGGTGCCATCAGTGAGAATTGAGTCATGCGTTCTTTGTAGACCATTTATCCAGTTTATCACAGTGATAAGATGTTACTCACCTCTTTAGCCAAAACAGCACAAAATGTGTTTGCAGCCTTTTCACAGGTACGCAGTTCTTTCTTAGCTACACAATACGGAAAATGCCAAGTACATTATATACTTTACCAATAAGGCCATCTGTATGCAACTTGAAGTAATAACATAGTGTCTACCTGTCTGCACCACATGAGCATTTTACCGAGCTTATCAAGTTCTTTCACCTTATTATGAGTGGCTTTGTGAAAACATATATAGCAAGGCAGCTACAATTCTTTCGAATATTTGAAACAACTATTTCCCATTTTATAATTGAGTATATCGGCCTTGTTTAATTATAAAAACCTCAATAAAGTCCCAGAACCAGGGACAACACGTGTTGACTTTCTATAACCCAGAAAGACAAGGACATCCACTCCTCCTTAAATGTCAATGATGACACTTATGATGCTATATATGGAATGTGTTATATGCCCGAACTGAAAACAATGAAATGGCACTCCACTGCGATTTCAGATCGTGAGTTTATTCAGTGCAACTAACACAACTTTCTCGAGAAAGGCTTTTGTAAAGCTGGAACGTGGTCTCTTAATCGCACATAATAAAACCTTGTGAAATTTCAGTGGGGTGCCCTTTCATTGTTTTCAGTTTGGGCAGTTCCGAAAGGTCCTGCAGCTCGCCTCAGTTACAGGCATCGCCAGAGTGGATGAAATTGCTTCCTGCAATGACTTTGTCGATGCCTTAATGTTTTGTATACTGTGCAATAAGTTGTGCACTATGTTGAATATTCTTTTACATTGTTGCATTTAATTGCTTGGTATGTTATCATAAGTATTTGTAATACCGTTAATGTAATTGCTGTTCTAATCTTTACAAGAATTCAACAACTGTCATACTTACATATGGATATGAAGGGCTGGTAAATGCTTTAATACACCCTAGGGTTGCCGTTGGTTTTTCTGGGTTAAGCCCCCTACTTGAATAAACTACAATCTAATAGATTGCAACTTTTATGTTGGGCAGATTAACTGTCGTTACAGTTACCTTGTAACAGATTCTTTACTCCACATTCACCCTCTTCTTAGCTTGAAAATGTGTTGGATTTCTGTGTTAAACAATAACCTTGTGCAGGTCACAATACATGCTCCGGGAATGGCCTTGCAATATCTTGTTGAGTCTTACTCCATTTCTTGGGATGGTGGTTTCAGCCAATCCTTGCCCCATGAAAACAATCCCCCTTTGCATGCAGAGGGCAAGTACTGCTTCCCACCTGGAAACATTTTTGGGTCCACGGCTCGTTTTGCTCCTGTTGGGGAAGTAGCTTGTACCAGCTAATTGAGTTGTCTACCTCCTGTGGATTCCTTTAACATTCAGACCGGGATTGCCTTTCTCAGTCATGATTGATTCAGAAGGTAGAGAAGCTCTAGAAGGCTAACATTTTGATGAATACAGGGCATTCTGTTAAGAAGTGGAAGATGTTGTGTTTATGTAAGGGACCTCCTAAGAAATTGATAGTACTCCCATGTCCTAGACAGTAGCTCAGGGGTTGCAAAGTTCCATTTGCAGTTAAGCTCACTTGCCATGCTGAACCCCAGGGAGGTATCACCAGTCAAATTAACAACTCTCACCTCCCTCCCTCTATTCAATCCTGTCACTCCTTAGCTCTAGTACACTATGTATGTCACTGTCAACACTTCTGACAGCTTAGGCCTTCAAAGAATTCAGAGGGTTATGACGGTGATCTTGGATCGTGCAAATAACATACTCGGGCAAGAGCTTTCCCAACACTCCAGGCATTAATGTATTACACCGCCAGGCCTCTTTATCCAGGGATATTCTTTGGTTGTATGCTTGTCTGCATAGTTTAATTCCATTGAAGACATTTGACACTATCCCTAGCATATAGAGTCAAATTTTCGGTCTTCCTTCCGGAATGCCCAGAGAGCCAACACATGCGCTGGATAGGGTAGCAGTTTCTGCTTTAATAACGTTTTATCATTCCTCTATTCATTTAATATATGGGCTAGGAATTCCAACTCCATCACATCTTAACCAATTGAGGATAGTGCCTTTTGGCTGTGCTCTTGAAGCTTTCTCATTCTGAAATCTTCATCACTGGATTCAGAAATATGTTTGCTTCAGTATTAGGCTTTTATGCTGTGTTTCTCACTGTCCATTTCTTCTATTCTCTTGCTGTGGAATCTAACATCAGGAAGCACTTTTGTTCAAATCAATGGCTTTGATCGTCACAACACTGCGTTCATAAAAGACTACAGTACGATTGTCTTTACATCGGTTAAGTACGTAAATATAACTACAAGATCAAAGGACCGCTCAACCATATACTAGATTGTAATTGAAAAAGATGAAGCCAAGGAGTCTCACTTCCTTAATCCTGAAAGTGTTGAATTAAGTTTCCAAAATGTAGAGGTTTAACTTGCATTTTCTTTCTGGCAGCCTCTCTTCCTCTTTAAAGAGATGATGGACTGAACCAGGGATCTTCTACCTTTTAACCATCTTCTTCTCCTATATGTGATGCAGAAAAAGTTGCTTTCGAAACCATATTTACAATACAGATTGCCTCCTGTACATCCCATTGCTCTTGGTTACCGTGTAAATTCCTGACTTATCAGTGTACATTGCACCACAGCCAAAGCAGCGTTTGTGATGTTCTTTAGCATGTACCAGAGAAGCATTCATGGTGACTATGGTGGCCTGCTCAAGTGCATTCTTCAAGGACTGTGCTCTCGATGTTCAGCATTCTGTGGCAAGATGCTGTTCGTCTAGGAACTTTTCAGAAGCCTGCTTGCTAAGGTTTTTGATCCTAACGCTGCATTTCTCAGCTGTTACGTTGTGGAATGTACCTTCAGATTGAGTCCTGAAGCAAGCTAAAGGTCGACTGACTGAGATAAGCCAGTCCAGGTGAAAAGTGACAGGTGGTGTAGGTGTTAGTCAGGATGTTCTAATCAGTGGATCACTGGTTGTGCAATGGTGCATACCTCAGTAGTATGATTGTCAAGATAGTTAGGAGCAGATTGTTTATTGATGTGTGTATTATTAACCTATATAATGGTTTATGTTTGTCTTTTAGCCAATCTGCGTGGTGCCGAAAAATGTGCATGGGGGATATTTAATAAAAAAACAGGTTGAAAATTGAGAACCTTATATAGTTAAGTGTAAGAGTTATTATTTACTTCTATAAGTAACAGACTACTTCTTATCCTTAGGATCCTATTCTCAGCAGTCAGTCTTTATTTTGACAAGAAGGTAGAAGAGGACGCGGGAACCTCCTCTTCTACCTTCTTGTCAAAATAAAGACTCTACGTGTTAATATTGAAAAAAGACAGGATTCAAACTGGTGATAACTGTCATAATAAAGTATTAGCTGTGTTAAGATGTGATGCTAGAGTCCTGAGTACTGTTTATTACAGCCTTTGTGACATTGCTGGTCAGTAAATATCAACATAACTAAAGGATGTTTGACATTACTATTTTAATAAAACCAAGTGCATTGGAATTTGAAAGCAACATGCTGTAAGATTTTTGGAAAAAGAGTTGTTCCTTGCGAAACCAGCATTGGAAAAACAATTAAATCTCACCTTTGGGACCTATTGGCTCTGCCAGTGGTTTTTAGTGATGCTGTTCAGAATGGCTAAAGAGGAACCCAGAAAAATGGTGCTATAGCCCTGGTGCTGTTGTTTCATTTTGAAGGCCTGCACGCCCTCCACAAAATGGTGCTTCTTTTAGGTCTCGCCTAGGCAGCGCTGCGCTGTCTCTTAAAGACATGCTGTATTCAGGATATGCGCATAAAGCTCCGTCCACTTTCCGCCCATCTTTTGAATTGGCTCCTGTCCCTGTCCTTTGTAAATGGTGGCTTTTCATTGGTCAATAGGCTTGGTAGTCCCTCCTTAGTACTGCCCTGTCTCTTCTTGTAACTTCACATGAGGACATCCCCTGTTACATGTGTTGTTACTCCCTAGGTTTTAATTATAGCCTCAAGGCACTATTTTATTGAAAGGCTTCCGGCAGGACACACACTTGGTCCTAAGCTAGGCTGGCAGTGGTTACTTCACTCACTAGAACATCTCACATTTATATGAGACCACCTATATATTTCACTACATCAGCTCCACACAGAGTACAACCTAATCCGAAATTAATGTAATAATTCTTTTGTCATATTTCAAAGCTACCAATTGTATATATGGACATAGCTATATGAATGTACTCGTAGTACTTTCTTTGCATGCAATGCATTATGGGTGGGGTGGATTTACTATATCTTCTGTAGGGTGCAGTACCATATATGACCAATAGAGGTCCCCTTTTGGCAACATGGCTAGGTAAAATACATTGCTATTTATATACCAATAACTCCAACTTTGTAGAAATGGTGCCCTGTTACCTAGGGAACTCTAGGAGCAGCTTGCGGTAATGCACCTAGACATGCAGTGCTGGTGCCTTGCTCACAAGCGACCTCTAGGAGAAACTTGTGGTACTACACCTAGACATGCAGTGCTGGCGCCTTGCTCACTATGGACCTCTAGGAGCAGCTTGCAGTACTGCACCGAGAAATGCAGTGCTGGTGCCTTGTCACTTGGAACCTCTAGAAGCAGCTTGCAGTACTGCAGACATGCAGTGCTAGTGCCTTGCTCACTAGTGACCTCTAGAAGCAGCTTGCCGTACTGCACCTAGACATGCAGTGCTGGTGCCTTGCTCACTATGAGCAGTTTGTGGTACTGCACCTAGACATGCAGTGCTGGTACCTTGCCCACTAGGGAATTCTAGGAGCAGTTTGTGGCACTGCACCTAGCATGCAGTGCTGGTGCCTTGCTCACTAGGGACATCTAGGAGCATCTTGCAGTACTGCACCTAGACATGCAGTGCTGGTGCCTTGCTCACTAGGGACCTCTAGGAGAAGCTTGTGGCACTGCACTGAGACATACAATGCTCGTTCCTGGCTCACTATGCGAGCATTTGCAATGCACTAAGTCTCGCATTACTGAAAGTATGAGCTATTGGCGTTGCATTATTATTTGTAACGCCAATACCTCAAGCTATCAGTTATGCGAGACCTATTGCATTGCAAATGCTTGTTCTTTTTATTTACCAATCCGAGTTGTATCTGTAAATTAAAAAGTAGTAGTGCAGAACTGTTTTTTCCCAAATGCCGGTTGGGGAAACAACACAGAGGTCCCAGCTGGGGGAAACAAATAGAGGGTGGGCGTAGAAGCAGCACAGAGGGCAGGGAGAAGTACATAGCATGGACGAGAGAGAGTAGTGTGAAGCGGGGGGAGTTAGAAGCACATAATCAAGATAGCAAATAGGATGAGAAGCTTACAAGGGTGAGGGTAACACAGAGGGTGTCTAGAGAAATCACCACTAAGTACCTCAGTGGGGTGAAAGAGAAATACATGAGGGAGACAGCTGGAAAACACCTGCACTCTCAAGGAGTGCATAACCAACAAGAAAACGGTTGTAGTCTCAGAATCAATAATGGAAAGCAGGACTCCTCTTTGAGTCTTACCCTTTTCAACCTTTATCTGCACCCCCTGGCTGATATCATCGAGCGCTATGGGTTTGACATCGTATCGTACGTCAATGATACACTGCTGATTGTCACCTTGACACAGAATTCTGCTAGCACTGCAGTGTCTTTGAGAGCCTGTCTGAGGTAGCCCAATGGATAGACCTCAGGTGCCTATAATTAAATGCGGGTAAGACGAAGGTCCTTATTCTGGGCAAGCAGCCATCAATCTGGTCTCCTGATTGGTGGCCATTTAATTTAGGCTCTCGGCCCACACCATTGCCTAGGGTTAAAAACCTAGGCATTTTGTTTGATGAAAACCTAACCTTTGATAGTCAAATCAGTTTTGGCAGGCAAATGCTTCTGTATTCTAAAATCCCTGAAGAACATAATTTGCCTTCTCCCTTAGTCCGTCCACAAAACAGGGTTTCAGGCCTTTATCTCCTGAATGGATTCTTGTAACATCCTTTACCGAGGAGTCTCTCAGTGTCGGCTGATGAGATTCCAGCTTGTGCAGAATTACGCCGCCCGGCTGTTGCTAAATCTCTCAGTGGTCCTCTATGAGCTTGGCTTTGAGCAAATTGCAATGGCTCCCGATCAAGAAATGCCCTTCCTTTAAGGCTCTTTGTTATTGTTACAGAGCATTTAGGACTACTGGGGCCAGCTACTTGCTCCCTCCTATCAGGCCTTGCTCTCCTGTGAGGTGTCTCAGGTCCTCTGAGTCCTTGTTGGGTCAAATTCCTAGAGTTAATAAGGTCCATATTGGCGGCATCGCTTTCATTTTTTTGGCACGCAAATTATGGAACTTTCTTCCGCTGTGTCTAAGGCAATCAGACACAGAGGCTCTGTTCCGTAAATATCTGAAACATGGCTTTTTAGATAGACTTCCTTGGGAGTTTGACTTTGCAGCACTGGGACACTTCTTCTATTATTATTAGGTCCTGGTCTTGTCCCTTTTCCGAGAGGATTTTTGTGGAAAAATAAATTCTGGGTCCCAGCTTTTGGAGAAGTATTAACACCAAAAGCATGCACCCAGGACCTCGGGATTGGGGGTTAGGGGGGAGGGGGGCTTTGGCGGGGGGGAGAGAGATGTAATCAATGGAAAACCTGAAACAAAAACAATATTAAAATATATTACCAATATGATGACTAAAACACATCATTATAGAGCCGTAATTTTGGAAAATGTCAGAAGGGTCTCCTGGTTTCTGAAATATTACATCATCACTGCAACACATCAGCCATTTTATAAAATGTGGTCCAGAAAAATTCGGCCCAGATTTGAATGTCTACCCTAGCTAAATTACTTCTCTAATGATCCAAAAACACAAATCAAAAATTCAAATCTTTGGACACCAATTTTTTATGGTGTTTTATCAAGGGGTCAGGGCTAATATTAAGCAAAAGGATAAATGTAAATGTAAATAAATGTAAATGTAAAGTATTTGAGAGCGCACTGCTACCAAGCGGTTTCGTGGCGCTATTACTCATACCGCTGTGGAACCCTTCCTGGCTTTCCCTGTGAAGTGTCCACTCCTGGGCACCCCCAAGGTGAAGCCAGGCATCCTAGCGCTGTTAGGGCCGTTGTGGAGATTAAGCAAGCTATTGCCCAGAGTTGCAGCGTGGGACCCATGATTGGAATAGGCACTGAGGCGAGAATATCAGGTCCGAGGAATTTTTGAGCCCGAGACCCGCCAAGGTGGGAATCGAACCCTAGTCCCGGGCCAGAGCTCTGCATCAAGGTCTGCCACTCTAACCATTGAGCCACACTTCTCAAGCAAAAGGATGTAGTGTCCCTTCTTGGCCCACTTCGATTCTCCCTTAGTTTAGCATATGATGTTTTCTGCTTGCACAGTCGCACATAACATTTTTTTTTTGTAACATTATTTCACAAATACGCTGTTCATGTTTTGTTATTCAGTGACTCTTCTTGGGATTCTGTCTGCACATTTCATACAAGGACGTTTAGAATACACAACACCATGTTGTACTGTTTTGTGGTTGGTCAGCAACAGCTCCTAACGTTTTAGACATAACGCGGTAGCCAGCTGTAGTGTTGTGGTCCTTTGTGGTCAGAGAAGTGAATTCCGGCAGAGATACCTGTCCTGGAACAAATGTATAGCAGTTATGGGGTCCTTTGCTATTTCATAGATCACTAATATATATCTTTGCTTACACAGTAAGAATACGCCTAGACAGACAGATAATTTGCCATGGTTGGGTTGTTCGTTGTATACAGTCTACTAGTAATGTTGATTACTTTGCTTAGCTGTATTTGTCAACTAATCGCAGCACATCTGCTCCATGACAGTCTATGGTAGTTTCAATAAATATATAGTAAACTTTAATTGTGTCTTTCCTTTGTTCGCAAAGGGCATGCATGAGTGAGATACGAAAGGTGATGATCTGGTTTCACGGTTCCCTTGGGGATGAGAAGTTCATGTTGTAGGTTTACCAAAAAAAACAGCTATTCTGGGAACGTTAGGAGTTCAGGTGAGGCACTGTGAGCTAGTCAGAATTTTTGGCTGCCAAGTATTGATGTGGTAGAGTCCCTACATTCTGACGTCCTGTCACCCCAAGGCACAGTTGTGCTTACCAACAGAATCCCTACCACATGGCGCCATTGATCAGTCAGGTACTTTTTAATGGGTCTCCTGAGTAGTACTTGTGCGTGCCCATAGTACCCTTACACCTCCTCCAGAGAATTCCGGGGTGTTGGGAAGTTATCCTCCACAGTATTTTAGGACGCACCCTAATATTTGCTGTTGGTTGTTCAAGTTTAAATCTTTAAAAGAATGACCCATATTTGGGTTTGTACTTTGTTTCTGTAACTCTTTTCTTAACGGCACAGCCTATACAGTTTGCTGACAATTGCAGACCTGCGGTCCCTGAACATTTAAATTTCCATGGCAATGTAGGCGGTGACATAAGCTTTGTGGTTGAAGCTTGTTTAGAAGTCTTTTATTCTTGGGTCAATTTTACAGCTGGGGATGCTATCCGTTGGTTAGACCTTAATTAAAGTAGAAAAACAAGCAAGAGTAAATGATGAAGTATGAATGTTTTTATTTTACAGTGGCTCGGAGAGTGATGAATCCATGTAGGATTGCCACCCAAATCTCAAATTGGCTACAGCATGTAGCCCTTTAAATAGTGTACTGTTGCTGAATCACTCATACTAATCATATGACCGACAATGGACATATATGGCATATTTGAGCAACATTTACTACTAAAGCAAAGCCTCCCAACTTCCTACGTTCATATGTGTAATCATCAGACTGTTATTTTATTTGCGTAATATGACTGTGTCCTATTTCTAAAACCTCAGCAGAAGCAAAACACGTGAGCTGACTATGTGTTATTTGATTTGTACAATTTCACTACTTGTCCTATTTCTAAAAGCCCAGCAGAAGCAGAGCACGTGATCTGACTGTTTTGATCATCCCTGTGTCTTATCTTTCCCTACTAAATTGACCTCAAAGATGATTGGTTTTGTGCATCCAACCCCTCTGTTCTTCCCCTGATACGATCATTCTCCAGAGGAACTACCAATACTTGTTTGTTTGTTCTACTAGAGACTTCTTGATTTGTTTGTTATATTGATTACTGCCTACCATCAGCATGTATCAAATGTTGCATCTGTTCTCTCTATGATCTCATCTGCTGTAATTCATTAACTTGAAGCATTGGGCACATACTGCTGTCCAATCACGTACATTTCTGTATAGGTGAAGGTGAGGTTTTTCATTGGCACTTTTTCGGAGTCCCACTCCTCACTGTATATATTAACACTTTCTAAACATAACATTTCATGAATACACTAAAGTTGCAGTACTGCAAATTTACAGAGCGTATCAACTCTTAGAAATTCCAATTTCACATTGTGAGCATTTAAACTGGTTCCGAGGTCCTCCTATACAAGGACCTGCTCCAGTACACATGGGTCCCCCTAGTAATGAAGGGGCCACCTGGCCAGCTTTTCTGGTTTTACATTCCTTAACCTACCGAGCTTCAATGTTAATGAGCTGCAGAAATTATACACTGGTCTAGTTAGGCTATATAGTCGCTAAACACAGTACATTTCCTGCACCTTGAAGGCTGTCCTAGCGGGGTCAGGCCTAGCAGAGCAACCGCAGTTGCCTGCAGTACCTGTAGTAGGTCCTGTAATTATTCATTCTATTTTGGGTTAAAATTCCCACAAACCGTGAGAAAATTTCGGTTCGATGCCATGTTTGGCTGTAGATACACATGCTCAGTATACTCCTGCCATCTAGTTAGGGTCGGAGTTGGGAAACCTGTTTTTCTTCAAAGAAGTCTTTCAAGTCACGAGTTAGAGTGACTTTTCTCTGTGATGTTGTTCATGGGCATCACTTCTTTGTTAGTTTGTTTTCTCTCCACCGTCGCGTTCAGAAGTTTGTGCCCCATGTTAAAGTCCATTGGTATGAGTTTTCGAACTTATCCTGTCTTTTATGGTACAGTGTATGTCGATCATGATTTTTCCAATACGCTGCTGCTCCATAACCATTGCTGGTTTGGCCATTGAGCCATCGCTCTTCGGGGAGCCTCCTGTCTTGGGCCTACCCTTCCACATGCACTGTCGGTACAGAATATGTGTGCCTGATGGAACGGACCCCTTTTAGATTTTGCCTTCAGTGTCACACCAAATATCCACTCACAGATCAACATCAGGTGTTGAACCCCAGTCAATCATCATACCACTGCGAGGCTGACTGCAACACCTGCAAGCCATTCCAATCGAAGAAGACACTTCGTGATCGAAGAGTGCATCAACTGGAAATGTCTTGCCGCAGTGGGGACGATACTTCAGACCGCTTCATTGAAGAGCACGCTCAGGAAGATCCTGCAAGCGAGGAGAAAGAAGGGGCATTCTTGTCGAAGAGATCTCCGGCTCCGACATGGAGAAGATACTTGAGTGAACCCTGTGTCTCGAGCAGCGTGTGAGTACTGTTGCTCCAGACCCTGCTCCAACTAAAAAAGAGTTCCAAACACTCGCCCCTTGCAGATGTTGCTGGACCGTCACTGCCATCTGGACGTGGTTGGATCCATAAAGACACTTTGGATGCCCCGCCTTCGGCCTAGCACCGAAAATTGCCACCAAGGCTAAGCCTTAGCCATCAACCTCCTTCGATTGCGCACATTCTTCTGTCACCGCTAAGCCTTTGGGAGATATGCGGCAGACAGCTCAATCTCCTTCAGTACTGGACAAGAAATCATTGAAAGCCTTTGTTCTGTAATCAATCGAACCAGAATCCTTGAAGCAATTTTCGTCTTCCTTCTTCCCGGTCAGCAAATTCTTGAAAAAATGGGCATCTACCAGGGAAAAATCCAAATTCTAGAAGGCACAGGGTTAAATATAGCCTCTCCTCGTCTAAAGAAGTAGTTAAAGTTTGAGGATGAATTAGGCATTTCTGTACCTCCTAAAATGGGTCTAAGGATAAACCTACCAGCCCTGCACATCATCCTCCACCACCATCCCCTTCACCCTCCCCTCCTTCTCCTCCTTCTTCTCTACATCAAGACCTTCTAGATAATACACCTCCAGGTTCACCCACAGGGGGGTTTAAGAAAACCATTAGGGGACCCCGATCCTTGGACGTTTACGACACAACCCTCATAATTCTCAATGACTGAGACCTTTACCCAGCTCGCCCTTCCCCTCGAGAAGCTGCTACTGCTTATTAGCAAGTTATTGCTAGAGCAGCTACCTACCATAGAGCTCAGCTTCATAGAGAGTCTCTAGAACAGGACTTCCTCCTTGACAAACTGCCATCCACCCATAAGACATACAGTTTTTGCCCAAACATCCGAGGAAATTGGGTCACACGGATGATGAATTTAAAGAACCAGTACGTGCCTGGTTGATAACCCCACAGGGTGATAAAAAATATAAAGCGGCTCCCTCAGACCCACTTTTCATATGTAGCCAGGTTCCACTAGACTCCATTGTTGCTACCACAGCTCGTAAACAAGCGAATAGTCAAGCAACTGAGGATACCCCACCTCCTGAGAAGGAAAGTAAATGCACTGCTATTGTTGGAAAATGTGTTGCAGCTCAAAAAAGACATTCATTGGTATGTAGCCAATTCCCAAGCCCTACTCACACGTTACGTTAGGGCCCACTGTGATGAAATGGAAGAACTGCTGCAGTATCTCCCAGAAGATCACAAAAAATTGTATCAACAAATTGTTTCCGAAGGTCAGGCCATCACTACCAATTCCATCCGATGTGCCTTTGATGCAGCAGACACAGCTGCTAGGGGCAGTAGCACCAGCATTCTGCTCAGGAGACATGCCTGGCTACAATGCTCAGGCTTTGAACCCCAGGTTCGACAGTCTTGAACATGGGTTTGATAAGAAACATTTATTTGGCCCTCTGGTAGACTCTACTTTAGACAAAATGAAGAAAGATACTGACACAGCGAAAGCAGTGGGAGCTTCACAAACTCCTACACTTCGTTGTTCCTTTTTGCTGCTCTAGCTTCAAGGGTGGATTTGCCACAGATGGCTCCACTGCCCAGCTGAAGCAAGGTCAATCCACCTTCATTAAAGGTTTTTATGGAGGCTCCTTTAGGCAAAATAATAACAAACTAGGAAGTAGGGGTGGTTCAGCGCGTAGGTGAGCCTCTGCTCCCAAATAGTGACTGCCCCATCCTTCTCCCAGATCACACAACACCTGTCGGGGGAAGAATACACTCCTGTCACCTGGTCTGTGAAACCATTACATCTGAAAGAAACAGGTTAGTAGTAGATTCCTTACCTTAGAATATTCCCAGGCGTCAGACTGGATCCGGAAACCTTTGTGTATCAGTACCCCTGCGTGTTGGTAGGCGTCGTTCCGGCTTCACCTCTGTTGTCGGCGTCGTTTGCGCCGGGATGACGCCGCCGGAGTACTTAGACGCCGCCCTCGCGCGCTGACGTCAGTTCTTCTTTTTTCCGCGCCAGCTAAGCGCAGATCCGGAGAAGTAGTACCCTTTTAGTCATTTTTTGACTAAAACTTTGATCTTTTTGATCTGTTTTTCGAGCCGATTGACTCCGACGGTGCCGGTCGGGATGCCCGGGTTCAAACCCTGCTCCAAGTGCAGCCGACTGATGTTAGTTACCGACCCCCATCGCCGGTGTCTTCAGTGTCTAGGCCTTGACCACGACGACCGAACATGCTCCGAATGCCGGGCCCTGATGTCTAAGGCTAGGCGGGAGCGGTCCCGCAAGCGACTTGAGCTCCGGCAGTCGGCCCGCGCCGTTCGAGGTCCCGGTCCCACAGGAGGTCGAGGGACAAGTCGCGGGGTCGGAGCCCTCGTAGCTCCGAGAGTCGGCATCGGTCTTCGGGATCAAGATCCTCAGGAAAGAGGCATGAGAGGTCGGAAAGGTGTCATCGCTCTTCCGACCCACCCCGACGCTCGCGCGACGCGGCCGGGGGTTGGGGTGACACCACCAACGCGGCTCCGGAGTCGCGGGCGTCGCAACCTGCCCCATACCTTCCGGTCACTGGGCATGACGCAACGCCAGAGGAGATCGAGCCGTTCCTCATGGCCATGAGGTCTCTCCCTCCTCCGCCGGGTTCTGTGTCGCCTTTGGGTCCAACGGCCCCGGCTGTGGGGCCTAGCGGGTCGGGTGCTTCGGCTCCGACGCCGCCGGGTGCTTTGGCCCCGGCGCCGCAGGCCCTCACTGGATCTGGTTCTGGGTCGTCGCCGGGCGACCTCACCGGTGCCGGCCCCTAGGGTGTCGCCCCCGGCGACGCCTCCGGGCGACGCCGTCACTGATCCTGCCCTCGATTCGGTTCCGGCGCCAGAGCGGCGCCGCTGGGCGCCACTCTCGATGTCGTATGGAGACTTTTACTTCCACAAACCGGCCCCATCCTTTGAACCTGCATACCAGGAGATGGGTGACAAGGGGGTTTGGGAGGGGTCTGAGGACCCTCTGACACGGGAGTGTCAGTCTCAGCAGGACTGGACAGGTGAGCTTGGGACTGCCAGTGGACTGGACACCTCGCCAGGTACTGGTTTTGTCTCCCCTCCCACCGTGGCTACGGAGGAGGGGGCTGCCTACAGTGTGGTGCTGACGCGGGCGGCCAAGGCCTTGGCCCTGGAACTCCCCGTCGCGGCCGTGAGGACTAACCTCCTCACTGAGGTCCTTAAACCGCAGTCAAGCTCGGATGAGCCTCTGCTGCCGTTTAATGAGGCCTTGTCAGACGTTCTTTTGGGCACGTTGTCCAAGCCCGCTACAAGTCAGCCTGTAGATAGGAACATGGCCAGACGCCACCGCCCGGCTCCGGGCGACCCTTGCTTCCTGTCCACCCACCCTACCCCCGAGAGCCTGGTCATCCAGGCCTCCACCTCCCAGAACGCATTCCCGACAGCCCGCCCGATCGGGAATCCAAGAGGTACGAGCAATACGGTAAGAAAGTATTCTCCTCCCTGAGTTTTGGACTGCGGTCAGTCAACACTGCGTGCCTCTTGGGCTGCTACACCCACTCTCTGTGGGACACGGACGTGCTGCCACAATGTCCGGCGGAGGTCAAGACTAAACTCGCCCAAGCCCTTGCGGAGAGTCGAGATGCAGCACGGTTTTCTATCCGGTGTGGGCTGGATACCACCGACTCACTGGGCAGAGCGATGGCAACGACGGTGGCGATACATCGCCACGCCTGGTTGAGGTCCGCCAACTTTTCGGCCGATGTCCAGAACTCTCTTATGGACATGCCATTCGATGGCAGTCGGCGACAAGGCAGACCATGCGCTTGAGCGCTTTAAGTGCTCCAGGTCAGAAGTTCTAACTGATCTTGTGATAATCTGCGATTGCGAGGTAGGATGTAGGGTGGTGATCTCCAGACAGCAGCCATGTTAGAAATTGGCTAATACCCATTGGTCTGTTGAACAAGTTACTTACCTTCGGTAACGATATATATGGAAGAAACAGTAGTTAGTATTAGATTCATTACCTTAGAATATTCCCAGGAGTCAGACTGGATCCGGAAACTTTTGCGTAGCAGTACCCCTGCGCGTTGGTAGGCGTCGTCTGCGGCTCCGCGTCCGTCGTTGGCGTCGTGTGCGCCGGGATGACGTCGCCGGAGTACTTAGACGCCGCCCTCGCGCGCTGACGTCAGTTCTTATACACAGCTTTTCCACTCCAGAAACGCAGAGCCATGATAAAAACCAACACTGGTGCCATGAAACTAGGGCCCTGAAAGGCGATGACCTTAACCCTAGATATCGGTTTGCAGAACGGGGAGAATGGGTGGGTCGGTAAGGAATCTAATACGAACTACTGTTTCTTCCAGATATATCGTTACCGAAGGCAAGTAACTTGTTCATCTGAAATAAACAGGTTAGTATTAGATTCCTTACCTTAGAATAGATACCCCAGCAATACCAACCCCGGTGGTGGGTCTGCGAACCAGTAATCACACCAGAAAGTCCTGCAGGACGGAACGGCCAAAGAAGCCATCCCTCCGGACTTGACTGTCCATAACTAGACCCTGTTATGCTTCAGAATGGAAGTGTTTTGTTTACTATTACCAATCTAAACACATTCACATAATCAAAGCCATTGTACAGTACATTATTTGCTACTTACTTTATTTGCAAAAGTCCAAGTTAGCATACACTTCCATTTGCTTGCATCTTGCTGCAATTGCTGCCTATCTTCATTCATGGAAGGACTCAAATGAGTGAGTCTATCTCATGCATCGCCAGCAACTTCCTGGAACCTAAATATTATGCTTACTAGGCTCATGGGTCCTCCTTTTGAGCAAATATACTCATGCCCACTTCAATGTCTGTAATGGAAAGAGGCATTTCTAGATGTCATTACCATACTCTGGCGTGTTGATGAGCTCCAGGCATTAATCTTGGAAGGACTATTCTTTCAAATCTATAAAGAAAAATTGATACTTCGAACTAATCCAAAATTTATTTCAAACTTAGCTTCTCAATTTCATCACAATCAATCCATTGAGCTACCTGCCTTATTCCCTAATCCCAATTAATGTGGCAGAAAGAGCTCTTCATATCGTAGATGTAAAAAGAGCACTAGATAGAACCAAAACTTTCAGTAAAACAAAGCAACTTTTCTCCACCTCATAAAGGTAAGCGTATATCCAAATCATGCATAGCCAGATGGATAGTAAAAGGCATTCAAACTTTTTTATTTAAAAAGGGAGCAACTATGGCTTTTTTAGGAAATGTCCCCATAGCTGAAATTGATAAAGCAGCTACATTGTCTATACCACATACTTTTACTAAACACTACTGTGTAGACGTGTTAGCAAGCCAATGTAGGTCAGGCTGTGCTATGTGCTCTGATTCAAACTACTGCAACTCCCTTATGATAGCCACTGCTTCTAAAGAAAGACTGCTTTACAGTCAATACAGAGCATCTTTATCTACAGCCATTCATGGCTTCTAGTGGATTATGTTACTTACCCTGTAAGCATCTGTTTGTGGCATGTAGGGCTGTAGAATCACATGTGCCATTCATCCTCCCTGTACGTTTGTGGACATTGCAGTTACGTTTTTCAAACTTCTCTTGGCATGGACATCCATTCTGACACATTCCTTACACTCCTTTCTCACCCACCTGCTGGAAAACAATCTAACAAAGAAGTCCCAGGCGCAATATCACTAAAAGGAGGGGTTGCTCTGCCTCGTGATTCGAAACACTTCTTCAAAGAAAAATAGGTTGCACATCTCCAAACCCAACATTATATGGCAGGAATATGCAGAGCATGTGAATGTGCAGCACTACATGCCATGAACAGAAGCTTGCTTGCAGGGTAAGTAACATAATCCTTTTGGATATCCCAAAAAATAGAGCAGATTGAAGCTGTGTTTCACCTTACAAGACCACAGGACAAGGACAGGTTCCCCAAATAGGTGACTATAACACTTGGGGAACCGTCTTTGCTCCTCTCTGTACCATCACACATGGCTCTCTGTCCATGTCAGTCTTGCCGAAGGTGTTAACATAAATTCCGAATGAGCACAGGGCAGCTGCTGCCCTTGAATTGGGAATGAAATTAATGGGAAACTTTCTAGTGGTCTCCTCAATGATTCTGTCTAACATTAAGACTGAAGCAGCTGCTCTGGTTAGAAGTCAGTGACTTGCGAAGGTTACACCAGTCAACCAGGAACGTGAGCTACCTATAATTATTGCTGAAGTATATACTTCTAGAGGTCTCATTAATTTGGGAACCAGACCAAGTAAACAACTTGGCAAACCTATCCGAAAAGGATACTGCCAAGCAGAACCCAGAGTTTGTTGAAAAGCAATGGGACAAGCCCAAACCTAAAGAAAAGGCTAGTTCTAGAGGAAGTTCTCCTTCACAGGAGCCATCTGACAGACACTAAAATGTGTGTGATCGCACACGATTGAAAGCCCTTGATAGGTATCGACTTTCTGATACTCTTCCTTCTTTTCCTTTCAAGACTTATCTGAAAAGTGTAAGCCTCCTCAATTTTAACCCCAATTTCAGAAAAAGAAAGTTGCGGCTTTAAACACAAAGTATGCCACAAACAATGAGAACTCTCCTGAACAGGAGGGGGGCAGTGACTCTCCTTGATAGCGCATCAGAGGTCTATAGTGCGCCAGAATCTTCAGGAGTTTCTGGCAGAGAAAGCAGCTAATCAACATGTAACAGTTGAAACCCCATACAGACCGTAGCCCCTCCAGACAATTTCATTCGACATTCTCTTAGCGGAGGTCAATTGGCCCCCGTAGTTTGTACATTCAAATCCACAAAGTGAGGATGTTATACTACCTGTATTTTCATGTGGGCTGGGATAAGGATTCTCCTTATCATATAATACCCGTAAGATCCAGCCCACAATTGCAACCACAATACTGAAAAAACAGGATTTCTAAGGCATCTTTTAGAGACATACTCTCTCAATTGGAGTACCATGGAGTAAGTGAATCACGTGGGTCTCGAACGAATAATCCTCTGTTTTCTGTCTTAAAACCAGAGCTTTCATATCATAGTATCTTAGACTATAGACATTTAAGTAGTCATACACCCACATTTGCAATACAAAATATATACAGTATGGCACTTAAAAGTAAAATAGCTCATAAAAAATACAAAACAACATTGGATATTTCCAGTGTTTATTTTCTGCCATCATATAGCGCATGAAAACAGAGATTGACCTGCCTTCTTGGCGCTCGGCTTTCAACGTCGCTTTTCTCGACTCTCTATACGGTATACGAACAGTCTAGAAATGTTTGCTGTCCACGCTGTGTCCATTCTACATATGATATTGGCCCAGGAACGTTGTCCTAGGTAGATGATGTCTACCTGACAGTCAATGAGTTAATACACATTTTGCCAGGGTGGATCACATTATTTTGGGACATACTAAATCTGGCTACAAGTTCAAGTTTATAGGCATTTCTAGGTGTCCTATTTCTTGGGTACAAACTTACCCATGGGAGTAAAAGCCTTGCACCACACTTTGTAGAGAAGTGTGCTTTACTACAACCACCAAACACCATTAGTAAACTACATTCCTTATTAGGATTCCTTAATTTTGGAAGAGCATACATACCTGATTATGCACAACGCATTAAAACATTATATTAATTAATCATTTTTATTCCAGTACACATTGGTTATCAGAACACAGAAATACCCACACCTCTACAAGCTGACTGCTTGCAACACGTCGCTTAAATACACATGAAAATATTACAAACCTGGTCATCTGTATAGTCGCGGGTGCCATTGTCTTTACGTATGTCACCTTTAATGAAGGTGAAACAGTGCCGATTGCATATAAATCACATTTATAGTCCAATGTGTTTTGCATCCACTGAAAAATTGACTGCAGTGCAGATTGCTGTACTAAAGAATGGGCACTTGCACAAGAAAAACTCATCATTGTCATTACTCCCATTCCATCTTTGAAGCCGGCCACATAAGCAAGCGTTCCTAATGCTAGATGGACATAGTGGGCAACATCCTTAACAGCTGTTGATGTAGATTTTGTCTTTCACCAGTCTTTACAGAAGAATTTCTTAGAAATTGTGTTTATGCTGATGGTAAAGCCTAGCCTGCCATAAGTTTTATTAAGCACCAATATTCGGTGATGTGCACCACTGTTCTTGGTGTGATATTGCAAGGAAAATTCTTTACTTTACTTCTTGCAGTGGAACATACGGATCCTGAATTCCCCACACTCATAGTGTGTGATTCTAATTATTGTGTTCAATCTTTTAATGACAATTTCTACTCCGCAGCGGCTCTTCCGATATGGCAGAGGGGCGTCCCCCCCCCCCCGCCTGCTGTGAGTGCAGCAGGCACACACATTCATAATAAAATACAACCAATCAAAAACCAATCCTCCGCAAAAGAAAGCCCAACGCCCCCTGGTATACCCAGGCCCTTACCGACAGCCACCATATGTGCAGGGTTCTTGAAAGAGAGTGGAGGAAAACTTATGATCATACTTCCAGAACCCTATACACCCGGCAGAGGAAACAATAACTGTCTCACATAAAAAAAGCTAAAAAGGAGTTCTTTACCACAGCCATAGAAGTAGCCAAACAGAAACAACATACCATTTTCAATATTGTCAAGTCTTTCACCCACCCCAAGGCCCTGGCACTGGAAATCCCTCCATCCCAAATCCTTTGCGACCAAATCGCTGATTTCTTTGTTGAGAAAATCAATAACATTCACAAGGATTTCCCCTCCCCGCTATCCCCTTACAAGCTGCCGACACCAATTCACCCTCTTTTGGTAATTTTTCAACCGTGTCCCTGTTACAAACCCAGAAGGCCATCATGACTTGTCGATCGGGAGCCCCCACGGACTCCTGCCCCCCGACTATCCTCCACCTTCTCATTGAGGCCGTCAACCCTCTAATCAATACCATTGCTAATGAATCCCTCAGCTCAGGCACTGTCCCCGCTGAATGGAAGAAGGCTATTGTCAAGCCTCTAATGAAAAAACAAAACAAATCCCCGACAGATCTATCCAACATGCGCCCTATCTCCCTACTCCCGGCACTAGGCAAAATTACTGAGCAACTAGTACATGAGGAGTTAAAAGCCTTTGTGGAAAATAACCACATTCTCCATCCACAGCAATCTGGTTTTCGCCCTGGCCACTCCACTGAAACTGCTTTAATCGAGCTATCTGACACCATTAAGTTCTTGCAGGATGAGGGGAAACACGCTGTACTCATCCTGCTCGACTTAACCGCAGCATTTGATACCATCTCTCATGACATCCTCATTAACAGAATGCGCGAGATTGTTGTGACGGGTACCGCATTAAAATGGATAACATCATTCCTTTCCAACAGATCACAAACAGTTTCACTTGGCCCCTTTCTCTCTGGCGAAAGACCCACTACATCAGGTGTGCCCCAGGGGTCCATTCTCAGTCCTCTCTTTTTTAATATCTACATGGCCCCCCTGCTCACCCTGATTGAATCCCACGGCATCCTCGTAACATCTTACGCTGACGACACCCAACTTGTCGTCACCATAGATAAAAAACTATCCGATGCCGCCCTCAGATTCCAGAATTGCCTCTCCCAAGTCTTTGCGTGGCTCAACAATAACCATCTCAAGTGCAATAGCGCCAAAACTGACATTATACCCTTAGGCAAAGACATCCTCTTCTCCCCAAAAGATTGGTGGCCTCAACACTCTGAAGCCCCGCCGAGTGCGGTTTCCTCGGCCCGCAATTTGGGTGTCCAATTCGACTCGTCCCTCAGTTTTGACGATCATGTGCGCATCACTGCAGGGTGCTGTTTTAACCTCATTAGACAGCTAAAGAATTTTTTAGACTTTCTCCCTATCTCTGCCAGGAAATCAGTTGCTGTGGCTCTGATCTTATCCCGGCTAGATTATTGTAATGGCCTCCTGGCAGGAATAAAGAAGTCCACCCTTAAGAAGCTACAGAGCGTCCAACATGCAGCGGCCAGGCTCGTTCTTAAACTCCCAAGAAGGTCCTCGGCCTCTGCAGCCCTCAACACTCTCCATTGGCTGCCCCTTCACAAAAGAATCCTCTTTAAACTCCTTGTCACTGTCTTTAAAGCCACCAGGAACACAGGCCCCTCCTATCTAGCTAAGCGCTTTTCGCGCTACACTCCATCGCGCTGCCTGAGGTCATCAGGAGCCAATCTGGTTACTATACCCAGGTTTAAGCTCAAAACGAAAGGTGGAAAAACTTTTTCATTCCTGGCGGCTAAGGCATGGAACGGCCTCCCCTTCAACCTCAGGCACGCCCCCACAGAAAGCCTTTTCAGGAAACTCCTGAAGACGTGGATATTCCCTCAGCCCGACTCTTTGGTCCTCGCAGCCATCTGATTCCTGTTTCCACCAAGCTGGTTTCTTCTGTTTGCTCAGCGCCAAGATGCTCCTTCCGGAGCGATAGTTGCGCTATACAAATTCCAATAAATATCAAATATCAAATATCAAAATGTCATTAATAACCATTTTATTATTATGTGTCCCAGGCTCACGCTGTTACAGCACTAGGGCAGGGGGGTGGGGCCCTATTGTTTCAGCCCCCTGCCATTGTCATGTCAGATTAACCTGCAGCCTACAGCCGGCCAATCTGACCTGCGCACTTTGGAGCTAGCAATCCCAAGGCTAAGAAACAGCCAAGGCATTGCAGCAGCAGGCCCGAGGCTCAAAATGAACACCGGGTCAGCCTGCACCAACCAGTCTTGGTTGGTTTAATTTTCCCTTACTGCCGGAGTGCCCCATGTCACTGCTGAGGAGATCAGAGGAGCAATAGGACCCTGTGTGCCAGTGCAACAAATATGGTGAGTTTATTGGGCAAGTTGCCACCATATTTTAATGTTGCCAGCTGCTACTTTTTGTACTATTGGCGCCAAAGTGGATTCAAAGATCCTAACGGCAACACTATAAAGTATAAAACGCTTTGGGTGAAAGCAGCTGACCTAAAAGATCGGTTTCATAGACTCATGTCATTTATACCTGGTGTCTTCAGAGTGTGGGACCACAGGTTGTAGGCAATTCCTTGACTGATGAAGCAGCAGAGTCTGCATTTGCAACTGCGACAGTTGCTGCAATTACTCATTCTCATACGAGGGTATATGAAGATGTATTAGCTACCATTGCTGCTACATGTATCTGCTCCCCTTTGCCTAAAGGCCTGCCAGCTAAATATATATGCAATTTAAGTGTATTATTCAGAAGTTGGTAATTGTTTGATTCCCAACCAAGACCGTAGGCTAGCCTTAGTGATACCTGCGCATGAAGGAGTTGTATCTGCTCATGCCGGTGTCGCGGCCACAATTTCGTTGCTACCGCAACGTTATTTGTTGCATGGGTTCTATTAACAGGAAAAGAAATATGTCCTTTGTTGTGACATTTGTCAACAAATTAAAAGTTCTACAGTGGCACGCATACTGCAGACACACCTGTTGATTTCAAACAAACATTTTGTCTGCATTTATTTGGACCATGGTGGTCCTCTTCGGATGAAGTGTCTAAATTTATACTACTTGCAGTTGATTCCTGAACACGGTTCCTCTGGCTGTGGCCACAACATTCATCTGATGCTCGTACTGCTATTAAAGATTTGCAAGTTTTTATTGGAACTCATAAATGCACTACATTTCACTCAGACAAGGGCCCTACTTTCGCCTCGAAAGTGTAAAGGGATACTATGGCTTCCCTGGGTATAGGGGTGTGTTATTCTTCTCCATACCATCCTGAAGGAAATTTGGTGGTGGAGAGAATAAACTGTGACTTAAAGCAATCCTTCACGGCAACAGTATTGGGTACTGGATCCATCAGCTATATGAGATGCAAAGGGCACCTAATAATTTCTCTAAATGATCTCTGGGTTGCCGACCCCCATACAAAGTCCTCTTTGGCATCAAAATGTAAGTTCCGGGCCTTGATGGTCCAGACATTATGGCAGTAGCCACTCTCTTTGCAGTAAATGATCATTTTGCTGTCTAATGGGATTTGCAAAACGCAAGTGATGGCCAATCCAACAAGCAGTTAAAAATGTTTTCCTCTGTCAGAATCAAAGAGCAACCAGCACCTTCAGCTGGATTCCACAACTTGTGGATCTTGTTAGTGAAAAGATTTTGGTAAAGCCGCACAGGTGCCAGTCCTTGACATTCAAGGTACAAGAACTTTAATAGTACCACCCCTTTCTGGTTCTAAAGGCAATCTTTTGTTTCCATTGATCACATGAAGTTACATCATGTGGCTAAGTCTAAATATCAGGCCACGAGGAGTCTTTGGAAGTTTCCTAACTCCTCTCGCTACTATACAGGAAATTCCTCAGCAGCTTGTGAGAAACATCAAAGCTGTTTCTCCTGAACTAGGGGGAGATGGAGAATGAACTATAGTTAATTCCTAATACCGCTATAGATGCCAGACATACAACGGATGTGAGTACTGTACTTACTGCTGCTTCTTCTGCAGATGATGTCATTTATACTGAACCACCCCTAGTGGAATCTACCAGTTCTCTTACTTCACCTGTGGCTCCTGTTGTTCAACAAACTGCTTCTAGTAATTTTGTAGGAACATGAGACTTCTCATTCTACTCCTTTAACAGTTCCATCTACACTCCGCCTCCACCGGGCTGTGTTTGGCTGAAATGCAGGTATCTGGGTCATCCTTGGATATATTTTTGGACATCACTTTACTGGTTTTTCTATTCTGTGTATTGGACTTGTGACTGTTTTCTTCTTGCTAATCATAATTACCTTCCAGAATGCTCTGCCACAAAACTGGTTGGTGAGGTGTTGACTCCACACTCGTCTTCCCATAAATTGATAAGAGACCTGTCCCATGTAAACATGTCAACTGTCCCAGTAACTGATGGAATTGTTTGGGATAAGTTCCCCTATGATATTGTCTGCCCTACAGAAATAATCTAGATTCCTTATGTCTTTAAGGTCTATATGGGTGATGCTATGATACTTGGGTTACATTCTGAAGATTGGGATGTTGATACTGTAAACTCCATGCTCTCAGAGTTGAAATATTATACTGTTTTTGAAACCTGTATCTAGATCCAGCTAATTATGGTGAAATGCTCTGTTATCAGAATTTAATTTCTACCCCTTCTCCTTTCTCTACCATCACTTTGAGTACCTTAGCCAAGCAACAAAATTAATCTGAAAAGCTCAATTATTTGCGCAAAAAGCATATATGGACTATACTTCTTACTCGAACATCTGAAAGCAGGAACTATTCCTTGAGGCCTGCAAGTGAAAAATATCCCTGTCATTTTCACAGAAGATCCAGAACACAAAAAAGGATTCAGCTTCATTAGCACGAAATGTGGTCTAGACCTGATGGTTCACCCTATTGAGACATTGCAAAGGATTTGTAAAAAACAAGCAGACGAACTGGAAGAACAAATCCAGGCAACTAAGTAGAACCATCCCACAGCGGCAGTAAAGGCCCTGCTTGAAAAAATTGAGAAGGACTTAGTCACATTTAAGGATAGCATTATCAACTTTAAATCGGCCATATTTAAAAAAGATTAAAAAACATTTTTAAAATAGATATCGTATATCCCTATCTGAAGGACGTCTTTTACATGAAAGCTAACGTAGCAGCAACAGAAAGCGATCCAAGAACTTTAGAAAGACAACTTGATAGTCATTAAGTCGGCTGATAAAGATGGTGCAGTGGTTGTTTGGCCAAAAGGAATGTTCTTGACGGAAGGCAAAAACCAAGTACACAACCCAGTGAGGTACATGAAAATTAAGGAGGATCTAACACGAAGGATACAAGAAAACATAACAAAGATACTTCTGGATGGACTCATACCGTTACGAATTTGATTACCTCAACAAAAAACAATCTGATTCCGCTCATTTACTTTTTACCCAAAATTCACAAGCGACTCACGGAGCCACCAGGTAGACCAATTGTGTTGGGATATGATTCGCTGATGGAACCAATCTCAAAATATGTTGACATCTTTTTAAAACCATTTTTTGCAAGATGTCCCCTCGTACTTGAGAGACCCAATGGACTTTATTAACAAAATAGAAAGTCAACAATTCAATCCTTTACAACAATGGTTGGTATCCTTTGACGTGGTCTCACTGTACACACTGATTCCCCAAGATGAAGCATTACAAGTAATTGAGTTTTATCAGGATACCAAAACATGCCCCACCAAGTTCCAACTGGGTTCCTACTACAACTAGCAGACGTAGCACTGAGGATGAACTACTTTAAGTGTGAAGATATATATTTTATTTCCAAGGGAAAAGAACTGCGATGGGTTGGCCTTTTGCCCCAGAGATGGCGATACTCTACACTGGCGTAGCTAGGCCTTACACCGCCTGTAGCGGCCCCTGCGTTTGCCACCCACAGTGGTGTGACGGAAGAGCAGGGGTGTTGGGTGCTGACTATTCACGCAGCTGCAATTAAGAATGGCAGTGGTGGGCTATGCGGCCGCGAAAGCCGCAGGTGAGAGCAGGGAGGGGGCAGTCCCCCTAGCCACGCCACTGATACCCTACATAGTCCACTTTGAAGACAAATTAATTCCCAATGACAATCTTTTTTTGCAACATTTATCACAGTGGTATCGTTACATCGATGACATCTGGTGTCTATGGAGTGGATCTGAAGAAGATCTACGGAGGTTCCACAAGTGGCTAAATACGAGACATACTGACATTAAATTCAGCATCAGCAAAAGTAAGGCAAATTTAACTTTCCTAGACGTTGAAGTCAGACCCATTAGAAATGAATTGGTAACCACTCTTCACAGGAAACTGATTGATAAGAACACCATTCTCCACTACAAGAGCTTTCGTCCGAGAAATTTGAAGGATAATTTGCCATATGGGCAATTATTGAGAATTAGGAGAAATTGCTCCTGCAAAGAAGATTTTGAAGTTAATGCCGAAGCCTTTTGCGACCAACTAAAAGATAGGGGATGCTCTGGAAAATTACTCAAACATGCAATGAAAAGGGCGTAGTATACACCAAGGGATTGCCTCTTGGAGGTGAATGTCAAACTGCCAATGTGTAATCTGATTTGTGTTTTGATTTATGGTCCACCACAAATTCTGGCAAATTATCCTTAAGAATTGGCACTTATTACAGAATTTGAAATACCCTCTCCAACAACCATTATTGGCAATGAAGAAGAAGGCCAGCATAGGCCAACAGATAGTGCGTACGGAAATTTCCCCCCTACACCCGCCAAAAAGGATTTAAGGGCACAATGGAACTTGAAACCAGTTGGAGGCCATCATAAGTGCGGGAACTGCTCAGTTTGTGAATTACAATTGAGTGCAAAGAATTTCTGCACAACAACCTTTGATGGACCCATAAAGTTTTTTCAACTTGTAAAACAAAAAAATGTGGTGTATGTTATCATATGCCCCTGTTAAAAAATATAAGTTGGGAAGACAAACCAGCAAGTAAACCTACGTATAGTGCAGCATCGCTCGGGAATTAAAACAAAGGGGTTAACTGCTCTGATGGTCAGTCATTTTGTGAAAGAAACAACTGTGAGAAAGAACTGAAATGGACTTCACTATGTGTAAATAAACAAAATCCAAGGGGAGGAGATACGGAGGCAACTTTGCTTCAAAAAGAGGCTTATTTAATACTGAAAATTAATAGAGCTGTGAGGAATATGTGATGTACCAACGCGATCAAAATGATCTCGGTATGTTACATCGCAGTTTTTACAACGCAAGTCGTTACAACGACTTGCGCTGGAGGGCGCTGGACTTTGGAATAGTAAGATTTACTATTCCAACACTAGTCTACGTACAGTAGGGAAGGTGTTGGATAGTAAATCTTACTATTCCCTAGGCTATAGCACCATCCAGCGCAAGTCGATATAACGACTTGCGTTGTAACGGCTGTGTTGCAACTGCATTGCGGTGTACTCACCGCAATGTAAAGGATATTTCCCAGTTGTGAGTGGCCTCAACGAGATGTCAGAAGTAGGCAGAGCGTAATTGCCTAGCCAAAGGATTCCTCAACATCATATCGAAACTCAAAGCAAGTACTGCATTGATCAACTAGTTGATTGTTGACTAAAACTCTGAGCTTAATAGCTAAGCAAGCTGAATAGGAGCAAGGGACCGAGCAACTTTGCTTCGTCACTTGACTAAAGTTTACATCATTGAATCAATGTTTATTCACTACAACTCCCAGAATGCAAGATCAGTAACATCGAGTGGTGGTGTATAAATGACCAAAAAAACGGAAGTAACCTTGATTGAATCATCCGGAGGGAACGTGTTCACAACGCCAAAGGCTGTACTGCCGCACCGATAAGTAAGTTCACTGAAAACTTTTCCTTTGGGCAGAATCTCCACTTTCAAAATGGGAATTAATCATCTGTGCATGTCCTGTCTGTTGTAGAATTAAAATGGAACAGTGAGTGACATCAATCGGAACAAGATCAGAAACTTTGAAACAAATCGCATTTGGACGACTAAAAAGTAAGACGTTTTTATGATTGTCTTGATAAATTACTTGTTCAATTACCAAAGTCATTGAGGTTAGACACTAAAGGTGCTCATTTAAATTTTACATTTCGGACCAGATAGTCCGAAGAATACGTGTAAAACTAAAAAGAAATGAATAAGCGTACCCTGTTCACAACTTCAACTAAAGGTTAAAACGAAAGATTCAGTAGGTACCATTAGGCATTACACAATGAGTCAAACAAGATATATTAAGAAGGGTCGAGAAATTATTCACAAACATTTGTTTTATAATTTTTTCACTTTTAGATTGCACCCAGTCAGAGCCCTTAGAAGAACCCCAAGAATAATATTTAGGCTTGAAACGCGTCCGCATCATTTACCGTTTGGGAAACATACACATAGAAGTAGGTTCTGCACTAAGGGACTGTTTGAAAATTCGAAACCTTAGTAGCGTGAAAGTGTGTTTCCAGTGGGCAACAACTTTTCAAGGGACTTTTTGAATTGTAAAACAAATTATGAATAGTGTTGCTACATTTGAGAAACTAATGACTGCTTTAATATTGTTATCTATTTTTCACCGATTCACTTGGTATTTTTACTGTTTTGTCACGTTTTTTGTGTTATTATTATTCAACACTTTTGTTGTAACTTTATTGGCTGAAACAAATAGTGTTTTCCCCTTTTCTGATACTAAAAATGGGAAAAAATGTAAATGAAAAGTACTAAATGATGGTTAAATAAATACCCAGGACAAAAAAAATAATTAAAAATAAAAATTACCCAGGACCAATGAAATTCGTTATTGGTTTTAGCATGTTTAAGTAGGTAACAGCCATATAAGTGACAGCTAAATGCAACGTTGTTCTACTTTGCATAGGCCCTATCGAGCTGTCCTTATTTGGCCCACCCCCTTTGACATAATATCTGTTATCATTATGGTGAGAATTATTTACATTGAGCTAGTGTTCAACACACAATATATATACATACATACATACATACATACATACATACATACATACATACATACATACATACATACATACATATCCAACAACAGTCGTCCTCGGAATAATAGACAACACGTTCTGAGGCCCAGAATTGCTCCTTAGTGAGGTTTATTGACAAAATCCACCCGACGCATTTTGCAGCATCCGCTGCTTGTTCACGAGTACAGGTGTGTTATCACATCAATAAAGTTATACCATAACAACATATCACATGACATTCCTTTCACCGCAAGTGAAACACGACTTTAACAATTCATTACGCATTCATCTTGCGGTCAAAACAAGAAGAAAATTCAGTTACATAAATGCAAAGTAAATATAAATGCATTTCAATAAAACCGGCATATTAGTTGTGTCCTCTGTAACGCTGTACATTTCTAAAAAACCATAGCTTTGCACTGATATCAGCAATGTTTTTCAATAGCCAAACTACATTTTTGAAGATTCCCCGTCAGGGAACATCGAGACCCGGTTGCACATTGCAGCACAAATCTCCTTTAAATGCTCATAAACATGAAAACATCCCGCCCATGTGGGCAAACATAGCTCTTCTGGCACAAATAAACCAATAACTGTGACCAACTGCCCTATTGGAAAAAAAACAGTGGGTATCAATTCCCGATTCATATCAGGATAAAAGTATAATTTTCATATTCGGACTCAAAGGCAAACGATCATGTCAAAAATATCACGTTATATCTGAAAAGTCTGAAAAATTATAGCTAGTCATTAGTACCGGCATATACTGCCGGACTACACTTCCCATGATTCCCATAGGAAAACATCGAAGCTCAGTTGTACAACTGGAAAAAAACTTGCCGCTGTTCATCTGTTACCGGATTCTGAAGGACATCATGCCCAAGTGGGCCAACATCTAATGATATACCTGATAATATACTTTGCTAGCTACGATATTGCCATATAACCCCATTGCTATCAATTTAACACAACAGAAATTAACCCTCTATTGGCCAAAAATAACATAAACACAGAGAGACACACAAATTATTTGTCACCACAAAGTTCCGACAAGTGTCCTTGACAGATACTTTTGCTCTTTAACCTTGTATTCACTTAATGTGACCGCAAATTATCTGAAATTTAAAGGAGAGAATGCACTGATTAAAATAACATAGTGAAAAAGTTGATATCATACACACCCCAATACTAGAATAAAGAAGTGGTTAAAAAATTAACCAGATAAAAACTTCATTTATGAACCAATTTTAAAATTGACAAACAGTTCCACATTATTAGCCAAGCGGGAGAGGGGAGGTGACAGTTTAAAAGAACTAAGACGGTTAGAATCAACGATGATAATCAAATACCATACTTTACCACCATCAGGCCACAATAGAGATGAGGCACTTGCTGTTAATTAGGGCTAATAATGTGGAACTGTTTGTCAATTTTAAAATTGGATTATAAATGAAATTTTTATCTGATTAATTTTATAACCACTTCTTTAATCTAGTATTGGGTTGTGTATGTTATCAACTTTTTCACTTTTATTTTAATCAGTGCATTCTCTCTTTTAAATTTCAGATAATTTGCGGTCAAATTAAGTGAAGAAGGTTAAAGAGCAAAAGTATTTGTCAAGGACACTTGGAACTTTGTGGTGACAATTAATTTCTGTGTCTCTCTGTGTTTGTTATTTTTGGCCAATAGAGGGTTAATTTCTGTTGCGTTAAATTGATACCAATGGGGTTATATTGCAATATCGTAGCTAGCAAAGTCTATTATCAGGTATACCATTAGATGTTGGCCCACTTGGGCATGATGTCCTTCAGAACCCGGTAACAGATGTATAGCGGCATTTTTTTGTCCAGTTGTACAACCGAGCTTCAATGTCCTTCTACACACCCACCCGCCAACTAAGATCCTCCAATCAAGCCCTCGCCACAGTTCCGCGCATCCATAGATCCACCATGGGAGGAAGATCCTTCTCCTACTTGGCGGCCAAGACCTGGAATTCTCTCCCTACTCACCTCCGCCTTACACAGAACTACATTTCCTTCAGAAAAGAACTTAAAACCTGGCTATTCGATAAATAATGCACCCCCTCCCCCAAGCGCCTTGAGACCCTCTGGGTGAGTAGTGCGCTATTCAAATTCCTGAACTTGAACTTGTTTTCCTATGGGAATCATGGGAAGTGTAGTCCGGCAGTATATGTAATGCCGGTACTAATAACTAGCTATAATTTTTCAGATTTTTCAGATCTAACCTGATATTTTTTATATGATCGTTTGCCTTTGAGTCTGAATATGAAAATTATGCTTTTTTCCTGATATGAATCAGGATTTGATACCCACTTAAGGTTTTTTAAAATAGGGCAGTTGGTCACAGTTATTTGTTTATTTGTGCCAGAAGAGCTATGTTTGCCCACATGGGCAGATGTTTTCATGTTTATGAGCATTTAAAGGAGGTTTGCATTGCAATGTACAACCGGGTCTCGATATTCCCTGATAGAGAATCTTGGGAAATGTAGTTTGGCTATTGAAAAACATTGCCGATATCAGTGCAAAGCTACGTTTTTTTCAAAATGTACAGCGTTATAGAGGACATCAATAATATGCCGGTTTTATAGAAATGCATTTATATTTACTTTGCATTTATGTAACTGAATTTTCTTCTTGTTTTGACCGCAAGATGAATGCGTAATGAATTGTTAAAGTCGGGTTTCACTTGCGGTGAAAAGAAGTTCACGTGATACGTTGTCATAGTATAACTTTATTGATGTGATAACACACCGGTACTCCTGAACAAGCAGCGGACGCTGCGAAACGCGACCTGTGATTTTTTCAATAAACATCACTAAGGAGCAATTCTGGGCCTCAGCATGTTGTCTATTATTCCGAGGACGACTGTTGTTGGATTTATTGGGGTCGGCGAACCCTGCTATGGGCCACCATTACGAAGCGGCGCTGGTCATCTTATTGGATATATATATATATATATATATATATATATATATATATATATATATATATATATATATATATATATATATATATATATATGTTACCTAGGGGTCGGAGATATGCCACGGTCTGCCACAGAAACCTCCTAGGCACGTTGAGCAGCTAGGACCATCGAGCACAGAGGGAGCGTAGAGACGCCGCACTTGGTCTGTGCTGTGAGTTGCGATACCTTTTGAAGCTATGGCAGAAAGCATGGGACTCAAAACAGCCACAAGATGTGTTTCAAATGAAGCCCCATCAGCCTACGTTCGTATCGCTAGCACACTGCATTTTGGGACTGGTAGTCCCCGACACTGATGCGAGCAGAAGCAATTTGTCGCAAGTGAGCCCGCCGCCACTAGGAAGGAGGAGCCAATATCAATTAAGAGTGGGTGTCTTCACTGTTTAAGGACTAAGGCATCTGCAGAAGGCACAAGCCGAAACCGGTCATGCTGATGAAATCCTGAGTAAAGTACCTGTTAGAAGCCCCGCAGTGTCCCGAGTGATCCTCTAAAAGAAAGAGAAGGGAATATATTTATATATATTTTATATTTATATATATATATATATATATATATATATATATATATATATACTCACACATTGGGAACACTGTCCAACTCCTGCATAGGGGAGCTCAAAAACATATAGGGATATATATACATATTTTTCTGGACGTGATACAGTTAACCTGAAATCCTTACATTATAAAATTTTCCCTACACCAGCGAATAGATGGTGACACAAACCAAGCTAATGTATACACATTTATTTGTTATAAAGTTATCCTTAAAAGGATATGAGCATTGAAAGGATACCACGGACATGAAATCAATTTAGGGTACCAAACATTGGCACGTTCAGGGAACATGCACTTTATTTGGAGCCTGTTTAATTCCAACACTAAAGATTTTAAATGACACAGTTCAACAGACTGCTTGTCTGGGATTTGTTAAATTAAAGACATGAATTCTCCTCACATTCCTTCCATTACCCGGGTTGATATTTCGCAACATTCAACTAATTATATTGAAGAATAGCTCAATAGTATGGTTTAGCATGGTACATTTAATACCACACTTTCAGGTCCAAACGAGTGGTTATTGTGGCCATTGGTCACAAGTGGTTGTTATGCTTGTGTTTTTTTAATTTCACTCTGCGGTTTAAGGCAAGCAGACCAGACCCTTTTTGTTCTCATTCGCAACACTCAGGATAGTCACCACCGATTCGTTAGGGAGATTGTTCTAATCATGGTTGCAACATTCCACACTGTCTATAGTAAAACAACATCTTTCCCTTCTGTCGAAGACATGGACCTATCTGATTTCTTGTTCAGTCCTAAGTCTCTGCGCTCTAAAAGATTTATCTATGTAACTTACAATAAAATATGGAAGTTGAAAGCAGCTGCACATTTAAGGCAAATTGTATAGGATAATTTGGATAAAGGCCTTGCTGTTGTTGATAATCTTATGTTATGTTACAATATTTATGAAGCGTTGTTGATAATAGCATTAATACGTTGTCTTCTCGCATTTACCGTTTGAATAACATTGTGTCATCTGTTATAGATATTATGCAAAATGACATGTCTTTATTATACCATGGGAAGCTTAAATCTATTAAACAGTTTTGTTTGACACTTTAGTCCTCAAGAAAAGCTGCGTCCCATGGTGTTACATTAATGTGGCGCAGTTATTCAAGCCTTTCGATCTGACACGTTAAACAGCAACTAATGGCCAAAAAAACACTTACACAATGTCACATATCATGAAGTTAGAACAGTAGCCATTTACTGTTGCTGAAATACCTTTCACCTTGTGGTTAATTCATGGTGTAATAGCTTAGCTGATTTCCACATTCCAATTCACATCTTGCATGACACATTTACCGGGAGGTAGACATGAAGCCCTGAGAGGAAGCCTTATCCATGAATTGTGGACACTCACGTCCGACTACCGATGTGAATGGCCGACGGAGAGGAATTTTTACTGGAACGGAGTGTGACTCATCCATTGGCCACTCAGTTTTTTGTAATGTTACAATTCATTAGGGATGTAACACTTTGGCAGCAAATTTGCCATCCCCTTCAATTCTCCCCCTCATTACTGTCAATTCCAATGGAAGTTATTTAATTATTTTTTTTAACATATTTTTATTAGATTCCCAAACAACAAGCAGCATCAGGCATTTATAGTGTCAAACTAATATAACAATATACCTTATGACAACAGTTCTTCAAATTCCTTGTCTGAGCGTCTTGGAGCATCTATTATACTGTTATCTTTGTCACTTCTATAGGCCGTCTCTTATTTTCCCCTTATGGTGTAATAGGTTCCGGCCTGATGTAGAGGTGGTCGCGCTTCCAGTCCAGGTAACTCTATATTAGTTGAGGTATATTTGCATCAATGATAAAATAAGCCTCTCCCCTTTCCCTCACCCCTGCCCTTGCGACAGGTGCTCAACTTATAGTCCCTCATATGAGAGACTCGACTCTGCATTACTCAAGACTAAGCAGCACAGAAACATCTGTACTGCGGAGCTCCTCTTTTTTTATCATTCTATTCCTTATTGCAGTATCCTCGAGAATTGCAGGAGCCTTCCTCTAGTGGAGCCGTTCAAGGCGACCCCTGTGGTGTATCCATTTCTGAGTCCCCATCTGAGCCTACTTCAGGGGTTTGCAGCGCTACAACTAAAGCCACCCAAGCCTGTGCGATCTCTATTGCTTAATCATTGTTAGTTCTCATAGCTTGCTGGGATTCGACTGTGCCCTCACTTGTTGCCCATTTTATTAACTCTGCTTTCCACCGTGTAATGTTGTGGCGCTGCTTGGACTTCCAATGTCTTGTGATTTTCCTCTTAGCCAACAGCAACCCTAAGTCCAAGAACTTACTTGTGACCTTTGTTTTAGGAGTATATGGAAACCAGTGCAATAAACACGTACTCGTATCCGGCTCTATCTGTGGTCGCGCAGAGAATGTCAACTTGTTGTAACGTATCTAGGGCTCTAGTGTAAATTTCCAGATTCATGCCCTTATATAGATATAACTTATCATATCCTTATATAGGCATAAGAATCATAACCATATTTAGACACAGCCAATGCAGTCCAAATACGGCATGGCTACTTCCACTAAGCTCCCAGAGTACAACAAGTTCTTGAAGACAACCAGCCTTCAGCAGTATGAGAAATCCCCCTGCTTCAGTATTGATTTGTCCCAGAACTCCTGGAGTGTGTAAAGAACTTCGAGTTCCTAGTGACGTTATTATGTCCACCCTTACGTCAAACTCTTCACCTTCCAGGTATGACTATGCCCACATCTGCCCTAACAAACACACAGTGGTTTTGGAGCAGATAGACTTACTACTTGCCCGACGCCCTGCTGTATGCGAGTGCCGAAGGAAGCCGACCCTCCCAGCTGACGCACTGAGATAGACACTGTCTTTTCACCTGCCGAGAAATCCGGCTCCAGTGTTTCCCTGCTACCTTTGCGGGTTACTGGGAGATCGAGTCCTGAGAGAGAGATACAAGACCTCCTTCATTCTATAACCAAGGTACGGAGCTGATTAGACCCTTAGAGAATTCTTGGGTAGATTCTTGGCAGAAACTATTTAACTCAAGCTACACCTCACTTACTTCTTCCTTTGTACTAGGCTTCGGTTAGGTACACCGGGGTAGGCGTATTTTAGATGCACCAGTTGAGTACTTTTAGTCCTTATTTATCATTGTATGTATTTTATCTATTTTCTGTATCTTATGACTTAGAAACCATATAAATGCTTTTACAGTATTATTTCATAATACTCGTTTTACTGTACGCACTTCACTTCATAGCAAATATTACGATTGTAGCAATTCACTTCTCTTGCATGAGAAAGAAGACTGCTCAATAAATAACCTTTTTATTGAAAACGCCTGTCTCTCTATTTCTCTGCACTTCTGGTGAAACGAAGCATGCACGATTGACTGAGTGAAATAGCCATCTATTGTTTCCGCCACTCTGGAGATATATTCCTTATTCTTGGGGAACAAAGTTGTCATGTTATATGGTTGTCAGAAACTAATCCCTTCTTGTGTATTCGAGAAAGTTTCTAGTGACCTCTGAGCTAGCTGGCATACACAATTAAGTCTAACATATTCAATAGAGACCTAGTCGACTTCAGTCCTACGTTGAAACTATCGTTTATGTTATTTCAATGCACAGAGCCTATTGGGAATATAGGAACTACACTACAAACTACCCCCTCCCAATACGTTTCCAGTGTCTGCATCCCCACAGCATGTGGCTAAAATCCGCACCTTCCAAATTACAACGCGGGCATTGGGCTGTATCTACTTTAAAATACCTGTTGATTTTAGCTGGTGTTAAGTATGCCCTGTGCCATATATAGAAGTGGATCAATTGGAACCTGGCATTACGCGCGCTCTTCCATGTCCTCTCAACTAAGCAGGTCCATGTGATCTAGGCGATCTCCCTACCAATGTCTGCTTCCCATTTCCATTTTAGGTGGCTCAATGGTTTGGTTTCTTCGCTCACCATCCTCCTATATAAACACGTTATGGCTTTAAAGGTCCCGGCTGCCATTACTACATATTGGCATGCCATGGATGCCTGCGTTTCTGATAATCCCTCACCGCAGTGACGTTAAATTGCAGACAGCAAGGCGGAATGCAATAAATAATCTCCTCTGGGAAGGCCGTATCTGTCCTGTAGAGTTGGGTAGGGTAAGAAAGCCATGTCCTCATATATGTCCCCTAATACTAGCACCCTCAACTCCTCCCACGTGGCCAAGGCGGTCCAATCTCCTCCATGCGGAAGAGCCGTACACATTCCAAGGGTATCTCCGGAGCAAATGGGCGGGCAATCGCACCTCTACGCTGGGTCCGGTTCCAGCACAATCTCAACGTCCTCTCCTCATGGGATAGCGCCCCAAGGTGCAACTGCTGTTGAAGCACAATAAAGGATAACACATGACGCGGTATCCACCGACACACCTGGCCATCCAGGCCCCTGAATTCTGTAGCCACTGCCTAGGTAAGCCGTTGCAGTTGAGTGGCCAAGTAATATAGCTCAAAATCTGGGACTGCCAACCCTCCCTCAGCTCGCATCATGGTGGCCAAAGCCACCCGGTGTCTACCATTCCCCCATAAGAATCCACCCACTAAAGAGCGGAGCGTTTTGAAGAATGAGCCTGGTATCCAAATCGGCAGCGTCCTGAAATAATGCAACAGCCGAGGGAGCGCTACCATCGTCAGGAGTGCCACTCTCCCTGCTACCGATACTGGCAGAATACTCCAGAACACTAGACTACCCTTAACTCCTCTCAACGCTCTGCCTATATTACCTATGGAAGTTATTTAATTCAAAGCGGTCAAGACTCTTGTGGAATGAAGGTCAAGGTCCCATATGTCTTGCCTGTTTCCCAGGTATTGACCTACTGACATAATGTGCTTTTCACACCTATGCATGTGGTTCCTGATAGTTCGTTGTGCTCATCAATTCCAACTTTGAAGGCAGACTTTAGCAAGCAGAGCTGATTCGAAGCCTTATAGTTTCAAAAAGATCTGGCATTAAAGTCTGCCTGAGAGAGCTTCAGGCTGAAAGGACGTCCAATGAAATACAGTCACTTTTAAGCACAAATCTCACACAGCATTTTGGCGAGCTTGTGCATCGCATCTTTAATGCTTCCAACACTGCTGGTATTCCACACTTTTTAAAATCAATTTGAACTGACTTACTCATTACCTATCATAAAATCTTCAGTCATACCGGCCTTTATACATTCCCTATTTTCTAGTGTTTTGGGGGCTTTCCCATTAGTGGTATTCCTAATTTGCGACATGTTGTTTCTATATTTGCTAGTTTGCAATGGATGTTCCGTTTCAGAGCCCTCTGTTAATGGAGCAACAAACAGTTCCAGATGTGTCATGAGCGTATGGTACAACTCCATAGATTACTACTGCTCCAGGAACTGAACACTGACTAATCATCATCATTCTGACCTGCCTGGTTTACCTGCTTACAGCCCGTATTTCATTGCCTATTGTGTCCCTTCGAGCAGGCGCATCTATTGATGAGTCTGGTAATGACCCATTTTCTGAACTGCCCTGTGCAGCACTGGAGGGTAGAGAGGATGGAATCTCCCTAAAGAGCAAAGAACTTTGAATGCTGTGTAGAAAGAGGGACTAACTTAAGGAGTGATGCCAGAAAAGGAATGTAAGAACCATGCAGCAAGCTCTTGCCACTTGTGCCTCATCTCTATGCAAGGTCTGCACTTTCTTTTCACAAGTTTACTCTAGACCTTCTAGTTTCTGCCATTGTTTATGACTGCCTGGGTTGGCGGTGAAACTAGGCCATTACCCCATAGGGTCTGGTAAAGGCTGCTGTGCCACTGAGCGGTCAACATATCACTGTGAGACATTTGAGTAAAAATGAGGAAAGTGTTTTTGTGTGTTAATGCATGTCTAGTCTACACGCATACATTGTGAATGTTTCAGGATGGTTGATGACAGTACCTCTCCTGCCTAGTGAACGCAGCCACTTGCATAAAAATGTAACACTTGGCCTTTAATAAAACCCCTCACATAATGTGGTTCCTTGACATAGGTTGGTAATACCTAACATATTATGGCATTACCTGTAAGGGTATTTACTGGAATAGGATTGTAGTACTTTGCATGGGATTGTGTACTTGACATATGGAGCCTTTCCCTTGCATAAGATGGTAGATCATGATCAAATTGCCTGTCAAATGAGAGATAACTGACAGACAAAGGCAGCTTATCAGGCTGTACCTAAGTATATGAGGCAAAACCTGGGCATTTGAAGCTGTTCCTGATCTTATATGCATTGGATGCCATACATAGGATTATCTGGCATTTCCTGGTCATATAGAACAATAACAGATGATATTACTTGCTGGGAATGCCGTGCAGTTTTAGGCTAAACAATGAATTCATTTATTGAAATAAAAATGGCATTTGAGACAAAATTGAGTATTTTCAGAAAATTGAATGCTGGTTTCTGGAAGATACAATTAGTGCATTGTTAAGGTACCGTATTTTCCAACGTATAAGACGACTTTTTAACCCATGAAAATCTTATATGAAAGTCGGGGTCGTCTTATACGCCGGGTGTCGTCTCATGCAACTTAACGTTGTGAGGAGCTGCGCCCATAGATCAATGGCAGGGGTCAGTTGCTACTGAAGGCGGCCCCTGCAGAAGGTACTACAGTGCTCTGGACTGCTGCGCCATAAGCGGTGAGAGAAGTGAGGCGGACTTGGTGTGCTGAGTGACGCCCATGGTGCTTCTGAGACTGTGGGGGTCACTGGCAATTACTGCTGTGAATCGCAGAAGCAAAGTTATGCATGGCCCGTAGTCCTGGGCAAATGCAGTAAAAGGTTGGCGGGGGCTGGCGGCCCTCCTGGGTGGCTTTGGCTGCGAAGTGGAGCACGCAGAGCAGGCACTGGAGTCTTGGCTCCCTATTTGGGGGACGAGCAGATCGGCTGCTGCCAGGCCCACGCGGGCGCACTCTGATAACAGGCGCTGCCGCACTGATCAATGCCGCTCTGATTAAAGGCTCTGACACCTTCGGGTAAAGTCTGCGCTATATAAAAACGCATACTGTAAAATAAATACAGGTAAATAAATACTGTATCTAAATAAATATGCTGGTATAGGGCGTGCTGTTACTTCAGGGACAGGCGCCGTAACTAATTACCATACCCCAGTTCCACCACTGCACCTGAGTGCAGTCTGAATTACACCCCAGGATGTAGGCAAAGTTATCATAGCTAATCACGCCCTGTCACTCCGGTGCCGTAATGAATAGCGCACATCGGCTGCTGCCAGGCCCGCGCGGGCGCACTCTGATAATAAGTGTGCGTTGGAAGAGAGTAGTCTTATACGGCGAGTATAGCCCAAACCCTATATTTTAACAAGAAAAGTAGGGGGGTCGTCTTATACGCCCCGTTGTCTTATACGCCGTAAAATATGGTATTACATGCTGATATCGAAACAATTATTCATGTTGATTTGGGGAAGATTGCGTCATTTTGTTGGTGCATGTGGACATTTTCATGCTGCTGGGGCAAGTGCCTATTGAGACTTGTATCAATTTTTTAATATGTTGCATTGTAAAGTGCATCATTCATCGCCATTTTTTCACACTTATTTCGCAGACAGAACCCATTAAGTGCAGCACTTTTTCCCCACTAGATTTAAAGTTCGTCAGCTGCTGCTACCAGTAATCCAGTTCAATTACTGGATACCAAGGATGTAGATAGCCTCTGAGCTTGGTTTGACTTTTTCATGGACTTTTTATCTTCCATATATTTTCTTCGTTCAGTTGCGCCATAGACAGTTGAGTTATCTATACAGCATTTAAAGATGCAGCAAGTAGCATTGTTTCGTAGCTGTCTGAGTGCTCAACAGCATCTAAAGCCCATCTTTCACATTTGATTAGATTTTCCCTTTGTTTGATTGTATTTTTCAATTCCTAATGATAATGAAATGCCACATGTTTTACTCTCAATAATGCTGTGGAGGGCTTAAGGAAATTAAAGAATCAGTACCTTGGAGATCGGAGTCTTGAAGAGGCCCAGGAGTGCTTGATCGTAGTTATTTGTTTTGACTCCTAAAGCAGACTTGGGAGTCTGGAGAGAGATGGATGGCTCAATGAGGCGATGGGCCAGGCCAGGTAAATAAGCATACCCTAGAGAGAGGTATCGGTACAGGACCGTATTTGCACTGTTAGTCCTCCATGATAATAATATTATGGAGGAGCAATGTGAATCTAGGTAGATTTGAAATGGATTGAAGTGATTGCTTGTACAGCTGAAAGAATAGCAATGCTGGCAAAAACTGCAGTGTAAAACGATGAACACATTTAAGGTTAAATATGCATCGTTATTTGGAAATTCCTAAAACATAATCTTAGAGAATGAAATATAAATTTCTGATGGATTCTTCTGACCGCAGATTCCATGCCTTGTGAATTATCCCCAAGCATCAGACTGGATCGGAAACTTGTAGAGCAGTTCTCCTGCAATCCGGTAGGTGGCATCCAGCAGCTGCACGCTGACTATGTTCTGTTCTGGAACTGACGAGCAGAGCCACATATTAGCACCCTCTATGCGTCCTAACAGTGGCGGTTCTACCATGGAGGCGTTTGGGCGCCGCCCCCCCTGCTTTCTCGCCGTGCGAGAAGAAGGCAGAAACAAATGGTAGTTATTTATTTATAACTACCATTTGTTTCTGCCTGCCCTTCTCGCATGGCGAGAAAGCAGTCAGCAGAACTTCCTTGTTACTCGAGCCTCAGGGCAGGGGGGAGTGGCTTGGGGGAGTGGCTTGCCCACTGTTGTTAATACTGACTGTTTGGACAGCCTGAGAGGCTGTCCAAACCGACAGTATTAGCAACAGTGGGCAAGCCGCTCCCCCAAGCTACCTCCCACTCTCCGTTCTGCAGGATGCAGACTAGGAGAAATGACGCGGTTAGGGCAGCCGGCCGAACCAATTCGCGCCTGCTGCCATGGAGGGGGGGGAGGCTGCCTGCAGCCTTCAGTGACGAGAGCCCACACGACCACGTCAGACGCAGCGGCGGCATTCAAAATCCAGGACGGCAGGAGTCTGCAGTCTCGGGACTCGAGTCGGGAGTCAGCGCGGGAAGCCAAGGTAAGTTTTTTATATTTATTTGCCAAACATGTGTTTTGCTTAGCTCGCAGAAGCTAATCCAGGCCCTCGGCTCGGCTCGGCTCTGGCTTGGCTCGGCTCTGGCTTGGCTCTGGCTTGGCTCGGCTCTGACTCGGCTCGCCCACCAGATGCGGTGAGGGCTAAGCCTAAGGCACTGTGATTTAGGGACAGCCTGGGTGTGACCAAGCATCTGAAGAAGTCTTCAGAAACTGGGAGGGTGTAAGAGTGGTCATGAGAATCTTTTCTCCTCTTGCAGCTCCCTGTTGAAAGTCGAGTGCCCATTGTGCTTGCACCATCATTTGCAGTGAATATGCCCTGGCGCTTTTTCACACTCGTGGGCCTGCACTGTAGTAGTAATGTGGAGTGGAGGTTAACATCATGATCTCTGGGAATTAGAACAGGCCCAGCCCTGAGAGTGTTGTGAATGAATGTGTTTGTGTGTGTGTGTGCGCGCCTGGTTGTGAGTGTTATGTGTATGTGAGCATGTGTGTGTGTCACGTCCGCCCCCCTCCCTCCAAAACTTGCCGGCCGCCACTGCTTCCTAAAGTCAATTCCTAGCTTTCTGCACCTTAAGTCACAGATCCAAGGCTTCTCCCGGGTCTTTAATAAGATTTTTCAATGAGATGTTACCCAGTATGCAATATAAATGCCACTCTTTAAACCATAGTGTTTAAAACATGCAGGAATTGTCGCAACCAAATAATTATGATGTAACTTCACGAAGTCTGCGCTGCCTGAGGTCGGACCATGGCCTGTGGCGACTGCACCCAGATGAACTGAAAGCCCATACTAGAACGTTAAGTGAAACACTACATTGCCAAACACAAGAATACTCCTTTGGTGACCTGTCTGTCAGAGGGAAGATCCCATCCCAGGTAGTGGTCAAAGAAGAAATACAACAAATCCAAGCAGGGAATGACCCCTTCTCACCACTGTCCAACTCCAGAGAGGGCTCAAGATTATCAGCCTGCCTTTGGGTCTCTCTCCTAATCTCCAGTGGAGCCGATTCCGAGTCTGACCTGATACACCCTGAGTTTCCAGGTCCATCTGCAACACTGAAGGAAGTGGAAGCCTTCAGGGAGAATATCCTGTATATATTCGACAATTTAACATCTCCCTCTGGTGTGGTTTTTTTAATGGGCACCAAGAATCCGCAGGAACCTTCAGTCGAGCTTCGACCTGCGGTTCCTCCCTCAGCACTCCCTCTGCCTTTTAGACCGGTATTTGGTTCAGCACTGACTCCGGTGCATGCTTCACTGCCATTCCCTGCACCCCTCTCGTTCACATCGAAGCCCTCAACCCCGGATCTAACTCTGAAATGAAGGTGCGACAGATGCTAACCGGCGCACAACTTCTTGCCAACCCCTCTAATGTTGATACCTTGCCCTTACCACACAGTACTGCCAACACTTTACATAATATTTTTGGTACAGAATTGAAAATGACAACTGATGCTGGAGACAATATTGTTCCGTATTATGATGAGGACAACTGGTATAGTGAGCTTCAAGATGCCAATGGGCTTGACACTTCACATGATAATGGGACTGTGTTCCCAACTGGATCTGCTACAGAGAAAAGCGCCTCCTTCGCTGTGTTAGATTTACAATTGCCATCCATGGAAGTGAAAACGTATTTATTAATTGAAGTTCTACAACCTGGCCAGGCTCCCGCTGAGCCGCTGTTACCATTTAATGAGGCGCTAACTGACATCCCTTTAGGCACCTAAGCCAAGCCCTGTTCAGGACTGCTCATTAATAGGCTGGTTGCCCGTCGTCATCACCACACTCCTGGTGATCCTGCCTTCCAAACACCGCATCCGACTCCAGAAAGTCTGGCGGTACAGGCATCGATCAGCAGGTCCAACTCCAGTGCCTTTCCTATCAATCCTCTAATTGTGAGTCCAAAAGAATAGAAATGTTTGGCAAGAGAATTTTCTCTGCCATAAACCTTATTCTGAAATCCAAAAATGCAGATTGTCTCTGCAGCTCTAACTCCCATCTCCTTTGGGATACAGTGGCTTAAGTTTTACTGGCTTTTCCAGCCAGACTACGGTCATCTCTTACTAAGTAACATTTGTTATACCCTGAGGGCTGGAAATAATTGATTGTTTGGGACATTCTATGTGTACCAGTGTGGCCCCCCAGCACTACTCCTGGATGCGTTTATGGGTTTCTTCTGGTATATCCAGGTTTAATTAACATATATTTCCTTTCACAGATTTCTATTTTCTTGGTGACAAAGCAGCAGCTTGGGTCCTGGTGGAATGCACCCACAAGCCTACAGCTTCTTTGGCAGTGCTTTGGAGATCTTTATGCAGAGAACAATCCATTGAGAGATGGTCTGTCTTTGCGCTGTCTTGCACTTCTTTGCTCCTGAAAACTCTACAACAAGCTGGTCCTCTACTCTATGTTCATTGGTTCGATTGATAGGCAAACTCAATGCTTTTTTGGGATCCAACCGATGGACTCTCTATCCCTCTTTAGAGGGATGACATGGAGCAAAGAGTGATGGAAGAATGATAGCCTGAATGTCATGAAAATGAGTGACTAATCTGGGTGATAAAGAAGCCATAGTTCTTAAAACCACCTTATTAGGAAAGAAGGTGTTATAAGGTGGATTGGCACAGAAAGCTTGAAATTCATTCACGTGTCTAGCCGATGTTATGGTGATGAGAAATGCTGTCTTTAAGGTCAGAAGTCTCTAGGGACAACTGTGCAGTGTCTCAAACGTTGTACACATCAAGCAAGTGAGGACTAAATACAAATCCCACTTGGGCAACTTAAAGGGTTGTGGTGAAAACAATTGATGGAAACCTTTCAAAAACCTCATAACGGGTGATGTAAATTGCAGTGTCTGATATGGATACCGGAAGAATTGTGAAAGAGTCGACAAGCAGCTCAGCGCACATTCTTGCTGGACTAGGGATAGACCAAATAATAACAATTTATACAAATGTGTCTGTAATGGTAAATTTGTTGAGCCGTAGCAATCCACACATTTTTCTCAATGGCTGGCGTACACTGATTTCAGGGAGGATGTCTCAACACCAGAATGACATGAATAACCTCAGGGTGCAGATTGAAGGAGGTCAACTGTCACTGCTCAATCTCCAAACATGGAGATGCACAGTGTGTAGGCCCGTTGTTCTACCCGTCAATACCAAAAGATCCCAGTACCCTGGACGTGGGTTAGCATTCATCTAATGGAGCATCCTAATTTTGTCTGCTGGAAAATATACTATTAGATTCCAGGCCACACACCTACTCTACATAAAGTTGGGTGTGCTCTTCAAGTGCCTATCCGTCCAAAACAAATCATTATTTGTAACCATAATAAAGGGGAGAATCCGGGCTGCTTTCATCTCGACCCAACCCCCTATGACTGCTCAACTGAGACCGTGCATAAACCCACACTTAGAACAAGACAAACATAAAAAATGAGTGGTGAAGAGGAAGGCGCCTCACGGGCGAACACCCTCGGGGCACTTGGCAGATGTTTACCAATTTCTTACCCCTTTCTCATCATTGGTCGCCATTCCTTTTCAAAATAAAACCAAGTGTCCAAAACAAAACCATGCGTGTTTGTGCAAAAAAGACAGGTGCAAGACAAGAACATCCAAGGAATTGCTCCTTGATATGACAAAAAAGAGTGATTAAAATCAGCAGTCACACCAATGTTACAATTTTATTACTGGGTATGGTGTGTACTGGTGAATTAGGAAGGCTGGTAGCTTAACATCGCATACCAATACCCATAGCCAACATGTTTCACTGCCCTACAAACTTATTGGCAGATTCATCAGGGCTCACCACTTAGTCACTGCACCAGTGTTGGACAACCTCATAGTGGAAACTGTCGAGTTGAAAGACAAGGCCATAATTAAAACCACCTTTGGACATCACTCTCAACATTCATAGTATATTGCAAATAATGCATGTGAAAAGACAAATTACCCTTATCCAGCCATGTCCTCTCATACCAGCCGGAGGAGGAAAAGACTCTCAGTCTTATCGTCAATTGTCTCATCATTCTGCAAAGAATATATACATTGTTGCCAATATTTCAAAGGAAACAAAAACTCCATTTCAAGTCAAACCCTGATAGGCAGTAAACGCGACTCGCTATTCTTTATATGTAAAAACAGAGAGAAAAAAAACACCATATCTCTCTTGAAAGCTGGCTGCTCCTGTTCTATCACATTCGAGTAAATCCCACATTCAGCCAAAGCCATCAAGGCTGCCGGTAAAACAAACACGTGTCACGCACCACGCATTTCGGGTAGCTTTTCGACACGTAGATCTCTTTCATACTGCCCCCAACTCCTCACCGTACGTATGGTACAACGGGACCATTAATCATCCCAGGAACGCTGGTGTTCGTGTATAGTCGACTTTTAAACCCGGTATCACAAAGCCAGATTACTCCCGGTCACATGGTAATACATGTGACCAACGGGGCTAGTACGGGCGCCATCTTTTAGTGGGGTTGTATTCTAGATCTAATATACAGTCCCCTATCTTCCAAAACTTTGAAAATGTCCCGACACTTTGGAAATATCCCGAAATTTCAAGAGTTCAATCACAGGGTTCTAAAATTCATAATCGCAATCTTTCAAATGAATTTGCAAGATTTCTTTACGTCACATAAAAAACCCGAGCTGACTGTAAACTTTATCACATGATGTATCTAGTTTCATCACAGAGTCTTACAATGCCGAAAAGCGTGCTAAAGCCATCAGAACATACAACTGGCTCAAAAATTGTTCTAGTAGTGTGGCTCACTGGTTAGAGGCGGCAGACCCGAGAGCAGAGGACGGCCCGGGACCAGGGTTCGATTCCCGGCGCGGCAGGTTTCTGGACCAGGGTCAGTGGACTCGATAATTCTCTCGCCTCGGTGCCCACTCTGATCAGCGATCACACTCGGCAACTCTGGGCATTAGCTTGCCTCATCTTCACTAACGGCCCCACCAGACCGCCGGGGATGCCTGGTCTCACCCTGGAGATATCCATTAAGGGACCATCTCTCAGGTAAGCCAGGAAGGGTTTCGCAGCGGTCGAAGCGCCTTGGGACCCTACGGGTAAGTAGTGCGCTATATAAATGCCAATACATACATACATACATTTTTCTAAAAAACTCAAACAGCTTTATTGAGACTTCATATGTACATCAAGAGCAGTATCTGGGGCTCCCATGTAGTTTAAAAAGGAAGGCGTACACTCATCAAGACACACACCCTATGACCTGCAATATGTTAACAATATACTGTGCACAAAGGGGGTGCATAGATCATATCCATATAGCTATTAAAGGATAGCGTCAGGGCTGAATAGAGCATATCCATGTAGCTCTTAAAGGATAGCATCAAGACAGACCCGCAGACGTTGTCAGTATACTGTAAAGCATTTCTACAAGTGCCTTCATGTGTTGATGCCTGTTTTGTCAAACCGTCACTCTATGAAAACAGGGCAACGTAAAGCATTTCTCCAACCGCCTTCATATATTGTTGCCCATGTTTGTGTTTGTTTTAACTCAAGTAGTAACAGTGTCCCAGTCCTCAACGTGGGATAGGTATACAGAAATAAGCAGTTTATGACTCTTGGTGGACACCAAAGGTACAAACCGCACTGGATTCCCATACGACCTGCCAGAAGTAGAACATAGTTCTCTGATACAGATTATTTTACGTGACTCTATTATCAACTCCACGCCCTATTGCTTTCATTTTCTGAACCATGTGGAGTATGCTGTTTTGTGGAAATAATAATTTGAACCTTGTGGTCCCCATCTCTGCACATACTGTGTAGTATGGACAAATGTTGCATATCTATTGATTAAATTGTCACTTGAGAATTTTTCCTCCTTCCCTTCACCTCATCCTCACAGGATCACTCCCCCCCTCCTCTTTTCTCCACTATATTTGGGGCACTGCGAAACCACTAATGTACTTACGTTCTGAGATAAAGTATATATTTGGTATATACATTCACATTGTGATTAAAACAATGTGGACAGATTTGTTTCTTGGCTGATTTATTTTCATTTGTTCTGCAATTTGTTCGTTGATTACTGGGACCCCTTCCTCCTATCACTTTGATAACCCAGGTCCCAGTGACACCAGCTGGGTACAACCCTTTATCGATACCCTCCTTTGAAATATTGGCAACAATGTATATATTCTTTGCAGATTGATGAGACAATTGACGATAATACTGAGAGTCTTTTCCTCCTCCGGCTGGTATGAGAGGACATGGCTGGATAAGGGTAATTTGTCTTTTCACGTGCATTATTTGCAATATACTATGAATGTTGAGAGTGATGTCCAAAGGTGGTTTTAATTATGGCCTTGTCTTTCAACTCGACAGTTTCCACTATGAGGTTGTCCAACACTGGTGCAGTGACTAAGTGGTGAGCCCTGATGAATCTGCCAATAAGTTTGTAGGGCAGTGAAACATGTTGGCTATGGGTATTGGTATGCGATGTTAAGCTACCAGCCTTCTTAATTCACCAGTACACACCATACCCAGTAATAAAATTGTAACATTGGTGTGACTGCTGATTTTAATCACTCTTTTTTGTCATATCAAGGAGCAATTCCTTGGATGTTCTTGTCCTGCACCTGTCTTTTTTGCACAAACACGCATGGTTTTGTTTTGGACACTTGGTTTTATTTTGAAAAGGAATGGCGACCAATGATGAGAAAGGGGTAAGAAATTGGTAAACATCTGCCAAGTGCCCCGAGGGTGTTCGCCCGTGAGGCGCCTTCCTCTTCACCACTCATTTTTTATGTTTGTCTTGTTCTAAGTGTGGGTTTATGCACGGTCTCAGTTGAGCAGTCATAGGGGGTTGGGTCGAGTTGAAAGCTGCCCGGATTCTCCCCTTTTTTATGGTTACAAATAATGATTTGTTTTGGACGGATAGGCACTTGAAGAGCACACCCAACTTTATGTAGAGTAGGTGTGTGGCCTGGAATCTAATAGTATATTTTCCAGCAGACAAAATTAGGATGCTCCATTAGATGAATGCTAACCCACGTCCAGGGTACTGGGATCTTTTCGTATTGATGTTTATTGAGTGGAGGGCTATCCCTACAGTATCCTTATTTCCCTCTTGGCTCCTTATTGTATTACACCGTTGTTATACCCGGCCTTGTTACTGTGCTCATGCCCGGGAGTTCTGAGTGCTGCACTCTTTTGGTCCAATCCAACGTCTCTAGGATGAATTGAGCCCAGTTTTTCCTGATCTTCTTCAAAACTCTGTGTGGGAGAGGCAGTGGAAGAAAGGCATACCCGAGACTTGAGCTCCACTCTAGGTGGAAGGTGTCTCCATGCAAAATGGGGCTTGAGCCCCCTCCGGGTGTAACTGCCATTCATGATCTGCTGGGTGCCATAGGCTGAGCTTTTTAGCCCTGGCTAAAGATCCTGCCAGGTCGTTCCCCATCGGAAAAATCACTTGGTAGTCCAGCCATTTCCATAGACACGGGCCAGGACTCCACCCCACCCTGCTCGTTGCTCTACCATCTCTTCCAGATAGCTTCCGCAATCCAGTAGTGACACATCCGTCACAACTGTCAGATCTGGGTGGGATAAGTGGTTGGGCCTGCCACTGACTTAACTACAATCTAGTAACCATCACTCGAGATCTTTTGCTGTCTCCTCCGTAATCTGAATACAATCCAACAGATTTCCCTGATATTGGGATTTAAGGTCCCACTGCAGAGCCCGCTTGTGCCATCTGCTATACGTCACCGCAAGATGTAGGAGGCCAATAATCCCAAAAGCCTCAGAGTCATCCACACTGAGATTCAGGACAAAGGCAGAATCATCGGGATCGTAGCCCAATTTTATTAACTTTCAATTCAGGGGCAAAGGCCCAACATTGTACTGTATCCAGAATGGCTCAGATGAAAGAGAGCATGTGTAAAGGAGTCAGGTGTGACTTTGGCTAATTGATAGTGAACCCCAATGATGTTAGGAAGTTCGCCATCAGCTGAAGGTTTCTGATGAATGCCTGAGGCATGCACCCCTTTAACAGGCTGTTGTCGAGGTAGAGAATACTGGTACCCCCAACCTCCGTAGATGGACACCCAAGAAGCACTGGTGATGCCAAAGGGAAGCATTGCAAACTGAAAGAGTTTCTGGCCCACCATGAACCTTAGGTAGCGCCTGTGGGCCTGCAGTGCAGGAATGTGAAAATTAGCATCCTGCAGGTCCAACACCACCATCCAGTGTACATGGTCTAGGGCAGACCGGACCTGGGCTAGTGGGACCATCTTGAATTAGTCCTTCTGCAGGAAGGCTTTTATAGTGTTAAGACATAAAATAGAACAAAGGCCTTTATCTTTTTTGGCACAAAGTCGTAATGGGTGTAACACCCGGTCCTTGCTTCCAAATCTTTAACCCTCTCTTTGGCCCCTTTAGGCAAATGGGCCTACAGTTCCGGTAGTAAGACAGATCGATATCCCTCCATTGCTGTCCTGAAGGCAGTGGAAGGTGCAGCAAGGTAGAAAGGAATGTAGGAACATAGCCCAGAACGACAATTTGGAGACCCACATGTCTGTCGTGATGGCCTACCACCCTTGGAAGAAATATAGTATCCTGGCTCCAACAGGGTGGTTGTGTGCCGTCATGGACAATCGAAAGTGGTTTTACAATTAGTGCCTCTGTAGGGGAAGGGGACTTAGCTGCACGTTGTCCTTGGTTACCCATTGAAAATTGTTGGTGGAGATGCCTTGTGGGAGCAATAAGGCCAACAAATGTGCTGTGGCTCTACTGTTCTTGAGATACTACAAGGTGAGTCCACACTACTGTGTTAGCATGAGGAGTGCCTGTCCTGGACATCTGTCAGGCTGTACGTGGGCATTGATACACTTGGGTGCAAAGCTCTACTACCTTGACATTAAGGTCCATAGAGAGGGTCATTTTGCCCACTCGGTCTTTCATGACTATTTTTTTCAAGCCAGTTCACAGAGCCAACGCCTTGTGAGGTACTGGTGTAGTATGTATTCACAATGTGAGGAGTTTGCAATTTGGAATATCCCTAAGAAGAACAAGTTTCTTACCTTTGATGATGATATTTCTGTTGTATACTCTAGATAACTACCGACCCTCCCAACTACCTGTTCTGTAAACTGGATTCTTTTCCAATCTTAACAGGTCCAAAGTCTAGAGATCTACACTGGTTATTCCAATCTTCCAATAGGATTTGCTTCTGGGGACATCTAGAAAACAAGTGGTGACAGTGCCTATAGGTTAGGGTGACCAGGTCTTGAGAACCACACACCGGGATATTTTGCAAACATAGAAGGACTAGAATTTTATGTCAACGGTGCTGTGCAGAATTACAACTCTTATCAGCATAGAAGCACAGAAGCAGCACTAAGAAAATAAAAAAAATGTAATTTCTAAAGCCAGCATTAACTTTATAGGAAAATATGGGGACCTCTACTAAACAAATGGGTTTGCTACACGTAGGGAAAGAACAGAAATATGAGAAAAAAACAATAGCAAACATTTATTTAACAAATTTGCCTTTTAAGGTGCAGTAATGGATAGCCAACAAATTGATGTATGAAAAAATATATATATTGATTCTATTTTATTCTCATTTCAGTATTTTTTGTTTCTTTTCTGTTATGGTTAAAATGTTTCAACTCATAAAATGCATTTTATATTGTTATTTACATTTCATATTTATATTCATGATTCTTAAAACAAAACTGATACAAATGATGATGGCTAGCGGCAGAATAAGAACTACGTGCGTTTCGGCACTGCTGCCTTCATCAGGAAACCGTCTTTTAGCATAACTAGCAAATAAGAGAGAATATGATAACACAAATTAATCAATATGTACAGAACTTTTACGCACCTAAAAGTGAAAAATACCTAAATTTTATAAAACAATATACACATAATGTCTTATCTATATAAATACAATATAATTTTTACATTCATAGTGGACGGCAAAAACATGTTTTTTACTTTTATTATTATTTTAAACATGTATTTCAAAAATGAGAATAAAATAGAATAAAAATATATATTTTTTCATACATCAATTTGTTGGCTATCCATCACTGCACCTTAAAAGTCAAATGTGTTAAATGAATGTTTGCTATTGTTTTTTCTCCAATTTAAAACCAGCATTAAACCTGTTAATTAAATGTCTTACTTATAACAGCTGCTAACTAGCACAACTTTAGAACCCCCAATAAGTGCCTCTCATTGGTTTCAGTGGACCCCTTCTAAAAACCGAGACATTAGCCTAAATTACCAAAATCTCCCGGGACAGCTAGTGAAAACCCATGACTGCCTGTCCAAATCCGGGGCGCCTGGTCACCCTACTATAGGTGGCTCTTACATGCGGCTACACTTGTCAAGACTTGAGCGGAGTGGTGTTGGCACGGAGCTGCTCAATGCCACCAAGACGCACATAGGGGAACTAATATTAAAGTTTCTGAATCCAGAATGACGCCCAGGAATTATTCACAATGTGAGGAATTTAGGGTTAGATAGAGTATCAACCAGAAAGGCTATAGTTTAAATGTAGGATTTTAATGAATGTTGGAAACTGTCATGTTATATATAAAATGCTTATTTTGTATTTTCTGTCCCATCAAATAATCAGTACTAAGTCCCTGTGTTGTATCGGGAATGCAAGCGTAAAACAAAACTGACTAATGCCGACTGTACATCCAGCTCTACAATTTAAATATGGCCTTTCAGCATTTCGAAACAATAAAATTAACTTATACTGTGACCATTTTACAGAGAGAATGATATGGAGCACGCTATCCAAATTCCAGAGGCTGTGGTCAACAAGGTACGTTGCTGTTTAATGTAACGTCATAATTTTCTTGATCGGAATCACAGCCATCCATTATGTGCTTGACCAGGGTCTTGTGACGGGATTCATAGTTCTTCTCTCTCATTTCCTTTCATTTAGTTTCATGCAGAAGTTTACTTTGACCACGGTTTACAAAGTTATGTGCTTGTGGACCAAGGCAGTGAAAATGGCACCGTCATCAATGGAAACCACATCCTGCAGGTGAGCATTGCCTTGACCACAACTGTAAAGCATCACATTTACATGCCCTAGCAAAGTATCCTTAATGGTCAGTCTGCTGTACATCTCTTTACATTGATGCCACCTTCATCCAGGTGTTTGTGTCTATCCCTGTCCTTACTGGATTTGCGGGAACCATCGAGTGTTAATGCTGCATCCATAATTACCAATGCAACTGAGTAGGTGATTTCGGGGCACAGTATTACAGCATTACTGTAGATCGGGTCTGCCAAAAGAGCTTATTATGCTATATGAAAATCATCCCAATTACCTAATCTTATTAGTGTTGTAATAAGGACCACATTAGACAAGATTACTTTGGTGGGCACCCTATGCAAGATTACTGGCAGTGGTCACCTCAATGCAGGTTTGCCAGCAATGATCACTTCATTGCACTAGCAAGGCAGGGTTGCGAGACGCAATGTAAAAAAGGATTTGTCAATTTGTGGTCCCTTTACATGGGTTATACATAGCATCCATGTCTTCAATACTCATGCCACAAAGGTAATAATATTAGTTATAAGTCTCCCCCAGTACCACCTGGTTTATCACTTAAATATCAACTTAAAATATACTTTGGAAAACAAACCATTTTTCTCCAAATTTAGGTTTATTAGGGCTGAAAATACACACATTTCCATTCCCGATGCATCCTTTACAGTTGTGGTATACATATATTAATTCAGTCAAGCAAATGCTTAGAATTTAGTACACTAAACTGCTCACAGCAGAGCTACTTAAAGGTAGCTAGAACGCTGCTAGAAGCTCATGAGTAGGCTGTCCGGTTTTAGGTTTAAACCTATAATAACTGTTAAAACCATACCGGAAGGGAAATGGCCCTCATCAGTGTAAACATATAAATACTGAAAAAAAACCTGCACAACCACAAACTGAATGCCATTCAAAGATAGGAAAAGGAGAGTGAAAGAGTAATTTTTATTTCTTCCTAAAGGGGCCAATACAATGTAACTTTGTTATATAAGGTAGCAGTAAGGAAGACTAGGCTAACATTATTCTGCATGAGTTTTGTTGTTTATGGATGTCACAGAAATATTGTTTCTTCCTTTTTTAGTTATGTGGTCTTTAGTCTAAAGATACAGGGGTTAGAAGCGTGTTTTAGGTGTTTTCTATTTATTTTATAAACTGTATAGAATCAGGAAATATCAAAATCATATTCGATTTTTTGGCTATGTTTGAGTCTTTCACTGACAGGAAAAATTTAGGTTTCGTAAGAATTTTTCCCAGTATGTACCATCACATTTACCCACAGAGAATGAGTAAAAAAAACTAGATACATCAGCCTCCTTTTCCAGTGAGTCAGTATTGATAGTAGGTGAATTGCCAAATGTCCCAGATTTTAAACATTCAATGCAAGGTATAGTGACAGGTATATGTGAAAAGAGTGCAGTCACAAAGCATCTGGGATACTGGTGAAAACATGACACCAGTCTTTTGGAAAACATGGAATACAGTGTCACTTGAAATCCTGCTGCAAAAAGTTCTTACCAAGTTCAACACAGATTGTAGTGATATTGTTTGTATTTACAGTGATTCACCTACTTATATGAAAAAGTTGTGTTATCACCTTCCAAAATTGATACCTGAGTGGAAGTGCTTCCCTGTAAGAGATCCTTGCCACTTGTTAGACGGTATGCTGAAAGCATTGTAACAATCTTCGGAGTTAATTAACAATGCGACTGACTTTTTAGTCTATTCTGGTGCACTGTTTTGTTATGCACGGAAACTAAAATGCTAATATTTCTCTATTTGTGCATTGTGTGGCATCAAAGAAAGAAAGATCCCAACTGTGTCACTCAGCTGGTAGTTCTCAATCCTAGAGGCCATTAATGCTATATTATCCATGTGGCAACCATTAACAGAACTTTTGCTGAATGATGATGCCAAAGGCAATAAATGTGAGGATCTTTGGTCACATATTTATAGTGATTTGAAAAAAAATACACTCTTCTGCATTTTCTGATTTTTACAGGAAAACAAATCTGCTGTAGTAGACATAAGAAAAAAAATTAGAGTCTGAAAACACCCTTATCTACCTAGTGTTCAGCATAATTGGTGTAGATGTGAAACATCTCCTTGGGAGTAGGCTGGGCAACACTTTTAGTGACTTTGGCACTGGAACATGTTCCATGTTAGAATGCTTGCCACTTGGTAAGCGAAGAAATGTTGAGGAGCAATTCAGGAACTTTTATTCTACAATCTATGAGAAATAGCCATTCACCAACCATGGCATTTGAAGTCAATGAAGCCTCACTGTGGTAATCTGCAAAAGTTATAGATCCCTTCAGAAAAGGGAAATTTTCTCCAGAGTTTCAAAAGTGCTGCCTCATTTTTGACCACTTCAATAACTCTGAAGGCAAATGCGCCCAGTTCAACGCACATCTTGCAGAACCTGTCGCAGAGGATCGCAATCTTCAGGCGCACCAGTATTGGCATGGAAAGTTATGTCAGTGGCCAGAGTTAGCAAATTGTGTACTGGCTATTTTGACGTTGCCTGTTTCAAGTGCCAATGTTGAAGAGGGCCTTTTCACAAATAAAACTTTACATGGGAAGAAAAGAGTGAAGCGTGCATGACCAAAGACTCACTGAAGAAGTAATTTTTTATTTTATTTTTTTTAAACTTTTTGTCCTCATCAGCCTAGGTCCACAAAAGGAGTAAGGAAACAGAACTCCTAGGTCTCCCTGAACATAGCACCCTCCGAAGCCCTTTTGTGTTCAGAGCTAAGATGGGTCACTCTATACCTTTCTTCTATTACTCCGACCATAGGAACCCCATCAAATGACCAGACCCTCTCAAGACCGCCACCGGGGTAGTCAATCAAACATGGTATAAAGGCCTAATCATATGACAATAGTTTACATTACAGGAGCTAACCATTCTACTTTATTCGGGGACGTAGCTTTAATCTAATATTTACAGATTTCTCTGCGGGCAAGCAATATTAAGTAAAAAATAAATTTTCTTGTGTTTTGCGATATTGTTTCATAATTAACTGGAAGCCCAAAAAAGACAAGGGAAATGCTTACCTGGATCAGTTCTCCAAGTATTAAAAATATTGTGTTACTCACATCTGCCAAAAAACTCGTAATACCGGGCAATTCAAGAACATATGTTCATCTTTACTTTTCTCTCCCCACACTTAGACATCTCGGCTTAGCGCCTTTTGCTAATTTTACCAGCTTATATGGCGTCTAATAGACCCGGTGGAGACAAAAAAGGTGGTTCTAACTTAAATTTGCGCCACGTACTGTGGAGTATAACATGTTACAAGATACTTGCCATAAGTCTATGGACTGCTCTCCCGGCAAGCTCTTTTCCCACAGTGTTGCTGGCAGAATAAAGTCTCCATCCGAGCACTCCACTACGCTCCAGTACCATCTTGACACCTCTTTTCCACGGGATCCTTCCGATTTTATTAAGGATTCTAGTACATTAGATTATCCTGCACCTAACCCATCCAAGATGCTCCAACTTTTAATTTGCTGGTATTTTAATTTTGATAGTTGCCCAACCGCTATCTCCTGGGCCTCCTCCCAGGAGATCAGTACTCCATCCACCATCAATTGACCCCAGTTGTTTATCCCAGCATCTTTCAAGGAACGAGCCAGGCAGTCCTTTGACCATTCCGGGGAACCCGGAGAGTCCCAAACAGGGGCCATACTACTGTAATAGCTCATATTGGAGTCTCTCCTTATTTTTTTACCAAGTTAATGCAAAACTTTGCAAAGTCTTGAGCCTTACTTTTTTAAAATAGCGAGTTTCACCATATATATATATATATATATATATATATATATATATATATATATATATATATATATATATATATATATATATATGAACTTTTGCTTGCCTCCTTGTACATCGGATAACATGGCGTTAAACATTCTCCCAATATCCGAGCTATCTGGCTTATTTCATAAGCATTTTCCTCCTTTTAATAAAAACACCCAGGCATAATGACACAAATCCGGGAGTCTTAGCCCTCCTTTATCAAACTGTCGCCTAAGCTTTTTCCAGGCAATTCTCCTACCTTTCAACGCCCAGATATTTTGGATTGGGATTTTTGGAGCCAAACTTCCTTAAAAGCCAATGGAATATTTTGAAACAAAAACATAAACTTTAAAGGACCGCAATATCTCCTCGTGAACTCCCCGGCTTTCACGAGGAGATATTGCGGTCTATGGACAGGTACACGTACTCGTGTATCCAGATACCAAATTTGCTGTATCTCGTTCGACGTTCCTTTTGAAGAAGATTTACCTACACGATGATAGGTTCTTCTAACTGATCTTACGAATTATTGAAATACTTGGAATTATTATTTTTGTCAAGACTTATTTGTGACTGAGCCCTGATGAAGTCTGTTGATGCGGGGATTGGCATCAGACGAAACACGTGTTGGCTGAAAGACAATTAAGGACAATTGTGAATTTGATTGAAGAGATAATACCATTAAAAGAGATTGGAATACCGGATTGGTGGAATTTTCTCATTACAAGACAATACTGTGGCAAAAGACTTTACTCCTGCACTTGAACATTTTGGAATATTATGTAACATTGGTGAACTCACGTTCTATTGATTATAATTGTGGAGCTCAGAGAGATACTGCTTTGAATGTCAAATTACCCTGGAGATCTGGGGTGTTTTGGTGACTGTCTGGCAACCAGTACCTTTCTCTCTTCGAGTTCACACTTCATATTTTCCTATGTTGTAATACATTCCCTTACTTAGAGCTGTGCGCCCGATCTTTGACTTGGTTGCCTAATTTGATTGTTGTTAAAACTATTAGAGATGTTACCATTCACCAAAACCCTGGCTGTCGGATTCTTATATAAAAGAGCTATTGCCCTGCAGAAATTTCCGCCCAAATTAGAAAGCTGTAAAATTTCCAGCAGATAAGACCAATTAACCCCGATCAAATGCTTTAGTCGCATCTACCGTAATAACTGCTAGTGGTATTTTGAATGTAGTTGCTATGTCTGTAGCACCAATTAAGTTATAGGTTAATTCCTTGATGCCTCTGCCACGCACAAAGCCCTTCTGATCCTCATTTAGCAACTCGTCTAGTGCTCCACTCAGCCTACATGCTAATAACTTCGTAAAGCTCTTGTAAACTGAGTTAAGCAGCGAGATAGGCCTGTAAGAGTCACAGCGGTTAGGTGGTTTATCTACCTTGAGGATCAGAGTGACAGTGGCGTCATTCCAAAATTCTGGTATCTTCTTACCCCCTTCAAAAATCTGAGTAAACAATCTAACCAATACTGGGACAAGAAATTTCTCCAGTTTTTTGTATATATCTACCGGGATACCATCTGGTCCTGCTGCCTTATTTGCTTTCCCGGCTTTAATGACATTTCTAATCTCCAAGTCCAGAATTTACCTATACACCTCTTCCCTTTGGGATTCAGGCAGCTTATGGGGAACTTCCTGACCCAACCACTCTGACACTTTCTGTCCCTGCGTAACTAGATTTTCCGAGTACACTTCCCCAAAATGATTGATCAAAGCCTCTTCTATATCTTCCCTTGACTTAGCTAGGTCTGCTGACCCATCCAACTTTAGTTCTTTAATAAAGTTTTTTACTTGATAATTTTTTATCTTCCAAGCGAGAAGCTTGCCACAATCTTCTCCATAGTTAAAGTGGGCCAATCTGCACGCTTGCCATCTCTCCTGCCCCCCTTCTTTCCAAAATGCCTGCTAACTCAACTTTAAGGACCTCAATAGTAGCAAACCCGGACTCCTGCATTTTTTTTATCCTGAATCTTATGTTCTACCAACTGGATCTGATCTTCAATGGCAAGAATTTCAGTCCTCCATTGCTTATTTTCATGGGACTGGAGAGATGTTATCCTCCTTCTTAAAAAGGCCTCATATGAATCCCATACTATGCCTAATGGGGCACTATCCAAGTTCTGCTGAAAAAAAATTGAGATTCCACCCCCAATTTTTCCATTAACGCCTCATCGGCCAACAAGGTTTGGTCAAAGGTCCACCTTCTTTGGTGCACCGACTTTGGGGGAGCCAAACCTAGAACCTTTTTTAAAGTGGTACCCAAGACTCTGGAACTAAAAAAAACCCTACCTTGGCTTCGGGGCATCGAGTCATTTTGAGCCTAACAAATATCAGGTATTGGCAAAATCCTGTGAGGCCGATAATTTGCTCTGCTCAGCACCCCCAAAAAAACAAACGGCAGAGCTGGAAGAGGGAGGTTTGCTTTTCCCTTCAGACAACATGGATGCACGGGTTCTCCATACAGAAATAATGAATGATAAAGCTCCACCGGAGGCTCAGGATGGTGCAGAGAGGGAGAGCCTGGCGTTAGACACTTGCCATACCCAGGCGCTGCAGAAGCCCCAAGAAATGCCACAAGCCCAGTCGGTTTCGAATCTTATTAACCTGCTAACCATGGAAGTTAGGAATGTGTGTAATGTGTAGGCATTTATATAGCGCACTGCTACCCGTAGGCGTCCTGGCGCTTCGACCGCTGCGAAACCCTTCCTGGCTTCCCTGAGAGATGGTCCCTTAATGGGTATCTCCAGGGTGAGACCAGGCATCCCCGGCGGTCTGGGGGGCCGTTAGTGAAGATGAGGCAAGCTAATGCCCAGAGTTGCCGAGTGTGATCGCTGATCAGAGTGGGCACCGAGGCGAGAGAATTATCGAGTCCGCTGACCCTGGTCCAGAAACCTGCCGCGCCGGGAATCGAACCCTGGTCCCAGGCCGTCCTCTGCTCTCGGGTCTGCCGCCTCTAACAAGTGAGCCACACTACTTAGATTTGAAATCTCTGAAAGTAATCAAAAAGAGATTAGAGCTCGCCTGTGATAGTCTGGAGAAAAAATGGGATGACATCACAGGACATCGCAGCTAGAAAGCTCAGTTAGAGATCTAACAAAACAGATTGTGGCCAACTCAAAGGAGATCATGGACTTAAAAGGGAATGAGGTTATATTGAGGGAAAACTAGAATCTATGGAGAATAATCAGAGGAGAAACAATCTCCACATTATAAAAAATCCCGGAAGGATCAGAGTGGGAAGATATCAAGACCTTTATGGCGCGGTTGATTAAATTGGGAGTGCATATGGAATGCTCTGAAGAAGATCTGGTAAAGGATATGCAGAGGGTTCACAGGTACCCCTTCCGGTTAAATCCAAAGAAGCCAAAACCTAGGAGAATCCTGGTTAATTTTCTGACTTACTACATAAAGGAAGAGATATTATCAAGAGCTTTAAAACAAAAAAACCTATCGGTAGACGGAATCAATTTTAATATTAGATCAGATGTCTCCCAAATTACAGCCAACAAGCAATGGGAATTTGGTAACCTGATTGAACCTTTCAGAAAATGGGGCACGACGGCTCAGTTAAGGTTCCCTGCTAGTCTGAAGGTGATGCATAATAATAAAATACAGACCTTTCGGAGAGTAGATGAAGCTGAAGATTTCCTCAGATCTTTATCTGGCACTACTGTGAAGTAGGAAGCTGAAGATAGTTTCTCTTGGGTCTTTTCCTTTCTGATTTCTTCTCCGATTTCTCCTACGAAGTCATTATCCCTATATCCCTTTATATATACGATGTTATGTAGTATATTTCCCTTCTGTCCTGCTCTGTCATATTTTTTTGCTCTAATTTTTTGTACTTAATTTCGTTTAAGAGATCACTTATTTCACTTTTTTTTAGTTATTGTAGCAGTAGCTCTCCAACCTCGGGAAGTCTCCTTAAGGCTTAGGCTATGAGGGAGAGTAAGGAGGGTTTTCCAAGGGAGAGGGAGGGAAGGGCACGTGTGAAGGCACGGGTGGGGGAGCATGGGGAAAAAATACCCAAAAATATTTGTCTGGGCATGGCCAAGCTGGCGACCTAGGAGGCAGCAGAACCCGGAGGCTCCTCGTATCGAACCCTCCCCAGGGCCAAATATAGCATAAAATCCCCCCTCAGAGCTGATGTTGGTGGGGAAGTTGGAGGAGTCCACGGAGTCGGCGCTGAGAGCAGACCTGAGGCTCGAGCGATGCAGAGGGAGCAAATCGTGACCCGCCGCCTATTGCTGAAACATGGCGCCCTGACTGGAGCACTGCGGCGATCGCGCCAGAGGTTGGTGGAAGAGCCCCAAGGCTCCCTGGGTCCCACATGCTCGCCAGCGACACATCTGCCCTTGTGACCTGATCGGGGACGTTAGCGGCAGCCCGACTGGGAGGCGGGCAACCAGCAGCAGCTTGGCAGCCAGCGAGCAGCGAGAAGGCCGCAGTGTGCGAGGAGGTGCGAAAATCGATGCCGGGGCTGCGGGGCCCTACCTGGCGCGGATGGGCCCTGCCTCCCCCGGCGATCTGACAAGCACATCCACCGTTTTCCCCTGGAGGCTCCACACAGGCGCCGAGCACCCACGGAGCGGGCAGGACAGAGCATTCCGCAGTGACGATGAGAAGGCAGGGGGCTGCTGCGCTGAGGAAGCTGGGCCCTGATACGGACCCTGGTGCCATTTTGTAAGCACTGCAGCAAGTTCGGCAGGCTGAGCAGCGGCCAGTTGGTGTAGTGGTGGTCCACAGGAGGACGCACATCGCAGGGAGTGTGCCCTCATTGGCGATTGAGGCGGCAGGGGGGATATCGCGAAGGCCTACTTGCCACCACCACAGGGACTGATTACGAGACCCTCCACCAGGCGCTGAAAGTGCGATTAGTGAGCCCTGCGTGTGCCCCAACAGCCTGGAGGGGCTAGCTGAGCTTCATTAAAGACTGGCTGGCGACAGCAGCAGCGAAGGCCCTTTGAGTCCTCACCTGGGGATTTGGCCGGGCCTGGGCTCCCCCTCTGCCCAAAGGACCTTCGGCAGCGGAAACTGTACCATTGTGCGGTGGGCAGAGGCTCGAGGTGAACATCAAGCCCTTGCAAGTCCGCGGCCAGCAGTGGGGTACCAGCACAAATGTGGGCTGCCTGGCTGGGACCACGCGTGGGAGGCTTTGCGGCAGCGGCGTGACGGACCGGCGTGGGATGACAGGGGGCTAGCGGCGACCCTTATTTTCTCCCTTTCCAGACTGTTACACAGATCCCCAGTGAGGGGTGGAATCCATCACTAGCCGCTCACAGCTCCCCCGTGGTCACGACGTGGAGCGCAGTCTCTGAAGCTTTGTACAATCGAGGGGTAGTCAGCACTGACGAAAGGCGAAGGAGCATGGCCAACACAAGGAAGAAGGGGGAACGTACACTCACCGATATGCTTCTCAAGGGCCCGCCCAAAGGAGATAGAGGGCCCTCTTCCCCAGCGGCATCAAAGCACCACACAGAACCGGGGGACGGAGAGGTACCCATCACCAGGTCCTTCCTGGAAACCCTCTTTAACTCACTGAGGGAAGATTTCCTAACGCTAAAACAGGAAGTTGCTGGGGAAGTCCGGGAGATACGACGAGAGGTGGACGTCTTTGGTGAGCGAGTGGCGGCCTTCGAAGATTCGGATCAGACAAGAAGTGAGGAAGTCGAACAACTTCAGCAAAAACTCTGGGACCAACAAGTAGACCTACAAGCGCACGCCGAGGATCTAGAGAACAGATCTCGACGCAACAATATTCAGATCCGAGGCATACCATCTAAAGAAGGAGCAAACATCACTGAGCACCTGCAGGGCGTATTTCGAGAGATTTTGGGAGAATCTACAGACTTTGACATCCGTATTGACAGAGCCACAGAGTAGGGCTGGCACGGCGCACAACCGTTATCCCCCCCCCCCCCTCCCCCAGGATATCCTAGCCTTCCTACCAGACGTTCCACTAAAAGACAATTCTTCGCGAAGCACGCCAAAAGCAACCTCTTCAATACCAAGGTCACCCAGTAGCACTATTTTAGGACCTATTTGCCATCACACTTCCAAAGAGAAAAGCATTCAAACTCACCACGACAGTCCTGCGTGACAAGGGGATCCCGTACTTTTGGGGACACCCCTTACGTCTGATCTTCAAATGGAATGGTACTCTGCACCAGTTGAGATCCCTCCAGGACACCTGCGCCTTGCTAGGAATTCAACACGAGAGGCCTGCCTCACCAGGACCCTCCCAGCAATCCTCATGGGGAGGGTGGCAAAGAGGCGGACGCAGAGGGTCGCCCAAAACGGAACTGAAACCAGACCCAGCTACGATAGCACAGGAACAGGCCCTGGCCGTCCAGGAGGTGTCCAGAGACTCGTCACCGACAGACTGATTTATTTGTATGATGGGGATTCTTTGGCACTGTGACAATGCTGGTCCGGAGGGGGGTGGCGGGCGGGGGGCCAAGGGGGTCACCGCGGCTGTTCGCTCACTCAGGTAACTTCACTACAGGCCTGCGATTCCAGTATCCAGGCTTGGGACTATGATACACTGTTGGGGTCTTCTTGTTGGGGTTAGGGCGGGGGCGGAAGGGGGGAGTTTGGGACTGCGGAATGTGGGGGGAAGGGGCTGGGTGGGACGGGTGGCTTAGTTGGTGGGAGGGAACTAGTGTCCAACAGGGACCGGGGCTCTGGAGAGACGCTCGGAAGGGGTGGCCCCCTTCAGTTCAGGACGTTCCAATACTCAAGGGGCGAGATAACAGGGGCTAAATTACGGGTTATCACCCTGAATGTAAAAGGGCTTAACAACCCCATTAAAAGGAGGGCTGTCCTCTCATATCTAGAGAATTCGGGTGCCTCTATATGTTTGCTTCAAGAAACCCACCTCCTAACCAAGAACTGGCACAGAATGAGGTCTCGCACTTTCCCTCAGCAATTCTTCTCTTCTACTACCGACAAAAAGACGGGGTGGCTATCCTTTTTGCCAAACACTTCCATGGGCACATAGGGGGAAAGGTGGGAGAGATCAAGGGCATGCTCATCGCCTACAATATTAGGGTGGGTGGCTTGACCATGACAGTGGGATCCCTGTACGCCCCTAACACAGGTCAGGAGCACTTTTTTAAATAGGCCCTTTCAGAGACCTTATGCTCCTCGACTCGCTTCCTTCTCATTGGAGGGGACCTTAATCTGGTTATGGACAGGGGGGGCGGAGAGGTCCGGCCACCGCTTCGGCGCTACAGGGGCGCTCCCACCAGACTGGAGGGACTGGCTGTCTCAGAGGGGGTTCGTGGACCTATGGCCAGCTAAGCATCCTGAGAACCCACAATACACGTTCTACTCACACATGCACCACACGTATGCTAGGTTGGACCACTTCTTAGGATCCTCAGAGTTGGTAGAGAAGGTAGAGGAGGTAGACATTACCCCAGCCACCATTTCAGATCACGACGCGGTGGAAATAACGATAAGGGTTCCACGCACCAAAGTACCGCAGGGTAGAGGGAGGTTGCAGGAGGCCCTACTACAGCGTAAGGAGATAGTCCAACAAGTACACAAGCGCATCACTGACTACCTTAAATTGAACGATCAGCCGGATATGCCAGCGTCCGCTATTTGGGGGGCTTTGAAAGCGGTAGTGAGAGAAGAGCTAATAGCAATCTCTGCGGGGGAAATCAAAGAACGTAAGGACAAACGGGACTCGCTCACGGCCAAAGTGACCGAACTGGAGAGGGTACACAGTCGTACAGGGGCTCTTAGAATTTGAAAACAGCTGAAAACAGCCAGAGCTCAGCTGGCGGGTATAGATGTGGACAGGGCCGAGTACGCAGCACTTAGGCGGCGTCACACGTACTATGTAGGTGGGGATAAAACGGGGCGCCTCCTGGCGGACGCACTCCTAGCCAAAGTCCACCGTTTCAAAATTGCGACCCTACATGACGCTCACGGGGAGTTGATACACGACGAGGCTCATATTGCAGAGGCTTTTAGGGAATTTTATGCATCCCTCTACAGTGCCGACCCTCATCTTGATAGTGAAGCAGAGACATACCTGAGCGGAGTAGCCACCACAGCTCTCAACGCGGAAGGTGCGACCTCGCTGGACGCACCAATCAGGATTGAGGAGGTGATCAGCGCAATCTCGTGCCTTAAGCCCCTGAAATCACCCGGCCCAGAAGGCTTCTCTTCTGTTTTTTACAAATTTTTTTTACTCTTAATTGCACCGTTAGTAACCAAACTTTTTTATTAATTTCAAGGGCCGGGCTCCATTCCTTCTGATATGCTGGAAGCGGACATTATTGTGCTGCCTAAACCAGGCTAAGACCCCACTCACTGCGCGGCCTACAGGCCGATTTCTTTACTCAACCTCGACCTCAAACTCTTTACGGGGATTCTCGCTTCCAGACTTGGACCACGTCTACCGGGTATTATAGAACCAAAGCAATCGGGGTTTATCTCAGGTAGACGATGCAGCGACAACACTAAGCGTATTCTCCACTTAATCGATAAAACCCACTTCCCGCAGTCAGACTCCGTTCTTCTTTCGATAGACGCAGAGAAAGAGTTTGACAGGGTGGAATGGGGCTTTCTCGAGAAGATCCTGGTACACTTTGGCATTGGGGAACGCTTCAGAGCATGGATTGCAAGCTGTTATCATCGACCTCAGGCACGGATCCGGATTAATGGGATAGGTTCAAAACCGTTTGAAATCCAGTGGGGCACTTGGCAAGGGTGCCCGCTCTCGCCCCTCCTCTTTGCGCTCTATGTAGGACCGCTCGCGCAGAGGGTGTGGGACATCCCGAATATCTGCGACACCACTTTTGGAGGAGAGCCGCACCCAATCAGCATGTATGCCGACAACATCTTGGCAGCGCTGTGCAATCAGTGCCAGCTTTCTTAGAGGAAATGGAGGCTTTCGGACGTGGGTCAGGCCTTCAGATCAACAAAGGGAAGTCGATGATCCTTCCGCTCGGCAGCAACTCCCATACCGCACATGAGCCCACCTTGTACAGCGGGGGATTACTGGTTCATACGCAGCTCCCATACTTGGGAATCGTCCTCTCCCAGTCCACCGAGCAAATGGTCACTCTGAATTACCCTAGGGCTACCTCGCAGCTCCAAGAGGACCTCAGAAGGTGTCGGAAACAACAATTATCTCTACCGGGGCGTATTGCAGTGATAAAGATGTCCGCACTTCCTGGGCTAATATACATTTTTCAGTCCATCCCGGCGATGCCCCCTACAGGCACCACCAAGACCCTCCAACACTTTTATCTGGGCTGGGAAGTGGTTGTGGATGCGCAGAAGCTTGTCTTTTCAGGGGCCAGACGAGGGGGGAGCCTACAGCAATACTTTCAGGCGGCACAATTGAGGTATCTTGTGGAGTGGTACAGGCCTGAGCCGGAAAAGAGATGGCTGTTTCAAGGCAGGGCAATGACGCAGACCTCACTCTGGAAAATACCCTTTCTCCATCGCACGAACAGGCCTAGATACATTCAGAATTCACCCATAACCCGTACGGTGCTACACGTATGGGACTCAGTGGCAATTAAAAGAGAGCTAGTCAAGTCAAGTCAAGTCATAGAATTTATATAGCGCACTACATACCCGGAGGGTTTCAAGGCGCTTAGGAAGGGGAGGAGGATTACTTGTCAAATATCCACGTTTTAAGTTGCTTTCTGAATGCTAGGTGGTTCTGGGTAAGGCGAAGGTAAGCGGGGAGTGAGTTCCATGTTTTAGCAGCCAGGTATGAAAAGGATCTGCCTCCCATGGTGGTCTTGTTGATGCGAGGTACAGTGGCGAGGGCTTGGCTGGAAGAACGTAGTTGGCGGGAGGGGGTGTAGAAGGACAGTCGTTAGTTGAGGCATTCTGGACCGATGTCGTAGAGTGATTTGTGTGCGTGGGTAAGCAGTCGGAAGGTGATCCTCTTATTGACGGGTAGCCAGTGGAGGTCTTTAAGGTGACCAGAGATGTGTTCGTTGCGTGGGATGTCTAATATGAGTCTTGCTGAGGCGTTTTGGATTCGTTGGAGTTTCTTCTGGAGTTTTGCGGTGGTACCTGCGTAGAGGGTGTTACCGTAGTCTAGTCGGCTCGTGACCAGAGCGTGGGTGTTTTCCTTGTTTCGGAGGGGATCCAGCGAAATGTTTTTCTGAGCATGCGAAGAATGTTGAAGCAGGAAGAGGATACGGCGCTGACTTGTCTGTTCATTGAGAGTGAAGAATCCAGGATGACGCCTAGGTTCCGTGCGTGGTCTGTCGGGATGGGTGCTTTTCCAAGGGCTACCGGCCACCAAGAGTCGTCCCATGCCGAGGGGGATGTACCTAAGATGAGGACTTCTGTTTTGTCTGAGTTTAGTTTCAGACGGCTTTGTTTCATCCATTCGGCAACTTCTTTCATTCCTTCGTGTAGGTTGGTTTTGGCGGTGCTGGGGTCATTGGTGAGGGAAAGGATCAGTTGAGTGTCATCCGCGTACGAGATGATGTTGAGGTTGTGTTGGCGTGCTATGGCCGCGAGGGGGCTCATGTATACGTTGAAGAGGGTGGGACTGAGTGAGGATCCTTGTGGTACGCCGCAGATGACTTCAGAGGCCTCGGACTTGAATGGTGGAAGGCGGACTCTCTGGGTTCTTCCGGTGAGGAACGAGGTGATCCATTCAAGTGCTTTTCCTTGGATTCCGATGTTATTGAGGCGTTGTAAAAGGGTGCTGTGGCAGACTGTGTCGAATGCTGCAGAGAGGTCGAGGAGGATGAGGGCGACTGTGTCTCCATTGTCCAGTAGAGTTCGAATGTCGTCTGTTGCTGCGATGAGGGCGGTCTCAGTGCTGTGTTTTGCTCGGAAGCCAGATTGTGAGGGGTCGAGGGATTTGTTGGCTTCGAGGAAGGCGGCGAGCTGGTTGTTGACAGCTTTCTCGATGACTTTGGCCGGGAATGGAAGAAGCGAGATGGGGCGGTAATTTTTGAGTTCGGTCGGGTCCGCTGTGGGTTTTTTCAGAAGGGCGGTGAGTTCAGCGTGTTTCCAGTTTTCCGGGAAGGTGGCGGAGTTGAAGGAGCAGTTGATGACGTCTCGGAGGTGCGGTGCTATGATGGAGTCTACTTTGTTGAAGATGAGGTGAGAACATGGGTCTGTGGGGGATCCTGAGTGGATGGAATTCATCAGGCGGATGGTGTCCTCAGTGGAGATTGGGTTCCAGTCGTTAAGGGTGTTCACGGAGGGAAGATGATCAGCAAATGGTAGGGTGGGTTGGTTTCCGGGTTGGTTGTCAAAGCTGTTGTGGATGTCTGCAATCTTGTTGTGGAAAAATGAGGCTGGGGAGTCGCAGAGGGTTTGAGAGGGGGTGATGTCGTTGGAGTTGGCCGAGGGATTGGAAAATTCCTTGACGATGTTGAAAAGTTCCTTGCTGTTGTGAGCGTTGTTGTCAAGTCGATCCTTGAATGCTGTTTTCTTGGCTTTTCGGATTAGTTGGTGGTGAGTGCGGGTGGCGTTTTTGAAGGCGTCCTTGGTGCTGGTGGTTGGGTCTTTTTTCAAGGCCTTTTCAAGGGAGCTCACAACTTTCCCGTCACCACTCACGCCTTTGTTTGACAATCCTGACTTTTGCCCCGGGGATGGATACTCACACGTTCCCACAATGGCGCGGGTCCACTTGCAGATCAGCGGGTCATCTCTTTGACCTAGAGGGATTTATACCGTTCACCACACTACCACAGCTCTATGATATCACCGCCCCACAACGTTTCCAATACTGTCAAATCCGTCACTGGTTATCACACCCTGACATTATCCCCCTAGTAGCTAGGAAGCTGACGACTTTTGAAATATGGCTCGTTACCAAAGACTCCGATCGCAAATTAATCACAGACCTTTATAAAATGATCTCCCGACCTCAGAGGACACACCGTTCTGCTGGCTAGCGACGCTGGGAGGCGGAACTGGGACGACCGCTCATGACCCGGGACTGGCACTCTATATACTACAGCGCCCACCACACAGCCAGGAACACAGTAGGTAGAGAGAAGGCGGTGAAACTGGCGACTTACTGGTACCTGATCCCGGTCAGACTGCATAAGGGTGACCCGTCACGGAGCTCGACTTGTTGGAGAGGGTATGGCGAGGAAGGCACCTTGACGCATCTTCTCTGGGACTGCAGGGAGGTCACAGCCTATTGGACGTCAGTCCTCAATGACATTGACACTTATTTTGACACTGAAATTTCACGATTCCCGCATATACACTATTGGGGCTCCCGAACACGCTCAATGTTCCCGCTGAAGTCCCCTAGAGGAAGGCAAATTTGCCTAGCAATGCAGGCTGCTTCTCAACATATCCTATCTCTCTGGGGCACAAATGCACGGCCCACACACACTGGTTGGCTACACAAACTCTGGTACACACTGGGTATGAAGCGCATCCTAGCCACGCTCACACAGTCCACAGCTTCTTTCCACACAATCTGGCAACCGATCTTATCTCTCCTATCGGAGGAATTTAACGAAATAACATGCCCGAAGTACCTTCACCTGCTACGCCTCACAGAGGCACGTCACTCTGCAGCCGAGCCCAGACCACAGACATCATGAGTCTCCTACAAACCATGTCTTCTACTGACATGGAACATTGCACACTGGTTGGGGTGGGGGGGGGGGTTTAGGGAGAGGGGGAGTTCTTGTTGCAAATGTTTGTACTCACGAATGACACGAGTTACGAGATGCACGCCGATACCAAGATGGCACTCATGGATACTTGTCGCACCAAAGGACTCCCGCATACAATGTTATCGCATTTCTAAAAGTCGGGCATTACAATGTAATCTTGCGGGCACTTACAGGAAATCCAATGTACTTGTCTTTTCCTAAAATCAATAAAACAAATTTAAACAAAAATATTTAGTCCTCTTTTAATGTCTAGGAACGCTGGTTGCAAGGGTTGGGAGCAAGCTAGGAATAAAAATGTGTATCAGCAGGGAGGCCCAGATGGATTTTTTATCTTGGAATGTCAATGGCCTTAGGGTGAGGCAAAGGAGGGAAAAGATTTTGCAATGTATATGGGATGCCCCAGCTCAAATTATATTTCTCCAAGAGACGCATTTAACGAGTGGAGAAAAATTGGAGATTTTTAAGTCTAGAAGATGGCTGCAGAAAGTAATATGTACAGACCATCAACTCACTATAAGAGGAGTGGCGATTCTTGTAAAATCTAATCCGCAGATAATCATTGAGGATAGTATAACAGATAAGCTAGGTAGAAGGGTAATAGCGAAACTGAGTTGGTATAATCAGAGCTACACTTTGGTAAGCTATTACGGTCCAAACTTAGATAATCCTACTCAGTTTAGTAATTTACTCTTGGAACTGCTGGACATCCCAGACCCTTTTATAATGGCAGGTGATTTCAATGGGGTTCTAGATGAAATCACGCTCTCTAATTGTAAATTCAATAAAGAATTTAGGTTGGTGTGACATCTGGCGGGAAAGGCTGGGGTCCCTAAAAAGCTTTACGTTCAACAATAAAAAAATATGGTCACCAGTCACGAATAGATTCTTTTTTGATTGATCAAGCTATAAAGGGCCATGTTAAGGATATTAGTCATGTGGGATCTCATTTTTCGGGTCACTCTGCCATCTCTCTATGTTTGGCACTGAAGAAGTATTGTATGGTGTACTACGATAAGTTGGATTTGTAAAAATGTATTTGGACCTCATGTACACTGTACGTACACTGTCTGTATACCGTGTACTATTGCTACAGAAAGCAATCAATAATAAAACTAAAAAGTTCCATTAACACCGGAAAAACACTGTTTCTGTTGTTTTTATTAACACGAAAATGTGTACCCACTGATAACCACTGTTTTTAAAGTATTGAAATCACTTGAAAACACTGGAAAAAAACACCAGAATTTACCAAAAATAGAAACTGAAAACAGTAAAGCCTACTCATGAGCTACTCGTTGGAGGACCCTACTGTGGATCCTTTAACAAGGATCTAAGTGTTTACTTCAAACGTGTTTTAAGCTGTAACTCGTATGACATTGGCACTACTTTACAAACTAATGTTGTTGCTCCTTTTTTCTGCTTCAGAGAAGTTTGAACAAATCTTGAATTACTATTTGTTGGTTGAACAGTGCAAAAGCATCTGCCACAGTGCCTAATATAAAACATTCAATAAACAAGTCTGTTATATCCGATACTTGAATTAGTTAAATTTGTAGTGAGCTTGACTCATTTCATCCCAAGGTCTAATGATTTATTCCACTAGATGAATTGGAATGTTTATTAGCTTTATCCCAGGTCAATTAAGTACATACATTACGTAGTTTATCTGTTATGCAAAACTGTTATGAGTTCTATAATATGTCTACTAATATCACTCAAGCAGTATACAGATCAATATTTGTAATATAGTGCAGTTTATTAATATTTCATAAATATATCGAGCGTATTTTTACAGCTTTATAGTTAGCAGGTTATATCTATGTAGTGAGGTCTGTGCTGCTGCTAGTCTGACTTTTTCCACGTGCAGCATTCTTTCTTTGTTGGCTTAACAGAACAGATGCATAATCGCTTATTCTAGAATCGATATCCAAAGTAACACGTATCCTTGGTTTGTTAAAAAGCGCATAGTATAATAGAGTATCTCTTTCTAGCTTTTTAACGGCGGAAGGCAGTGGCATTTGACCATAATGTTTGCTTTGTGAACCTACCCTAGATTCACATGCTGTAAATTATTGTGCAATGTAGCAGTTGCACTTGGAAAAGCATCTTTTCCACCTAACGCAAATCTGTTTGGACGCTAACAGTTGGTGGCAGCAGTATGACTCAAGATGAAGTACACATGGTGCTCACAGTTCAACGCAGCTTATCTGCTATCTTCAGATTCTCTGCCATTGATTTCTGAAGCAAATGGTGGGCCAGGAAAAAAAGTTATGTCAAGTTTTGGAGAAGCTCTAAAGATTTAACAGTTGCCATATGGTGTCATCAAAAAAGAGCAACATAATAGTGTCTTCAGAAAACCGATTCTGGTGGACCAGTGAATTACAAGGGAAGCAGCACGTCCTATAGAATGACACTTATACCCAAGTTGATTTTTTCCTTACTTTGTTTCTGGGTTTTCTAGGTCGGTTATTGACCGAACACCATGTAAGATCTACCTACAATGTTACTGCTGCTATCCATGGGTGAACACACAGATAGGCTTCGAATTGCAAGTGTCACGTTGCTGCATGCTGTGTTTGGAATTTATTAGGTGTAAAAACTATTTCCCCTACTGCGTTGTGCCTTCAAAAATAGGGCTTAACAACTGGTTTTAGTGTTTAGCGCAGCAAAATCTGAATTTGCCTGTATTTAGCCGGTATCTTTCTCCTGGTAAATATTGGCAGGCTAGACCTGCCAAAATGTATCTGGTAATGCAGATTTTATCACACATGATAATTACTGGTTGTGATAAAATCAGTGCAATTTATAATTCCAATCTTCTGCTAAAAAATAAAAAAATTAGGTTAACCCAAGGTTTAGAATTGGATGAGGCACACATAATTGAGGCCATGTTTTGTAATGTATGTCTCCCTCTAACTTTGCCAGGCTTGTTCACCTATCTCACAAAAGCTGTAAAAGGATGAGCTAAGATGGCCATCTAGCATGTGGCCTGTAGGTGCATATTTGAGCTCTTGGAAACCATAATAAGCTGTTAAATGAGCTGCACTCGAACAAGGGGGTCCCTGAACAAAAAGTCCAAACAGCAGAAAAAGTTGGCACACCATTGAAACCTACCTACCTACTCTTGGGTATCTGATGGAAGGATTAAGTAATTTTCCAGTGGTGCACCTGTGTACACATACATTCAACTGAATATTAAAACTTGTATATAGTAGTCCGAGCAGAAAGATGTGATGCCTGGCAAAGCTTGTTTATGACAACAGTAACACCGTAATAATTTTTCTGTCATTAGCGATATGATGTTATTGAATCTGCCCAAACCGTAACCTGATTAGTACCAAAGTAGAAAATGACGTTGCTTGGGTTATTGTGGTGCTGAAAGCAAACCGCAATTAAGAACATTGTCCAAGTCCCGTATGAAAAATGCATTGTCTGGATAAGGTAGCATTTTAATACAATACACAATTGATATAGGTAACGGGGGACCTCTGATTCATATAAACTGTTGAACCTCGTTTGTTGAACTGCTACGGCCCGTGACAATACACATAAGTAAGGAACTATCACCTAAGCCTGATAAAAGGACATATCACTACCCTTATCTTGGCAGAAAATACAAAAGGGCTTGGCAGATAATGGCATGATATTCTACACCCCATGGCAACAAACACCATCTCGAGATAAAATCACTGCTACCTTCAGTCACTAATTAACGTAGGTTATTCTGGATAGCAGCCATCAAACCACACAGAAGTTTGGCACGCTGTCTAGAACTATTAACCTGCTGCATCATGAAATCGTGAAATCAATACTGTACATAAAAAGCCTTAGAACTACAGGAGGGTTTCTAATGTAGAAGACCGGGTTACTGAAAATAAACATATGTGGTCTGTAGTGCACAACACACCAAGGAAGCAAGAAAGAAAGAAAGCTTGCAGATTGATAAAATGACTGAAGATACAATACGGTGATATTTCTGGACTTACTAGAAAGTGAATAAAACCGTCTTTTGGAGGCATACCTCTAAGAACTGACACTGGTTCCAGTTTACAGATGCAAAGATAGTTTGAGGCATACAGATTGACAGAGTTCCTTGGTCACTGACATAGCGTCAGGCTTCCAGACCCTTACCAAGAATTCTAATGATCCACAAGTTTAATTGCAAATGCAAAGTATGACTCCACAACTGCTAAGAAGCAAAGGGATTGGCATTCATTAGAAACCACCTCTAATTCTACACAGAATTTGAAATAGAGAAGCAGAAGAGACACATGTGTGGAAACATTTAATGCAGGCTTCGAGAAATGAACAACTGGGTCTAGGCAAAATTATGCCTAGATTTAAAAGCAATAAATATGTATTTGATAAGCCGGAGGAAGTGATACACTATAGAGTTATTGGACTTATAATGAAAAGTCACCAATTGTCAATATTTCACATCAGGTGATATGAGTTTTCACACTAGGGGAGGGTCTTAAACATATACTATAACACATTGATTAATGCAGCATGGCAGATGCCAATAAAACACAACTTTATCCCTTTCCAAAGGTGTACAACAACTGCATTGGAAATGAATCCTGGCCTCTCTTTTGTTAGTTTAACCTGTACTTCTTCTTCCCAGTGGAGCTTGAACCCCTGCCCACCCTTCGCCATGAGTATTGAGAGATTATATGAGGGCTGTAGGCCCGCATAATGGTTTAGATTGCTTTTTCTCTTGCCCAGTAGGGTTGGTTTATTCACTGTTTTGATTATTGTGCTGACTGGGGTGCAACAGTTGCTGAAAAACCATTCAATCTATGTTTGCTATGTATTCTAAGTGAAGGTAATATGTACTGCACAGGGGGATTTGAAACTGTGAATGGTTACATTATAATTTACAGGGATATCAAACATCCATGTAGTAATGGAAGAAAAAGTACCACAGATAGGATACTCAAAAAAATCAATGATAGTTGGATTGGCAGAACGGTTGGTATTGTCTTGTAATGTCAAAGACATCAGCATTGTAGTAATAAGGCACATGATCTAGTCACATGTATATATTCAAAGTAAAAAAAACTCTTTGGCACTCCTCATTTACCTTTTCAGACAGAAGAGTACTGGTATGGAAAATTGTTGATGTATCTTTACTGGTGCGTCACACTCTTCTAGACTTCAGAGGAAGGTATGATGGAGTCTCTGGAGCTATTAGTAACCTAAAAATACGCACTCACCATAGATAGAAAAAAAGTTCTTTGAAACCATTAAAAGCATACTGCATAACAAAGTGTACCTCCGCCAGGAATATTTCCCTCAGTTGATCTATCCCTGCCGCTCTACATAAGAGTTTTTCATTAATTAGTTAGTTTCAGTTTTTACAAGGAAAAACCTTACAAATAGCCAGATGTAACCCTCAAGAAGGAAAATGATTTAGGTAATGCTGTGAAATTTCAAGTACTTTACTGTAAATGTTGCAAATGTTTACTGCAGTTAAATGCATTGGTGCGATCCTCTCGACTCATCATCACGCTCTCCCTGGATTGGCTGCATTATATACAGCTAAGACTACATGGAATTAAAGTAAGCCTCTATTCTGTTATATCTCTTGCTCTTCTTTGCTGTAAGACCAAACAAAAGTGTGTGACAAAAAGGCAAGCTTTTAATTGAAGATTACATTTGCACATATTATTGTCGAATATGAGTGATCTACCTCATGAACGAACAGGATTTCTCTGATAATTTGCTGGCTGTTCCTTGATGAAAGTGTAGTTTATATAGTGTTCTGGGAGCAGAACAACAGCACCTGCTTCATGGTAAGCTGTATGCTCCATGTGTGGACCTAGCATTGCCAGTAGCCAGTAAACACTCAGCGGCAAATGGTTTTCCTGTAGCCTGGCTCACTCCTTTTGCCTACTTTTGGGTATTTTATTTCTCAAAGCTGTTGAGATACATCCATGAGCAGTAGGTGACCACAGCTGCTTTCAGCCTGCTGATGCACACAACACAATTTAAATAGGCTTACCAGTGTATGATCCAGCATGACGTTTGGTGGTTACAAAGAAACTTATTTTAGAGAAAGTCTTATGTACCAAAGAATAAAGGTGTGAATCTCTCACAGTCGTGTGAATCAGTTCCGAAATAGCTACCAGACCTAAATATTTTATAAATTTGAGCTAAGCAGATCTATCATTTATGTCTATAATGCGGTCAGAATCTGCCTCATAAATGATCCAAAGCTAGGGTAAAAATCATCATGGATAACTTTTTTGCAGTCATTTGATAAAATCCCTTGAGTGAGGAATCTTTCTATATTCCTTTACAGGGAAGCCATTATCACTGGAAAGTGCTATATTGAGAAACTGAAAACAAGCCATCTTCTTTCTCTATCACACTTTCTGTGTGAAACCGTGCATGACGATCATTCTGAACTAGAACACTCACTATTCTAGGTGTCTTGGAAATGCTCTTACGACCTACAAAGTCTTTTGTAAGTGTCCATTAATATGCTTCTCTTTGAAATGCTTCTTCTAAGGCAATGTTTGCCTCTTACTGTTTAAGAAAGGTTAAGCCATGTCTCCAATTAATGGGACAAACCCGGCCATCAACATTCCAAGAAACTATTTTCAGTATATTAGCCAACTTGTTACTTGTTAACAATGGTACAAAATAGCCATTTCCAAAAACAATCACAATAAAGTACTAAAGCAAATTCAAGAAAGTTTCCTTAGATTTCTCTAAAAAATTGATATTAGTGTTCAGGAATCAGTATAGGTAAGCATTAAAAAAAAAACTAAAACTCATAACATTTATGGAAACAAAGTAGATAAAGTAAGCTCGGCACCAGGACAGACGAAATCGAACTCCACCAGTCCTGGTTATTGAAACTCCAAGTACCCAAAGGTGAAATGTTAAGTAATCACAAACAGTAAAAATGTTGACAACCAAGCAGTTTTACATTATGGGCCTTAAATACCTTAATAAACACCCAGAGAAGCGGTAGTCTACTCTATTCAGTATTCTGTAATTCTATACACTAAAAATATGATTCATATCAAAGAAAATGACAATGCCTCAAGCCCTCCCCACACTGCGTCCCCTGCCTTCTAGTAAACAACTGAGCCTAAAATGCTGGAGGCTACGCCCTTACAAACCCACCCCTTAAGGCCTACCTCCAGTACAAAGGCATCGCCCTCTCTCCATTCCACCTCATGCCTAATATCATTATTCCCAACCACCCCTCCTCGTACTAGGTCCAAGACAATCCTTTACAATAAGGAACTATGGCCAAGAAGTACCAAGAAGTACCATCACAATTACTCAAAGACATAGAATAGGTACAGGTTTCAGCTACATCAGCCCCCATAGTACTACCCCTCATTGATTTACAAACAGCTGCTTTACTCCTATATGTGGCACTCAACATAGCCTACAATAAATGTATTTACGTGTTAGAAATCCACTTTGAAGCAGAGGGACATTACAGATCCAATACTGGCAGGAATAACATATTGCTCCTTACACTTTAACACTTCATCCTTTACAGTGCATATGTTTACCTCTGTCAACTGTACATACGAGATATCCATACCAAGAACGCCCAGAAACAAGCAATGGTGAAGCTAGAAGATGTGGTTTTTAGGAGTAAAAGTGCTAGTTAATTGCTGCGTCATAAGTGTGCTTGGGCTGAGGGGTACAAGGAGGATATGAAAAACGGAAGCAACATGATCAGTGTGTGCTAAGACCGTATTCTGCCTTATTACTGAAAGTTCCTCTTCACCTGCCTGCGTGGTTTTGTGGATGGGGAGAGTGAATCAATGGTGGGATGAAATAGATGACACGTATTAGTAATTGAGTGCCTGGATGGAAGGTTGTATATGTGGATGTATGAATGGCTATATGTTTGAGTGATAGCATTAATGGCTACCTATGTGATTGAGAACGTGTGTGAATGAATTGCAGGTGCAAGGACAGTCCGTGTCAGATGTGTGGGAGAAATGTAGGGTTGAGGGGTTGGAGTAATTAACGGGAAGTTTGAGAAAATAGGCAGTCAATGTTCCAAGTTGACCTCACGCTGTGACGGTGTTAACTGCATTTTATTTTCCAATTAGACTTTAACAAAAGTGGGCATTATACTGTTGATGGTTCTTGAGTAAAAGTTGTTAATTCGAATTTAATGTAATACTTCTATCAGGAGTACAGATCTTTTGAGAAACAAATAATCCCACTTGAAGCACTGACTAGAGATAAATTTATGCTGTGCAAGCGCAGCTCAAAATCCGAGAATCACGGTCAGAGGAATATAATTTGCTTACGCAAAACTGTACTGGCTTGGAATATCATACAGGAAGACTATTTGCAAAGAGCATTTTTTCAAATGATTCCTTATTTTCAGTGAGGAAACTTATAATTAAGGGCAAGAGTTGTCCCAAGCGGAAATGCCACTATTGGTAATACTATTATTGCACAAGGCTCCTGTTTCACAGGGTTCCCCCACTGCATGTTAGATGTTATCCACATTGCAGCACAGTGATGCCAAGGCAAAGTAGAACAATTAATCTGGGTCTTCCCAGTAGCCTACTTACAGTGCACTGGGAGAAGATATTCCAAAGCTTAAGTATCAGCCTGCAGAGACCGGAAGGTATTTGGTGTTACACATAACCTCACAATAATAATAATGCTTTATTCTACAATTCTGCAATTTTGTATCGGTCTAAAAGACCAATGTAACTATTATTAGTCTCCGTCTGACCGCTCAAAATAAGGCAAGACTTTGCAAGGGCTGCACTCCAAGGACCCTTTACTTGCAGCATCTTACGACTCCTATCCAGCTCTTTAGCTGGTCCCGGTATGCCTCAAGTTCCCTGGACCGTATTTCACCCACAGCAGGTTAAGGCCACGCTGCAGATTTTCAAGACAATACTAGCTCTCTCTGGAGCCCCTTCGGATCCCTAGGAGCCTCAGGGGCTTTCAATCATACTTCCTTCTGTAGGCTCTTCCCCAGTGATTAATTTGTAAAATAAGTGTCAGGGTCCTCGTTAGGAGGCCACTACAACTTAGGCCACCCATTGCCAGTGTTGTCAATGACCGTACCAAAGTAATTACTGACCATCACATTCAAACAGACGGCACAATTCAGATTATTCCAGGTCTCAAAGCTGTAAGAATGGCTTGAGAGGCAGACATTAGTCCTTATAAAGGGCAGTTGAATTATTAATTAGCTGTTGTTGTTCTATCTAAATTAGATAAGCAGTTCCACCAGGTGGCAGAATATTATTAATGCTGTTACTGACAATTAAGTGTTGGTGTCGAGCACCGGAATCCACTGGCTCAAATTAAGCACTGCCCTCCCCTGACACTGAATGACCTCTCAAGATCCAGTTCCAGGTCAGCGTCGGTACCCTCCATGCTCTTGATCGTCTGACTTCACTGGCACCTGACCAAACCGTCCAGACGTTGGTCTCTAACCATTAGCCTATATCGGTCCGCCCTAGGCTTATGACACGCTATGTAATTATGAAGGCACAGCCAGTAATGATTGCATTAGACCCTCTGCCACTTCATAATGCCATATTTACCAGAGGCCCATTGAGGCTCTGACTTTTACGCTGTACCATTCTTGCAAACTTTTTCTGATTGTTGACCTACAAAGTGTCAGTGGGTTAGACATCTCCCCAGAAACTGAGCTGGACTCACTACCTGGTCCAGGCAACAGAAGAAAGCATCTCTTTCGCAGTGGTAGTGTGCAGAGCACCAGAGGTATTGGCATTGAAGCTGCCTTTTATTGATACTAAATTACTCCAAAGAAAGCCAGCTTCCTCAAAGCATTTCTTACCCTTTAATGAGGCACTCAAGGGCGCCCTTGTGGCCACCAAGTCAAATCCATGCACAGTCCATCCAGTCAGTCGACCTGTGGGCAGGTGTCACTGACCCAAGCTTTTCATAGCAGAGGACACAATGGTAGTTAAAACTCGTCATACCAGCTGGATCAGCAATCTATTACTTCCTACTCCATTGCTGTAGAAAGCCCAAACTACTTTGATTTGCACTTGCGGACCCACAGCCAGCTGATACAGTGCAGAATCCAGTATTTCATCCTTGGATGGAAATATATCATGTCAGACAAATGAGTTTTTCATAAATAGTTTTTGTATCTTGTCCGCTCCTCATATACCCTTCTCACACACCAGGACAGACTTCTGTAGACTGTGCCTCTATTTTAATGCTGAAGTCACCCTCCTCTGGCGAAGGGTGTCGTTGAACGAGTGCTATCTTGAGGAGGCAAGCCACAGGGACTGCAAGTCCCAAGATATCAAGGGCCAGGAGGTGGGCCCACCATCACCACACTTGCTACTTATCATCATGGTGCCCCTAAAGCACTTACCGAGGTCCCGCTACTCATCATCATCACGCTTTAAAGCACTTACCGAGGTCCCACAGCAAGAATGCCTCTTCTGGAAAGGAAAGAACGTGCGAGGCTTCTGTTACTGACCCTGATCTGGCCCCTAATTCATAGATCCCTGTACTCCCCCTGCCACCCCCTCAGCAATCTTCCCTTCTTCGGCTTCCCAAAGTCAAGTACTGGCAGAAATGCAGCCCCTATCCAATATTGCTTGTCCCAATCTGTTTATTCCCCTTATTAATTGGTGGAGGATACCACTGAACGGAAAGATCCAAAGGCCATAGAGTCCAAGAGAAAGAAGCAGGAGTCGGTCTTATGAGGGGTTGAAAACCTTAGGAAAGAATGTGGATCTTTAAGAGAGACTGTGCAATCTCTATTTTCCATGGTAAAAGAGCTTCAAAAATCTAATCTGGTATTATCAGAGAAGCTGTAGTCTCTCTGGCTTACAGTGCAGGAGTCAACCATGCCAAATAAGCAGTCCGCTATGTGAGTACCCCCTCAAAGGCGAAGGGGCGGGGGGGGGGGGTAGAAGGTACCCTTGGGGCCTCCCACCCATCAAAATACTTCTTATCCCTCTAAACCTCATACAAACCTGGGTGATCTAATCTCCAGGAGTTCTCACAGAGGTTCGGTTGATCATTATTGGCTAAACGGAGTAACAAATAAACACACCTAAAGGATCAGTATTTGTCAAGCAACTACCAATCCCCAGAGCCTACCATATAGCATGAATTTCCAGCATCCACCATCTTTTTTGAAACGCCTTTTACTAAGCGTTAAGTTAGATAACCACTGGCAGTATCAATTACACAAAGGGAACCCTTATTCTAACGCAAACCCTCTTCATCTAATGAGGGAGCCTCCAGTACCACTTAAACCTCTCCAAGGCCGATCTTTCTATATGTCAAAGGTCTCCAAATTGGCGATGAACCAACAAGAATCAACTTAATCCTTAGTCAATAAAGTGACACACTGGGTACGCAATGAATGCAAGTGTCTTTCTCTTATTCATGCAGATATAATCTCTGCTGAACGCGTGTCAGTCAGCACTTGTTCCTATGAATACATCAAGCTGATTAATAGAGATCAGGACATAGTGGATGGACTCCTAGCTCTAGAAGACTGGTTGCTTCCTCCCCAGGACACACTTGTGCAATTTAAACTGGCCCCAGAGCTAGTGAGTGGTGATGGCAATTCATGTTACACTAAAGGACGCCCACCCCATTCATGGTCGCAAAGAACAAGGCTTATCTGCAGACTCTGGGATTAGCACCCAAAGAAGTGCAAAAACTCCACACCAAGACCAGAGCACAGGGTCAACCCACAAACCTCTTCGGAGTAACAAGATATGCTTCTATTAACCCAACCAACGACACCACTGCAGTGGGCCCCCTTCCAACCCTGCTCGAGGAAATAGACCTACTGCTTAAAAGCTACCAGGGTACTGGGCTCACCAACAGTGCAAACAAGGAACCTATACCTGACCAGTGCAAGGAAAGGGCCAGGGGAAGCTTACCCCCAAGGACCCCCACCAAAGACGCGTGTAGTGTCCTCTCATGGAATGTGGCAGGTCTAAAGACTAATTTTGAGCAAGTGGTGCGCGATAAAGATATCACGACCCTGCCGATCGCACAGCTTAATTTGAAATGTTTTCCTCCTTTTCTGATTAATTAAATGATTTTTTGTTGCACACTTATAACTCGTTTTACTTGATTTTCACATTTATTTAAATCATTGTTTTGATTCACAATAACCAGTAAATGTTCACTTTCATTATTGCATATATTTCATTATTGCGTTTCAATGAAATCTCAATTACATTCATAGTATTAGAATTCATATACACGTTATAACAACAATCGACGATAGTTGAATAGGTTGGCCCGATGCATTTCGGGACCCACGTCCCTTCTTCAGGGGCCTCTGTAAAAAATCATGTACAAAAAAACAATTATAACTTTCTATATTTTCCATTCATATACATTACATGTACGCCACTACTCAGTCCTGAGTACACCATCATTTTATCCTTATATGAAATAACAAACTGCCTTATTCATTGATGATTACATAGAAGATAACTGTCAAACTGTCCGTTGAGTTGTTACATTAATGCCATGTGTCACGCAAATAGGTCTTACTGCTGATGCTGTTACATTATGATAATCCTAATGCAGGTAACATGATACAATGCTGATAAGCCGTGCTCGAAACATTCTGACTACAACTACTGTTCCGTCGTGATAAAGTTAATACTAGTAACATGGACAATGATGGTGAACCATGCTCGAGAAGCTCTTACTAGCATAATTACGAGTGAATAAAAAACAATGAACACTCACGATGTTACTGGACCTTAGGTGTATACACTTCTCCGTGCGAAACTTGTTAGACTTGTTACACTGATGGGGAATGAGGAATTAGGTGTTAAAAACCGCAATTATGTGTTTGAATTTAAACGATACATAGTAAAGCGAAAAAGACGTGCTATTACCTGCTGTTCATAATCAACTGCGGCGTTTCTGTAAAAAACGGCAGACGGTGCTCATGTTAATATGAGAAGTAATACTGGGAGGAATAGATAGATATTTGCGTCGGAATAGCCTAACGCCCTTAGCGGAACGCTTACCTTGGAGGTTTTCTGTGATATGTGATCGGTGCGCTGAAGATTTACGACTAACTTCCGGGTTTCCACCTAGTGTTGACCCGTTCTCGCGAGAATTTTATATGCCGGCGTCAAGAATACGCCTGACTAACGCATCAAAAATAGAAAGAGGCATGAGACTGTTTCGGCCATGTTAAAGTGGCGAGACGGACGTTAAATGTTTAAATCTGGATAAAGTAGCATTCTCTGTATGAATATGTGAAATATGTGTGACTGTTATAAGCACTAAACAAATGGGCTGATCGTGTAAACATATTGCAGCGTATAGACTGATGATGTATAGAACTCACTTAATTAGTGTAAATGCTGTTGCTGTAAATATCTCCTATTAAAGACTAAACTCATTGACCCTCAATAGGGACCCTTCATTGACCTTCACAGCTTCGCTGCTGCTTTCTGTTGTGTTGATGTTTGTTTTGTCATTGACCAGGAAGATCTATTCATGGGCCCAAGTCAACCATTTCAGCATTTGTGTGTTTTCCAGATTAACCTATTTATTTTTCCAGAGCACCTGTTGGGATGCATTTCCAGAAAGCTTATCTTACAGTTTTACTCAAAACCCTTTATCTTGCCTCAATGAGACCACAATATGGTCCTATTGTTCCTTATGTGCACACCATTTGAGCCTATGCATAGGTGATGGGTCTTCTAATAATCAAAACAGTCTTTCATGTCATCACGATCACTTTTGCGAGGCTCATAAGTTAACTGCAACAGATGTTCGCTCAACCTCACTACAGCATTTTCTTTCAAGACAAGTTGGTGATTTCTACTCATCCACCTACCTATCAAGGGTGGTATCCCCCTTTCAAGTGGAAAAATCAATCACCCAGCCAGGTATTTGCGCACCTCCACACCCCCCAAAAGCAGAGCAGATGCTTAATCAACTTGAGCCTAAAAGAGCCTTGGACTTTTACATTGATCACACGAGGGACCATCTCATAGATGACCAGCTCTTTGTGTATTGCTGAGACTAGAAAAGGTAAAGCAGTGCAAAAGGGGACGCTGTCCAGGTGGGTCGTCCTCGGCATAAAGATATGCCATGTCATGTCAAGGAAATACCCCCAAAAGGCTGAAAAATAGTGCTGTCAAGTATAGTGCCGTCCTGGACATTTACTAGGCTGCAACGAGGTTCTCAGGGCATATGTTCACCAAGCAGTACTTTATTGGCAGCTAGGTCCACATAGAGGATCATTTTGCCCATTTGGTCTTGCACAACTTTTGGATTTGAAACTACTCCTCAGAACATCCACCTCCGGGAAGTACACCTTTGGAATGTATTCTGGAGGTGAGGAATTTACAGTTGGAAGTATCCATCAGAAAAACTAGTTCCTTACATTCAGTAGCACTCTTTCTGGTGGATAGTCTAGCTATCTACAGATTTGTCGCCGCCCTCCCGCTTCCTCATTTTGTGCTGTGGAGTGGACATGGTGCTTTGTAAAAAGGTCCCAAGTTAGATATGGCACACAGTGAGGTGATCATCAGTTTGTTTGGGCTGATCACGACTGAGAACTCAGAAAAGTAGTAAATGAAGAAAATTATATAAGCCCTCTGGTGTGGCCAGAATATACAGTTTCGCTCCATCACTTCTGAGGTGGTGTAAGGTCACCCCTGAGCCACACAGCACCACCTAGCTTCACACGGGAATTATTGCTAGAAGAATTCTCAGTATCCAGTCTGGCACCTGGGATATTTGAAAAGGTAATGATCTGTAGTTAGACAGAATATCCACCAGAAAGAGTGTTACCAAGCATAAGTATCTTGTTTTATAGTACTGTCAGGAGAAGAAACTGGCACGCAGGGCCATCAAACACAAGATGAAAAAGATGTGGCTGCCAAAACTAAGCGTATAAGCTGTCAGCAGGGAGGACAATGAGAACATTAAAAATAGAATTTACTTAGTGAGAAAGAAGTTAGGAAAATGCTGGGGCTATTCTTGTTTTAACAAATGAAATAGTCCAAGTATGTGAATTTGTAGATGCAGTAGTCTTGCAGAACAATGTTCTCTCATAATCTTGCTTTGCAGTTAGGGAGTAGTTCAGTTTCCATTAGTCTGTACTCATCGGTGACCGTTCCATGGCACATATTGCCCTTATGTGGATATGTTAAGCCCTCATTGCCTACGTGGATTAATTAAAGCCTCAGCAGCTTCCATAGTAACCACACTTTATTTTTTTTTTTTTAATTTGTACTATCTTGCAGCAAAAAGGCACTCTGCTGTCATGACACAAAGGAATGAACACTGGCTTTATAAGAACGTGTACAGGTCTTACCTTTGACATCTCTACTTTATATGTATATTGCTGACAGAATCGACCAACTTCCACAATTTTAAACAGCTTAGCATTGCAAATTTTAGTGGGCGCACCAAGGCATACACTTGCAGTGAAGATGACTCATCAACACTGACCTGTGGCCCATTTTCAGAAGCTGGGGTTGAAATCCACGAAGTGAGCGGCATGAAGACAAAGAAAGAGATGGACTTCTAAGTCACTTAATTGGTGACCATACTAACTGCAAATCAGATAAATGCCCCATAACTCTCTTTACCATCTGCTACGAAGGTCATTGAAACTGAACATATTGTTGATGGCGATAATTATTTGAAGTTATTTGTTTTTTACCTCTGGCCATGTCCATGTGGCACTATTCCCTTCCTATGTCTATAAGTGTGGTAAATCACCATGCCAGGTAGGGTGGCACTCAAGGCTGGAAGGTGGTATTGAAGCTTCTGTGGCCCCCGAATATTAGAAAGAAACAAGCCCATCCTGGAAATTGATGTTTTCGTTAAAAAGAAAGTCACATTGTGTTCAGAGTCCCCAATACTGAAATATGCTATTTTCTGTGTGACTGTAGAAAACCAGTGAGTTCAGTGGGCTGACCCATTGCCTCATACTGCCTGCTGTGATGGATGGGAGCAAAGTTTAATTGCCACTTCAACAGATAAATGGCTGAAGAGGGCTGACCGAATTATTTAGTTTGTATTTTTCGGAAGAACAAAAGGTATTTGCTATTGCCAGAAACAACACTGATGTCTGAGCAGGATTTCGTTGGCTAATGGCCACAGGGCAACTACTAAACCTCATATGGGAACTAGTATACTCTTTGTTAATCAATCTATTCAGACACCTGCAGATTGTCAATTAAGTCAAATGATATGCGCTGTTAAACAATCAAGTCAATTAACTTCTTCAAAAGAATTATGTTAATAATAAAATCTGCATTAAACAATGTATCAACTGGAGGTAAACCATGAAACCCAGGGTGACTTGGGCGACCCTATTTGTCAAACAAAAATGTATAAATAAAAAACCTCCACCCGAATGCCGACAGCCGGACATTAGATACATTGAATTCAATTGTAAGTACATTTTAGTGGGACATCTGCAGTCAGAAGCCGACAAACAAACCTTGTAGAAGTTCTTATTCCGCATATATTGTGATGATTAGACATTTCATCATCTACCGCAATTGTATATGCCATGGCATACAATGGATGCAGGCACACACACACACTTATCTGATTCTATTGTCTCTATTGTCCATGCACTTACAGTTTTGCCCTGTGGCCTGCATGTACATGCGTAATGTCCATACCATTATTCTGACTTTCTCTCCTTTCCTGAGCTGTCAGCTGGTAAGATTCGAAAATACCCTCCTGCTTTCCCAGTATCCTTTTGTGAAGCAATGCACCTCTCTCCAATAACCAGGCAGCCTCTTCATCTCCATCCATACAAGGTCTGAAGTGGAGAGTATGCAACAATTATCTGTCCCGGTCATCCTAAAAAAGTACAATTGTGACATCTACATGCTTTTAGTACTATTTTACTACCAAAAAGCCTATCTCCAGTAGAACGTATTAATGGGTGTTGGGGACATATCATAATTGTAACCATAAAGCACATTTAAGGTAAAGTTTATAATGTTTATACCAATCAACAATGAAGTAATTCCTACTTAAAACAAGCATTGGCATAGCCAATAGGTCTGGCCTTTGGGACCTTCTAAGTGTTTTACCCATGCAACAGTTAATGTTGTTTCACCAATGATAATGTGCTGCATAACTAAATACTTATAAGGTCCCAAAGGCGAGACCTATTGGCTGTGCCAATGCTAGTTTCTTTGAATTATGGGATTTGTAGTCTTGTTTGTTCTAATATAAAACCAGGATTACAAGTCTCAGAATTTAAAGGTAAAAAGCTGCACTGGAGTAGCTCATCACACATGCACCTAAGAAACTTGGGATCCATGCAAACGCGCCCAGCAGCAAACACCAGTAGGTGGGTGGTTTGGAATCCTGGACCATTCCTGCACCAGACTGGCCTACGTGACGACACACCCTGTACCATCCTCTGGCCAGAGGCTATTTAATAAACTCAGGTAGATGGCAAGGGGTCTTCCACCCACACCACAGCCAAGTGGGTGTTTCTTCATTATTGTTCATTGGGGGGCCTAGGCCGCACATCGTGGGAGCTCCCACTTACGACACGGGGGTCCGTCCCCCATCACACCCGACTCCTTCATGCTTTGCATGTGGGACAGGGCTGGCATTCGTTCACAGTCAAAGTACCACAGAGGGACATATAATATGTGACTCACAAAGTCAAGGAACCAGTCGTATCTACTGTCGGAAAGACGCTGTTTTCTGCATCTCTTCCGCAAACAACAGCGTCTCTGCTATTGCCCTACAGAATGCAGGTGAACAAGGACGGCTTGTCAGTGGGAGAACGCCTCAAGGCACGTGTCTACGCACAAAGGAAGCTTACCTGCGACGGTGATGAATTTCAAGAGGACCTCCAACCTTATCAGGCTAAAAGCTGCCCAGGTACCTCCCACCCCTCGTGAACCTCTCTTCGTATGGGCCTGGTCCTCGGCAGCGGCACTTATTAGAAGAAAAAGCCTCGGCCTAGCTCCCCGCGGCCGCCTGAGGGCAATACCAGCTCTCGGGAGGGTGGCACCCTCCCCTCACGCCTATCAATCTCATTAGACTGAAAGCATGGCAGGGGCTGGGGCGGTGAGATCATCACTGGACGGCAGCCACCCAGCCCGCAAGCGGCATGCTCCCTCTCTAGGAGCTGCGTCCCAGTCTGTCACCAATCTTGGCGCCAGTCCAGGAAGTCGGTGATGGAATCGCCTTGGCTCCATCGAAAACTTCTACTTACAAAAGTGTTTCGAGTAGATAGGACATGGACTTCAAATGCCACGTGAGCCTTTGCATCCAGTTAATTACACTATCACTAGAGACAATGAATACTAAATAAATAAATACAAATAAAAATAAGCAAAAGCGAGCACTTGCGCGCCTCGCGAGGCAGGGGGAGGGGGCCTTGTGTGCTGACCTCCCCGCTGGCTATATTGGAGCTGCGTACAGGAGGCAGATGATTGTTGGAGGAAGGTGTGCTGTTCTGCTTGAAACGGCTGGATAGACGGAGGGAGAAGGCTGCTGGAGATGCCGTGAGTACCGGGTGGCTGAAGGGGAAAGAGACCAAGCAAAAGCACGCGCGTGGCCAGGGGGAGGGGGCCTGCCCATTCCCTTGCGGGAGCCAGTAGTGATAATTGATACTATATGGCACTGCTGCTCGCTCCAGCAAGGCAATTGCCACATGTGCACGCCTTGCCATTGAAGGCAATGGAACGCGTGCACGTTTTTGGGGAAAAAAGGGAACCAATGGCTAAAGGTCTCCTCCTATGTAGCGCATGCGTGCTGAGTAAGCGAGACCTAAAAAGCTAGAGTAGCCCGTCTTTTCATTGTGCCACTAACATTTACCTACGGCTTAAATACCCAACTGTTGTGCTGCAACCAAATCAGTCAAACCTTCGTCTCTGACCATTCTTGTCTTCAGCACTGTAGGCATTTGATAAAACATCTTAACATATCTAAACTAGAGAATGATAACTGAATTAAAGAACTCATCAAAAACAGGATGAAAACAATATCTGATCATGTCAGTTTTCAGCAAGAGCTATACACTTTCCTTTTTATCTCATTATGAAATTATATGCTTCTGCTGCAGTTCTGTCTTGCTTTATCCTAGATATTGGATATATTCTCAAAAACTAAGTTGGAGGGGGGAGGAGCCTAACCAGCGACCATGATGGCCGCCTGATCTCTCGGCTCCGCCGACCCTCTTGCTTTTCTCCCGTTTTCCACCTCATCCTGCGACCTATCCTGCTACTACGCGACATCGGCGGAAACGGGAAGAGACCCCGGATCTATTGGTGTGCTTTCTGTCTGGATCCCGGCGGCACACCCACTGAAACAACTTCTCCCCTGCCTCGCGCTGCGCGGCTACGGCTGGGTCTTTGTTCTCTGCCTGGGGTCGGCTTCGCTCATTACAACAGCCGCCGTGGCCGGTGGACCATCTACGGCGGTTTCAGCCTCGTCCTGCTCCCTGCGATGTGCTTTCTTGCTTCTCAGGGTCGCGCACATCGCTGGTACTGAAAACACTTTGTATCGTGTTTTTCACCCGGATGCAACATTGGTGGATACTTTGTCTCCCTACGCGCCGGGCTGGGCGCCATCTTACAAGCTGATCTCCCTTTTTGTAGCAGCGGACCCTGGGCTGCTACCGAAGATACAGCCGTCCTGCCATACCGCATTACTACTCTGCTTCCATGTTGTGTGCCCTTCTTGTGCCTCACGGCTGTTTGTGCTGTTGCCCGGATATCGACGGTGCTCTGCTGACCATGGATGGCAATTGTGGATGGCTAGACGGACAGTGCTGCCTTTGTTCGCCCTGCTTGCCGAGATCTGCCCAACCCTCTCATTCCGGCGCATCTGTGTCGCTCAGTGATGTGATGTGCGCCCTGGAAACTGTGGGAGCAGCTCTCCATTCTGCCGTTCGTGTATTGGGAGACCGGCTGGCTTTGATTTCCTCTGTGGCACCGTTGCTTGAACATGGACGCTCCCGGGAGCAGGACACAGTGTCTCCTACTGATGCTGCCTTCTGTTGTTTTTCCTCTCCGGCCATCACGGGCACACAACGGGTGCGGGACCCAAGCGCAGTCAAGATGTCGGCTGAACTATTCTGGGGACAGGCGGCAGTTACGGGACATGTAGTGTGGCAAGAGCATTGCAGCTGGAAGTCATGTCTAGTTTCTCCTCCTAAGGACCCTGGCGTGTCTCGATTCCTAATCCTGAATCCACTCCTACTGACTGGTTCTTCCAATCTCGGAGAAACTTTGTTGTGCGTTATCCTGGACTCTGCTGCGGACTCCTACACGGCGGACTATCGGATGGACTACATTGATCGTCCCCCCGCCTGGATCATGATGCTTGGATCGCTTTCCTCCTGCAAGATGTCTACCGTGAGGCCGGACTACGTCGTTGCCCCATATCGCAGGGGCCAGGGTTGAGTGTGCCCCCCCGTCATGTCGGGACTGTTTTACTTGTACTGCTGGGTCACTGAAGGACTGCCGGGGATATCAACTATGGGTATTGTATTGGTCGCGGGGTCTGGGATCGGGCGGCCGGAATGAAACTGTATAGTGCTTTGAATATATTCGACGGCCCTCCTCCGTTCTTCTGTGAATTACGTTTTTCTTTTACCTCTCTTTTCTCTCTCTACTCTAAATTTCGGGTTCGGTTTGTGGGCGACAGGCACGCAGCTTGGGGGGGGGGGGTAGGCCGTAGCCTCCGCTTACGTGCAGGGTGGGGGGTGGGGGGTAGGGGTTTTGTTTTAGTTTCGGTTTCTATGGGCCTTTTTCTTGTGTTTTCTCTTCCTTACCTCTTCCTTTTCTTTTTCTTTCTTTCTTCCTTTGGGTTCTCAGGTGCTTCGGGGTAGTGTTACCTATTCTCTCCGCTGTCGCTGCTGTCATCTTTGTGGATTTGGGTGTTCTGAGTCCGTGGGGCGGGCGATGGCCAGCATGTACTGTTTTCTCGTGCTAGTATCCTTAGGGTCACTATCCTTTGGTGCTGTTAATTTTACTTCTCGTCTTGCTCATGTCTCGCTGGCTCGTTGCCTGCCATTTCTTTTAGTGGATTGAATGCACCTGATCCTAATTTCTCTTCAAAACTTTAAAAATTAACCTTATGCATCCTGTGCCCGGTGGTCCCACTTCAGTTTGGCCACGTTTCAGACAATTATCGTTTGTACATTCATTGGGACTGCTGAGTTGCAATATCCGTACTTTTTGTGCTATTGATTCCTTTCGAGGCCGGCCTGTATGGTTGTAGGCCCGTAATTGTACGCTTGCTATGCACAATAAAGGTTTTCAAAAATTTAAAAAAAAAAAATAAAAAAAAAACTAAGTTGGAAGAAAGGTGGATTTAATTTCCTTCATGCTTCTTGCTGCTACTTCCCATTCGCTACTCATTTGAGAGATCTTCAAATAATAATAACCCAGTATTTGTAAAGCTCAAACTAATAACCTCTAAGGGTCTCCAGGTGCTTGGGGCCGTTGGGAAAATTGAGTGACCTATTGCCCGGATTTGCATGGTGCTGGTCTGAGCTGCCGCCGGGCATCAAACCACGAGCCCGTGCTCCGGAGTCAGCCGCCCTGGCCACTGTGCCACACCTCAGGAATGTTGCTTACTGTAATTGGTAATGTTATATTTTGACATGCTGCAAAGTGGTGTTTCTTTAAGAAAATGCCCATGCATAACCTCTTTTTTAGTGCTCCTCGTCTATATCCCTTCAGTTTGTAGTAATCGTGAATCATTTTGTTCATGAGGCTACAAATCCTCATTCAGGGAACGCGTGACGGATGACATTTTAAGACTGTGAATGTTGAGGAATTCTCTTAAAACATATATTAATAGCCTTTCATTTTCCGTTTTCTCACAAAAAACCTATTTATTTCTCAGGATTGCTTTGTTGTGACCACATCCTCTTAACGTGTCTTTTAAGGTTTTCAAAGAGCGTCTTAACACATACCTTTTAAGCATCAAATGTTTTTGAAGATCATATATGATTCATCTTGTTTGATGGTCCTGTGTTCTTTGTGTTTTACCTTTTTCTCTCATAAATCCTTGTTGTCTTTAAATCTTGTGTTGCTGGAAAAATACATTTTTTACAACACAAATTCCAATTCTGACCAATTCCATCTGATCTTATCAACTTGTAGTTGAGAACTCTAGAATTTTAATTTTCAGAGCGTCGAGGCTTGTGATGTCTTTTTCCCTGATATACGAGTTGATTGTTGGTTGGAATGTAAGACGTGTGAAAACGTTCTCTAAGTTGGATTCTCTACACGCCTTTGCTTGCCCATTGTACCCACTCTATACTTGTCCTTTCATGACAATACAGTGCTTCAAAGTGGGCCACTTCTGGAATGAAAGGCTGTTTTTAAATGAAAGGATCATTTTGTGGTTCAGTTTTACAATCAGCAGTATTAAAACCTTGTTTTTAAGAGCTCCACTGTGGCTGCCAAGCATGTATGCATTTGTTGTAGATTAGTTATGCTCATTAACCTTTGATAGATAAGATTTTATTATGATGTTATTTTTATTGTCCTTATACATGCATTTTTCTTCCGTTGGTCTAAGGGTACTTTATTTCCAAGTTCATAGGTAGACCATGGTGCCATTGGGTGCTTTGGCCTATTGTAGTATCTTTGCTGGGATTGTTTAATTTTCTGTTGGATCTTTAAAATTACTCCATGGCCTATGGCAGCTCTGAGGTCCTCTGGTTATTTATAGTTTTCTTCACCTGTCACAAATTAAATAATTCTCCAATGTTTCATTGCTTTTCTCAGTCACCTCAACAACCCAAGTCCACACACTTTCCGTGTGGGTTTCTGCATGGATAGCATATGTCTTCCTCTGTGCTAATTGACTGTCTCTTTTGTCTGGCTTGGTTTTATTCTGAGTGTAAGATAAGTGAAAATGTGGAAAAGAAATGCTCTCTTCTCATGCTCCCTGGCTTGTTGTGCACCTCAAACTGATTCCTCTTTCAAAACCCATGAGATGTTTTGATCATGTCAGTCAACCCACTAATACTCCATTAATTGATGGGCGATTGTGATATTGAGCTACTGAAAGAAGTACATTGGGGATGGTGCAGCCTTTGTGATTTAAGCATAGCTCCATACTACAATGGGTGCCTAGGTACTGTCATTTATAGCATTAGCAAAGTTTTTATACTTATAGATACAAGACATACATAGATTTGGTGCATAAGGCCTTTCAAAGCCCTGCAATGGCTACCGGTTGCCAGAAGATCCACGTTCAAGCTGATTTGTATCACCCACCAAGCCATACATGGAATGGGACCTCTCTTCATCAGGTATAACGTCACCAAACACATTCATCAAAGGAACCGCTGCTCTAGAGTGGCACCTCGCCTCAAAATCCTAAGATACAAGAAAACAACCATGGGTGGCACATCCTTCTCTGTTCAAGCAGCCAAAATATGGAACTTTTTATCCCCCAACATAAGATCCAGGATGACCACCTAATCTTCATAAAACTACTCAAGAATTGGCTTTTCCCCACATAAGCACCATACGCAAACAGAAATATACAGCGTATCCCTCTGTACTATAGATATGAACCTATATATTGCTTTGTATAAACATGTTGCATAATTATGTTAAAAAAAAATGTTTCAAGTACAACACTTGACAACCAGAGTTTATCAAATGCATCTTTAATCTACTTATACTTATTTCCTTTATGCATCTGTATACCTTCCAGGTACTTGGATCTATATATTTATTACTTTCCCCCCACCCCCCCAAAAAAAGCATATTCAATGCACTACCCTATTTCTTACCCTATACCTCTATCAATATCTTTAACCTACATATACATACTTCCTTTATGCATCCATAAACTTTCCACGTACTTATGGATCTATATATTTATTACTTTCTTCCAATACAGCATATCCAATGTGCTTCCCTATTTCTCACCCTATACCTCTCTCAATATATCTTCTACCTCAACTCTGTGACTCATTTCAAATCTCTATCTACTACTCTTTCCAATGCACTAGCCTATTTCTCACCCAATACCTCTATCAATATATCCATTCCGCTACTCTGTCATTCATCGCAACCCCCATACCACTACTATGATCCTCAAAATAGCCCTTTCTAGATTCCCCTACTCTACCACTCCTTGCACCACCTGACACCTCTTTTACTATACTGATCCCCACAACAAGCCTTTCTAAACTCTTCCCTCTGACTCTTCCCCTCCACATCCTTTATCCCAAGTCTCCCACTATTGCTATGACTTCCAAAGTAGCATGCTATTCGCCAAAAAAGCACTTCAACACCTCATCAGGGTAACAAGCGCTATATAAATGCAAACCTTTTCCCTCTTCCATCCCTCTGTTATCCTTCTCAATCCAAATAACTGATTAATATCTACCATTCAAATTACTTTCATATTTCACTATACTAATTCACCACCAATCCTTTATGGGTTCCGGATTAGCGTGCTACTCGTAAAAAAAAAAGTGCTTTAACACCACATCAGGGGTGACAATGGCTGTGTTAATACAAACCTTTTTCCCTCTTCTATCCCTCCGCTATCCTTCTGAATCCAAATAACTGACTAACCTATCCACCACTCAAATTACTTTCATATTTCACTATACTAACTCAACACTAATCCTTTATGGGTTCTGGAGTAGCATGCTACTTGTCGAAAAAGCGATTTGACGCCCCATCAGGGGTAGTAAGCACTACATAAATTCAATTACAATACAATACAATACAATACAATAAGGTGTACAAGGCGGCAATGCAGCTTGAGCATTCAGCCATAATAAGGAAGGTTTAAATATAAGAGACTAAAACAGCTGACTATTATGAAATGAAATGTATCCCTGTATGATTTTAATCTTCATATTGTTATTTATTTGTTAAATCATATGTGGTGCTTGTTTACAAACCATTTTGTTGTAAACCACATGTTTACACTGAGGACTAATTTCACTTTGATTTTTTTTAAATAGCCAGCAATTAAATCTGAGCCATATGTGTTAGAGCATGGGGATGAAGTAAAGATTGGGGAGACAGTGCTCTCTTTCCATATGCATACAGGAACTGAAACTTGTTATGGGTGTGAACCTGGACAAATCAGAGCACATCTGGGACTCGATAAGAAGGAACAGACATTAGGTAAGTTCAAATAGGTTTACGATTTAAGGCAGACAAAAAAGAAAAGAAGTATCGGAGGTAAAAGTTTAAACATGGGTTATAAATGAATATGGAAAACCTCTCTTCCCTTAAGACGGGTGCTGTATTACATAAAATAGGATAATCTGTCCCTAGAATAGCAATGATGAGCTAAAATAGTGATGAAATGCTGCTAAGAGGATGTCTCTTTTGTAGCTAGTATTCCCATGGTGATTTTATTATTTTGTTTCCTCGTAAATGGGTACATTGTCATGAGTACAGTGTCATGGCATGGACCCCTTTGCCTGTGGTAGCTAGTAACTCAAGGTTCACAACCTTGCCCATAAACAGAAAAATGTCTGCAGTAAAGTTGTGTCCCAACAGACTTGCTGCTTTACTCGGTGATATGGTGAGGTTGGACGAATATGCACATGAATGGACGGATATACTTATGTAAATGTAAATGTGTTTGTATTTATAAAGCGCACTTCTACCCTGAGGTCTCGTAGCACTGCATTCATACCGCTGTGGAATCCTTCCTGGCTTTCCTGTGAGATGTCTACTCCTGGGCACCGCCAAATTGAAGCCTGGCATCCAAGCACTTCTGGGGCCGTTGTGGAGATTAAGCAAGCTATTGCCCAGAGTCACAGAGTGGGACCCATGATTAGACTAGGCACCGAGGCGAGAATTAGCAGGTCCGGGGAGATTGAGTCCAAGAGCCGCCGAGGCGGGAATTGAACCCTGGTCCCGGGCCAGACCTCTGCATCAGGGTCTGCCGCTCTAACCATTGAGCCAGGCTTCTCCACATATGAATGGTCCTCTTTTGTAATAGTTTAACAGAGCTAAATTATATGATGAAAAGCTGGACAAGGACGTACATGATGATGTTACTTCACCTTCTAAAGACTTGAGGAAAGAGAAGGATTTGTGAGTCTTCCTAATCTTGAATTCAGGACCAACTCAGGCTTAAATATATTAAACCATACTTCATAAAATCAAAAATATAAGAAATTATTTCAGTAATGTGAAATTAAACTGACTGAATTGTAACAAAGTGACACATCTAGGCACTCACAAGGGGATTGTTAGGGTAACTGGCAAATACATTTTCAGTAATCAGTTAGTAGTTGGGTACCATTTCTTTAAGGACGGAAATGTATTAAATTAAACAAGCTCCAATCAAATTCTACATTTATTGACTGATTTTAGGAGAGATGTAGCCCATTCGATTATTGAGTACCAAGATCTGGGATCTCGTAGTAAAGGCAAACATTTTCGCAAAGCCTCAATATCCCTTCATGGTGCACTCAAGACCTCTTATAATTGCAAAAGAGGAACCTTTCTCTCCACTCAATTTAGAAACAAGAGCTGTGTGCGGAACAGCCATTCCTACGGCATGGGATGAACAAAGGGCTATATCACTCTTACAAATCTATCTTAGTTGGGACAATCACTAATAAAATAGCAGGCTGCTATGTCCTTACACTAACCATAGAAATCCACCGGGCCTATCTTTAACAAAAGCAGAGAGTGCTTGTTCTTCTAAGAGCAAACAAAGTTTGCCCAGTTCTCACACTGTAAGGGCCACTTAGATGGAAGAAATTATTATTTTAGAAGGGAATTTATGAGGTTGATTTACAAGGACTAGTATGATGGATTTTCGGAATGTGAGCAATCTTTTGAGGACCTGCATACGAAAGTAGATTAACATAAATTTGTAAGTTTATGTTAAGGGGTATTGCAAAGTCGACCCGGGCACCCCCCAACTTTTTGCTGAATGGTACTGGTGATACCTGATTCTGCCTAACCAGGCCCAGAGCCAGTGCAGTGCTGAAAGGGACACATTTAAAGACAGTGAAAACACCTACATACATTAGGGTACACTATGGTATGAGGTACCCCTGTGATTGGCATGATCTACCTGCTAGGGCCCTAGAGCATATTAGGGCAGAGGGATTGAAACTACCTATCAGCCCCTAGTATGAATAGGGCATGGCAGTTTAGAGGCCAGCAGCTCTTTTGCACTTGCATGTTACAATCAATCATTTGTAAAGCGCACTACATACCCGCAGGGGTCTCAAGGCGCTGGGAAGGGTGTGGGGTTCGCTACTGAACGAACAGCCAGGTCTTGAGTATCCTCCTGAAGGTCAGCAGGTCTTGGGTTTGTTGTAGGCTCAGTGGGAGGGTGCTCCATGTCTTGGCGGCGAGGTGGGGGAAGGTTCTCCCACCTGTGGTTCTTCTTCGAATGCGCGGGACGGTGGCGAGTGAGAGGTTGGCGGAGCAGAGCTGGAGGTCAGGGTTGTCGAAGGAGAGCCGCCTATTGAGGTAGGCTGGGCTGGTCTTGTGGAGTACCTTGTGTGGTGGGTGAGGAGCTTGAAGGATATCCTCTTGTTGACGGGGAGCCAATGCTAGTTTCTCAGGTGGGGGTGATGTGGCTGTGGCGTGGTATGTCGGGGATCAGTCGTGCCGAGGTGTTTTGGATGCGTTGTAGTCGTTTGATGAGCTTGGTCGGGGCTCCTGCGTAGAGGGCATTTCCGTAGTCGAGTCTGCTGCTGACGAGGGTCTGGATGACTGTCTTTCTTGTATCTGTCTCGATCCATCTGTAAATATTGCAGAGAATGCCGAGTGTGTTGAAGCAGTAATAGGAGTCGGCGTTGACTTGCTTGGTCATTGAGAGCGTTGAGTTTAGGATGATTCCCAGGTTGCGTGCGTGGTCGGTGGGTGTCGGGGCTGCCCCCAGTGCCGCCGGCCACCAGGAGACGTCCCAGGCTGAAGGGTTGGAGCCGAGGAAGAGGACCTTCGTCTTGTCCACGTTCAGCGTTCATGTGTGCACTGCTGAAGCCTGAGTTCAGTTTCAAAATTAGCCCTGGGTGGCAGGACTGCTTTTAATAAGTAAATGTTGCTCAAACTCGACTTTTGGGACTTTGGGGTTTGGGGCACTATAAAAATGGATATCCTCCAATGTTTTGGCATATTAGGAACCACTAGGGTCTCCCCGAGGTGTCCCATGAGTGTGGGGTCAGGTATTTATAAGGTAGACCCTTATAAAAATGAGTCTTATATGCCCTGGGTTAAGTGAAATGTCACATTTCACTCCCCACATTGTGCTAAAGTGCTGCCCAAATTCGACTCTGATGCTAGGAGCACTGTGGAGGGAGGATCTGAAATGTTTATACAGATTCAGAAGCCCCAAAGCCTCCCCTAGATGTTCCAGGGAGTGGGGGATCCTGTAGATATAAGCAAAGTACTTAAAAATGTGTTTTTGTAAGTCCTGGTGCTGGAAAAATGGCCCAAGTCATTTTTCCACTGCAAATCCCCTGCCACATAGGTTAAGATAACAGGAGGTTATTGATTTGAGAGGGCTAGAAGTACCATTCAAAGACTTCCCGAATGGTATTAATAAACTCAAGAATATGGTATGTTTGAATTTCTCCCAAAGTGTACATGCAAGAAGTTATAAGACTTTCTTGTTTGTAAGTCCAGATTCAGCCTTCCAGTGGTCTGTCCTGATTGGTCCGACCTAAGTGGATTAGCCAGGTTGCCTTGAAGAGGTGATGAGAACCCCTGGGGTTTACCAGCTCTGCTGGGAGGGCAGTGTGCTGCTACACAAGAATGCCAGAGCAGGGGGAGGAGTCGTAAACCAAGATCTTCAACGGGAAGAGGAGACTTTAGTGTCATTTACAACTCTAAACTTTTCACCTCAGCCAGAGCTAGGCTTATGGAAGGAATGCACAGATGCAAGGGGGAGAGTTAATGAAAATTAGCTATCTTAGGGGTGTGTTTATCCAGCACTTACCTCCCTGCTGGAAAATCAGCCATTATGAATTTGGAGGATTTCGTGCACTCTGGGACAAAATAATACCACACTCTACAGGATGTGGTCATATTCTTGGGGATTTGGCCTGCTCCCATTGGTCAGCAGTGACCTCCTGCTTGACCCAGAGAACTGTAAACCAGTATCTGAGAGGGGCAGAGCCTCTCAGATCTGCTGCTTGAAACTGAAAGAAGCAAGACGTTGCCATGCTGAGATGTTGGGGTGCAAAGTTCTAATGCCTGTCCTCTGAAGACTGCACCAGCTGAAACTACAACCCTGTGGATTACCTTGCAGCAAATGAACTAAAGAGTGGACTCCCTGCCAGCTACAGGTTTACAAATCTCACCTGGACCATCACCACCAAGGATCTTCAACCTGGAGAACACCAGTGAATTTGTAAGGGTTTTGTACTAGTGGACTGTGGGAACTGAAGTCCTCAACTTTCAAGGACCATCTTGGAGCTGCCAGACCCTTGGAGAGAGCTTGAGACACTTTGGGACCCCTTGAGGAACTTCAGGTAAAAGTTCAAGAAGTTTGGAGAACTTTGGAGCAACTTTGAAAAAAAGCTCCAAAGAGGGACCGACTCAACCTGGCCAGCCAAGGCGCCTGCCTTCAACTGCGAGCCTGCCAAGTCATCCAGGTTTGTACCGCTAAATGCTCCGTAGGTCCCACTTCCAAAATTTGACCGGGAGTAGAAGAAATCTGTCCTGGTGAAGAGCATCGAGGAACCCCAGTGAGAAAAAGCTCTGTAAAACGTTCTAAGTCCAAGCGAAGAAAAGGTGACCAGGAGCAACCGCGAAAGCCAAGCCGCCTGCCTTCAGTCATGGATCCACGGTTTGCCCCGCTAAAACGCTCCTAAGGTCGGACTTCCAAAACTTTGACCGGAAGCTCATCGCAAGGCAATTCGGCGAACCCTCACCGAATCCGGACTGGCTGAGAGCTTCGTGGGACCCCAGGAAGAAAAGCTCCAGAAAAGTTTCTAAGTCCGAAGGTAAAAACTGTGACCAGGACCTACGCGGTCGGCCTGCAACTTAGACTTTGAGGCAGTCTATCACGATCAGATATCCCAATAAGGTGCTATATGTTTCTAAGTGCTACATAGTGCTAAATCTTTGAAAATTCATATCTCCGGTTCCCTGCATTTGATTTTTGTTGAATTGGTGTAATTTCCAAGATAAAAATATTTCCTATTTTTATAAATCGGTTTACATACCTGTCTTTGAAGTTAAGCCTGCCTGCTCGCAGCCAAGCTACCAAGGGTTGAGCATTGGAATAATTTTCTAAGACCTATGCTGAATCCTATCATGTGTTAGTGGCCTTATTGCCCGTGGCAGACCTACATTTGCCCCTACCAATAATCCACTTTCTAACAAGGGATGATGGAAATCCCATCCCCCTTTCACTCTCTTAATTTCTGTAAACACATGCAAATCATCTTCTCTCAAGGGCAGCGTGTTTCCAGTTTGGAAATGGAGAGCATAGGGAGTATCACCACAATATTTCATGGGCTATGTATGAAGTGGTGTCTCATGTTTGGCTTCGCAGTCAGTCTGCCCGCAGCAGCTCTCCTACCCCTTCAGTAGCCTCCGATGCGTGCCCCGCCTGCCGAATCCCGTCGAGGCACTCAAAAGGGAGGGGTCTGCAAGGGAACACGCTTCGCGTTCCATCTTAGACCCCACCAGGCCTTCCGTGATTTTACCGCTTACCTGCACTCTCCGTTCAGCTCCGTGTTGAAGAGACGTCCTGGGTGTTTCTCTCCTGGCGTCCTTTAGTGCCTTGTTCCTTTTGGTGTGCCGTTCTTCTTCTGGGGCACAGTAGTGTCCTGTATTTCATTAGTCAGTCAGTCTGTTTGCTTTTCTCCGGACTGCAGCATTTTTCCACGCTTTAACTCCTGGTACCTGCATATTGAAGAAATACAAAAAGAGGTATTTCAAAAGAATCCTAGTCCAGTTACAAGGAGGATAGGTATTATCCAAGTATCTAGTGGCTTAAGATACTTATCTGATCTAGTGCTCCTTTTTTCATTGTGGAAGGTGCTTCTTGCCTTGCACTTGTTTCATTCCAAGATATCCTTATATATCTTTCTGCAAACAAAGAGCGATTGTCTTTTAAACCACTTCACTGTAAACTACGCACTTTGAACCTTCACCTTTTTGTGCCCTACGTTTGTTCCCTTTATTGTTTCTCCTGACTAGGAAAATACGTTTTTTTGTTTTCTCCTTGATTACAGGCAAAATATATGATTTTTGTGAGTCAGCTGATTCCCTGCGATGGTTGTTGTCAAGGTTGGTATGTTTCACATTTTTCTTTGTTTACAGTTTAAATTCTGCAGTCAACTCTTTGGTTCTGACTCTGTTGGGCAGAAGAGGAGGGTGAGGGAAGTAGGGATCTAGCATCTGTTCCGTCCATTTCGTCCCTGCGGAAAACCCAGGTGAGCTTCACATCTCCCCAGGGAAAATATTTTCACTCTGGAGAACATAACTCTGCTCCTTTCTGGAAGTTTCCGTGTGATCTGTCAAACTGTGGCCGAATAAAAGAGGGGTCTCAAAACTAGTTTTACCCATTTATTTTCCCATAGGAGATTTGAACAGTGATACTGCAAAAACTATTGAACAGCATTACACCAGATTTGGCAGAAAGCTAGATCTTGGTCCAGAAAGAAGGCTTTTTGCGATTTAGTGTAAATCCTTTCAGCAGGTATTGAGAAATGAAGGCTCATCAACTTTGTATAATTCACTCTGCGAAGGCTCAGTGGAGCAACTGTTCTTAAGATAAGATCTGATTGGCTGCACAACATCGACAAAGATTTGGTGCCAGCCATTTTAGGACTTTGGGACTCAGTCCCCAGTCCTGGAAATTAATATAAAAATAGATATAAGGGGGCGGGTTAGGTACAACCTGTCCCCTGAGCTAGGCTTGGCGATTGTAAAGACCTGGCTTCTACCATAGCTTCTGTACTACAGCTCAACCAAAATCAGGCTTGCATTTCATGGAGAGAATTATTACTCTACACCCAGGCATTTAGTTGATTAAAAATTGCTTTTCCAAGTATTTTGGCCGTATGGATAAATTGTGAAATTGGCTAATTATTAGAAAAATTATATTAGGCGAGAGTTGGTCTCTTTAGCATGGGGATAAGATAATCTTATTTAAATTAATTATGGACCAGTTTAGATCCCAAAGATGCATTCTGAATAGTTCAGACTTGTAAAAACGGAAATAAGGAGAGTTTTTTATAAGCTTTGCTAGAAGAACATCATCTGGACAAGAAAGACAGATGACTGATAATTTTTATTTAACATCTGAAAACAACGTTGTGTCAGAGTTGCTAAAAACAGGGAGGGTTACACTCAACAGCTGCATATTGACTTTCTCCTTTGCTACATTTCTAGTAATTAAGTTCTGTGTTAAAAAGCTAGCAACTTGGTTACGTTTTTAAGAAGTTGCATAAGGTGCTTGCTTTGGGAGGTCCCTCCACTCATTAGTGGTAGCAGAAATAATTGTTGTCCTATTTAAAGCTGCAAACTTTGTACAGGGTAAAGGGAGGCATTATCAGTTTTAATGGCTCATTACATTTTGCATTATAAGTGAGTTTGGCACTGAGGGCATGATTGTGACATCACTGGTGTCTTAAATTGAAAGTACTTTCACCGCAGATTCCTCACCTTAAGAATATCCACAGATGTCAGACTGGATCCAGAGAATTTTCTCTATAATTTTTCCGTGTACAGATAGGTGCGCCGTTTGGCTCCATGATGACTCAGGACCACCCTTCAACTGATAGAGGTGAGCGGCATTTTAGCCCCCCCCATCCCCATATACTGATACCAGTTCCTTTCTTTCCTTGCTTTTCAACATGAATCAGAATTCTGCTCCCAACTTTGTCCATTTTCTGGCAACTTCTAAATTATGCCAGGCAGTGTGCCAAGGATGATATCTTCCTTGAAAGTGACAGCGTTCAAGCAGCTGCAGGAAACATTTTTTATCTCAGGTCCCCACACGTCCTGTGTGTTTGATCTTTTAAATTTCATGCACCCAAAGGTGATCCAGGAGTGGGTGCTGAAACTTTGTGTCTAAGTCACTGGGTCATTGACGTTCCTATTTAAAGTTTGTTAGGTGTCCTTTTCCTACTCAGATGATCCATGAGTGCGAAGCTCTGCCCCCACCCCGCTACTTCAAGTCAGGCGTGAAGGTGCAAGGGTCTCAGTCAAAAAAATCATATTCCACACTTGTCTTTTGACTCCAGCTCACTTTCTGGGACCTGTTCCCAGGACTGAACCAATTTCAGTTCATGCTATCACTGAGGCCCCAGAGTCCACGCCATTCCCTTCCACGCCAGCAATGACTCAGTCATCTTGGGTTCAGGTTCCAATGCGTGTCTTTGACACCCGAACCATCATTGGCTCTCTCCAGCTGATGATGGGCTTTACCTGGATTTAGAAAATACTTGTGAACTGGATACATCCCAGAATCTGAGATAGACTCTTTGCCTCTTTCGCAGTAGTTGTGCAAAAGGCATCAGAAGCTCTTGATCTACAGTTGCCTACAGTTCAAACCAAGGTGTGTTAATGGAGTTCATTCAACTTGGTCCAACTTCATCTGAGCCACTTCTGCCATTCAGCGACACCCTTAAAGCCACTTGGTCCAAGCCATGCTAAGGCCGTCCAGCTGGTCAACCTGTTGTCGCACAACATAAACCACCCCCTACATAGACCAACCCCCTATGATCCAGATTTTCCAGATAAGGTATCATATGTCCGAATGCTTAGTAGCAGTATATGTATCAACAAATGAAGTTACTCCAAATGCCTCTCTGACCAACCCTCCTTATAGAGTTGAACCATATTCATGCCTTTAGAAAGGAAATGGTCTCTGCCTTGTTTAGCCTCAAGAAACCCATACTTTATGAGACATGGCCAGCGTGATCTGGCCAGCTGTCCCAGAACACCTCAGAACCTCTCTGGTTCAAACAATACATGAAGGCCAGGACACTGTGAAGTGTGTCTTGAACACCACGGTCTGTGTGAGCAGAGCTGTTGCAACCAGTGTATTGCTTAGAAGGCATTCCTGTATGCAATCAACTGGGTTTCTGGGGATTTCTAGGTGTCCCCTATAAACGTGCCCTTTGATTGCTAAAGATTGCTTTATGAAGATTCTGATTTGGATCTCGATCGGTTTGAGAACAGTCCAGCCATAAAACAATACTCGGTACGCTTATTTGCCACCAAACTCTTGAACCCTTCTATCAACAATACAGTATTTTAGGGGATATTCCTATTCCTGTGCGGCAGCAGCTGCCAAACTGCTTTAACCTTCCCTCACAAGTTCATATTCAGCCAGGGAGAGGCAGGATACAGCATTTCCTCCTTGGCTGGAGATGCATCATATCAGACAGGTGGGTGTTCAAATCATTCAAACTCCCTGACTTTCATTCTCTCACCACTCCTTTACCTTCATTATCAGTGACTGTCAGTGGACCAATCCACAGTCTTGCTGCAAGAGGTCTGCCTTTTGCAAGGGTGCCAATGAGTGTGTGCTGGCTTCAGAAAGGGGAGAGGTGAGCTGTATGTGTTACGTCTTCATCCTGAAGAAGGAAGGAGGCTTCTGGCTTACACCTGACCTTCACCCACTGAATGCCTTTCTTCGGAAGGATAAATTCAGGATGCTTACCTTGTCCTACATTCTCTCTAATCTAGACCCAGGAGACTGGATGGAGTCCCTGAACTTGCAGGATGCATATTTTCATACACTCGTTAAGCAATCCCAAAATCACCATCTGTGGTTCATGGTTTGGTCAAAACACTTCCAATTTTCTATGTTCCCCTTGGGCCACACATCGGAGACTTGGGTGTTCACAGTGCTAATGGCATTGGTCGCTGCCCATCTTGAGAGTTCCTGGATACATGTGAACTCGTACCTCAACAACTGGCTGCTCAGTGCGGGCTGCCTACAGTCAGTCATAGACCATCTTCAGATGATGGGTGAACTCTTGGCATCTTTAAGGGTTTCTTTCAATGAGCCGATGTAACACTTGTTCCATTTTTAGAGTCTGTCCTCGACACATTGGCGTTCAATGCCTTTCCATCTCAGCATGTTACAGACTCCATTCTGGGTCTCAGGGAGAATGGCTCAAAGGGTTCTTTTACCCCTATGCTCATCCATCCTTCTCATTGCGAACACAGATGGCATATGCAGGCCCTGCAGTGGAACCTCATGATTTAGTGGGGCCAGCAGGACAGCTGCATCTCCAACTCCATCCAGATCTCACAGTAGATGGCTCAGGTTCTTCTGTGGTGGCTGACCAACACCAACCTAACCTCCACTTTTCCCTTCTCCACTCAGACTTCAGGATTGTGATGAATGCATCAATGCTGGGGAGTGGGTAGAGATGGAGATCAGAGGCTTGAAGTTTCTGGCAGAGCGCCAGTTCCACATCATCCTCTTTGAACTACGGTTGATCTCTCTGGCCTGGAAATCCAGCCTACCATCCATCAAGGGGAGGCTATTGCAGGTCCTCATGGACAACACAACTGCCATGTAGTACTGCTGCAAGTAGGGCAGAGTGGGGCCTTGAGTCCTGTGCCAGTAGGCCATACAGCTGTGGAAGTGGCTAGATAGCAGAACCTCTTTCAAGCAGTCAACAACCTAGCAGAGTCTCTGAATGCCGGAGCAGCTGATCAGAGCAGACGTTGGTTGGTGAATCACAAGGTGCATCTTTGGCCAGTGGAGCATGCCTAGTTAGATCTGTTTGCCTTTGTTAAGAATGCAGTCAACTCTTCTGTGCACTGGAATTTCCTCCAGAAAGTCACTAGGGGACACATTATCTAATCAACCGACTCTGTTTAAATCACCTGTTGTGGTGAGTTTTATCCAAGGTTTAACTCTCATGTTTCCCCCAAGGCCATTCATCATGCCACAGTGAACTTAGTCTTGCTATTTCCTGTGTACATGCCTTTTGAGCCAATTCCCAGCTGCTTATTGATACTGCTAATCTCAAAATAGTCTTACTAGCTGCCATCACCTTTGTGCACCGCATAAGTGAACTGCAGGTGCTGTCGGTACAACCACCCTACACTACCTTCTTTCAAGACAATTTAGTGCCTTTCCACCTTGGGCAATCTGCCATTTTGCCAAGTTTTCTTACTCCATTCAATCCTTTCAAGAAGGAGATACTCCATCAGCTTGACCCTAAAAGGGTGACAAGCTTTCACAATGACCACACAAGCAACCAGCTCTTTTCAGAATTTTCTCGGACAAGAAAGGGACGGAGGTGCAGAAGAGAAGCTTCTGTGGAATTTGCTATGTGCTGGCCAAGAAGCGATACCTTGAAGGCCTGCAGGCTCACGACACCACAGCCAAGACTGCTACAACAACATTGGCAGGGGGGGGGGAGGGGGGTTCGGTTGCGGACATCAGCCAGGCTGAAGTGTAGACTTCTCTGCACATGTTCATGGACTATTACCTTGACAGCCAGGTCTAATTGGAGGGCCATTTTGCCTACTCTGTCTAGCAAGACTTTCTAGTCCTACCATGTGAGGAATCTGTGATAGCTGTATCCAACAGAAAACCAAATTATTTACCACTCTGTATAGTGGATACTCTTTGTAACAGCAGATTCATGACTGTCCCCCTTCCTCCTTGTTTTGTGGAGTCGACTCCTAAACATCATAGGATTCCAAGTTAGATTATCGCACACTTTCACCTGCAATTTTCCGTAATGCTCGGTGTCCGAGGGCACAGAATGAGCAATGTAAGAAACTGATGTCAGCTTGCATTGGTGGTGCTTATATGCAACTGTGCTGCATCCCTTTTGGTGCAGTAAAGTGTCATTGCAGAGCCACATGGCACCACCTATTGGTGCGCAGGAGCATTGCTGAGAAAATTCTCCAGATCCAGTTTGGAGCCTGGGGAATTTCTAAAGGTGAATAATCTTCAATCTGGCAGAGTATACACCAGAACGATTGGTACCAAAGGTAAGTAACTTGTTAATTTTGCCCAGCTCAGTGAAAAACCATCAATTTGACTGTTTATTTTTCTTACAAGAGCAGTGCAATTTCGTTCAGTACCCTGGCTAGATGTGATCTAGTTGTGAAAGAGGATCATCAGTGTCTATTTCTGCATTTACTGCACTTGGCGCTCGAGGCTTAATAGAAGCTAGATAAGTGACAGAGTATCAGCAGCTATGATTGGGATAAAGTGTAGGAGGACTGGCTGTATTTGGAGCTGCTGGATGGAGTACAATGGCAAGTAAACAGAACAACATTGGTCTGACCAAGACACAGCCGAAAGTGTTAACATCTGACAGAAAGATGAGTAATTTTTTAAAAAAAGGGAAAAGGCTCTTTACAACGCATGGGAAGAGTTAAAGTAGTGTTTTCAAATGGGTTTTAAAAGCACCGAACTGCGTTGTGTAAGTTTTGTCTAAATTAATGTGAGTCAGTGAAGTTGCTGATTTAATGTTTCTGGCCTTCCCCTTTTCATTGAGACGGCAGAAATAAGAGGCAGCAATATTTATTTGCAAGGTTTTAATAATAGGATGCAGAGATGAGGCGACAAGTCTACATTTAATAGAATTTTTTTAATAATCGCAAGACCCCCTCAGTCTTTATTGATACAGTAGGCTCGGAAAATTGAATAGTATGACGACTGAATCCCTCATAACACGGTCACAGACCTCCTTGAGACAGGTTTTAGTGAGGCGGATCATGTCTAGGTTGTCTTAAAAAAGAAGATCTCTTATTGCATAGCAGTTTTTATCCGCAGATCTAACATTGGTCACAGTATTTATTTAATTATGTGAAAAGTTTTATAACGCGCAAACGAGACCCTTACCGGTATCAGAGCGCTCTACAGATTTGGCGAAAGCATGAGTAACCAAAACACAATGGTACAGAGGGTAAAGCTAAGTCATACATTGTCAAACAAAGGGAGGGAAACAGACCCGGTCAGGGGTTCGGTGGTTGGCACGACCAGAACTGTATCAGAAGTGCCCTACAGCACAATGACAATTTAACAGTCAAGCATACAATAAATCGCACCAATGGAGCACAATAAGAATCAGATTTGTAGACAAAGCATGAGCACAAGTTGATACTGTTAAAGTTCATTCAAGAGTAGCCGTATGACAAGTTTCTTGAAAGAAGCAGTGGAAGGATTGGATCTGATCTCGGGAGGTAGGGCGTTCCAGATTCTTGGAGCAAGACCAGTGAAAGCACGATTATAAGATCTTTTTTTGCTGGTTCAAAGGTAGGGTGGCTGTACTTCTTAAGTTCCAGCCTGAGCCCAAATGTTCGAGCTTATTTGCCAGGTACACCGGGGTGTTTTAGTGAATGACTTTATGCGGCTAGCAGGCCATCTTAAAGCATATCCTAGCTTCGATAGATAGCCTATTTAGTTGCAAAAGGTCGGGGAGATGTGGTCAGCAATCAGAAGGAATTCAGTTTTGAGAGTATTTCACAAAAGATGGTTCTGGGCTAACTATTGTCGCGTTTGTGCAAGTGCATCATTTAGCGTTTTTATGCCCTCTTGAGATAAGATCTTCAAGTACAGTTGTGTGTCATGCACATACATGTGGTACTGAATGTTAGCATGGTTCAGAATGACGGTAAGTGGTTCCATAAAAAGGTTAAAGTAAGTGGGCAAGAGTGCGGATCCTTGAGGCACTCCGATCATGACAGGGGTACTGGTTGGAAGGGAATGGTTAACTGTGATCCTTTGTGTGCGGTTATGTAGGAAAGAGGCAAACCAATTTCGGACTGGGCCAGTTAGACCCATCCTGTGTTGAAGAAGAGCAATCAAGTTTAAATGTTTGATGGTATCAAAATCAGAGGACAGCTCTAGAAGGATCAGGAGCCAAGTTGCATTTTGATCAAGGGATCTCAAGGCGTCATCTACAAAATGAGTTAGTGCTGTTTTAGTACTGTGCCCTGTTCTGAAACCTGACTAATAGGGGTCAAGGAGTTGATATTTCTCTATGTGGTTGCGAATCTATGAGTGGACACATTTTTCGAGCAATTTAGCTGGAGTCAATATGCTGGTGATAGGTCGGAAGTTGTTAGGATCCGATAGATCCGAGTTGGGCTTCTTAGGACTGGGATTAACTTGCCCCCGCCTTGAGGCAATCGGGGGTCCTTCCCTGTATGAGAGATTCATGAATGATCCTGGACCACAGAGGAAGAATGGCTGAATTGAGATCTTTAAAAAATACAACTGAAAATATTACACAGAATTTATGTTACTGGGCCTACATTGGTCAGGATGGGATAGGGCACTGATACTAGTTGTAGACGGCACTGTGGCCAGGAAGGCACTTTTTTCCACAAACTATGGGGAATTCCCAGGAATAGCCAGATATTGGAGAGATGTTCACTCATATATGGGGGAAGTTATGGGTCATACAATCACCATGGAAGCCAAACGCTATCTCCTAAATATATGGGAGCCAACGGACTTGGGTAGCAAAGAGAAAACCTGGGTGACTATGGGATTGATCGTTGCCAAAAGGAATGTAGCAAGAAAATGGGGGGTACGCTTCACCCCGAAACTAAGAGAATGGGAGGGCGACATGGATTGGTGCATATATTGAGAAAAAAGTGTATGTATTTTGGGACTGCCCTAAGAAATGGATGCAAATACAGGGAAAATGGAATGACTACAGAGGCAACATCTGGGAACCACCAGCAATGCCGACGCGGCCGTCCCTGAGAGAGTCAACACCCTAATATTTCAATGTTCACTGTAAAAATGTGTATATGAGAATATAGTACTGTATGTAATGTGTTATTGATTTTCATGCTATCTGCCTTGGAGCTTTTCCAAACTGTGACAGTGTTTTGTTAATAATAAAATGATTTTTTTGTTAAAGAATGCTAGCCACAGTGTTAATGTAGTGATCAGAGAGATCGTCATGGTTGCTCATGTTGGGAGAGGGCTGAAGTCTATTTTTGGTGACTGAAGTTAGCATATTGATGTTGAGGTCTTTCATATAGCACAACAGTTGTTTAGCTTTTAGAGGCTGACCCTGTCTACACAAGACCTTTTCCAAGATGTGGAAGGAAATTTGATGATGATCTGACCAGTCACAAGGTAGAATGTCGCCCAGTTGTATGCTATTGTCTTAAGCAATTATAAGGTTGAGAGAGGCACCCCTTACAGACCTGTGAGAAGTTAAGGTCCGAGAGGAAAGCCTTAAAGGAACAAACTAAAAGGTATTTGAGTGATTCCAATGTAGGTTAAAGTCTCAGAGGAATATGTGGCAAAGTCGATCCGAACTAGAGCTAATGACCTCTATGATTTGCTCTATGAAGATCAGATTGTCACCCGGTGGATGATGGATCGTGTGAAGCACACAGGCCTTCTTGCCCTTATTCCAGATTTCGGTGACCAGCTGCTCACAGGAGGATAGCACAGCACATTGCGATTGCTTTATGTGAGGTTGGAGCGAAGAATGCATGCAATGCCCCTCCGACCCCCGGTTTTAACAAATCGATCGCGTCTGATAATGGCGTAGTCAGGGGGGATTAAGATGTCGAGAACCCCTGTCAGGGTCCGAGGCAATGGTAGGGATGTTGAGAGAACAGTAGGAAGAGGAGAAAGTCCTCGAGTCACTGTACGAGAATAAGAGAGCGAGAATGTCCTCATCAGATAGCTGAGGCAGGAGTCTATGGGGCCTAGAATGAGGGTTAGGTAGAGGCCTAGAACTTCAGCTGGAACTAAGAGTGGAGTGGAAAGAGGAATTATCGTTAACCGCATAGAACATTTTCTGTGGATTGTATTTATCGGTCCTCTGGGAGGGGGTGTGTATTTCAGATCTTCTCCATCTTCAAGGAGAACCGTAGAAGGGTCTGCATGATCTATTTGACAGCAATGAGATCCTGCTTGCGGTCAGCAATCTTCGCCTCAAGGCAGGGCCTGTTAATGCCCTCTTCCGCTGATCCAGAATGAGATGCTAAATCTGAACAGGATGCGAGAGGGGTATTAGAGGGTAGAGTAAGACCCTTACCACAGTTACAGGGGGAGATAAAGTCTTGCATGAGACTGGTCTTGCCGTCCGCCAAGGCAGGAGCGTTAACATGATGGAGCTTAGTATTGGGTGCGAAGGAGAGCTGAGCAGATCGTGAAGTGGGAATAGAGGCGAGCAAGGTGGATTTAGCAATTGCGATAGGGGAAGCATAGTAGGAGGGGAGGAGTGTGTGAGGGTTACGGGTCGACGGACTGGAGACAGCAGCTAAATTCAAAGCCCTCGAGTTGGTAGATTCTGAGTCCAAGGGTAGAATAGCAGTGTTATCATGGTTGTTTGTGCTGGTGTCGTGCCCAGCCTCCCTGTTGTTGGAGCATGCAGTGGGTAACGAAGGTGACGTGAGATTTGAGGGAAGGAGTGGGAAAGGAGGAGCAGTACTGGTGACAACAGCTTGGTGGTAGGCACTCAAGTCAAACATACCATAATCACAGTGAGGCATAAGAGGGTTGTCCGGTTTAAGGGTGTGGGCAAATACACATCCTTCCGGAATCGCCAGAGCAAGGGGCTCCTCCCGCTCGCATTTTCATTCTTTCGCTGGCAGCAGAAAACAAAAGACAGTACCGGTGAGTGACCACGATCTGTGCACTGGATCCCAGGCGCGGTGGCATCCGATGCACTAGCCCCGGTAGCGGCGAGGCAAGAAACAGAATACCCCTGATGCCTGGCCTTAAAATGGCGACTCCTCGAGCTCAGTCAACCCGGCTGCAACAACCTCAATAACGATGATGTGCGGCTATAACAAGGCAGCGCAGGCGCCTGCCACATATTGCTCAATCTTATACCGACTCTACGGACACTGAGGAAATACTTGACGCTTCTACCTCTAACCTGGTGGAAGCTACTAGCGAGCATAGAGAACTGCTTGCATGCGGTGGAAGGAAACAGAGTGCATGACCCTAAGATGGCGGCCAACCGGGACGCAAAAAGAGGTGCTCAATTAACCCTGATACTAACAATGCTGCGATGAGCGCAAGAACAATCAAGGGTTATAACTCGGCAAAGTAAGCACCTGTCTCAGAATACACCATCCCACGATGCAAACCCTGCTGGGACTAGCTCAAGGAAGAATGAATAAATAGAACTTTGCAAAGCAAACATCTACATCATAATGCACCATCTAATGCCTATTTTGCAGTTTTTAGGGAAAAAATTATAAGAATGCCTCCTCATCTAACATAATAAAAGTTACTAGAATAAATGGAGAAATGTTCACATGCAGTGGAAGCAAGCTTGGGTGACTGGCTCTAAGATGGCGGCCCACCAAGTCACAAATGAAGAGAAACAAGATGAACACATCTTCTTGTAAGAGAAGAAGATAGCTCTAACTGCCACTAAGCCACCAAAAGGGAAACTAGTCCCTCACCCCTGAAACTAATCCCTGTCACCTCCGAACTCTACCCCTCGAAATCCTGACTGGGTAGAGCCAGAGGTGGCAACCCACCCATATAACAGAGACAAAATTATACCGCCAAATCTAACTCACCTCCGTGCTTCTGCATCGAAGGGCCTGAAACCCCATAGCCCAAACTCTTTCTCCATCATCTTCCCCCCCAATCTCTCACCAAAATCAAAAATTACTTTCAAACACAGGCTGATAAGACAACACCAGGAAACACTATTCGTTGATATATACCACAGTTCTTCCAAAGCCCAGCAGAAAATGGATCTCATTTTCCACACCTAGAGCCCTGCGAAATGGAACACCATTCTAAGAACCCCCCTTCACATATCCAAAACAACTAGCACCTCTTTCAGCTGCAAACTGACGTTCTTAATCTCAAACCGTCCTACATACAATGGCAACACCTTTGCTACCATATATGCTTTGTGACTGAGACTTGGCTGAAAGCCTGGTGTAATCCGATATCGGGAACGCCCTCCCTCCGTGCTATCTCATTCAAAAGGTAGACAGGCCAGAACAACGCGGGGTTGGGCTAGCAATTATATATCGCAACAATCTCAGTTGTAAAATAGAGCTGCTTCCAGAACTGAAAGGGGCAGAAAGTATTTGTTTCTGTATCCAGGTACAGGACTCCCTCTCCTTTGCAGGGGCATTAGTATATCGCCCCCCGGGAAGCTATAATGAGTTTTTAGAAAGCATTGGAGAAGTGATTAGCACTCTCACTCTCAGGTTCTCTAACTTTACTTTGCTAGGAGACATCAATCTTCATCTAGACTCTCCAAAGGACCCTGGAGCAGTTTGCTTTAAGGAGGTAATGGAGGTTCTCGGCCTACAACCTCTCTCTTTCTCTGCTACGCATAATGAGGGCCATATCTTGGATTGCATTTGCTCTAATCTAGCTGATTTTAAAGTGGAGCCCCATTTCGCAAACCTGGACTGACCATAAACTGATTCCCTTTGAACTTCCTTTAAAAGATAAGCTTTTTGCCATGGAAAAAAAAATATCCCCAATACACGACAAAGTCAATTGGAAAGCACTGTTGGAACTCCCAGATCTTGTCCCAAGAGCCCTGACAGGTAGACCTAACATGACCGGTGATCCTATGACGGATAACACGCTCTTTGGGAATTGTATCCATGAGCTAAGAGGTCAGTTGGCATCTGAACCTATACCACAAACGCCTCTAAAAAAGAAATTTTCGGCACCATGGTTCTCCTCAGCTCTAAAAGAAGCGCAAGCTCAAGTTAGAGTTTTGGAACATAGATGGCGCCGGAACTACGATAATAAAGAGCTCGACATCTATAAAACCGAACGTAGAAAATATCATGCCCTGATTAAAGCCTCCAAAAAACATTCTACACCGAGGCTGTTAAGAATTCCAAAAACAAACAGGAAGACATTTTTAAAATAGTCAATCTGTTTTCTAATCCCAATAGTTTACTCCAAGAGATCTCGCCCTCCCAGAGCCTTTGTGATAGCATAGCAGACTACTTTGAAGGAAAAATCGTGACTCTCCTAAAAGACTTCCCTACTCCCACCATGAATAAGAGTACCTTTCCCGAAACAGATATCATCTACATGAATATCTTTCAACCTATCACACTGGAGGAATCCTGTGAGGCTACCCTGTCCATTAAATCAGGGTCCCCCCTGGATCCATGCCCTCCTAAGCTACTACATGCTCTGATTGATGTTGTAAACAACACCATCAACTGCATTATAAATTCCTCGCTGCTCACAGCCAAAATTCCATCAGAATGGAAACTTGCAGTGGTAAAACCCCTTCAGAAAAAGCAAGTAGCCGATCCTACTACCCTCTCAAACCTGCAACCCATCCCGCTTCTCCCTACCTTGTGTAAGTTGACTGAAAAGTTTGTCAATAAACAACTTACCACTTTCTTAGAAGAAACAAATGCATGGCATCCTAATCAGTAAGGCTTCAGAGCCCAGCATTCGACAGAATCTGCACTCCTGTATACTGCTGAAACCCTGCGAGCTGCCCTCGATCAGAGTAAAAATGCCGCACTGGTCCTGTTGTACCTGTCTGCGGCTTTTGATACGGTCTCACACACCATTCTTTTAGATCGTCTTGCATCATTTGGCCTGTAAAGGAAATGTTTTAGAATGGATCAAGAACTTTTTACAGGATCGGCGACAAGTGACCGCTAGAAATTTGGGAATAAAGTTTGACACTACTCTTTCTTTCAAACAGCAATCCCTGGCAGTTGCAGGCACCTGCTGCCATATCATAAAAAGCCTGAAGAAATGTTTTGACCTACTCCCCTTTTCAGCCAGGCACACTGTTGCGGTTGCTCTTATTGCATCAAGACTGGACTACTGTAATAGCCTGTATGCAGGAGTTAATAAATCAGTCCTGCATAAGCTTCAGATGGTCCAGCATGCGGCATCTAGGCTGGTACTAAAGTGGTCTAGGAAAACTTCTGCCTCCGCTGCATTAGACACCTTACACTGGTTGCCAGTTCATAAACGGGTGCTGTTTAAGGTCCTTATTATTACTTTTAGGGCCTTTCATGCACGGGGACCACAATATCTTCAGAACCGTTTCAAGCGCTATGTTCCCTCTGGTAGTCTTAGATCTTCAAAGCCAATCTGTTGGTTATGCCAACCTTTAGATTGGTATCTAAGGGAGGTAAATCATTGGCAGTCTTGGGATCAAAGACATGGAACCAATTGCCTTCTCAGCTTCGCCAAACTGCCTCTGAGTTGGTCTTCAGAAAGGCTCTTAAAACCTGGATTTATACTGCCCCAGACACGCTGTGTAAAACCCTGATTTGTCCCCGAGCACAGACAAACAGTTTTCAATAATTACTAAGAGAAAAGATGAACCAAATCAAATTCTTTCTTTTTCAAAGTTCATTCAATCAGCTCTTTTTATTTTCTTTTTTCTTTTCTCTTCATGCATCAAATGATCTTCATCATAATCTCAATCTTCATAATCCATAGAATTCATACAAAGTGTAGCCAATAGAACAAAAACCAATGCCAACACGTGTTTCGTCACGGGACACGTAAACGTTTGATGTCGAAGGGAGTACTCTCCCAGATCTAATGATTTTATTATTCTGCTTGAACAACTTTGAACTGTGAAAACAGATAGAGTTTTTATCATATGAGAAATATCTGACATTTGGAATCGACTCTCGTGGTTTTGAAGAGAAATATCTTTATGCCCTGAAGAAGTCATTGGATGACTGTGTCCCGTGACAAAACACGTGTTGGCATTGGTTTTTGTTCTATTGGCTAGTGGTAGCTGTGGTCAGGCTAAGACTTGGATAGCTTTCTATAAGGTTGACTTTATAACCTAACATCAATAAGGGTCGATTGGACTGGTGCAAGGTGCCTACTAGAATAGTGGATATCATATACCAGGCCAACTTCTCACATTGGTGGCAGAGGTGGGATGTCAGGTGAAAAGGTGAAGCTTGTCTCTTCAGCTACGGGGACCAGAAGGCGTCGACGATGACCAGGAGCTGGATTCGAGATGTCCCACGAAGGGTCTAGTTGACTGCGGTGTCAGAATCCGGATTGGACCCAACAAGCCTTGGCAAACGCAATCCATGCAGGATGTCGAGATTGGCTTTGGTGCAGACCAGCAAGGTCTGAGGAACTTCTCCTTTGCAGTGAAGTTAGAGCAAGCCTGGAGCAACCAGGAAAGCAAGTTAAATCAAGGATTGGTCTTCTTGGGGGCTCACTAGCCAACGGACTAGGAACCGCAAAGACTTGTCGAGCTGAAATGCACAAAGCGGGCCCACAGGACACTCGTGGAGTGTGGGCCTCTGAGCTTTGGTGCAAAAGGTGCTCGGGCTGGGGCTTCAAGCACCCCAATGCACTACTTCGGGAAACCTCAATCAATCAATCAATCAGTGACACTTATAGAGCGCGCTACATACCCGTAGGGTCTCAAGGCGCTGGGGGGGGGGGGGGAGGGGGGGAGCCGCTACTGCTCGAACAGCCAGGTCTTCAGCTTCTTCCTGAAGGAGAGGTGGTCTTGGGTCAGGCGCAGGTCGGGAGGGAGGGAGTTCCAGGTCTTGGCGGCCAGGTAGGAGAAGGACCTTCCTCCTGTAGTCGCTCTTCGGATGCGGGGGACGGCGGCGAGGGCGTGGTTGGCTGATCGGAGGTGGCGTTTGGGAGCGTAGAAGTTGACTCGGCTGTTGAGGTAGCTCGGGCCTTGGTCGTGTAGGGCTTTGTGTGCGTGGGTGAGGAGGCGGAAGGTGATTCTTTTGTTGACGGGGAGCCAGTGAAGGTCTCTCAGATGTCCGGAGATGTGGCTGGTTCGTGGGATGTCGAGGATGAGTCTGGCTGAGGCGTTCTGGATCCGCTGGAGTCTCTTCTGGAGCTTGGCGGTGGTACCGGCGTAGAGGGCGTTGCCGTAGTCCAGTCGGCTGGTGACGAGGGCCTGGGTGACGGTCTTCCTGGTCTCGGTGGGGATCCACCAGAAGATCTTCCGTAGCATGCGAAGGATGTTGAAGCATGCCGAGGAGACGTTGTTGACTTGCCTGGTCATGGAGAGGGAGGAGTCCAGGGTGAAGCCCAGGTTTCGTGCATGGTCTGTCGGTTTGGGTGCGGTGCCCAGGGCGGGAGGCCACCAGGAGTCGTCCCAGGCGGAGGGAGAGGAGCCCAGGATGAGGACCTCCGTCTTGTCCGAGTTCAGTTTCAGGCGGCTGGTCGTCATCCACTCGGCTACCTCTTTCATCCCTTCGTGCAGGTTGGCTCTGGCGGCGGCGGGGTCGTTGGTCAGGGAGAGGATCAGCTGGGTGTCGTCGGCGTAGGAGATTATGCTGAGGTTGTGTTTGCGTACGATGGCCGCGAGGGGGCTCATGTAGACGTTGAAGAGGGTGGGGCTCAGAGATGATCCTTGGGGGACGCCGCAGATGACTTCGGTGGCCTCTGACTTGTACGGTGGTAGGCGGACTCTCTGTGTTCTTCCGTCGAGGAAGGAGATGATCCATTCCAGCGCCTTGTCCTGGATTCCGACGTTGCTGAGGCGCCGTACTAGGGTGCGGTGGCAGACCGTGTCGAATGCCGCGGAGAGGTCTAGGAGGATGAGGGCCGCTGTTTCTCCGTTGTCCATCAGGGCTCGGATGTCATCGGTGGCGGCGATGAGGGCGGTCTCGGTGCTGTGGTTGGCTCGGAAGCCAGACTGTGAGGGGTCGAGGGATCCGTTCGTCTCGAGGAAAGCGGCCATCTGCTTGTTGACGGTTTTCTCGATGACTTTGGCTGGAAACGGGAGGAGCGAGATGGGGCGGTAATTCTTGAGGTCGGTGGGGTCCGCTGTTGGTTTCTTGAGTAGAGCACTGAGTTCGGCGTGTTTCCAGCTCTCAGGGAAGGTGGCGGTGTCGAAGGATGTGTTGATGATATCTCGTAGGTGGGGTGCGATGATAGCGTCGGCCTTGTTGAAGACGTGGTGAGGGCAGGGGTCGGTCGGTGATCCGGAGTGGATGGAGTTCATCGTGCGGATGGTGTCTTCGGTGCTGATCGGGGTCCAGGCGTGGAGGGTGGTGGTGGGGGGTGGTTGTTCGGTCATGGTGTGCGTTGGTTGGTTGTTGAAGCTGTTTTGTATGTCCGCGATCTTGTTGTGGAAGTATGAAGCGAGGGAGTTGCAGAGGTCTTGCGATGGGGTGATGTCGTTGTTTCCTGCGCTGGGGTTGGAAAGCTCTTTCACGATGTTGAAGAGTTCCTTGCAGTTGTGTGCGTTGTTGTCCAACCGGTCCTTGAATGCTGTTTTCTTGGCGGCGCGGATCAGCTGGTGGTGTTTCCGGGTGGCAAGTTTGAAGGAGGTCCTGTTGTCCGGTGTTGGTTCCCTTCTCCAGACTTTCTCGAGGGCTCGGCAGTTCTTCTTGGAGCTCTTGAGTTCGTCGGTGAACCATGGGGCTTTCTTGCTGCCGGGTCTGCTGGGCGGGGTCCTCAGTGGGGCGAGTTCGTCCGCGCAGTTGCTGATCCACTTCGTGAGGTTGTCGGCGGCCTGGCTGGGGTTCGCTGAGCTGGCAGGAGGGTGCTGGCTCAGGGAGGTGGCGAGCTGGTCTGCTGTGATCTTGTTCCAGCTTCTGCGGGCGGCCTGTTGCTGGTGGTGGTGGGTCGTTGTTTTCTTGAAGGTGAAGTGGACGCAGCTGTGGTCCGTCCATTGAAGCTCTGTGGCGTGGCTGAAGTCGATGTCCTTGCTGGATGAGAAGACAGCGTCGAGTGTGTGTCCGGCGAGGTGGGTGGGGGTGGACACCAGTTGCTTGAGTCCCAGGTTGGCGAGGTTGTCGAGCAGGGTGCTGGTGTTGCGGTCGTTGTTGTTCTCCAGATGGAAGTTGAGGTCTCCCAGGAGGATGTAGTCAGCGGAGGGGAGGGCATGTGGGCTGACGAGGTCGGCGATGTCCTCGCTGAATTGTGTGCGTGGTCCAGGGGGTCGGTAGATCAGGGTGCCTCTGAGGGTGGTGTTCGGGTTGGTGTGGATCTGGAAATGCAGGTGTTCGGCGGTGGTCAGGGAGTCGTCGGTGCTGGCCGTGAGACGGATTGTGCTCCTGTGGATGATGGCGATGCCTCCTCCCATCTGGTTGGCGTTTCGGTCCCTCCGGACGATCTTGTAGCCCTCTGGGATGGCGATGGCGATGTCGGGAGCTGAAGAGGCGTTCATCCAGGTCTCCGTGAGGAAGGCAACGTCTGGAGCTGTGGTGTCAAGGAGGTTCCAGAGTTCGATGGCATGTCTGTGGACGGAGCGGGTGTTGAGCAGGATGCACTTGAGGTGGGTGCTGCTGGTGTTCGGCATGGTGGGTGCTGGTGCGAGGCAGGTCCGGATGCAGGTGAACTTGCAGGCGTGGCAGCTGAAGGGTCCGTGGGAGTGACGTGGTGTGGCTTGGTGGCACTCTGGACGTCGGCCGGTGTTGAGAGCGGTGAGGGAGGCGGCGGAGTACGTCAGGCGGGTCGGTCGGGGTCCTCGTGGGCCAGGGGTCCTGGCACTGGGCGCGGTCCAGGCGCGGACGGGCGTAGACGGGCTTACCTTTGGCGCGCCTTCGGCGCACAATCGGCGCGCCCGCTGCGCGTGACCGCTGCGCGTTCGCACGGTCGCCATTTAAGGCGAAGTGCGCGGGTGGGCGGAGCAGCTGGGAGGCGGGAGCGGGGAGGGTACAGAATACAAAAAGGGGCGGGGTTATCGGCAGTGGCGGGAAGGGAGGGCGGAGGGCGGCGAGGTAGGCGGACAACAAGGAAGGAAACCACAACACGGGGGAAATAAAAATTAAACACAACGGGCACAAATTCCTGACAAAACAAGGAAAAAATCAAGGTTATACAAAACAAGCACAGATTTTACACAAAACAAGGGCAAAAACAACCGCAGCGGCGCCAGCCGGCAACCGGCAAAACGAGGCAGCAGCGAGGCAGAGGGCAGGCAAGGGGCACACGCAGCAGCTGGTGGCCGTGCGGCGCGGGGGTGTCCCTCGGGAAGTCGATGCAGGTAGCAAAATGCAGGATGGCCAGGAGTTCCGGTCCCACGTCTCTCGTGTCCGCCACAGGTCTCAGCTTTGCTGGGAGCGCAGGTCAGCATCAGAGATGTCTGGAAGTCCTTGTCCTGTGTTGCAGATTCTTCGAGATCCAGCGGGAGCCTCGAAAATGCAGACCGGCAAAGATGCTGTTGGTGCCTGTTTGAGCAGGTTGGGTAGCTTTGGTATACAGGCCCCCAGGTGCAAAGTCCAAATTTGTTAATCATCTCCTAGACACAATAGCCTCACACGTATTAGCAACCAACAATTTTATCTTACTAGGGGATTTTAATCATCATGCTGAACTATCTTCAGACCCTGATATCAGCCACCTGATAAACACGATAGAAACCTTGGGTTTAACTCAAAGGGTGACTGGTGCAACACACCAGGCTGGGCACACTCTGGACTTGATCTTTACCAATATATCCAACTTAATCAATGAAGCCCCGCTTTCTTTTAAAATTCAGTTTTCCTAAACCCAATAGGATGATTTTTGAAAACCATAAAAAATAAAACTGTTCTAGTTCGACCGTGGCGCAAAATGACTTCGGAGGCTCTCCAGACTCATTTCAAACCTCTCACAGAACAATCAAGCAATGTTGAACAAATGTTAACCCAGCTTGAAACCTCCATCAGGGAAACTCTGGACAAATTAATCCCTGGTTCACAGCGGACCTAAAAAAAGAAAAGCTGATCAGCAGGTTAGCCGAACGCCAGTGGAGGAAAACAAGGGGGGTCCGGGAGAATTACAAATTGGCTCACTCTAACTATATAAAAAATATAAAAGTGGAAAAAAACTCTACCTAACTCAACAAATAAATAAAGCGGTCCATTCCAGTAAAGAGCTTTATAAAATTCTGAAGGAATTTACTACTCCCCTGGTAGAACAATCAGTATTTACTCCCACGGTGGAATGGGTGAACTCTCTGTCTTCATATATTGATAACAAAATCAAGTTGATCTGTGCTGCTTTTCCTGACACCAGCCAAGACTCATCTCCACTTATTGATGACGATCCCTCGCTAATACACATGAGCAATGTAGTCTCTGATATGCCATATCTTACTGAATTTGTTCCCATTACTCCCTCTAAAGCTCTGGAAGGCCTTAGGAAAATTAAATCCGGCTCTTCCACTGACCTTTTGTCTCCCCGTAATTGCTCGGAGATACTGCCGCTATTGGCGACCTTTCTTACCAGCATCTTTAACACCTCCTTTGAGCTAGTTCTCATACGCAGAAGTTGGAAGCATGCCGTGGTCAAACCTATTTTAAAAAAGCCATCTAGCGACCTACCTATTAACTATCAACCTATCTCATTATTGCCCTATTTTGGAAAGGTATTAGAATATCTGGTGAACAAGTGTCTCACTACTTATATTGAAACTCATGAGCTCCTGGATCCCTCTCAGTCGGGGTTGTGAGCTGCCCATGGCACTGAGACAGCTGTAATGGAGATTGTGGACAATATTAGACTCACTCTTGATAAAGGTGATTCCGCCATTCTAGTCTTATTGGATTTATCGGCTGCCTTCGACACCATCTCCCACAGCATTTTGAAACATCGGCTGTGGCAGATAGGTGTCAGAGGTAAGGTCCTATCCTGGTTTGAAAACTATTTGGCGGACCGCTTCACCTCTATAAAGGTTGATACTCTCGCTTCCAATAGTCTGCCCCTTACTGTAGGAGTCCCTTCGGGGTCAATTCTAAGCCCCATGTTATTCAATATTTACCTTACTCCGTTGGCCAATATAATAAAAGCTCATGGCTTCCCAACAGTATGGTACGCCGACGATACGCAGGTGCTTGTCACCTGTAAGGCTGATTTCCATGAAACATGTATTAGATTCAAAAAGTGTATGCTTGACATCAGCAAATGGATGTGTGACAACAAGCTTCAACTAAACTACAGTAAAACCGAAATCATTTTGTTCGGTAAGGCTCTCGAAGTATGGTCACAGGACTGGTGGCCCCAAGAACTAGGACCTTGCCCCGCACCCAAGGAGGTGGTTCGTAACCTGGGAATTATGACGGATTGTTCTCTCTCCATGAAAACCCATATCAACCAACTATCCGGCATATGGTATGGGATCATGCATAAGCTGCGTAACATTTTCAAATGGCTACCCCTGGAAACTAGAAAACCACTCGTTCAAGGTCTAATCATAAGCCGTTTGGACTACGACAATGCCCTATTCACAACAATCAATGAGTGTTTTCTCTCTAAATTACAAACACTGCAGAATGTTGCGGCGAGACTAGCGCTTGGCCTTCCCCAATGATCAGCCGCTTTGTCTAGTCTTAAGCAAATACACTTGCTGCCAATCCGCCAGAGAAGCCATTTTAAAATTCTTAGTTTGACTCACAAACTTCTAGCACTGGGCCAGCTGATCTTGCAAAAAAACTAGTCTGGTATCGCCCCTCCAGATCATTAAGATCAAGCTCAAAATCTCTTCTAGTACAACCACGGGCACGGATGGCAAGGAATGGATGCCGGTCCTTTTCCTATGTGGCTCCATTTCTTTGGAATAAACTTCCCCCCCTATCTTCTGTCAATTGCCAACCACCAGCTGTTTCGAAAAAACCTAAAAACCTGGCTCTTTCCGAAATAACAGCTACCTAGCAGCTCTAGCTCATGTCATGGTTGTTGTTCTTTACTGCAAAGCGCCCTGAGACCTTACGGTGATTTGTGCGCTATATCATTGGATCATTGCTGCACTAGCGCAGGTCGCGCTGCCAGCGAGCTGCGATATTTTAAACCTGCCTTTAGAGTATTTTGGTTTTCTTGATTTTACTTTTCCCCTGATTTTAATCCTATCATTGTGACTGGGCTGTCCCCATACTCGCATTTAATTTAAGGAAGACGCACCGCCATTCGGCGGGTCCGGGTCCCGGGGCTGGATTCCTGTGGGCGCCATCTTAGTTTGGGGTGAGTGTGTTGTAGCGCGGGCGCCATTTTGGAGCGTCCCGACGCTCGAGTTGCTCAGGGAGACGCCTATTTAAGGCGGACTCGTGTTTTCTCTCGCCCTGATCATTGCTGCACTAGCGCAGGTCGCGCTGCCAGCGAGCTGCGATATTTTAAACCGGCCTTTAGAGTATTTTGGTTTTCTTGATTTTACTTTTCCCCTGATTTTAATCCTATCATTGTGACTGGGCTGTCCCCATACTCGCATATAATTTAAGGAAGACGCACCGCCATTCGGCGGGTCCGGGTCCCAGGGCTGGATTCCTGTGGGCGCCATCTTAGTTTGGGGTGAGTGTGTTGTAGCGCGGGCGCCATTTTGGAGCGTCCCGACGCTCGAGTTGCTCAGGGAGACGCCTATTTAAAGTCGTCCTCTCCCGCGCAGCGGGAACGCGCAGTGGGACGCCGTCGCTTAGCCGGAGTCGTGCCAGAGTCCTGCCAGTCTGGGCTCGTCCGCGTCGAGGTAGCGGGTGCGGGCTATGGACTCTGGCCTCCTGCATTTGTACCATCATGTGTAACCTAGCGACATTCAGGTATGATCGCGCTGACCTCTGTTCCATAAGAGACAGTCTACGGGTGTGCAACCATGCCCCTTTACCTCCTCTTTCGGGACCTTATGAGTGTGCGTGTGGCTGTTTCACTCTGGGCTCCCCTATTGGGGTCCGCCCTGCTGAGGTGACCGCCCGAAGCACTCATACGGATTGTACCGAGCGAGTTCTCAATATATGGAGCTTGAATGTTAGATCTTTGGTCAAGCACTATCAGTCACTCCGGGACATGATAGATACGGACTCTCCTGATATCATCTTTCTTACCGAAACTTGGCTGCAGGACGCCGACACTGCCATAATAAACCTGGCCTTCCCTTCTACCTATACGGTGTTTACCTTGAACCGCTCGTCTAGGGGAGGTGGTATAGCCATGGCGACTAAATCCTGCTTCCCGGCTGAGTGGAAAGCTCTGGATCTTCCAATGTGTGAAAGCGCCTCTTTTAAGGTAACGGTCAGTCATCAATTTACCTTTAGTGGCGTACTTATCTATCGTCCACCTGGGAACGACACTGCTTTCAAGGCCGCTCTCGCTGATGTGGTTAGCTCGTTGGCTCCTAGATGTGCTAACTTTAACATAGTAGGTGACCTTAATATACATTTCGATCAGACGTCATCTCTACCCATCAGCTCTTTGCTAGCGGACCTTGAAGCGGTGCAACTTAACCAACTAGTCACCTCCCCCACCCACACAGGAGGACATATACTTGACCCCTTCTTCACCACCTTAGTCCGGGCTAGAACATCTGACCCGATGGCGGTGGGTTGGACGGACCATATGTTGGTTAAAGTGTCATGTCCCTTAGATAACCCACAACTTAAACCTGTGGATAAACAGATCCTAAAGCGCAATTGGCGTAAACTCAAGCTGGAGGAGTTTGTCAGGATATTGGAGGCACAGCCCCTAGGCAAACCGCAGAATGTGGAATAGGGATACGAACAGTTTTGCAACTGGGTCCTTACTGCCCTCGATTCTCTTATACCCCTGCGCTGGTCTAAATGTCACGCCAAAACCCGCAGCCCTTGGTATAATGAGACTCTTGCCGAGCTCAAGAGAACCTGCCGGCGAGCTGAGAGGGCCTGGAGGAAATCCTTTGATTCCACGTTAAAATCGCTGTACTTTGCCCAGCTTAAGATCTACCACAGAGCTATCTGTCAAACCCGGGCTGCTTATTACGCAGCTGAGTTTTCCAACAGCCCCAACCCTTCCAAATTAATCTTCAAGGTACTCAAAGACCTGATGGGGAAACGGGCTACCTCGCTAGAAATCTGCACGGACTCGCACTGTGAAAGTTTGGCATCCTTTTTCGTGGAGAAGGTGCAGGCAACCTACCGAGGATTTATACCATCTGCTCCCGGGGATGCTCCTAGTGTTGTGAAGGTCTCGGTTTCTGAAACTCTGTCCTCCTTGCCGGCCATGTCTAACGAGGTATTTGACACTCTGAGCCTCAAAATTAAATCTGGCTCTCCCTTAGACCCGCTGAAGCCGGAGTTTTTTACTCTTCTCCCGCCCCTCTGTCGTGAGCCCATTTTGGATCTGATTAATCTGTCCCTCAGTGAGGGCGTGGTTCCTTCCTCCTGGAAGCAAGCTGTGGTCAGCCCTATTTTGAAGAAACCCAACCTAGACCCCTTGCTCCCGGAGAATTAACGGCCCATCTCCCTCCTGCCTTGGACCGCCAAGGTCACTGAGGCACACGTAAACTCCATCCTGTCTGCCCATCTCTCTCGTAATAATATTCTTGACGAGAGTCAAAATGGGTTTCGCTCACAACACAGCACTGAAACTGCTTTGCTCTTTATGACCGAGCATTTGCGGTCAGTGCTGGATGCGGGGCAGACTGCGGCGCTCCTATTGTTAGACCTGAGCGCCGCGTTCGACACGGTGTCTCATAACATTTTGATGCGGCGCTTGGAGGAAGTAGGTATTGTGGGGAAGGCTCTTCAGTGGTTCCACTCTTTCCTCTCGGACCGGTTTTTCAAAGTAGCCATTCCACCTGGCCAGTCCTCTTTCCACTCTCTGGGTCTGGGAGTCCCTCAGGGCTCTGCCTTAAGCCCCACACTGTTCAACCTGTATGTGAAACCGCTGGCCGCTGTCGTCAGGCAATGTGGCCTTACCATGACATCGTACGCCGACGACACGCAGCTGGCGGTGACACTCAGTGGGGACCCTGAGGTGAATGCGCCCAGATTCCGTGCAGGACTTATAGCTGTGGCCAACTGGATGCGTAGCAACTGCCTACAGCTTAATGCTAAGAAAACCGAGGTCCTGATTTTAGGGAAGCAGGCGGAACTTTGGGGAGACCAGTGGTGGCCTCCCGAATTGGGGGTGTCCCCCATTCCAGCGGCCGAAGTTAAAAATCTGGGGGTCTGGCTGGACTCTAACCTCTCTTTCACCAGTCATACAAAGAAGACAGCAGCTACCTGCTTTGGTATTCTGTGAGGACTAAGACCTGTCCTCAAGTTCTTCGACCCTCCCACGCGGCAACTGGTGGTTCAGGCCTCTATCCTTTCTCGGCTGGACTACGGGAGTGCTCTGCTGCTTGGAGTTAATCAGGCTGAGGCTACTAGGCTTCAGAGGGTGCAGAATGCTGCTGCACGGGCCATTGTGGGCCTTCCGAGACGATGTTCTGTCTCCACTGTTCTGACCTCCCTTCACTGGCTTCCGGTCAGACAGAGAATCAAATTTAAGGCTCTCTGTCTGACATTTAAGATTCTGAAGCTTTCCTCCCCTCCTGCCCTCGCGGGCCTTATCTCTCCGTATGTCCCCACGCGGTCCCTCAGGTCTGAATCTCACCATCTGGCGATTAAGCCTAGGTTCAGACTGAGTAGGATGGGAGGACGCTCTTTTCGTATTCTGGCGGCTGATCTATGGAATTCCCTTCCTGTACACATTTGTGCCCTAAATAGCCTAACTCTTTTCAGACGCGCCATTAAAACCCACCTGTTCGCTTCTGTTAATTGATTCTTTCCCTTTTCAGCTTTGACCTGTTATGTTGTGGTACCTGATCAGGCGCCAGGACGCCCCTTCGCTGGGGCAGCTGTGCGCCGCATAAAAGTTATTACCATAACATAACATAACATAACATAACATAACATATAAAAGCAAATGACTTATGACTCCTTGACCACAAGGGAGATTTCTTCCGTCTTCCAGTCGATATGGAATGTTGAAGGTCCAAGATATATGTTGCAGAGTTTCGTCCAGGGTAATCTAAAGTCCTAGGGGCTGGGGTTCTATACTTATAGTAAGTTTAGGGGTTGGACTAACTCTAAGGTCCCTCCTATGGGTGGACCTGGGTACACCCCTTCCCCTTTGTCCAGTTTCGCGCCAGAGCTGGGGCTGAGAACCCCAGCAACCGGTTTGAACTGGGAAATGCATGGAGCACCTTGTGTGTCCCAGCCAGTGTCTGGAAAGCATTCACTGAATGCAGCCCTCACTGCCCCAATACACTAAAACCTGTCTGGGGAGGTGCCAGCACCTCCCTGGACAGGAAACCTATTGTCCAAGCCTCCCCTGCCAGAGTTTCGTCCAGCAGCACGAGGGCAGACTCGTGTCTGTGGCAGCAGCATCCATTTTGTGATGCTGGGGCTCTGTTTAACTTTAACCGGGTTTGGGGGTCGTGGCTAGCCAGCCACGATGGCGGTCGGCTACTGCTAGCGCTCCGGGTCCGACTGGGGGCTAATCTTGAAACGAAGCGGCTGCGGGTGCCCTGCCCACAGTGGAAGATGGCGGATCAACATCGGAACCCTGCAGTGACACGGTGGTCCGTCGAGGTGCAGAAATAGGCCCGGAGTGTGAGCCGGAGGAGGAGCGGGCCTTCTGTCACACGGACGGGAAGACGCCGGGAGCCACAGTAGAGGCGTGCCCGGAGTGACTGGCGAGAGCGAAACCGGAAGTGATCTGCCCGGTGCTCCGTTATGCTAGGAGTGCTGTGGGACTGGACTTGAGCAGGCTGCGAGGTGCCCCCCTGTGAGACCACAAGACCCTGAGGGGTGAGTGACTTGGGGCCCTCGCGCAGCAGCGGCTGGCCCTGAACCCCACCTTCGAGACGTGCCGCGGGACTGGGCCGGCCCGTGATTGCGGAGGTACAGTGCGGATTGAAGCTAGTCACCTGCGAAGGAGCCGGGTCGGGGGACTGAGGAGAGGAACCCTCGACACGCCTGGGCAATTGAAGGGGACAGAGCTGATGCTGTGACGCAGCGAGGAGAGCGTCGTGGGGACAGCGCTGATACTGGAAATAAACACCCCCCCCCCTCTGCTAGATAAGACTCCATTGGAAGGGACGGAACGCCTGGGCTGCGGAGACTCTGACCGCCCGCAGGGGCGAGATTGCCGGTGAGAGGAAGCTGCCCCATTCTCTTCTGGGCTGTGTCTTGAGGGAGCGAACTGTGGTGTGACATCCAATGGGGGTGCGGGACTGCAGGTCTGGGAGATGCTGTGGCAGGCGCTCACTGGCCCCCGACTGGATTCTGAAGTGCTGACAATTCGTGAGCCCCCCGCCATTGTGTATACTGGTCCTGAGGTCTCGGTGTGGAGCCTGAGGGCGAATTGACCGGGGCGAATAGCCACCCGCAGAGGAACTGGTGAGGCCAGAAGAGGCCACAGACCTATTCTGCTGCAGAGGGGGAGCTCGCCCTCTTCATAAGGCTCGCATTCCGCGGAGTACGGCCTCGGCGCACTTGCAGTACATCATGGTACGGAAGGGAGCAAAGGTGATGGAGGGGCCCGGAGGTCAGGAGCCCACGGATACAGCGGGGAGCATGGGAGACGGAGGACCTACGCAGAGCGACTCTGGATCGGATCACGCAGGCGATCAGCAGGAGAGCAAACTGTACCTAATCCTGAAGGAAATTAGGGACTCCAGGTCGGCAATGGAACTCCAGTTGGTGGCCCTAACCACGAACTTATCGCTGTTAAAGGCAGACCATGGCAAATTGGTGGACAAAGTCAAAGACCAGGGACTTGCCCTTTCTAACCTCACGCCGACGGTGGCCGATCATTCCACCTCTATTCCGCAATTGCATCAGCAGGTTGCCTCTCTCATGGACCGCGTGGAGGATGCGGAGGGTCGAAATAGCCGCAATAACATCCGCGTTATAGGCCTTCCGGAACGCTGTGAGGGGGCCCATGCAGAGGATTTCATGGAGCAGTGGTTCCGGAGGGTCTATCGCCACACTTCTGTGTAGAACGAGCGCACAGGATCCCGACCGGTAGGCCCAGACCGGGCCGCCCTGCCCGCCCTCTTATAGTGCGAATACTAAATTATCGATGTTCTGCTGCAGAAAGCCTGTGAGAAGTCCATAATTCAACTCTACCCGGACTATACCAACACGGTCCAGAAGTAACGATCCTCGTATGTGTAAGTAAAGAAGAAACTACAAAGGGCCAAGCTGAAATATGCGCTGCTTTTCCCCGCGCGACTAAAGATCATCCACAGCAGGAAAACACACTTCTTTGAGAGCCCTTCTGATGTCGAGGAATGTATGGAGGTGATTGGCATCGACAGGAGTCAGGACGCTACTCAGGATACAGCTGCCGGTGGTTTGGGAAGAGACTCTGGTCGAGATGGAGAGGATTCCCCAACGGCAGGGAGGAGCATATGGAAACTGGGCCCATCACGGGAACAACAGAAAGAAGATCAGTCGGGTGCCGTAGCGATGGTGGGCACATTCAGAGAGGATCCGAGGAAGATAACGACGGACTCGGACGATAGTACGGCCCACTCGGATTCGGACAACAGTGTGATCCTGTTCCTACTGTCACACCTCGAGCGGCAGATGAGATGTTTGACGACTAAGTGAATACAAGACTCCGTTTGGGTTGGACTGGCTTCCTGCAATACTCGATATCCTTTACTTTGTGCTCACTGATCGTTGTTCTTGTTCACTCACAATACAAATAGATTTCGACAGGTTTGGTACTATGGATTGAACGTTGAGTATAATGTACATACCCGCCTCTTCCTTGCACTGGTAAGATGGAATGTGTAGGGAGGGGACCCGGGGTGAATGCGACCCTATTGGGTCTACTGATTCCTGTGGTAAGGGTATCTGCAGTACGTGTTTAGATGCACAGTTTTTATTAACATAGTGCCCCCAGGACAGTACGCCGTCGAGCCAGCGGTACCCAATGCAAATACACAGATGACCATAGTAGTGCTTGGCCACCCCCCCACTGGCGAACGCACTGGTGCTTGGACTTATTTGTTTACTGTTCTTATGTTTGGCCGGGCAGTGTTGTATTGCTGCGCCTTGTTTGTTCAGTTTTGGGAGGGAAGTTCCGGATATGTAGTCTCCTGGTAGCTAATTATATGGGTTTGCGCTGTGAGCCCACTGACACTCTTATGTTTGGCAATAGAAGATTATGGCTGACGTTGTAGGATCTTCCAGATTCACTACCTGGAATGTGCGGGGGCTTTGGGCAATACAGAAAAGACACAGGATCCACTCCTTCCTGCTTAGACACCACACACAGGTTGCTTTCCTCCAGGAGTCCCACCTTACGGTGTCAGAAGCCCAGAAACTGCGAAAAAAGTGGAAGGGTACTAATTACTCCACAACATATTCGGCTTTCTCCAGGGTGGCGACTATCTGGGTCAGACACGGGACGCCAATTGAGGAGATAGAAAAGAAAGCGGATGAGCAGGGCAGGTTTATCCTAGTGAAAGGTACCTTAGATGGCAAATTAATTGTACTCGCAGTATATACGCCCCGAATTTTGAGCAGGATAAATTTCTACACACAGTTAGTTTGGCACTTTCAGACTGGGTGAATATCCCCTGGGTATTGGGCGGAGACTGAAACATGGTCCTTAGCTTGGATCTGGACAGATCACCCCCCCCCTCCAAATGACTGGAGCTTCACGACTGTCTGAAGTATTTCTAAATTGGGCGGAGGGCTGGGGCTTAATGGATGCATGGCGTGCCTTGAACCCAGATTATAAGGAATACTCGTTTTACTCCCCTGTGCACAACCTCCATTCTCGGATAGATCGATGTATGTGCTCGCGGTCACTGATTTCTGGAATTGGAAGCCCTGAGTACCTAGCCAAAACTTTCTCTGATCACAGACCCCTGTTGCTCAGCCTCCAATGGGGAAGGATGCCTACCCCGGTACCTACTTGGAGACTTAACCCGCTCCTTCTGGAGGATGGCCCCTTCCCGCGCCGCTTTCTGACACGTTGTCCAATTACTTTAGAGAAAACTGAGACACTGCCTCTTCTAATTTAGTAGTATGGGATGCCATGAAAGTTGTGGTACAGGGAGCTGCCATAGGCCAGTTAGTGGGAGCTAGACAGGAAATTCACAGTAGACTCTGTGAGGTGGAGAGCCGCCTTAAGACATTGGAAAGGGAGGCGCGTGTAGATCCTGAGAAGAAGGAGCAACTGCAGAAACGGAATATTGATCATGCGGAAGTACTGGAGACGCTGAGAAACATTAATTATAAAGAATATTTACGCCGTCAGCACGCCAAGGCTGATAGATCAGCTACACTATTGGCCCACCTCGTAGGGGATCAACCGGACCCCCCCCGGTGATAACACGGATACGTGCCGTGTCGGGCGACCTGGTTTGTACACAGTCTGAGATTAACCAAGCGTTCCACGATCACTTGAGAGCGCTGTACGCCCCCTTCGACTGGGAGGACCCGGAACGTGTGTCTGCACTCCTGCAGGATCTCCCGTTCCCGCACCTGTCAGAAGACACGCAGTGGGAATTGGACGGGCCGATTACGCAACATGAAATACGGGTTGCAGTTGGATCCCTTAACCGCAATAAGACTCCCGGTATAGACGGACTCCCGGTGGAGTTCTATGCAACATACCTAGATACCCTGGCGCCTGTCCTGGAAAAGGTGTTCGGGACAGCGTTTGCGGAGGGCCATCTACCGGTGACGACGATGCAAGCTCTGGTTATATCAATACCCAAGCTCGGAAGGGATATCTTGGACATGGATAATTATAGGCCCTTGTCGATGCTCTCTACGGAGTACAGGATTCTGAGTAAGGCCATAGCCCTGCGCTTACAACCACACCTAACTACGCTGGTACATCGGGATCATTGTGGGTTTCTCCCAGGACGGAGCACGTCCCTGAAAACTCGGAGACTGCATGCCCTCATGACAAGCATGCCACGGGAAAATCCCGGGGGGGGGGGCTGTATAGCGTTGGATCTAAAACAGGCGTATGACTCTCTGTCATGGACGTTCATGTTCGAGGTCCTACGGCGCTTTGGCCTCCCTGATTCCCTCCTGAGGTGGATTAGGCTGTTGTACATGGGCCCCTCGGCCAGGGCAGGTACGTGTCGGATAGTTACTCGGTGCACAGGGGCACCCGACAGGGATGTCCCCTATCCCGATGTTATTTGTTCTGGCACTAGAACCGCTGGCTATAGCGCTCCGGGCCCACGAAGCCCAGATGGGTATATCGATCAGGGGTACTCGTAACTTAATATCCATATACGCGGATGACATCTTTTTGTACTTCAGGGACTTAGAAGTGGATCACGCTGCTCTCTATGATATTTTTTGCCGCTTTGAAGAAGTATCGGGCCTGACCATTAACCCAGCAAAATCGGCGGGCTTTTATTTCAAGGAGGCACTACACCCCGCCTCCCTCCGCTTTGGTATGCACGAGATGCCGGTCGCACAGACCACGTTCAAATGTCTGGGGATCCAGGTATATAGATCACTAGACGACCAAATTGATGGTAATATCAAACGTGCCATTACCCGGCTCCGGGGCAGCGTGAGCTTTTGGGTCTCCCTGCCCCTGTCCGTCATGGGCCGCGTCGCAGTCTCTAAGATGGTTATGCTCCCCCGCCTCTTGTACTATTTGGTGAATTTTCCTGTGTCCGTCCCCCAACAAGTGTTTACCACACAACACTATTCGAACTACTCTGATCTGGGGTAATGGTCGGAGACGCATTAGCCTTCGCAAGCTCCAGCTTGGGACTGACTCGGGGGGCCTGGGAGTCCCAGATTTCCGGGGCTATTATTATGCCAGTCAACTTCAGTGGCTCTCACATTGGATAGCCGGTAGGAACCTCCATGAGATTGATTACACACCTGAGCGACTGGTACGGCCTGTTGCTATCACGGAGGCGGCTCCCTCCGGATTGTCACCCACTCCTGCACACGGCCTTATTATGCTGGAGAGGAGCATTATCCTACACCTCTTCGGTAAGGCCATATGCGGCGAACATTCCCTTATTAGGTATCCCGACGCATCAGGGCAGGCTAACACGAGACGTGCTGCCCCCCTGGACGGAGGCGGGGGTAGTGGAGCTGGGTGTCTTTTTTGCTGATGATAACCTGCTAGATCATGAGTCCTTTATACTAATTACAGGCGCTCCCCCTAGGTTGTATTTACTACATGCCACGGTCTCATACTATATTCGAAACACCTGGGCACCACAGCAAACCCAACCTGCGCAACATGAACTGGTCTACTTGCTTTATTATATGGGGGCGGGGAGTCACCTAGTGCGCTGGTTGTATACTGGGGTCAGGGCACACGCAGCGATCCCACTGGATGTGCTTCGGGATACTTGGGCTCAGGACGCAGACATAATACTCAAGGATAAGGCATGGGAGATTATTAGGGAGGGTATCGCGGAATGGGAAATTTAGATTTATACAAACAATGGTACTACATCGGGCGTACCTGACCCCTCAGGGATTACACAGAATGTTCCCGGACTCCCCCCATTGCTGTCCCCGTTGTGGAATAGAGGAGGCTGGGTTCCTGCACATGCTCTGGTTCTGTCCACGTCTGCGAGGGTATTGGACGGAGGTATGCCAGGTACTGAGAAATACAACTAACCAGCCTGTGCCCGAAGAGATACTATACTGCCTGGTAGGGCTCCGTAAAAGGTCCAAGGCGCTCAAGGCTAAACTGAGATTCTTGGATCTAGGCCTTTTGTTAGCAGTCAGGGCTCTGACAATGAGGTGGAAGTCCCCCAGACCACCTGGGACAGCTGTATGGCAGATGAAACTGGTAAAGTGGGGTAGAGCAGAAGGGGCGACGCTGAGAAGGGAGGAGGAGAAAGGTCAGAGGAAGTACCCTATAGCACAGAAGTGGGAGGTTATGATGATGGCCCTGGAAGGGGTGGACCTGGTGCCATCGCAGGATAATCAAGGGTAAGACCTAGACGGAGGGAGTGATAACATGGGAGCCTAGGACACTGCACGCACACCTTGACTTGATTACACAATAGTATTTGTCTTTATAATACCCGCTGGTAGACAGCACACAGAGAATTTCTATTGAGACCAGGAGACGGGAGGGACCAGGGGTGGGATGTTGAGGGTGGGTGGGAGGGGGGAAATGTTTGATTTTGTTGTATTATATGGCGAGACTGCAGAGATACTGTTGATTCCCCCCACTGGTGGAGATTTAAGGGTACATTACTGTCAACCACGACAGCTGCTAGTCTTACAAGTTTGGGGAGAAAATGTAAAACCGGACTGATGGATGCTTACGTTATTTTGTAAATGGTATACAAGGCTTTGATCGGTCTTGAATAAAGAGTTTAAAAAAAAAAAAACTTTAACCGGGTTTCTACATGTCTTCTCCCTCCAGAAAGGTGGAATGCTACCCCCGCCAGCAAAACTGGCAGGGGGGAGGGGGGGTGGGGGGGGGGGGAGGGGTGTAGTGTTCCAAAGTGTTTGACACCTTGCACGACATGTTTTGATAAACCCAAACCAAAGGTAGCATTAACCGCGAGGATTATACTGCACTTAAGAGTATATGGTATGGCTAGATCATAGAACAGCTATAAGGAGATGGTTCCGAAAGCTGCAGAGGGGCTCAGCTCAGCTAGGGCACCCTCTCACACAAAACCAAGCACTCTACCTCCAGGATTGTCGAGGTCTGCCATAGATGTGGCTTATAGAGTAATATGTGTCTATATAGGTATATAGATATAGGTATACTATATCTAAGTAAGGGGTGATTACACCACCTTACCCAGGCTGTAAGAGCAGACCTGTGGTGTCCGTTTGGAAGGCTAACCAGGGGTGGCACAATACATGCTGCAGGCCCTGGCCTTGACCAGTTGAGTCTTCATGTTCTAAGAGTCCATCTGCATTGGCATGGTTACTCCCAGGTCTATGTTCCACTGTATAGTGCATCTCCTATAGGGAAATGGACCCCTTGAGCAGTTTGGGCTTTTCACCCTTCATCTGTTTTAGACACAAGAGGGGCTTATGGTCTGTCTGAACTGTGAAGTTAGTACCAAACAAGTATGGCCTCAGCCTCTTCAGTGCCCAAACCACAGCAAAGGCCTCCCTCTCAATATCTGACTAACGTTTCTCTCTAGGTGTCAGCCTTCTGCTAATAAAAGATACTGGCTGGTCCTGACCTTCTTCATTCAATTGTGATAGCACAGCCCCTACCCTCAGCTCAGAAGCATCTGTTTGAACAATGAATTCTTTGGAGTAGTTAGGACTTTGCAGAATGGGTGCAGTGCACATGGCCTGCTTCAGGTCATCAAATGCCTTTTGACAGCTGACTGTCCACTGAACTTTCTTAGGCATTCTTTTAGAAGTTAAGTCATTCAGGGGTGTCACAATGGAACCATACCCCTTGACAAATCTCCTATAGTACCCAGTCAGGGCCAAGAAAGCTCTGACCTGAGTCTGGGTGGTTGGAGCAACTCAGTCCATTATGGTCTGGATTTTGCTCTGCAATGATTGAACCTGGCCTCCACCTACAAGGTGGCCCAGGTACACAACCTGACTTTGCTCTATCTGGCACTTAGTAGCCTTGATAGTTAGGCCTGCCTTTTGCAGGGCCTCCAAAACATTTTTCAGGTGGATCAGGTGATCTTCCCAGGTGGAGCTAAAGACAGCAATATCATCAAGATACGCTGCACAGTAGTCATCCAGCCCTGAGAGGACTTTGTTCACCAACCGTTGAAATGTGGCAGGTACATTTTTCAGACTAAAGGGCATCACCACAAACTGATAATGCCCACTAGAGGTTGAAAATGCTGTTTCTGGCTTGGCCTCATCAGCTAACCTGATTTGCCAGTAGCCAGCTGATCAAATGTGCTCAGATATTTGGCAGAGGCCAACTTATCTATGAGCTTATCTGCTCTGGGTATTGGATGGGTATCTGTCTTAGTGACAGCATTGAGACCTCTGGAGTCTACACAAAACCTCATCTCTCTCTTATCATCTTGGGTGTGAGGTTTTGGCACGGACTACTGGACTAGCCCAAGGGCTATCTGAAGGTTAAATCGCTCCCAGCTCCAACATGTTCTGGACTTCTGTCCTGATACAGTCCCTGACATGATCAGGTTGCCTGTAAATCTTATTTTTAACAGGCAGACTGTCCCCAGTGTCCACTTCATGAGTGCACCAGGTAGTCTGACTTGGAGTCAGTGAAAACATAGGTCTGTATGCCTTCAGAACTTGTCTGCAGTCACTCTGCTGCTGGTCAGTGAGGCTGCCTGCCAAGGCTACACCATCACTGTCAGGGTTCTGAAAGAGCAGGTCTGGGAGAGGGTCACTCTCTTCCTCCTGCCCTTCATCAGTAGCCATGAGCAAGCCCATGTCTGCCCTGTCAACATATGGTTTCAGTATGTTGACATGAAGCACCCTGTGGGGGGCTCCTTGGAGTTCCAAGATCAACCAAATAGGTGACTTCTCCCTTCTGTTCAACAGTAGTGTGGGGTCCACTCCACTTGTCTTGGAGAGCTGCTAGGACCACAGGCTCCAACACCCACACTTTCTGTCCTGGATGGTAAACAGTCAGCACAACCTTTTGGTCATGCCAGGCATTCTGTTATTCCTGACTAGCCTCAAGGTTTTTGGATGCCTTTTTCATGTACTCAGCCATCCTGGAGCGGAGAACAAGTACATAGTCCACAATGTCTTGTTTGGGAAGTTTAAGAGGTAACTCCTATCCTTCCTTCACCAGACAAAGGGGTCCTCTTACTGGATGCCCAAACAGAAGTTCAAAAGGGCTGTAGCCAACCCCCTTCTGACGAACCTCTCTGTAAACAAACAAAAGGCAGGGTAGCAGGATATCCCATCTCCGCCTGAGCTTTTCTGGGAGACCCTTAATCATACCCTTTAAGGTTTTGTTGAACCTTTCAACTAGACCATTGCACTGTGGGTGATAGGGTGTAGTGAACTTATCGTACACTCCACACTCCTTCCACATTGCAGTCAAGTAACTAGACATAAAGTTTGCACCTCTGTCTGATACAACCTCGTTTGGGAAACCCACTCTTGAGAAACCTCCAGAGAGGGCTCTTGCCATAACAGGTGCTGTAGTGGTCCTAAGTTGGAAAGCTTCTGAGTATCTGGTGGCATGATCCACTACAACCAGAATAAATCTGTGCCCAGGGGCTGTTTGGGGGAACCATTAGTCCAACAATGTCAATCCAAACTCTTTCAAAGGGAACCCCCACCACAGGTAGTGGTATAAGGGGGGCCTTTGTAGTGCCACCTGCCCTGTCACTGGCCTGGCAGGTTACACAGGAGCGACAGAACTCCTTTGTGTCTTCTGACATGTGAGGCCAGTGAAAGTGAGGGACAAGCCTGTCCCAAGTCTTGTTCTGGCCAAGATGTCCTGCTAGGGGGATGTCATGGGCTAGTGTCAAAAGGAAGCCCCTGAGTGCCAAAGGTATGACCAACCTCCTGGAAGCACCAGGCTTGGGGTCTCTACCCTCTGAATACAGGAGCCCTTCATCCCAGTAAACTTTGTGTTCCACTAGCATTCCCTTCAGCCTCAGCAGCAGCTTGCTGTCCGAGCTCTTCTAGGACAGTTCCTTCTTCAGGCTCACAGTCGGATTCCTCAGAAGGCTGATCTTCACTCTGAGGCAGTGTGGAAGGCACAGCCTTAACCCTACTGCTCCTTTTCCTGGTAGGCAACTGGTCCAATATGCCAGAAGCCAGTGCCTGTTCAGTGTTGCAATTTTTTTACCTGTGACCTAGTCACAGCAAGAACATGTGCTGAGATGCTTAACATTTCTATATGTGTCCTAAACTCCACTTCTGTCCAGGCTGAAGTGTCTAGGTCATTGCCAAGCAAACATTCTACCTGGTGGTCTGAACTAACAACAACCTTCTTAAGGCCAGTTACCCCTCCCCAGGAGAAATTAACAACTGCCATATTATGTGTGGTAGTGGCATTGCTAGCATTGGTCACTTGCTAGGTTTCACCAGGTATGATCTGTCCAGGGTCCACAAAGTCAGGTATCACCATTGTGACACTGGCACCTGTGTCCCTGTAGGCCTGAGCCTCTTTCTAATTGACTAAAGGAGTTTGTCTGTACTTGCTCAGATTACTGGGACTCACAGAGGAGGACATTTCCATTCCTCCATCACATATCAAAACATCTTGAGCTGGTGTTCTGACTAGGCCAGAACCCATCTCCGTTCCCAGGGTTAACCCTACTATACCCTTCTGTTGAGAACCATCACTTGGAGCTGAACTACGGGGAACAGTTGCCTTAGGGGCAATGGTGGTTGGAGTTGTCTCCTTTTTGGTGCAATCACTGGTCCGGTGAGAATTAACTTTACAAATCTGGCACCATGGTTTCTTTGGACCTTCTTTCTTTTTGGACTGTTGGGGACCCCCAGCATTAGAAGCTTTTTGGGGACCTTGAGAAGACTTCTGGTCTTTTGCTTTCTCCCCACCCTTTTGGTCTTGCTTCTTCTGGTCACCACCTTGGTTCTGTACCTTCTGCTTCACCCTGATTCTGACCCATTTGTCTGCCCTCTTACCCAATTCTTGTGGAGAGGTCAAATCAGAGTCAACCAGGTGTTGATGCAATAACTGGTTCTAGCAATTATTAAGAATCTGTTCTCTCATTATAAGGTTATACAATCCTGTATAGTCATTTACTTTACTGCCCAGCCTTCCAGAGCCATAGTAGCACAATCTACAAAGTCAGTTCAGTCCTGAGTCTGTGTCTTTTGGGTATCTCTGAACAGCAACCTATACTGTTTAGTGGTTAGGCCAACTCATCTATTAGAGCACTCTTAAGGACATTGTAATTGTCAGCATCCTCTTCTAACAGTGAGGAGCTTATCTCTACCCTTGTCTGCAAAGGAGAGCCACAAAATTGCTGCCCACTGTTTAGGAGGTACCTGCTGTACTTTGCAAGCCCTATCCAGAGCAGTTATCCATTTGTGGATGTCATCCCCACTCTGATAAGGATGGACAATTTTGCTTAGGTTTTTATGGTCATAAGACCTATCCCTACCACTAGGGATTCTGCTGCCACCATGGGGCTCTAGTCCTGCTAATTTTCTCTCTCTCTCTCTCTCTCTCTCGAGCTAGGGTCTCTTTCTCAAGGGCAACTTCTTGCCTCTTGATCCTAAGCTTGACTTCTCTCATTCTAGCTTCATGCTCTCTTCTCTTAGGGGACGTTCTCCTCCTGTGAGATGAGGCAGAGGACCCGATTGATGAATTAGAATGGTGAGATTATCCTGAGAGAGATCTCTGTCTTCTAGGTACACCAGTAGGCCTACTTGAGGGGATGAAGGAAGGCCCACTATGGCCATCTCCACCTCCAGGTAGCCCTATGTCTTCCAGGTTGAGTTAATCAACCTCTTCCTGGTATGCACCCCTCATCATCCTCAGAGTCCTGGTGGGGTGCCCCACTAGGATCTTCCTCAGATGAGGGGTGACCCCCTCCCTACTACCTAATGTTTCTGGAGCTGATGCTTTTGCTAAGTCATCTTTCACCAGGATATCTATGAGGTGTTGGGTGGTTGGACTTGGTCCTTTCTTTACTTTTCTTATGGCACCCAATCCTCTCAATTTTTGGAAAGTGAGTTAGATGTCTGCTCCTTGCTGACATCTGGCAGAGAGGCACTAGTTCCTGCCCTTAAAGCCGTGACTAGTGAGGTGTGCTGTTTGCACCTGCCTACACTACTTGTTTCCTACTAGAACATCTCTAGAAGTTGTAGTCAGGGTGTGCTAAGCCCTTACCAGTTACAACTGCTAAGTTCAGTAGAACTTCTGTATTATAAGTCTTGATTTATATGTACCTACAGGTACCTTGATGTGATTTTTCAAATGATATTCTCAAGATTATTTGGTAAAACAATTTCAAGCTCTTATCCCATCCGCTGCACACCAATGTGAGAAGTTGGCCTGGTATATGATGTCCACTATTCTAGTGGGCACCTCGCACCAGTCCAATCGACCCTTATTGATGGTAGGTTATAAATTTATAGAAAGCTATCCTAGTCAGGCTAAGACTTGGGTAGCTTTCTATAAGGGTGACTTTATAACCTACCATCAATAAGGGTCGATTGGACTGGTGCAAGGTGCCCAGTAGAATAGTGGACATCATATACCAGGCCAACTTCTCACATTTGTGGCATCGGTGGGATTTCAGATGAAAAGGTGAAGCTTGTCTCTTCAGCCATGGCGACCAGGAGGCGTCGACGACGACCAGGAGCTGGATTCGAACTGTCCCACGTAGGATCTAGTTGAGTGCGTTGTCGGTATCCGGATTGGACCCACCAAGCCTTGGCAAACGCAAGCAACACAGGATGTCGAGATTGGCTTCAGTGCAGACCAGCAAGGTCTGAGGAACTTCTCCCTTGCAGGGAAGTTGGAGCAAGCCTGGAGCAACCAGGAAAGCACAGTAAATCAAGGATTGGTCTTCTTGGGGGCTCACTAGTTAACGGACTAGGAACCGCGAAGATGCGTCGAGCTGAAATGCACAAAGCGGGCCCACGGGACACTCGTGGAGTGTGGGCCTCTGAGCTTCGGTGCAAAAGGTGCTCGCAGCTTCAAGCACCCCAATGCACAACTTCAGGATACCTCAGGAGGTCGATGCAGGTAGCAAAATGCAGGATGTCCAGGAGTTCCGCCCACGTCTCTCGTGCCCGCCACAGGTCTCAGCTTTGCTGGGAACGCAGATCAGCGTCAAAGATATCTAGAAGTCTGTGTCCTGTGTCTCAGATTCTTTGGGATCCCGCGGGAGCCTCAAAATGCAGACCGACGAAGATGCTGTTGGTGCCTGTTTGAACAGGGTGGTTATAAAGTCAACCTTATAGAAAGCTATCCTAGTCAGGCTAAGACTTGGATAGCTTTCTATAAGACTGACTGTATAACCTACCATCAATACGGGTCGATTGGACTGGTGCACGGTGCCCACTAGAATAGTGGAAATCATATACCAGGCCAACTTCTCCCATTGGTGGCAGTGGTGGGATTTCAGGTGAAAAGGTGAAGCTAGTCTCTTCAGCCATGGGGACCAGGAGGCGTCGACGACTATATGGAATGTCAAAGGTCCAAGATATATGTTGCAGAGTTCCGTCCACGGTAATCTAAAGTCCTAGAGACTGGGGTTCTATACTTATAGAAAGTTTAGAGGTTGGACTAACTCTAAGGTCCCTCCTTTGGGTGGACCTGGGGAGGGGGTGGGTACACCCCTTCCCGTTTGTCCAGTTTCGCACCAGAGCTGGGGCTGAGTGCCCCAGCAACCGGTTTGAACTGGGAAATGCATGGAGCACCTTGTGTGCCCCAGGCAGTGTCTGGAAAGCATTCACTGAATGCAGCCCTCCCTGCCCCAATACCCTAAAGCCTGTCTGAGGAGGTGCCAGCACCTCCCTGGACACGAAACCTATTGTCCAAGCCTCCCCTGCCAGAGTTTCGTCCAGCAGCAGAAGGCAGACTCGTGTCTGTGGAGCAGCATCCATTTTGTGATGCTGGGGCTCTGTTTAACCTTAATCGAGTTTAACAGTAGCTACATGTCTTCTCCCTCTAGAAGGGTGGAATGCTACCCCCGCCACCAGAACTGGCGGGGGCGGGGGGTAGTATTCCAAAGTGTTTGACACCTTACACAACATGTTTTGATAAAGCCAAACCAAAGTTAGCATTAACCGCGAGGATTATAATGCACTTAAGAGTTAATGGTATGGCTATATCATAGAACAGCTATAAGGAGATGGTTCTCAAAGCTGCAGAGGGGCTCGGCTTATGCTAGGGCACCCTCTCACACAAAACCAAGCACTCTTCCTCCAGGAATGTCGAGGTTATTGTTATTGTTATTGTTATGTTGGATTTATAACGCGCTAATCACCTACAGGTCTCTAGGCGCTGCCTTAGGAGTGGCTTATAGGTTAATATGTGTCTATATAGGTATATAGGTATAGGTATACTATTTCTAAGTAAGGGGTAATTACACCACCTTACCCAGGCTGTAAGAGCAGACCTTTGGTGTCAGTTTGGAAGGCTAACCAGGGGTGGCACAATACATGCTGCAACCCCTGGAAGGCCTAGGGTGCACCAATGCCCCGGGGTACCTAGGGTACACTACACAGGGGCTCACAAGATTGACCCAGCAACCAATTTGGTATGTACCTAAATTACATGGTATCAGTTTAGAGAGAGAACAGCTAGGCTGTGGGCCTGATTAGCAGGACCACAGCCCTACTAAAGTCGAAAAACCAGAGAATCACAGCAAAACGTGGTGGTAACCATAGGAAGCAGATCCTACTCTCCTACACTACCCAACGCCCACTGCGCACACCCACAACTACTAACGATAAACACACAAATCCCCCCATGGCCCAATGGCACAGCTGGAACACAACCACCTTCAGGAACCGGCCGCTGAGACCCAAAAGAACAAGCGTTGCAATGTCCATGAAAGAGGCGAGTGATCTCGCCAAATCCTATGAAGCAACTCCAGCCGTCATCCCCAGCTCCGAGATCAAGGTTATCACAGGAATTGGAAGAGACCCCATTGTCCAAGAATGTCGAGGCCTCCAGCCTCCCTCACTACCGATCTGCAGCCTTCACCACGGTAGACCACAAACTGCTCAACAATGTACTCCGAGAAAGGGTTGGAACAGAAGAGGTGGTCCTACAATGGTTTACCTCCTTTCTGTATCTCACAAAGAATAAAAATCGAAACTTCACGTCTGACCTACGCCCCATAAGCAGAGGCGTCCCACAAGGATTAGTTCTCTCACTGTTCAACATCTACATGGAGCCCCTAACCACCATACTCAAAAAAGCTAACATCCCCTTCCATCTCTATGCAGATGACACCCAGATATATCTAGAAACTTCCTCCGTTGGTGACATTTAAAGACTTCATGACACTCTAAGTGAAGTCCAACACTGGCTATTCCACAACCACCTGAAATTCAACCAAGATAAAAACGGAAATCCTTCTCATATCCAACTAAGAGCAGACCCCCCAAATCACAGAATGCCAAAAACCATTGATGCTCTCAACTGCAATCTCATCCCAGCAGACTCTGTAAAATCACTGGGAATCACTCTGGATGCTAACCTAGACATGGTTAAACATATCAAGACCACCGCAAAGAGTGCCTTCTTCAACCTAAGACTACTGAACAAAATAAAGCCCTTCATCCCTTCCAATGACCTTAAACAGGCCACACAATCCCTGGTTCTGTCCAGATTGGATTACGGGAACGCTACCCTCACAGGTACAGCAACATCTCTCCTAACTCCCCTCAGATCAACTCTTAATGCAGCAGCCAGAATGGTCACTGGAGTGAAGAAATACAAACACATCTCCCCAGCTCTCAGAGAGTTAAAATGACTCCCAATCGAAATGCGTGTCAGGTTCAGAACTTCTTGTCTCACAAACAAAGCTCTGCACACGGGCCAACCTGCCTGCATGGCCTCCAAACTCAACAAAGTGGGGCTGACCAGGAATCTCAGGAGCACTAACAGTCTACTTCTTATTCCTCCGAAAACCCGCAAACTAAAAACTCTATTGCACTCCTTCTCTGGAAATGCGCCCAAAATTTGCAATGCCATCCCAGTCCATATCGGGACTAACCCATCCTTCGTAAAATTCCAAAGCCAACTCAAAGACCTCTTCCTCAATCGAACTCTTCCGAAAGGATAGCTGATGCATAACGCAGAATCTTGCACATTGGAGAGTACAGTTACTGTGATAAGAATGACTTTTACAGCACCTACCTCTTGATTCCCTCCTCTGCCCCCCCTCCCTAAACAGGACTTGTTGCGAATCAATGTGTTTACTACTGCTATACTTTGTATTAAATTGCACATGAAAAATGTTGTAAAGCTCTCCAATACCCTCGGGTCTGGCCAGCACTATAGAAAACTCTTTAAATATATATATATTTTTTTAATGCTTAGAAAGACAGTTGTGGTAACCATAAGTCTGATTCCCATTTCTCACAGGCAGAAGGTTGTCACAGTGCAAGATCACCCAGTTGCCAGTAGGTAGTTAAACGGAGAGCATTCCAGTATCTCGAAAGGGAATCACATTTATCTCTTGGAAAGGCAACCCTTAGCCAAGCATAGTCCCTCAACAGGAAGGATCCAGCTTCCTATGTCCACTGTGGCCTCAACAGAGATAAATAAACCCCCATGAAGAAGTCCCTGGCAATCTGGAGACTGCTCCTCTCCTTTAATGCCAGCAATCAAGTTCAAGCAGAATTATGAGAGCTTCAAGGGCTGTCCCCAGATTTCCACTGCTCAGCCATCATGCATCCTCCCATATTCAAACACTGCCCTAGGAGCAAATGGGACCTTATGAGAACTGACAGTGGATCTTCATTCTCTTGTTGCAACCTTCTGCATTCTCCTAGTAACCATATCCAACTTAAACTCTCAAGATCTTGTCCACCTAGTCCAACCTCCCAACAGGAGTCTTACAGACGGTGACAAAAACATATGTGAGGACGCATAGCATAATTGAAAATTTCACATAAAAGAGAATGGTCAACTTACTGAGGACTATCATTGTAGGCATAGCTATAGATCGAATCCACTTCTCAATGAATCGTGACTTACTTGGCAGTTGTTTAGTTTACACATCAAAACTTTGAACCAATTTCTTTTGTTTGATGTTGAAATTACAAAGCCTTTATTGCTCTAATCTACTGGCACCACCCTGTTTGTTTTCCTTATTTAGTATTTTTAAATAATAAGCTTCAGTAAATTGAAGCGGAAGGAAATGGTGACTAACAAGATCTGACCGTTTGCTATGTTATGGCCTCTCAGCCAGATTATTCTACTGTCCTTCCTAAAATTTTATACCTAAAACATCATGTCATAGATCAATTGTTTTAATGCGTTTTTCTTTTTTTTCTTAGTCACTGTTTCAGCTATAGTAACCAGAGCAGAAAAAGAGAGATTAAGAAGAAAGGAGCTAAAACAAATTCGTGCGAAATATGGTTTGCAGGTATGCACCAGACTATTTACTTACTGTTGATCTCTCTGTCGGTATGGTGTTCATTTCCTTCTTATTTTGACCTTGAATAAAATGTGGTTATTGTCCGTCATTGTTTTGTGCATGCAGGGATCATGACTCGAGGTGAAGCAGATACACCTCTACCTCAACAAAGATAATGGCATATTAATCTCAGCACACCTGCACACGATTCTATTAATATATTTCATAACAATAGATGGCATTCTAAAAGGAGGATCTAAAGTCCAATTGGTGAAGGGAGGATCCCGGCCTGATATTTAGTCTCTACGACTGTAGTTATGAGTCTAGTTCATGCAGGCTGGAACTGTTTGGTATTTAGGCCTTTTCTGAAGTCTCTTTGACAAATGAGATTTGCTGTCGCTGTTCATAGATTAGGCTGAGCGTATCCTTTTTTCACATATGGAACTTACAACTGGAGGAATACAAGAACACTAGGAGTTAAATATGTTATGTTATGTTAAAATTTTATTAAGCGCAAAACAGCTGGCCCAGCAACGAGGCGTCCCGGCGCTGAACCATAACAGATACCTGAGGGGAGGGAAGGGAGGGAGAGGAACTGCAGGTTATGTCAGGGAAAACAGAAATGTTTTAATTGCCTTACGAAAGGCCATCAAGTTTGTCATGGAGCGAATGTGGGGTGGCAAGGAATTCCAAAGCTTCGCCCCCAAAACCTTGAAAGAACTGCCACCCATTCTGCTAAGCCTCGTTCGAGGGACAACCACAAGGTGTTGTCCTGAGGAGCGTAGGGCGCGCTGGGGGGTGTAAGGTACCAGGAGTGGGCGTAGGAGTCCAGGACAGTCAGATCTAAATATTTTAAAGGCAGTGGTGAGAGCCTTGAATCGAACTCAGGCTTCAATACGCAGCCAGTGTAGCTTCTGGATGGTGTTTCTGGCAGAGCATCTGCGAGGGAGGCCTACCACAGCCCTAGCTGCTGAATTTTGTACCCGTTGCAGCCGAGCCATCTCTGCTTTATTGATGCCTAAGAATAGGACATTGGCATAATCCAATCGAGCCAGAATGATTGATTGAACTATCAGTTGGCGCGTATTGGGATCAAAAAAAACAAGTATCGGATGAAGGCTCATCAGCAGGCCCACACAAGTAGCTGCCACTTTCTTTGTGTGGGACTGGAAATTGAGGGAGGAGTCCAGCCAGACACCTAGCTTCTTCACCACATTTTTGGGGGAAGGAATGGGGCCAAGTAGGGACGGCCACCAATGTTCACTCCAGTAGCAGGGATTTTTTCCCAGGAGCAGCACCTCTGTTTTTCCAGCGTTCAGCTGTAGGCAGTTGTGTGTCATCCACTGCGCGACTGCCGCTAAGCCATTCTTAAATTTCGCAGCTGAGATTGAGGGGCCTTCAGTTAGAGAGATGACCAGCTGCGTGTCGTCAGCGTACGACACCAGCGTGAGGTCCCACTCTTTTGCCACTTCAGCGAGAGGCTGGACATAGAGATTAAAAAGGGATGGGCTAAGCGCCGATCCCTGAGGAACTCCTTGCTCTATGGAGTGAGGCTGAGAGATAAATGGGGGGGCTGAGACCCGGAAGGATCTATCCTTCAGGAAGGACCGAAACCACTCAAGGGCCAGATTGCTGATCCCTATAGCCTCGAGACGTTTTAGCAAAAGAGTATGGGAGACCGTATCAAAGGCCGCGCTGAGGTCAAGTAGAATCAGCGCAGCACTTTGACCGGCGTCCAGTATGTTCCGGAGGTGTTCAATGGTAGTCAGCAGGGCGGACTCAGTACTGAATCCTGGCCTGAAGCCATTCTGTGAAGGGTCCAGGATTTGATTTTGGGCCATGTAGTTGGACAATACTTTGTTCACATGGGCTTCTGCCAGTTTCGATGCCCATGGAAGCAGCGAAATAGGTCTAAATTTTTTTGGCTTTGTGGGGTCTAGCGTGGGCTTTTTAATAATCTGGGAGACCCATGCCTGCTTCCAGCATGTGGGAACCACCGCCGAGGAGAAAGAGAGGTTGAGTAGGGTGGCCAGGGGTGGGGGGAGGAAGAAATCCAGGGATTCTAGAAATTTGGCTGGTCTCATAGGATCTGTAGGAGAGCCGGACTTAACCTGTGTGCATAGCTTGGCTAGATCGTCATGGGTAATACTAGGTATAAGTGGCAAACTGGGATTGTCGGGCGAGAGTTTACGAGGGTTGAGGAGTTCCGGGAAGTCCTGTGGAAAGGCGTTGTAGATTTTCCTCACTTTTTCTATAAAGAAAGTAGCGAGGTCGTCACATTGTTGTGAGGAGGTAATGCATGGAGCTGGGTTAGAGCTATTATGGAGTTTTTGTACTAGCTTAAAAATGGTTTTGGAGGGGTTTGCACTTAAGCTGATTTCCTTAGCATAAAAGGATGCGCGGGTGGAGCGTACCGCCTTGTGGTACGACCTCAACTTTGACAGGTAGAGGGCATTATCAGTATCCTTATACTCTTTCCTCCAACATCATTCAGCTCTTTTGCAATCTTTCCGCATGGTTTTTAGATTCTCATTGTACCATGGGTTAGAAGGGGTACTACGGGTTTTGGTCCATTTCGCTGGGATTAGGGTATCAAGTCCTGTGGTGATCCACTCATGGAAAGCAGCATATGCTGTATTTATGTCTCTGTTCTCAGAGTTAAAGTGGAAGTCGCCTAGATTATTGGTAAGATCATTAGATGAAAGTTTGTGCCAAGGCCTCTTGTAGCAGGAACTGGAAGTATTTTTTGAGAGCGGATCTCTGACCATCAAGGAGAATCTAATAAGGAAATGGTCGGTCCAGCCCATGGGTTTGGGGAGATCAGCCGTGGCCTCTTAAGAGGTTGGAAAAGACAGGGTCTAATAAGTGCCCGGCAGAATGAGTGGGGGTGTGGATAAGTGGGTTTAGCTGAAGGGCAGTGAGGTCCGCCCGTAAGTTCTTGATGGTTGGATCAGACACGGAGTCAAAATGGAGATTGAGATCTCCCAAGATGGTGAAGTTGGGAGAAGACACCACTAGGGTGTGAGCTACATCAAGAAGTTCTTCAATGAACCTAGGGGTAGGACCGGGTGGACGGTAGATATAGAGGCCAGAGAGGGTAAACTGCGGACTGGTGGTGATCTTAAACCGTGCGCTTTCGCAACCCCAGATATCTTCCTTCGTGAAGGAGCAGTTGTATGTCGTTCGGTAGACGACAGCTATCCCACCACCCCTTGAGTCTCTATTTATGGTTTTCATAGAGAAGCCCTCGGGCAGCGAGAGGTTCTGGATACTAGTTTGTTCATCATGGAGCCAGGTTTCGCATAGAAACAGAATATCTGGGCTTTCATCTGTTTTAAGGGTGAACACTTCAGCGTGGTGTTTCACAAGGGATCTGACATTCAGTTGGAGGACTGTGAGGGAGGAGTACTTTGGCGCAGTAGTTCTATGCCTAGCTAGACCAGGTGTAGGTGTCGAAAAACTACAGGACTTGCAATACAGACCTGTTTGGCCGAGACAGCCTCCAGGCTTGTCGCATCTTACGTCTGGGTTGAGTGCGAGAAGATGCTCCCTATTGTACTGTATTCTATGATGAGCAATTTGTGCAGGGGGACTGGCGAGAGGCGATGTTCTGTCGATGACGGGCGCAGACGGGCTTGCCTTAGGCACGCCTTCGGCGCGCAAACGGCGCTCCCGCTGCGCTCGTCCACTGCGCTTCCTCCAAATGCACATGCTTTATAGGAGGGAAGAGGCGGGCGGGGGCGTGGCCTCGAGGGGGCGTGGCCTCAGTAGCTAATGGTGTCAGCTGTTTGCAGGCAAGTGTCTCGCGTCTGCGCTATGCTCCGCAGCGCGAAAGGCTTTTGTTTTAAAAAAGTACAATATGCAATAAGATCAAATCTAATTTCACCAGCCTTGTATGTGCAAAATGTTATCTTTTTGATTACAGTATAGTTAGGATATTGTTCATATGAACATTACACTCAGACGGCACTTATGGTGCCTTTTGACTAATCTGCACAAAATGTGGCACTTGCTTAGTTCATCTAGCTTAGTTTCAGCATATCACATGTTCTGGAGATCCATGTGTGAGGAAAAGATCACGTGGGGGCGTGAAATCAAATACGTTTTTCTCATTCCATCTCCCCATAGAACTTCTACTCTCTGCTTCGGCAAATCGCAGTAAGGATTTTCACCGATTACAGGAAAAGCTCTACTTTCCTCAAGATCAAGTTTTGTGTTGTTTTTTTTTATATCCAGTCCAAAATTAGTGCTTTTAGAAGGTGTGATGCGCTCTTTGAAGAATTAAATCTTTTCATATCTTGTCAGGTGGTGACGCAGCATCAATCTCAAAATTTCTGTCTATCGTATTTGCATGTTTAGAAAGATATGACTGGTCGTTGAAGAGCTTGAAATGTCTTTCTTCCAATTGCTGAGTTCAAACAAGAGTATTAGCTCATTGCCTTAAGTGGTACAGATGGGGATAGGATAGAATAATAATCGGAGGCATGAGTAAAGTGTTATGGAATTTGCAAAAAATGCCTTTAATGTGAAATGACATAGCAGCTAATTCAAACGTTGCAACCTCGTTGTCCCCATTTTGTGTTTGCAATTGGCACAGATATCTCAAACTCAAATTTTGAAAAAAGCGAATACACATATAAGGTGCAACTGGAAAACATTTTTAAAGACGGGGGATGGAGGGTGTATGATAAGAGAAATAGTATATGCATTTGTTTTAATAAAAACAGTGTTTTCCTAGACCACAAGCTTGCAACTTTACAAAAAGTGGAGTGCTTCTAGAAGCTTGCTAGATTGGATTTTTTTTTAAAAAGGTGGATGGATGGGTTAGGTATAGAACCTTACACTGCGGTTAGCCCTGGCTGTGCACTGTTGAAGGCCATGCTTTGCAATGGTTGGACGCATTGGTGGTTGGGCACAGGGCTTGACTGCAGGCCCAGGCCTGTGTTCAACTGGTAGGACATGTGGCCAGTTGTAGACAGGCAAGGCCCTGCATCTAATTCTCGCTGTGCATTGTAGAAAACATTTGCAGCAGTCGTTGGATACAGAGCCTAGCCTTGCATCCAACCTCTGTCGTGCATAACCGAAATCTAGGTACCTGAAGGACGGGGGTGCGGGGAGCAGAAGACCTGGCCAGATTTTTCATCCATTTTGTATCCAACTTCTAGGACAGAAGGGCAGTTGGGTTGTCAAACCTGGCTGAGGGCCAGGCCTTGCTTCCAGCACCTCTTGAGCAAGGCTGAAGCGGTGCACAGTGGAAAATGAAGGATGGGCACTTGGGCAGAGGGCTTGGGCATAAATCAATCCTTACATGTTACCAGTAAAACGCTTAGTTGGTTGTGCACTAGGACCCACAGTACACAATGAATATATGTTACAAAACACCACAAAAAGATAAGTCAGGTCAAATTTTAAAAAGTGCTATAGTAAATGTGAGCAATAAAAATACATCTGACAAGAAAAATTAAGGATTGTGCTTCCAGTTGTGGTCCTTTACTGCAACATCATAGCCCTTGCTCGAGGTCATACCATGCTTACAGCATTCAATCTTCTCACACTGCATCTTCTCACAGATTGTGGTCTCCTTTTTACCTCCATTATCTCAGGTACAGGTACAACTTGGAGAGGTACTGTGAGTGTCATGTGTAGAACCAGCAGTGGCTGCAGCTTGGCTTGTCTAAGGGGTTCAATGGAGCAATTATCATAGGATCTTCATTGAAGTAATCAATTTAAGAAAAGTTTGCTGCTGCGTGCCTGGATCCTAGAATACCTTATCCTAAATATTTATACATAGAGACTGTTCACACAGAGCGCTATTGTATATATATCCATACAATAAGCGACAGTATTGGGAAGCCTACTCAAGGCAAGATTTTCTTGTATTATAGACTATTGGAATTCATGAAGACATTAATGGATGATCTAGCTGACTATTGTTTCAGCAATTGCATTCAGACCAGTACCTAAAAAAAACAAAAAAAAACATTTTTGCCCGTGGGCTGCTTAACTCAGGATATTGGCAAATTGAAAATCAAGCAAAATCGAGAAAGTTCCTTCCTACAAAGATCTTGGTTTATGGTTTAAAGGAAGAGGCCGTACTATGTCCCAGAAACAAGCACTCAAAAATACTTCCTTGTCATTAAACATCTTGTTTATCAGATTGTTAAAACAACTAAGTGAGGCAGATTCATGCAAATAATGTAAAGTTATCGTTTTTAAATTAACAACTTTGCTGTATGGAATGGTGGCCTTCAGGCCTACTCTAGTGAGTAATTTTGTTATTTATTTAATTTGCCAGGTGCAACATCTCACACTAAAAACACTGTTTAGAATGTAATTTAACGAGATGTGATGCTCAAGGACAGATACCACTCCTACTGTGTTAAGCTGAAGGAGGGTCAAGTAGACACCTTGAAAAGCACTTTGTGGGCCTCTATAAAGAAAAGATTCTCTCCATGAAAATCCTATTTGGAGTTGTCATAACAGGATCTAGAAACTAAAGAGCTTTGAAATATTGCCCCCTCCCTCTTGAGCAAGCTACCAAGTAAGCTACTGTTTAAACAGGCTAAGCTGGTTTCAGGTATGCTGGACAGGAAAGTATTCAGCTGTAAGTCTAATTCCAAAATTTGCACCTGCACTTTATAACTCTAGCAACGCCGTATCCTATTTAAATCAACCATGGTTGCTCAAATTAAAAAGACAGCGGATGCGCTATAGATATGGATTGATACCACTAAAGGCTCACTGATATGGTAGATTCAATCAATCAATCAATCATGGACATTTATATAGCGCACTACTTACCCGGAGGGTCTCAAGGCGCTTGGGACCCGGGGCGGGGGGTGCTGCTACTGCTCGAACAGCCAGGTCTTGAGCTTCTTCCTGAAGGAGAGGTGGTCTTGGGTCAGGCGCAGGTCGGTCGGGAGGGAGTTCCAGGTCTTGGCGGCCAGGTGGGAGAAGGACCTTCCTCCTGTTGTCGATCTTCGGATGCGGGGGACGGCGGCGAGGGCGTGACTGGCTGATCGGAGGTGGCGTTTGGGAGCGTAGAAGTTGATGCGGTTGTTGAGGTAGCTCGGGCCTTGGTCGTGTAGGGCTTTGTGTGCGTGAGTGAGGAGACGGAAGGTGATTCTCTTGTTGACGGGGAGCCAGTGCAGGTCTCTCAGATGTCCGGAGATGTGGCTGCGTCGGGGGATGTCGAGGATGAGTCTGGCTGAGGCGTTCTGGATCCGCTGGAGTCTCTTCTGGAGCTTGGCGGTGGTTCCGGCGTAGAGGGCGTTGCCGTAGTCCAGTCGGCTGGTGACGAGGGCCTGGGTGACCGTCTTCCTGGTCTTGGTGGGGATCCACCGGAAGATCTTTCGTAGCATGCGCAGGATGTTGAAGCATGACGAGGAGACGGCGTTGACTTGTCTGGTCATGGAGAGGGAGGAGTCCAGGATGAAGCCCAGGTTGCGTGCGTGGTCTGTCGGTGTGGTGCGGTGCCCAGGGCGGGGGGCCACCAGGAGTCGTCCCAGGCGGAGGGCGTGGAGCCCAGGATGAGGACTTCCGTCTTGTCTGAGTTCAGTTTCAGGCGGCTGGTCGTCATCCATTCGGCTACATCTTTCATCCCTTCGTGAAGGTTGGCTCTGGAAGTGGCGGGGTCGTTGGTCAGTGAGAGGATCAGCTGGGTGTCATCGGCGTAGGAGATGATGTTCAGGTTGTGTTGGCGTGCGATGGCCGCGAGGGGGCTCATGTAGACTTTGAAGAGGGTGGGGCTCAGCGAGGATCCTTGAGGGACGCCGCAGATGACTTCGGTGGCCTCTGACTTGTACGGTGGTAGGCGGACTCTCTGTGTTCTTCCGTCGAGGAAGGAGACGATCCATTCCAGTGCCTTCTCCTGAATTCCGACGTTGCTGAGGCGCTGCACAAGGGTGCGGTGGCAGACAGTGTCGAATGCCGCGGAGAGGTCTAGGAGGATGAGGGCCGCTGTTTCTCCGTTGTCCATCAGGGCTCGGATGTCATCGGTGGCCGCGATCAGGGCGGTCTCGGTGCTGTGGTTGGCTCGGAAGCCAGACTGTGAGGGGTCGAGGGATCCATTCGTCTCGAGGAAGGCGGCCAGCTGTTTGTAGACGGTCTTCTCGATGACTTTGGCTGGAAACGGGAGGAGCGAGATGGGGCGGTAGTTCTTGAGTTCGGTGGGGTCCGCTGTTGGTTTCTTAAGTAGAGCGCTGAGTTCGGCGTGCTTCCAGCTCTCCGGGAAGGTGGCGGTGTCGAAGGAGGTGTTGATGATGTCCCGCAGGTGGGGTGCGATGACAGCGTCGGCCTTGTTGAAGACGTGGTGAGGGCAGGGGTCGGTCGGAGATCCGGAGTGGATGGAGTTCATGATGCGGACGGTGTCATCGGTGCTGATCTGAGTCCAGACGCGGAGGGTGGTGGTGGGTGGCGTTGCTGCGGTCGTTGTGTGCGATGGTTGGCTGCTGAAGCTGTTGTGTACGTCCGCGATCTTGTTGTGGAAGTAGGAGGCGAGGGAGTTGCAGAGGTCTTGCGCTGGGGTGATGTCGTTATTTCCGGCGTTGGGGTTGGAGAGCTCTTTCACGATGCTGAAGAGTTCCTTGCAGTTGTGTGCGTTGTTGTCCAGGCGGTCCTTGAATGCAGTTCTCTTGGTGGCGCGAATCAGTTGGTGGTGCTTCCGGGTGGCAAGCTTGAGGGTGGTCATGTTGTCCGGTGTAGGTTCCCTTCTCCAGGCTTTCTCGAGGGCTCGGCAGTTCTTCTTGGAGCTCTTGAGTTCGTCGGTGAACCATGGGGCTTTCTTGCTGCCGGGTCTGCTGGGCGGGGTCCTCAGAGGGGCGAGTTCGTCCGCGCAGTTGCTGATCCACTTCGTGAGGTTGTCGGCGACCTGGCTGGGGTTCGCTGAGCTGGCGGGAGGGTGCTGACTCAGGGAAGCGGCGAGCTGGTCGGCTGTGATCTTGTTCCAGCTTCTTCGGGCAACCTGTTGCTGGTGGTGGTGGGTCGTCATTCTTCTGAAGGTGAAGTGGACGCAGCTGTGGTCCGTCCAGTGGAGTCCTGTGGCATGGCTGAAGGCGATGTCTTTGCTGAATGAGAAGACGGCGTCGAGTGTGTGTCCGGCGAGGTGGGTGGGGGTGGTCACCAGTTGCTTGAGTCCCAGGTTTGCGAGGTTTTCCAGCACGGTGGTGGTGTTGCGGTCGTCGTTGTTCTCCAGGTGGAAGTTGAGGTCCCCGAGGAGGATGTAGTCGGCTGAGGGGAGTGCGAGCGGGCTGGTGAAGTCGGCGATGTCCTCGCTGAATTGTGTGCGTGGTCCCGGGGGTCTGTAGATGAGGGTGCCTCTGAGGGTGGTCTTGGGGTTGACGTGGATCTGGAAGTGCAGGTGTTCGGCGGGTACGATGGTGTCGTCGGTGTTGGTCGTGATGCGGATGGTGTTCCTGTGAATGATGGCGATGCCTCCTCCTGTCTGGTTGACGCGGTCTCTCCGGATGATCTTGTAGCCGTCCGGGATGGCGATGGTGATGTCGGGTGCTGAGGAGGCGTTCATCCAGGTTTCCGTGAGGAAGGCGACGTCTGGGGCTGTGGTGTCGATCAGGTTCCAGAGCTCGACGGCGTGCCTGTGGACGGAGCGGGTGTTGAGCAGGATGCACTTCAGGTGGCTGCTGCTGGAGTTCGGCTTGGTGAGTGCTGGTGCAGTGCGGGTCCGGGTGCAGGAGAACTTGCAGGCCTGGCAGCTGAAGGGTCCGTGGGTGCGTCTCGGGGTTGCTCGGTAGCATCCAGGGGTTCGGCCGGCGTTGAGTGCGATGAGGGTGGCAGCGTCGTACGTCCGGCGGGTGGGCTGGGGTCTGCGGGGGCCAGGGGTCCTGGCACTCGGCGCGGTCCAGGCGTGGACGGGCGCAGACGGGCTTACCTTTGGCGCGCCCGCTGCGCGTGCACGCTGCGCGTTGACCGCTCTTCCATATGTGGAGAGTGGGGGGGTGGAGCGAGGGAGGGTCAGCTGGGAGGCGGGAGCGGGGCGGCGAATGGGAAGGGCTGACGAGGGGAGGGGCGGGGCCGCAGGGGGCAGCGGCGGGGAGGTGGCGGGAAGCGCGGCAGGGGCCAAGTCACAGGGGTACAATAATACAAAAACGGGGGAAACAGAAAATAAAACAGGGAGCAGAAGCTACGCAGGGGGTCAAAGCAACGGAGTTACAGAGGAGCGAGTGAAACAACACGGGGACTAAAAATGCAAGGGAGCACAGAACACACGGGGGAAGAGAAACAGTCGGATACTTCAACACAGACGCGGCGCAGGAGGGGTAAGAGCGCCAACAGCGGAGTCACAGGGTCACGAGCGCCAACAGCGGAGACACAGGGTCACAGGACCCAGCTGCGGGCGCCGGCACTTGGCGGGAACGGGGGGCAGCCTGGGCTCACTCACGAGGAGTGTGCGAGGTGCGAGGGGGTGACCAGCCCCGAGGGACAGTGGTCACTGCTCGCTACCTTGCTCACCTCGACCTATATGGCCCAGTCAGTGGGAGGGAGGGGCAGCTGGGAGGCGGGAGCGGGGCGGCGAATGGGAAGGGCTGACGAGGGGAGGGGCGGGGCCGCAGGGGGCAGCGGCGGGGAGGTGGCGGGAAGCGCGGCAGGGGCCAAGTCACAGGGGTACAATAATACAAAAACGGGGGAAACAGAAAATAAAACAGGGAGCAGAAGCTACACAGGGGGTCAAAGCAACGGAGTTACAGAGGAGCGAGTGAAACAACACGGGGACTAAAAATGCAAGGGAGCACAGAACACACGGGGGGAGAAAAACAGTCGGATACTTCAACACAGACGCGGCGCAGGAGGGGTAAGAGCGCCAACAGCGGAGACACAGGGTCACAGGACCCAGCTGCGGGCGGCGGCACTTGGCGGGAACGGGGGGCAGCCTGGGCTCTCTCACGAGGAGTGTGCGAGGTGCGAGGGGGTGACCAGCCCCGAGGGACAGTGGTCACTGCTCGCTACCTTGCTCACCTCGACCTATATGGCCCAGTCAGTGGGAGGGAGGGGCAGCTGGGAGGCGGGAGCGGGGCGGCGAATGGGAAGGGCTGACGAGGGGAGGGGCGGGGCCGCAGGGGGCAGCGGCGGGGAGGTGGCGGGAAGCGCGGCAGGGGCCAAGTCACAGGGGTACAATAATACAAAAACGGGGGAAACAGAAAATAAAACAGGGAGCAGAAGCTACACAGGGGGTCAAAGCAACGGAGTTACAGAGGAGCGAGTGAAACAACACGGGGACTAAAAATGCAAGGGAGCACAGAACACACGGGGGGAAGAGAAACAGTCGGATACTTCAACACAGACGCGGCGCAGGAGGGGTAAGAGCGCCAACAGCGGAGTCACAGGGTCACGTGCGCCAACAACGGAGACACAGGGTCACAGGACCCAGCTGCGGGCGGCGGCACTTGGCGGGAACGGGGGGCAGCCTGGGCTCACTCACGAGGAGTGTGCGAGGTGCGAGGGGGTGACCAGCCCCGAGGGACAGTGGTCAGATTAAAGAGCCACCCAGAATAGGTTCTGTCGGTTATATAGGGCTGCGTCTGATTCACTACATCGTATTGTGTGCACCTATCGTAATCTTTTGTAGCTACTCCAATTTTTAGTTTAGTCAATATTTAGATTGATAAACATTCATACATTTGTCTTGGCAGTGGATTCCTGTTTGGCAGTGACTCAGGCGATCTCATAGCACAGTCTTGAAGTTTCATAAAGTAGATAATCAAAGCCAAAGCTCAATAGGAGCCAAGCTCCTATTGAGCACCCCAGTGAAGTGAGGAGCTTAGCTCGAGAACTGCTGTGAATGGTGCTACAAGAAATTAGTCAAGCTGTATTGCCCTGATAGAGGACTTTAATTTACTGTTTTTAATCCATGTTGTCCTTATGATTTTAGCTTGATTTACATAATTGGTCAGTTCATGGCACACCCGTTACAGCTTAATCCCCATAGACTAGTCCAGCCATGTGTGGAGTTTAAGATGTAGAATAGCACTGAGCATGTTTGTTGCATGGTTCTTTTTCATATATTTTGGATTAGGAATCAGATATTTCATATATTGTTTTAGTGGTTGCTTTATGCTCTATACAATTGCCTTTTGAAATTAACAGAACATTAATTGGAAATGTGCCAGTCGGGTGCCATATATTAGCTAGTAATATTGTGACCATCTGGGCTTATGAAGCAGCCTGAGGCTCTAGACGAGCTATGTAGTTTTAACAGATGATTTAAAACAAAAACAGATTTTTAAAGATATTGTAATTTAATGGGGAATTGATATGCACTACGGGCCAAAAGCTTTAAAGGCTGGTGTCACTTGTAAGATAGGTGGGTTGCCTATATGCAAACGAATAAAATGTAAGGTTTGCTGCATGGCACACAAAGCTTTGTGGGGTAAAGGACCTATTACCTGGTGGAGGAACTCAATAGCTACATTCTCCGCAGAGATCTCCTCTCAGGCTCGAAATCCCTCCTCAAGATACCTAAAGTTAAGTACAGGGGGCACCTCTCTACTAGAATCAGTTCTCAATTTCACTGAAGCAGTGCCTGGACCTTCTGCAGTTCAGAAAGTGCATGAAAACTGTTCTGTTTTAGCTCTTGATCCTTGTGACAGATTTCTTATTGTGGGTCCGCAAGCGCTGAGATAACCCTTCGTGGATGACTCAATCGCTATTCAAATCCCTAAAATAAATAAATAACTGCGCTGTATAATTTCTTTTAATATTGGCAAAGTACCAAAACTTTTATGGGGGTTTGGTATTGGGTATTGAGATTAATTTCACAGCTTTGGGTGCTGATTTTATAATATTGTTTTTAAATCTCTTAATGAGATTGTAGCACATTTAAGCAATCATACAACAAATAAATGAATTCATTAGTTCACAAAGATATTACTGAAAGCCTGCATAGTAGCATCTGATGTGTAAAATGTTAAAATACCAAACCTGTCTCCCATTCAGAGAAATTTGCAGCCTGATAGATTTACATTGATAAGATGTAAAAATCGACACGTCACTTAAAGGTTTCAGGAGTTCCTCTAACCATAATGCATTGTATTGGGAGTTGCGTCCTAGAGGAAGTTCTTTGTTCTGAATCATGAGAGAAGGATCTCAGTATGCGAGGCATTTCGCACCTCTGTTTTCAGTGACTTTACACTTGGTATTTGTTGTTCACCTTCACTCAGCGTCTTTACCTTCCTACTGTTGAGTGCCCACTGTCGAAGTCTGGATCATTACCGATGTTCACACATTGTCACCATCAGTGATCATCAAAAACGTTAGCATCGAATCATTTCAGGACGACAGCGACTCACTCGCTTTCTCCATCAAAGAGATCCTATATGGCATTGGCGTGTTCACCATTGCCATTGAAGAGACCTAGACTGACAAAGTCACCTTCACAGTCAACCTTGAAGTTTGCAAGTCAGCCATTATAGAGTCCTAGTTAGTAGGTATGGGATATTTTCAAAGCCCCAAATTGTCTTCCTTTTGTAGGGCAATACTCCCCGCTTGTGCCCAGGCAGCGGGGGGGAGGGGCGTGGGGGATCAGGCACCTTTCACCTGTGAATAATCAGCCTTTTGACCAACAGAATGTCCAGGTCAGTAAAACAGGACTCAACTCTAAACTGTTTGTCCCTTCGGTATAGATCTAGGAGACATGCTTCCCACGTGGTTATTAGGTCTCCAGCTGTACAGTGAGACAGGTGACGTGTCACTTCCCTACAAATATGTTGCGCCTCTGTTGTTAGGTTTCCATCTTCAGCGACAGGCAATCCCAGGATGCCTGCCACTTTGGACCCAATCACCATTTTGAGAAAGGCAACATCTTCCCCTGAAAAAGAAACATGCAATTGAGCTTGTACTGTATCAGTAAAAGGGCAAGGGGTTTACCCCAGGTACTTCTTAATCACAGCTACATCCAGGGACAAACAGCCCAGCAGATCCTTCGAAAAGGACTCCCAGTCTGCGAAAACCCAAGACAAGCCTAGGTCATCGAAGCACGTTCCCGGAAAGGCGCGCTCGACGCCGAAGGAAAATGACCTGAAACCAACTTCGACGTCGACTTCGACGACATCGAAGAGATTGGCCAAAACCCTCGACAGGCTGCCGAGATGGAGAGGACAAAGAGAAGGCTTAAGGCCGCAATGGACAGTATCCTCCAAAGGAAAAAGGAATTCGTCGAACGGATGAAAAGGTTCACCATCCCGTCGAAGCAGACAACGATCGTCGAGGTTGAGGATGAAGAGGAGTTAGATGCCGAAGAGCCGCCGAAAACTCTGGAGCCCCAGGAGCAGCAGGAGAAGAGGGCCTATACTATTATGAAGGAGAAGGCGAGGAAGACCAACAAAAAAGTTTGGGGTTGGCATCATCGGTGGCACAGGACCTGGATTGGCAGGACCTTGACGCCGAAAGCCCGGAAGAGGCCGTAGAAACGTATCCTTCGAGGCCTTCGCCGTCAGATGACATTGGCATCTACAATATGACCATCAAAAATGCAGCGCCTGCATATGGGGTGAAACTGGAGGAAGAGAAACCAAAAGCCTGCTTCCTCTTAGAGACTCTGCTCCCCACTCAAGCTAGGAGTCAATCACTCCCCATGCTCCCAAGTGTCCTGGACCAGGGAAGGGAAGCATTCAAGGAACCAATAAGCTGCAGATCTGACACACCAAGGACAGAGAAGAAGTATAAACATTCCTCTAAGGACCCACCATACATCCAGGGATCCGTCACGGCTGACTCCATCATTGCAGCAACAGCTAGAAAAAAGGCCAACATTCCAACAAACTAAGGCCCACCTCCAGACAAGGAAAGTAAGAGGGTAGGCTTCACTGGAATAAAAATAGAGAGGAATGCAGCAATCCACTGGTGCATTGCCAACTCTAATGCCCTACTCAACAGGCATACATACCAGCATTGGGAGGAGGTTGGACAGCTACTCAAAATCCTCCCTGAACAATACCAACAGAGAGCAGCTCACCTGGTGGAGGAAGGCAAGAACATGGCAAACTCATGCCTCAAATCAGCCCTGGATGCAGCAGACACATCCATCAGGCTCATGATGATTGGGGTAACAGAAAGAAGGCATGACTGGCTGAGAATCTCAGGTTTGAAGCCAGAAGTCGAGGATAATATTCTAAACAAACCCTTCAATGGAGAAACACTGTTCGGAGCGCCAGTAGATGAGAAACTGACACAGATGAAGAAGGAAAATGAAACTGCAAGGTCCATAGGGGCGTTGCAGTTCAGAGTTATGAGAAGGGGCACCCCGACACGGAGTCCAAACAGAAGAGGGGGACATCAGACTTTCCAGCAGAACTACCAGGGCAACAATAAAGCACAGCACGGTCAGCAACAGCAAACCTGGCAATACCAACCTAGGGGCCAGTCCTTTCGCGGGTTGGGCGAATGGACGAGGACAAACAAGAAGAGACGGACAGCAACCCACCTCAAAGTGACTTCACTCCACCAAACGTGCCCACCCACACAACAACTCTAGGGGAGGGGCAAAACAAAATAACCAAAAAAGTTTTACACAAACTCAAATCAGGGATCAAAGAACATGTAACAGCAGTAGGAGGCAGACTAAAACACTTCTTCCAAGAGTGAAAAAAAAATAACAGACAAATGGATACTGAACATCATACAGTTCAGATACTGTATAGAACTGGAAAAGAAACCTCCAAACAGGAAAACCAAAAGCAAGGCACGCTCAGCAAAAGAACTTGCGCTCCTCCTACAGGAAGCACAAGAACTCCTCCACAAGGAGGCGATAGAAACAGTACTGTTCAAAGAAAGAAACTCGAACTACTTCCTTGTACCAAAGGTGGACGAAACTTTAAGACCCATCCTGGACCTACGGTTCCTATACCAATACATAAAAACTCAAAAATTCAAGATGACATCATTACAGGAGGTTATTCCTCAGATGAGGAATGGAGACTTTATGTCCACCATAGACCTCAAAGATGCCTACCTACACATTCCCATGAACAGACAACACAAACATCTACTAAGATTTGCCATCAACAAAGCGCACTACCAGTTCACAGTCTTAGCCTTCAGACTAAAGTCCTCACCAAGGGTCTTCACCAAATACCTCGCAGCAGTAGCAGCGCACCTACGGAGGTAAGGGATTCCTGTATACCCCTACCTCGACGACTGGCTAATAAAGGCAAGTTCATACAAACAATGCCGACTACATGCACTGCGGGTCACACAGACGCTGACAGGACTGGGATTCTCAATACACTGGGGGAAATCCTCGATGAAACCAGAGCAGGTGAAGAGCTTCCTGGGCGCACAGATCAACACCATCTAGAGCAAAGTGTTCCCCAGCGACAAGAGAACACTCGCCTTGATGAAGGAGACACGTCAATACCAGAAGGGGCAAGCTCTGACAGTGAGAACAGCGAGCAAGATCATGGGGATGATGGCGTCATGCATTCACCTAATCCCCAATATACGACTCCACATAAGACCATTCCAGGAATGGCTACTACAACAATGGTCAAAAGCTACAGGGAGTTGGGAAGATCTAGTGGTTGCAACGTACGCAGTGCAAGAGGAGATAGCGTGGTGGAACAAGGAGAACATAACAAGGGGGAGCCTTTAACACCACCAAACCCAACAGTGACCGTCCCCACAGACGCATCCCAGAGGGATGGGGAGCACACATGAACTAGCTCAAGGTGAGGGGTCTGTGGACTTCAACAGATGCGATCAGGCACATCAACTACCTGGAACTAAACAAACAGGGAGGAACAAAACCTAGCGCAGGAGATATGGAGATGGACCATCCCACTCGAAATAGACCTCCTGGCAATACACCTACCAGAAAAGGACAACGTGGAGGCAGACAGGCTCAGCAGACAGACATCAGCATCCTACGAGTGGGAGCTCAATGCACAGGAAACGCAAAAACTATTCAAGAAGTGGGGAACACCGAAAATAGACCTATTTGCAACACACCAGAATGAAAAATGCCAATACTTCGCATCCAGGCAACCAGGGCACAATCCCAGGGGAATGCCCTATGGATAGGCTGGTCAAAAACATTTGCCTACGCTTTTCCCCCCGATACCACTGATACACAGGGTACTCAGCAAATGCAGAACCAGCAACATGACACTGATTCTGGTGGCACCACAGTGGGCGAGGCAGTCCTGGTTCTCACAAATAGTGGAAATGGCGCAGGGACCACCAAACAAGTTCGCAAGAAGAAAAGGCTTGCTTTCCATGCAAAACGGGGAGGTACTTCACCCAGAGCCAGAGAGCCTCTGCCTAGCTGCCTGGCTCTTAGAACGTAGAGTTTGCACACCTAAAACTCCCAGAGAGCACACTGCGGGTGCTACGGGAGGCAAGGAGACCTACCGCACGGAGGTGCTATGTGGCGAAATGGAAAAGATTCACACAATGGTGCATCAGAGAAAAACTACTCAAGAAAATAACCAAGGAATCAACTGTGCTAAAATATTTAACACTCCTGCTAAAAACAAACCTGAGCTCTACCTCGCTGAGAGTACACCTAGCAGCAATAGTAGCCTACACAAGAGGGGAGACGGGAAAGAGCTTCTTTACATCCCAAGTAGTAAAGAGATTCCTAGAAGGGGCTAAAAGGATAGCCACCCAAAAAGGATGACGCCGCCGGCATGGAACCATAATATACTTCTAACAGAGCTTATGAAAGCACCTTTCGAACCCATCCACAAGGCCTCACTACAGATGCTCACAATGAAGACAGCCTTTCTGGTTGCAATCACCTCGCTACGCAGGGTAAGCGAGCGACAAGCGCTGACGCTACAGTAACCCTACATTCAAATACACAATGACAGGGTGGTAACGAGAACCGACCCACACTTTATGCGAAAGGTAGTGTCAAGGTTTCACATGAACCAAACAATACAGATACCAAGTTTCTTTCAGAAACCATCCACAAGCGCGGAGAAAGCACTGCACACTTTAGACGCTAGAAGGGCAGTAATGCATTACATGGAAAGAACTAGAGAGCACAGGAAAACAAAGCAGTTCTTTGTATCCTTCGCAAGCAGTTTCCTGGGAAGACTAGTAACAAAAGGCATTATCGCACGATGGATCGCACAAACTATACAATTCTGCCACAAGCAGGCAGGTCAAGAACTACTAGGAGGGGCACAAGCTCACTCTGCCAGGAAAAGGGAGCAACAATAGCCTTTCTGGCAAACACACCCATCCAAGACATCTGCCTGGCTGCAACATGGGCTTCAGTGCACATGTTCACTAAGCTCTACTGTGTGGATATACAAATGAACAAGGAAGCACAAGTAGGACAAAAAGTGCTCCAACATATATTCAACAACCAACTCTCATCTCCCACCCAGCCGCCACAAACATAACAAACTGCTATAAAGTCTATGCACAGCATAGTGAATCCAGAAAGATTCACGCTGCAAAATGAATAGTTTCTTACCTGTCGGTGTAGTTTTGCAGATTGAAGACTTTCTGGATTCACTAGCGAACCCTCCCACCTCCGCCTGAAAGATGAGACTGGAGGAGGAGAGAATACAAGGACAGTATACAATCAGACTCTTTAAGCAACAGCATTGAAGTTCATTTAAATAAAGGAAGAACTTGAAAAGATTGGAAAAGGATGAACAAACATGACACAAACATGTCACAGGAAGGACACCAAATGGTGGGACGCCAACGCCCACCCGGGTTACGAAGAAAAAAACCAGAAAAAATACTACGATTTCAGACCCAACCACTAGACCGCGGAATAATGCACAGCAGAGTGAATACAGAAAGTCTTCAAGCTGCAAAACTACACCGACAGGTAAGAAGCTATTCGTTAAAGCTAAAGGACTTTAGGTGTGCAATAAATATTCAAGATGCATGCTTCCACATGTACCTAAAAGTAGTGGTCGGAAACTCACATTTCCAATACATGTGCCACCTCTAGACTTAAGGAAATCAACTGGGAGCTACAAAAACTCACAAATGACATACAAAAGCTCATAAGCATCCCCTTGGAGCTGGCCTCTGACTTATCTTCCAAGGCTTCGCAGTTGATCTTGCAAGTGACCAACCAATACCCTAAGATACCAACTCTTTCCTCTGAGAAGAGGATTGACTCTAAGCAGGCATCACCCATCCGGAACTGGAGTACCACTCCATACCCATTAGATCTAAGAACTACCTATATGATCCAGACATTCTTTCCCTTCTTCTAGCATACAGCTCCACTCAACATGACAAGCCAGACATACCTGGACTCACTCAAACTAAGCCTCTAAACCCTCTTAGAGCTCCTAGACATAAGCCAGTCATTCCGGGGCCTATTCAAACGATTACACTAAAGTCACAAAGAGCACCCAGACATAACTAATGCCTTAAACACTGCTAACCGTATGCACCTTCACATCACAGTCTATTCCCACTGACTCCAAAGCACACTTGAAATGCATGCTTCTCAACTGTAGATCAGCTGTGAAACATCCTTGATCAGGAACTCGACCTCCTGATCCTCACCGAAACTTAGCTGAATGTTTTGTCAGGACCTGTCCTTGACAACCCAGTATCTCCTAGCTACAACATTATCAGACTAGACCTCATCAGCAAACAAAGACCTTTATGCAACCTGCACATCTTTTACCATCCGCCAGGAGACACCCTCCCTCTGATTGAACAAACTATGGAAACCATCTCATCCAACTTAGGTCTCCATTGCTCCCAGGTCTTCCTCGGAGACATCAATCTACATTGGAATGACCCGAATGATCAGGCTGTGAAAAGTCTTAAAACCTTCCTCACTGACCTCAGCCTGGCTAAATTTTGTGGCAATGTACAACTTGTGCTCAACCCTTGATCTAATCATCTCCAATCCCAATGCCATTCAGATGGAATTGATTGCCCCTTGTGACTGGTCAGATCACCACTATATCACCTTCCTCATCTTCTAGCGATGGAAAAGATCGCTGCAAAATGCAAACGTGAATGAGCTCATTTCACGTAGCAATCTGTCACTGCCGCCTCCCACGTTCATGTCAGACGTCCATGAACTCACTGAGCACTACAACAACTCCATTTTAAACACTCTGGATGCAATTGCACCCCTTCAACTAAAAAGAAAGTCCAACAAAGACTCCAAACCATGGTTCAATGATAGCTTAAACTCAGACAGACGCAACCTGAGATTAGCAGAATGCTCATGGAGATCCTCTCCATCCATTGAACTCCTTAAGCTTTTGTGATTGAGAAGGAGTCTGTATAACAAACACATCAGAAATGCAAAAACGACCTTCTCCAGAAGCCAGCTGGACACAGCCATAAATGTTGTTCGATCTGGTTAAATTTCAATCCAATAACACTCCTGTTCAATCGCCATTCATCGCCATTCCGCAACCTAATGGCAAGGACTTTGCTGCCTTCTTCCTTGAAAGTCTAACAAGATTGAATCTGATCTAAGGTCTGCCCTGCTCAAGCTATCATCCTTACCAGACTTCCCCCTAACCCCGCAGACCCATCTTCCTGCATGTCATACCCCTAAAAACAATGCTTGTTGGAATCAATTCTCAATCTTCAAAAGCACATCCTTTCTTAACATTCTTTCTACCCTGAAACCCTCAAATCATTTCAACGATCTACTTTCTTCCTATTTCTTTAAAGAGATGATAAGGTCCCTAGTTCTGTTGTGGACCAAGATTCTTAATGCTTCCCTACTTCAAGGTGAGATCCCTGACTGCTTAAAGTCCTGGCTGGTTCTGCCTATTCTCAAAAAACCTATGGCTGACTCAGAGGATGGAAATAACTTCCGACCAATCACAAACATCCCTACTCTGGCAAAGCTCCTTGAGAAATGTGTTCATGTACAACTGTGTAACCACATTGAGGAATACCAGCTTCTTGATCAATTCCAATCTGGCTGCCGTCAAGGCCACAGCACCGAAAGAGCCATCACTCATATAGTCGATGACACTCTTACATTGCTTGACTGGAACAAATCCTGTCTATTAATCCTACTCAACCTCTCATCAGCTTTTGATACTGTCAAACATGACAATCTCCTGAGCCTTCTAGAATGTAGCATGGGGCTCTCCGGCTCAGTACTAAAATGGTGTGCCTCTTTTCTCCATAACAGAACACAGAGAGTTAAAACCATCCACACCCTCTCCAGTGCCAGTTCTTGCACCCTGGGGTTGCCCAAAGGCTCCTCTCTTTCACCCACACTTTTTAACCTATTCATTGAACCTCTTACTGAAATCATCAAAACATCCAACATCACATGTATGTGGTCGACACCCAGTTGTAAATGAAAATCTCTTCTCCTGACGATATCAATACACTCAACGGAACCCTGCACAAAACCCTGAACTGGTTAACCTTCAACCATCTCAAACTGAACACCCTCAAAACGGAATTCCTCCTTATTTCCACACCCAAGTAAGCCCCCATCTTGGAGAAATATATGAAAAACCTTTCCGCTCTCAACTGCACACCTCCTATCATAGACTCTACGAGTTCCCTGTGAGTAGTGCTGGATAAGAACTTGAACATGTAGGATCAAATCGGCACATCTACCAAAGGAGCGAACTTCCGATTGAGCATCCTAAGGAAATTAAAACCCTTCCTTCCCCCTGATGACTTCAAGTCCTCCGTGCAAGCATTAGTCATCTCGTGGCTGGAATATGGCATTGCAACCCTCTGCGGTCTACCAAGGTACAGACTCTTCCCCCCCCCCCCCCTTCCTACCCCTCCCCACTCCCCCCCACCCTTCTCGTCCTCCCCACCCTCTGAGCTTCACTGAATGCTGCTGCCAGCATCACAGGCTCCAAGAAAATCAATCACATGTCCACTGACTTGAAATCTCTAAATTGGTTACCTTCTGAGGCAAGGAAACAACTAAAACGTGCCTGCATGACCCATAAAGCCCTTCATTTCAACACTCCTCTGTACCTCGCAAATAAAACTAGAGCTGTCGGGCGGTGCCCGTTCATCTAGGAGCTCCAGTACTTTGTTGCTTCAACCCCCAAAACATTTTTGTAATGAAAACTTAAAATCGTTCCTTCTCAGGAATTGCCCCGAGAATCTGGAACTCCCTACCTATGGACACGAGATTGTTTCCATCAACAGTGTCCTTCAAAAAGGAAGTGAACGCTTTACTGAGGAGTACTTTTCTGACTTAGCCGTGGCCCTTCATTATATCAGCCTACAACTGATGGGTCCTTCCTAGCCCATTGATCTGCTACACCTCATCTACTGTCACAACGACTCGTCTTGCTGTATTATACTAACATGTTCTTTTGCCTTTCTTGTCATGCTCTTCTGCTTACTTATGATTTCTTGCAATGGTGCGGTTCTGATACCCTCTGTTATTATGTTGTTACTTACTTAGTGTTATTTTTGTCTATTGCTGATGTTTTACCACAACTGCCTGCCCATATGTGTGCCACAATTCTTTGTAAAGTGCACGGATACCCTTTAGCTCCATGTTCGCGCTATACAATATGTTTTAAATAAATAAACACATTATTTCCATTCCACCCCTAGTCACCCCCATGCACATTCTCCAAATATATGGCCATAGTGGGCGCTCGTCTATAAAGCCAAGGAACATTCTTCTACCCTTACCTGGATGACCGGCTAATCAAAGTTCACAACCAGTACCATGTTCGTGAACAAATTAGGTCTCCAAATCAGTATTCAAAAATCACCTTAAACTCCGGTGCAGTGCCTTTGCTATCTAGGGCCGTAATAAACACTGGAAGGAAAAGTGTATCCTTCGTAGGTGTCAGTATCCTCTATCCTAGACAAGTGCTATCTCCTGTTCTAGAGGAAACCAGCAGTGTGGCAGGTATACTCTCAACTTAGTACTGTGACATCTTGTATCATTGTTTCTAATGCAAGGCTGCATATTAGACCCCTGTAGCAATGCCTCGAAGATCAGTGGTCACAAAGACAGGACAGTTAGAGAGACAAGCTGCAACTAACTCTTCTAGCAGATTATGCTCCAATTATTCCGTTGCATGTTAGGGCAGAGGACAGAATCTACTTCAAGGGTCTCCTAAAGGGGAGTGATTCAGTCCAGGGCTGTGGAGGCTGGAATCAAAATAAAGTCACTGCAGTGCAATGCCTCCCAGACAATGAATTATGGTTAGTTCTTGAGTAGGGATCTTCATGAGTCTCCCTACTCCGTTTCAAAGGATGAACATTCTTACTCTACTGTTCTTTTTTCACAAAAGAGAGGGTTCACTGTATCCTAATTTACAAGTACATCCCAACTTTGTTATCAAATAAATACTCATATGACGGGCTTTTTTATCAAATAAATACTCATATGCCGGGCATATGAGTATTTATTTGATAAAAAAGTTGGGATGTACTTGTAAATCAGGATACCAGGAACCCTATCTTTTGTGAAAAAGAACAGTAGAGTAAGAAACGTTCATCCTTTGAACCGGAGTAGGGAGACTCTTGTAGATCCCTACTCAAGAACTATCCGTAATTCATGGTCTGGGAGGCATTGCATTGCAGTGACTAGAATCTACTTAAAGGCCTTCCCTTCCAACAGGAAACCCTATCACACAACTGTCACAGATGCATCTGTTATGGGATGGAGGGAGCATGTGACACAGCTGGTGGTGTTAGGCTGTTGGACAGAGAAGGTGAGTTCTTATCACACCATCTGGAACACAAAGCGGTCCATGTGGCTCTCAACTATGTCTAACAACAAGAATTATATAGATTCAGATAGTCAGTACAACAACCATAACATACATACATACATACATACATACATATATATATATATATATATATATATATATATATATATATATATATATATATATATATATATATATATATAGATGGATGGAATGGAATGGATGGATGGATGGAATGGATGGATGGAATGGAATGGATGGATGGAATAGATAGATAGATAGATAGATAGATAGATAGATAGATATTTTCAGAGGTTCCGAGTGCAATAATAGTCATCAAAATGAGACCAATTCACTTTCAGCCTACAGAAATCTGATATATGATAGTAGAAAAGAGACTGGGCCCACTTAACAATATGGGCAAGAATATTTTATTTTACGGTTTGATGCATGTGTGCTCAGGTGATCACACAGTGAGTGCAAAATAAACAATGCATTAGTGTGTATGGGAAAAAACGTCAATGGAACAAATAAAGAATTCTTCCTGTAGGCACTATTGTTCAACTCCAAATTGTTAACCGCCCTCACAGCAGCAACAGATGGCATCCAGATGATCTTTTACAGGGGGGAAAGAGTAACCCTCATTCTGAACCTATCTGCAGCCTTCAACACCATCTCCCATTCTGATCCGAAAACTCCATCAAGTGGGCATCATGGGACAGGCCTTCGAGTGGATATGCAATTTCCATACCGGAAGAACCCAAACATGCCTCCCTACTTATCTAAAGTACGAGAACTCATGTGCCAAAGGGCTCCTCACCCATACTGAAGCTCTTCAACATCTACATGAGTCATCTGGCAGATGTAATCCGGACTCACAACATAAACATCCTCACATATGCAGACAACATGCAACTTCTCAATTTCTGAAAGAAGCAAAATGCCCTTCAACTATAGCATGTTACGCTCTGAAATGGAAAAAAAAATCTGTGTATGGTACCAGAATAACGGAAATGACCACATCTAATGCTAAGAGGGCAGTATCATAATATAGCTCTAACATTTAGCTAAGTCAGATTTGCTATTCCCCTTCATAAAAGTTCACCTTGCTGCTATTACAGCATACAGAAAGTCTCTCAAGATTCCTGTAATGCAAGATTTTTTGGAGGGCCTAAAGGAAGTACTTCCTCCAATAAGACCGCCATTTCTACCGATGGAATTTTCCAAATTATTAGACCGTCTGTTTGAGGCTATTCACAAAGCTACATTGCAACTTCTCGCTTGGAATACAACATTTTTGATTGGAATAACATCTCCCCGAAGGATGAGTGAAATATAGACTTATTCTGCTGTAGAAGGACACCAGTCTTTCATACAAATATGGTGGTTATGAGAACGCTAATACCCTTTCTTCCCAAGGTGGTGTTAGTTTCACATTAATCAAACAATCACATTACCTACCCTTTTTGGCCAATCCATCAACCCGAGGAGAACAGTCACTGCATTCATTAGACATAAGGAAGGTTCGTAATTTTTACTTAGATAAAACGAAGTTACTGAGAAAATCCGAATGATCATTAGGTATTTATGGTCATATCTGACAGGATCTAGCCACATCCAAACAATCATTTGCCATGTGGACCGTGGCATGCATTTCTTTGTGCTATGAGTAGTGTTTGTGAGGGTGAGACTACTGTGACTGTTACAGCTCTTTTCCCTCCCGGTAGTGTCCGTGCAGTGCTGTCTCATTACAATAGGTCCTACCTGCAGGAGTCTTCATGGCTTGCCTCAGTCTCTCGTCCCCTTGCGTCTCTCCGCAATTGCGGTCAATGTATCATCATCCACCACCCCGATTCCACCGCCCATCCCTAGACCGTAACCATAACATCCATATCACATTCCAGTGGTATAAAGCGTATTAGCCACTGAGTTCATGAATCCAAGTGGTCCCGCCGTCGCATCGCGTCTTTCGCCCAGTTCGTAGCGTGCTTGCATCGTCGCCTCGTCGGTTGTTCCGCCTCCTTTCTCGGTTCCCGGGTTTTCCCGTCTGCCGCCATCCCACCAGCCACTCCTGAGCATCCCCGGGTGACTCATAAAACCAGGTTTTTCCCTCCACTTCGACACGCAGTTTCGCCGGGAAAAGCATTGAATACTTGAGTTATCTGGTGCGGAGTTCCTTTTTTACCTCCGTGAAGCTTCGCCTTTGTTGTGCCACGGCCGTTGTGTAGTCCGGATAAAAGGTTACTTCTGCGTTGTCCAGTTTGATCGGTGGAGCAACCCGCGCTGCCTGCAGGATGGCATTCCGGTCGCGAAAATTGAAGATCCTCGCCAGGATCGGGCGCGGCGGAGCACCCGGCTTAGGTTTTCCCCCTGGTTCCACTGAAAAGTAATTTGACAGACCTTTCGGTTGCAGTTTGGTTTGGATGAGGTCTTCTACAGATAAATCCAGCGCTGGGCCCCCTGTTGTCTCGGGAACTCCCACCAGGCGCACGTTGTTACGCCGTGAGCGGCCTTCTTGCTCATCGAGTTTGGCCTTCAACAGTAAGTTGTCGTCTTCTAGTCTCAGCACTTTTTGTTTCAATTCCGAAGTGTCACCTGTGAGTCCAGTTATAGCTTTTTCCACCTCCATCAGTCGGTCCGAAAGCTTGGAGAAGTCTGCCCTTATCAGTGAAACATCTGTGGAGATTGTCCCTATTGATGTTTGCATTGGGTGCAATGCCGCCATGACGTCCTTCAGGGTGACCTGTTCGGTGTCTGCAGGTGGGCCGGTCGATTGGGAAGATGTGTGCGGTGCTTCACCCTGCGGGTTATTCTGGGTTTCCTTGGCATACGCATATTTGTCTAAGAGCGGAGGCTGCTGCACTTTAGGTCCCCTGCCACTCATGGTACCTTATCGTGGGGAATGGCTATCCAAGCAATCGTAGGGACAGGAGCCGCCCCACGTCAGTCTGCCGGCCCTCTGCGGGGTGTCCGGTGTGTTCTGAGACGTCGCAACGACCGTGTGTAGGTTTTTGCTTCGGGGGCGAACGGATTAGTGCTGCGGGGATCGGATGGTCTGCCGTTTGCAGCAATGTGTGTCAGCGCCTGCAGCTGCAAGGATAAATGCTCGGATTTACCGGGAATGAGCTCGTTGGTCACAGAGCTCCGCAATTACACGGCCATCCTGGTCGGCCGGTAGCCACGCCCCTCCCTTTGTGCTATGAGTAAGCAGATAAATCTCTCCCAAGCCACTTGTACCAGAGGTAAAGCAGCCACAGCAGCTTGATTCAGATATGTTCCATTAACAGACATTTGTAAAGCTGTCATGTGGATACTCATGTTCACAGAGTACTAATGCTTAGATTCAGACATGCAGTCGGTCGGTCAAGCCACCTTGAGACACCTCCTCAGTATCCAGGTGTCATTATTAATTCGGCTCAGTACCTTATTCAACTTTTCTTGCTTCTGCCCAAGAGCCACAGTAAGAAATTGCCTGTTAGCTTTCTACTCTAGTCAAACATGTATAGATGTCAATAAAGAATCTACAAAGCAGGAAAAGAAAGTTATTTACTTCTAGTCCTAGCTCTGCATGGAAGGGGTCTACACTGAAGTCATAAACGATCCACCTGGCGCCACCCATGCTGTATGTTGGTCATCCAAAACTGCAGCTATCACATCTTCACTGCTAAAAAGAACTGACTAGTGCCACTGCTGGTGTGAACTCTATTTAACAAGGCTCATTGCCAGTTCTCCGAGGCATACATCTTGGAATGTGTTCTTTTGCCACTCATGTCTAGTGGCGCTCAGGTAGTTGGTGGAGCTTAATTTTGAAGGTGGTTCTCATAATGGTGACCTGTCAGCCAGTGTAGCAGCATGCTGCACTGGCTTACAGTACAATGCCTCATTGGTTAGGAATTGTGATTCTCCTATTACCATGACTAGAGAATCTGGATTTCATTAAAGACACGGAGGCTCACATTATGCATACAACTTTTAATGCGTCTCTAAGCAGCCGCAAACATCATAATAGAAAGGTTCCATTCAGAACAATCATAACAAATAAACTCCAAGAGCCATCAAAAGACTGGCTCTTTTAATTGAGGACATTACAGAGAAGTTCATAGAACAGCAACAAGTTCCAAATATAGAGAAGTCCATAAAACAGCAACAAGTTCCAAATTTTCGAGTAACTTTTGAGGAGCTTAGGATGAGAAATTCCAAACAAGTCAAAGCTCAACGAGGATCCAAACATCCCAGGATTTAAGATGGATTATCTGAAAAGCATAAAAAATGTGTAAATTCGGAGTAAACAAAAAACTAAAGGATAAGATAGAAACATTTCAATACAATGAAAATCCAATAATATATAAGCGGTAAGTGATAATGTAAGACAATTGTAAAGAGTACGGTTGAAAAATCTCAAATATAGCAAACAAATACACCTCACATCCCAGGGAAGGATGGGTGGGATAATGTGAGCCTCTGTGTCTTTAATGAAATCCAGATTCTCTAGTCATGGTAATAGGAGAATCGCAATTTCATTACTAGAACGGAGGCTACATTATGCATGTTGGTAGCTTTGTAAAACTACATCAGACATATGCTCTATAGGTTTGCAGTAATGTCGAGCAAATGTGCTAGCATTTGACCAATCAGCAGCTTTAAGAATGTCATCTAATTTACCTCCAGACCAAAGTGATTTGCTGGCCATAGCACCTCTTATAGAAAGAGCTTGAAATTTACGTAAATTAATACCAGCTAAACTCATAACTGACTTAACCCACCTAGAGATAGAGCTAGAGGAAATAGCTTTATGAGGTTCAACAAAAGAAACCAGTAATTGATTTACATTTGGGAAACGGAGAAGGGACATTCTGTGTTCATACTCCTTTAAACAATCGACAACACTAAGTTTAGGACAGGAGTCAAAGCGGGGATAGAAGATAGAATCGGACATAGTCTTAGTTCTTCGATAAATTTCAAATTTTACACCAAACATGTTGAAAGATCTATTAGAAATGTCTAATGCTTTAACATCGGAGACCCTTCTACAAGAAATGAGACAGAGAAGAGTTGCGAGTTTGAAAAAGAGAAACTTTCTACTAAGAAAATTGGTGTGAGGCCAAGAAATAAAGAGGTCTAAAATCAAATTAACATCCCATAGAGAATCATATTTCGGCTTTGGGGGTCTTCTTAGACGGATGCTCTTCATAACTCTACAAATGATAACATTCTTACCTACCGTCTTACCATTCACCAGAATATGGGCAGAAGAAATTGCAGATCTATAGCAATTGATGGTTCTATAGCTTAGACCTCTATCAAATTGTTCACATAGGAAATTAACTATGTCGACAATAGGTGCCTCAAGGGAAACCAAGTTTCTTTCCAAACACCAACAAACCCATGTTCTCCAGATGTTGGTATATCTGTAATGGGTTACTGGAGACCATGACTCAGAGAGGAGAGTTGAAGCTGTTGTCGAAAGTCCTGAGACTTCATTAGATCTCCTGACACTCTCCAAGCAGGAAGGTTCAAATTCCCTGTCTGTATTAGAGGATGAATTTCGCCATCTACGCCTATAAGTAGATGATCTTGGCACAGGATTAGGAAAGGGGTGTCGTAACTTAGCTCCAGAGCTGTTGGGAACCATGCATGAGAGGGCCAAAAGGGAGTGACTAGAATAAGGCAGCATTGTTCGACTCTGACTTTCTGTAAAACTCTCTGGATCATCGCGAAGGGGGGAAAGGCATAAGCCTTTAGATTCTTCCACGATTGAAGGAATGCGTTCACGGCTAGAGCTGCGGGATCGGGCATCCAACTAAAGTATTTTTCCAACGGAACGTTAAACTGCTTGCAAAGAGATCTATTTCTAAGGGTCCCCAAACCGTATTGAGCAAATTGAAAATGGAAATGTCGAGTTTACAATCGCTGTGATCTGAGGAATCTCGAGTTCCAGTCTGCAGAAATGTTCGCTTTCCCTGGAAGATATTCTGTTTTTAGGGCAATCTTGTGTTCTAGGCAGAACATCCAAAGTTTTTTCGCCAGATCCGAAAGGTCTGCGGATCTCGTGCCACCCAGGCGGTTTATATAGGCCACCGCCGACGCATTGTCCATCTTCAAAACGACCGATCTCCCTTGCAGGGAGTGTTTGAAACTCATTAAGGCGTAAAGACCAGCAGTGAGTTCCAAATAATTTATGTGTTGGGAAGATTCTTCCCGCGACCACGTTCCACCAGTATTCTGGTCTAGAAGGCAAGCACCCCAGCTATGCAAGCTGGCATCCGACTCCAAAATAAACTCGGGTTTTGTCCCAAATATCGCTTTCCCGTTCCAGGCTTCCAGGTTTTCTAGCCACCAGTTCAGTTCCAGACTGGCATCCTTGTCTAACGAGATGAGGTCCTCGTACCAAAGACCGGATCTTAGAGCTCTCCCTTTCACTCTCTAGAGAGCTCGATAGTTCAAAGGTCCAGGGAATATTGCTTGGATAGAGGTAGAAAGAAGACCGAGGAGTCTTGCCAGATCCATGAGGGGGAATTCTTTGAGTTTCAGAACACGACGTATTTCTTTTTTGATTTTCGTAATTTCTTTGGATGGAAGAAGGAGACACTTGGATGTATCCACAGTGAACCCCAAAAATTCCATCGACCTTGGTAAAGCACCAAGGGGCTGATGAAAGACCGAAAGGAAGGGCCTTGAACTGGTACAAACGATCTTTCCAAATAAATTGTAGAAAGGGGTGGTGAATTTCCGCCATGGGAATGGTGAAATAGGCATCCTTCAGGTCTAGTTTTACTAGCCAATCTCCTTCTAGAAGAAGATCCCTTAAGAGGTGAATCCCTTCCATTTTGAAGTGCCGGTACACCAAATATTTGTTGAGATGTTTTAAGTTTATAATGGTCTCCACCCTTTGTCTTTTTTCTCTACAAGGATGAGTGTGCTTATCAATCTGAGTTCCTCCATTGGGACTTGCATGATCGCCCCTTTTTTGAGCATGGAAGAGATCTCTTCCTCTATTATACTTTGTTGTTCTGAGGGGATCTTAAATTTTTTGGGGAGAAAGGACTGTTTTGGGATTTCTGTGAAGTCTATTTTGAAACCTCTGACGGTGCTCAAAACCCAAGAATCTTGAGTGATTTTTCCCCAGTTCTGGAAAAAGAATCTGAGTCTCCCTCCCACCTCTGAGGGGAAAGAAAGAGGGACAGGAGGGGATAAAGTACTCACTTGATGTGGCGTCACTGGAGGATTGTCCGCAAGATCTGTAACCTCTTGAGCGCATGCCACGTCCTCTTTGTGGAAAGAATTGAGAATAGTTGGTCTGTTGGAAGCCTCTTCCAAAACCTCTTGATCTTGATGAGGGCCTTTGATTATATCGGCCGTAAGAGCGGCCCCTTGGTTCGAGGCATGTGGGCTGCTGAATTCATATCTGTGCATAGATCGCCGCCTAGTGTTGGGTCCGGATGATTGCACATTGTTGTCCTGGAAGAGTCTTCGAAGTATCACGAGATAGGTGGCTCCTCCCCTGGACTACAGTGCGCATGGACATCGCCTCCATCCCCAGATTGTTTTTTTCCGTCATTGGGTTCGGATGTGTTTCGGTTCCCTCTGTCGGAATCGATAGTTGTAAAACTTTTCTAACTCGAGACCAAAAGGTCTTTAGGCTGGGCGTCGGTATCGTTTCGTTCGGGTTTTGTCTGTTCTCAGCTCCGAACTCTTGCTACCCATCCGCGTGCTCTCGGCGCGGACAGGCTTACTCGACGCCCCAGACATGGAACGAACTCCGTTCAAAAGGTGCCCGGTGTGCACCTCCAAGTATTCACACCTCGATGTGCACCCTGTGTGCAACAAGTGTTTGTCACCGGACCATGATGAGGCCAGGTGTATGGCCTGCTCGAAGTTCCGGTGTAAGAAAACCCTCAAGATTCGTCGGGCCGCTAGACTTCAGGCCCAGTTATCGGCAACCTCGGCGCCCCCGCCGGACGACATCTTCGAAGAATCTGTTGAAGACGACGATGTCATGCGGGTTTCGGACTCTAGCCCCGCGTCTGAAGGGGATGCCTACGACGCGGGAGACGAGGAATTTGACGAAGCCGGCGACGAGGTAGGAGACAACGATGGGGCCATTGCCACCGTGGGGGACAGCTCGGAGGAGGAGCGCCCCCAGACTGCCTCAGGGGTCAATCCCCTTCATGCGGCCCAGGTCGAGGGATCGCCTTCGGGCCTTACCCAAGACCTCGTTACTAGTCCAGCAGCCCCGCCTCCGGGCCCGGTCACGGACATTTCTAATGTGCCACTCCCGTTAACAAAAACGAAAGTGAAGCCATTGGGATCCACTCCTCCAGTTTCAAAACCGAAAGTGAAAGCTGCACTGGTGCAGAAGGCTCTGGAGGCATCGACTTCCAAGAAATTCAAAATGGCCGACCTCAAGAGCCGTGCCAAGATGGCCGACCCGAGGGCCTCGGGGTCGACGCCGAAAACGAAGTCGACCGACGCGGCCGCGTCGGCGCCGAAGATGGTCGAGGTCGATGACCCGAAGAAAGCTTCGAAGAAGCGTCACAGCGATTCCACGGCTCCGCCCGTCGGGGACAAGGAACGTGAAGTGTCGGCTCCGAAGGCGGCGCCTCTCGTAGACCCGACTCCCGACTCGGGGAGATCGCGCGAGCCGGTCAAGCCCTCCCCGGCCTTGATGAAGAAGGTCGCGGAGTCCCTGCAGCGGATTCGGAAGGACGCTGTGGTTCCCGAGACAGGGGATGTGATGCCGAAGCACACAACAAAGCCCACAAAGGAGCAAACGCCTATCCGCTTCACCCTGCCGCCGAAGTCGACCGCGAAGGCTATCGCTCCGAAGCATGGGGCGGGTGTGCCCTCGACGCAGGTGTCGATGCCCAAAGCAGCACTGGTGGTGTCGAAGCCTCGGCTCCAGCCGCTTACGGAGGAAGAGCGTCGAGAGGTCATCATCAACGCCAATACCGGGAAACTGTCTCTCCTCAAGAGGAAAATCACCACGGAGCCGGTGTTAGAACATTTTCGTATTCCTCTCAAAAACAAGAAGGACTCTGCGGGTACTTCGGCCCCGATAGAGCCTGCCTCCCCACAGGCTCAAGAACATTCGCCAACGCGTTCCAACGCAGGGGATGGTGACGATGAGGAGGCCGAGTACAACTATCCGGCGTACTCGGATCCGGAGGAGGAACATGAGCCTTGGTCTGCCGGAGGCGACCCGGACGACCCGCAATCGGGTCAGGAACCGCAGCTCTTTGCGGCGAAGACCTCACCAACGGAGGACTCGGCAGCCTTCAACGCTTTGATTGAGCGAGCTGCAGCTAACCATGATGTCGAGCTGCATTCAGATCCTGTGGATGTAGACTTTTTATTTGACACTTTCTCTGTGGCTGTAAAGTCAGTCAAAACATTGCCAATGCTCAAGGGAGTGCTAAAGCACGCAACTGAGGTCTTCAAAGAGCCCACTCGGGCGCGTGTCATCAATCCTCGCATTGACAAAAAATATAAGGCAGCGCCCTCGGATCCAACATATATCAAGGGACACTTGCCACTGGACTCGTTGGTGGTATCCAACGCACGCAAGAGGGCGAACTCGCAGACCACTGGTGACGCTCCTCCCACAGACAAAGAGTCTAAAATATTTGAGGCCTCAGGGAAACGGATTGCTGCACAGGCAGCTAACATTTGGCGAATCTCAAACACGCAGGCCCTACTTGCACGCTACGATAGGGCTCATTATGACACCCTAGAAACACTGCTGCAACACTTGCCTGACCAGTACAAGGAGGCAATGGGAAATGTTAATTCAGGAAGGAAAGCTCATCACGAACGCTTCCATCAAATGTGCACTGGACGTGGCTGAAACAGCCTCCACTAGTGTGTTGCTGAGGAGGCACGCATGGCTTAGGATATCAGGTTTCAAACCGGATATACAAACAACAATCCTGAACCAAACAGTGAATCCTGACCACCTGTTCGGCCCTGAGGTGGATGTGACACTGGAAAAAATTAAGACAGACACTGCTAAATCTATGGGGGCCCTCCAGTCTCAGCAGTTTCGGGGTGGTTCCTTTCGCCGCTCAAATACCAGAGGCACCTCAAGGGGTCAGGCGTTGCAGTCCACACAGTATTATAAAAGTAATACCCAAACCTCATACACCAACAAGGGTAGAGGTGGCTACAGAGGCAACAACATCAAAGGCAGGGGACGTGGAAACAACAGCTCCAGGTCCACCACCGCCAACAAGCAGTGACGTCTTGTCACTGCCCCCCGACCACACAACACCGGTCGGGGGGAGACTCCAGCAGTTCCGGCCCGCGTGGAAATCCATCACTACGGACAGGTGGGTCAAGTCTCTTATCCAGTACGGTTACTGTCTGGAACTTACTTCCACTCCACCAAACATACCTCCAAGAAGCCGTCCTATGTCCGGCGAGCACTTGCACTTGTTGCAGCAGGAAGTTCAGGTCATGCTGCAAAAAGGGGCAATAGAGCTCGTCCCACTGCAGGAAAGGGGTACAGGAGTTTACTCTCTGTACTTTCTAATCCCCAAAAAGGACGGATCCCTACGGCCCATCCTGGACCTCAGGCCCCTCAACCGGTACATTCTCTCGGAGCATTTCCATATGCTCACGTTGCAGCAGGTACTCCCTCTGCTTCAACAGGGGGACTTCCTGGCTACGTTGGATCTGAAAGATGCGTACTTTCATATCCCCCTGCATCCTTCCCACAGGAAGTATCTCAGTTTCACTATTCAAGACCAGCACTACCAGTTCAGGGTTCTGCCGTTCGGGGTCACCACAGCGCCAAGGGTCTTTACGAAGTGCCTGGCGACTGTGGCGGCGCATCTACGACGCCTGAACATCCACGTCTACCCTTACCTGGACGACTGGCTCATTCAGGCAAAAACAGAACAACAGTGCGCCGACCACGTGTCCCGCACCATTCATCTCCTGCACGATCTGGGATTCTCTCTGAACTACCCGAAATCCCATCTCCAGCCCGCCCATGTACGACAGTATCTGGGCGCGACAATAAACACTCTGGCAGCCACTGTGCAGCCAAATTCAGTGAGAATCGCCAGTATCCAAACGCTGATCCAAAGATTCATACCTCAACACTCGCTTCCAGCGAAAGTGTTCATGCAGTTGATAGGCATGATGGCCTCCTGCATCTCCATTGTCCCGCACGCGAGACTACATATGCGTCCGCTTCAGGAGTGCCTAGCACGTCAGTGGACTCAGGCTCATGGGCAACTGACAGACCTAGTGTTGGTGAGCGGTCGGGCATACAACTCTCTGCATTGGTGGAATCCACAAAACCTTTGCAAGGGCCGACCATTCCAAGAGCCTGTGCCACAGATTATCCTGACGACGGACGCTTCTCTCCAGGGATGGGGAGCGCATGTACTCCACTACACAGTGCAGGGACTATGGACACTACAGCAAAGGAAGATGCACATCAATGTGTTGGAACTGATGGCAATCTTCATGGCCTTGAAGGCGTTCAAAGTACATCTGTGCAACAAAGTCGTGTTGATCCGGACAGACAACATGACGGCCATGTACTACATTCAGAAGCAGGGAGGCACACACTCTCCGCAGCTGTCTCATCTGGCTCGGAGCATGTGGAAGTGGGCCATTCAGAGGAACATCTTCCTCATGGCAGAGCATCTCCCGGGCAAGGACAACCAGATGGCGGACCTGCTCAGCAGGCACAGCCATCAAATGCACGAGTGGGAGATACATCCATCAGTACTCCAACCGTACTTCCAAAGGTGGGGTCATCCAGAGATAGACCTGTTCGCCACAAAGGAGAACGCAAAATGCCAAAGCTTCGCCGCCAGGTTCCCACACCCGCAATCACAGGGCAATGCGATGTGGATGAACTGGTCAGGCAGATTTGCGTACGCTTTTCCCCCAGCACCTATGATACCGCTGGTGGCACGCAAGCTCAGGCAGCACTCGATGACTCTCATCCTGGTTGCTCCAACGTGGTCTCGCCAACCGTGGTACACCACGTTTCTGGAACTCTCCGTGGTACCGCATCAAAGGCTTCATCTCACTCCCAGCCTTCTGACGCAGAGCCATGGCGACATTCAGCACCCAGATCCGCAACAGCTCAACCTGGCGATCTGGCTCCTGAAGTCCTAGAGTTTGGCTACCTCAATCTTCCTCCCGAGTGCATGAACATCATTCGGGAGGCAAGGAAGCCCACCACTAGAGCTTGTTATGCGGCTAAATGGAAGAGGTTTGTCATTTACTGTGTTAACCACGATATTGACCCGCTAGATGCTTCCATTCAAAACATCCTTTGTTACCTGTTCCACCTGTACCAATGCAATCTGGCGTACTCTTCTATCCGCATTCACCTGTCTGCTATGGCAGCATACCTCCAGAATAGGCAACACCTGTCACTTTTTAAGGTCCCTGCTATCAAGGCTTTTCTGGAAGGACTCAAGAGAGTCATTCCACCAAGGACCCCACCAGCTCCAGAATGGAACCTCAATGTGGTTCTTACAAGACTGATGGGTCCTCCCTTCGAGCCACTGCACTCTTGTGAGCTTCAGTTTCTGACTTGGAAGGTTGCTTTCTTAGTAGCAATTACATCGCTACGGAGGGTTAGCGAGTTGCAGGCGCTCACCATCCAAGAACCTTTCTTCCAAGTACATGCTAACAGGGTTGTGCTTCGCACTAACCCTAAATTCTTACCCAAGGTTGTATCTCAATTCCATATGAACCAGACAATTGAGTTGCCAGTGTTTTTCCAAAACCCAGAGACGCTGGCGGAGCGGATGCTCCACACCCTTGACGTTAAAAGAGCCTTGATGTACTACGTGGACAGGACGAAAGATTTTCGCAAAACCAAGCAGCTTTTCGTTGCTTTTGCCACACACCACAAGGGAAACGCTATCTCCAAAGCTGGGATCGCTAGGTGGATCGTGAAATGCATTCAAATCTGTTACGCTAAAGCTAAACGCACTCTCACTATCCCACCAAGAGCCCACTCCACCAGGAAGTTGGGGGCCTCTATGGCTTTCCTAGGAAACATTCCCTTAGAAGATATTTGTAGAGCAGCCACATGGTCTACCACACATACTTTCACTAAACATTACTGTGTAGACGTGCACTCCAAACAGCAGGCAGCTGTTGGTCAGGCTGTTCTCAAGACACTTTTTCAGACTGCTGCAGCTGGCACGGGCGGCCGCCGCTAATGGAGGGACTGCTATGTATTCAATGCACAGATATGAATTCAGCAGCCCACATGCCTCGAACTGCAAATGCTACTTACCAGTATGCATCTGTTCTTGGCATGTAGGGCTGCTGACATTCATATCGCCCACCCTCCTCCCCGGCGCCTGTAGCAGCTGCAGTATTCATATATACATATGCTCATAGCATGGTCATCACTCACATACTTCACTCCATCTCTGCCAATGGCTAAAAACAATCTTGGGATGGAGGCGATGCCCATGCGCACTGTAGTCCAGGGGAGGAGCCACCTATCTCGTGATACTTCGAAGACTCTTCCAGGACAACAATGTGCAATCATCCGGACCCAACACTAGGCGGCAATCTATGCACAGATATGAATGTCAGCAGCCCTACATGCCAAGAACAGATGCATACTGGTAAGTAGCATTTGCATTCCGGCCCGACCAAAAAGGTTGTTATTAAAAACCTTACACATATTCTGTTGTGCCTTACCCAAGGCCGTAAACATGGACACATATTTTCCCAGATTTTTGATGAGTTCTTCACCAAAGAGAAGACCTTTCGGATTTCGAGATGTCTCCTTATCGGCCAAATCCGAAAGATTTGGATTAATCCTAGTCAGGACAACTCTTCGTCTCTCAGCATTCAAGCTGGAATTTGCGTTTCCGAGTAGGATTAAGGCCCTTTGACTAAGGCCTCTTATTAAATCAGTGTTAAGTGGGGTGCCATTAAGGTGGCTCTCCTCTACTGCATCTATAATTCTTGCTAAAGGACCTAAGACATCTAGGACACGGTCCTTACAACCTTTAAGAGACCTCTCCATCCCTTTGCGAGGGTCTCGGACGAGTTTAAAAAGAAATTTTATTAATTCAGGGTCCAAATTAGGGGTTTGGCACACCTTATCGTCAATAGACGGTCAGCCTGCAAGATATTACGAGTATTGCGCTTGAGGGGAAATTTTAACCATTTATTAATTAACTTAGCCAAGAGATCGTGAGGCCACCATTCAGAGCTCCTAGGGTGTGTAAGATTAAGGGGTGAAAACATTTCCTTCCCAAGAGGGTCAACAAAGGTATCTTTAGGAACAGAGCAAGACTCTGGAGGGTTAAAAAGATCCTCATCATAATCATCATTCAAATCTAGCACGTATTCGTCAGGTGTGCTATCGGAGTTATGATCTCTGTAATCATTATTGAGCATAGGGTCATTAGCACTTAGATTTTGTGTGCCGTTAAGGACACCAGTATATCTTGTGCCGCGAGGGACACCATAATAAGTTGTGCTGCGATTGACACCATGATGTGTTGTGCCGCAAAGGACACCCATTTGTTTTGAGGTGCGAGGACCTCCCAGATATAGTGAGGTGCGAGAACCTCCCACAGTGCTTTTAGGGGGTAAGTCTTGTAAATTTTTAACCTTTTCTGTTCTTTTACCCCTCGATTCGTAAATATCTTGATAATGACCTTCAACAAATTCATCTTCATCAGGGGATATGGTCCTCTTTGAAGATAATACTCTGCTCAAAGGATTGCGCGGATGTGATTGTGCTTTATTACATTCAACACTGGGGGTAGGGGCAGAGGCCCCCTCAGAGTCAGAATCAGACATGTTTTCCCCTTTAATTTATATAAATATTTTTTTTTTTTTAAATATGAGAGCAAGGAGCCTTGATAAGGTAAATGGTTCCCCTCTATAGTAATTATTAAGGACTTGTATTTAAAATAACTTCAAATTAAAAGAGTTTGTGTTAAATTGTTAAAAATGCTAAATTGACTAAATATATGTAACAAACGATTTTCAGTTCAATAAATAGGTTCGCGTATGAGAAGATGCACAGCTGATCGCGGAGGTCGAGTAACGAACTCGTAGCCTCTCGGGCGCTCAGCTGATGCTTGGCAACCACATGACGCGATCTCCGGAGAGTGTATTGTTGTAATGAAAGGACCTTGGCAACGCGCTTACGTGACGTTGTTCCTCCCGAGGTGATTTCCTCTACGCTTCTAGACTAAGCTCGAGCTTGCGCCTTCGCCTTGATTTTGTATCAAAACTCTCTACGATAAATAGGCACGCGATCGCTAAAACGGTGAAGTAATGAAACGAAGGTGGCGATTCATTGAATGTGGGGATTTTACCCAAAAACGTGAGTTCCCCCCAAAAAAAAATCCTAATAATCGGTATACATAATTAGAGATAAACAGCCTAATATACTTACGTGGCTGAAAGAGAAACAAGCATTGGAAATGCAATAGGTCTCGCAGCATTAGAGTTAGTGCTTTTAGAATTGTTTATGGGTTTTTTTTGTAAATCTTTAGCATTTTTGTTTCCTGTAGCCAATGCTAAAGAATTACAAATAAAAAAAGCCATAAACAATTCTAAAAGCTCTAACTCAAATGCTCCGAGACCTATTGCACTGTGTGAGGGTGAGGGGTTGAGGGTGAGTGAGGGTGAGGGTGGGTGAGGGTGAGTGAGGGTGAGTGAGGGGTTGAGGGTGAGTGAGAGTGAGGGTGAGTGAGGGTGAGTGAGGGTGAGGGTGAGGGTGAGTGAGGGTGAGGGTGAGTTAGGGTGAGGGGTTGAGGGTGGGTGAGGGTGAGGGGTTGAGGGTGGGTGAGGATGAGTGAGGGTGAGTGAGGGGTTGAGGGTGAGTGAGGGTGAGTGAGGGTGCGTGAGTGAGGGTGAGTGAGGGTGAGTGTGAGTGAGGGGTTGAGGGTGAGTGAGTGAGGGGTTGAGGGTGAGGGGTTGAGGGTGAGGGGCTGTGGGTGAGGGGTTGAGGTTGAGGGTGAGGGGTTGAGGGTGAGTGAGGGTGAGGGGTTGAGGGTGAGTGAGGGTGAGGGGTTGAGGGGGAGGGGTTGAGGGTGGGTGAGGGGGTGAGGGGTTGAGGGTGAGTGAGGGTGAGGGCGAGTGAGGGTGAGGGCGAGTGAGGGTGAGGGGTTGAGGGGTTGAGGGTGAGGGGTTGAGGGTGAGTGAGGGTGAGGGCGAGTGAGGGTGAGGGGGTGAGGGGTTTAGGGTGAGGGTGAGGGGTTGAGGGTGAGTGAGGGTGAGTGAGTGAGGGTGAGTGAGGGTGAGGGGTTGAGGGGGAGGGGTTGAGGGTGAGTGAGGGGTTGAGGGTGAGTGAGGGGTTGAGGGTGAGTGAGGGTGAGTGGGGGGTTGAGGGTGAGTGAGGGTGAGGGGTTGAGGGTGAGTGAGGGGTTGAGGGTGAGTGAGGGTGAGTGATGGTGAGGGTGAGTGAGGGTGAGTGAGGGTGAGGGTGAGGGAGGGTGAGGGTGAGGGAGGGTCCACTAGAAACTGTTGATCTATTTCCACCCAACTCTTAATCGAGCCATAAGCAACGATTGGCCGGTAACTATACACTCATCACCTAATGCTCATAGTGCTAGCTTTCTTAAGAAACATTGTATACAGCATCTGGGTCGCTATTTTATAAACGCCCATATGCGTTAAAATAGTTAGAGAAACGTGCCAGGGCATATTGCGCTAAAGTTAGTCCTTTAGTTTATCGCATAATATGCTGCATTATTTGTCTACCCTTGCGCTATAATTCCGACGGCTGCCCCAGCCCCACAGATGTCTACATAACGAAAGCAAAATGTCAACCAGCCTGATGCTGCATACCGTTATCAAATGGGAAAGCAGGATGCTCCAAATTGACGTGAACATTCGATTCATATTTGAAGTTCCCTATGGATTTAAGTTGTTTGGCTTATGAACAGTTCTCGTTGTTGGCACCCTAATAATAATACACCCCAAAAATCATACTAGCCTTGTTTTAGGATGTCTTCGCTCCGCTCTCTATCATTATAACCTGAAAGGCAACCATATGTTAAGGCCTGTGGAAAGGGACATCACCTCAGTATACAGTATACTTATACAAGGAAGTAAAGGCAACTATTCCAATTGAGAAAATGCGAGGCATGTAGGGCCAAACTTGCTGTGAACTTATTTAAAGGGGCATCTAACGTATTTCATTTACTGTGAGCACCCAGTTTGCATTCGACAGTGTATGTACATACTACGATCTAATCTTGTTAAGTGCGCCGTCATTGAAAATACTTCTGCCTCTAAATCGGAATAGGATACAAAAAGCTAGCAATGCTACAGGCTGAAAGGAGAACGCTGGTTAACAATGCACGTTACCCTCAGATTGTCCCTGGCTCGGACATTTTGTCAAAATTTCTGGTGGTCCGGTGTGTCAATTAAGCAGCGCTTCCCGCTGGGATGCAATACGCGCCTCTGCCCCTTCTATACTTTGAAAGGCGGACAGTTTAGTCGCTTGCATACACTGAGGTGATGGCAACTATAAAAGCATATGTTTACTGTGCGCTCAGACACGAGATTAAAATATATTATATGGTGTGCGCCTGCACTGGCACTGATACCGAGTGGATGTTTTATGATTGATATCGGGCGTCCTGCGCCTTTACAGCATGTACCAAGGACGTCTAGGGGGGAGGAGGGGGGGGGCAGTCCTTAACCTGTTAGGGTTTTAACAAAAGTTCCCTGGAAACGCTGGCTGAGCTATGCACCGGAAGCACATTGCGCTAGATGAACACACACAATAGAGAGGGGAGGGGGGAAGAGAAATGCGACACGCGCATTCGACAGTGTATGTACATACTACGATCTAATCTTGTTAAGTGCGCCGTCATTGAAAATACTTCTGCCTCTAAATCGGAATAGGATACAAAAAGCTAGCAATGCTACAGGCTGAAAGGAGAACGCTGGTTAACAATGCACGTTACCCTCAGATTGTCCCTGGCTGAGCCGGTTTTGTAAGGCAGCAAAGCCTTCAATGCTGCTGCCCAATTTGTAAGTGTCCAGTGATCGGGAAAGCCTGTGCTGCTAAAATGGCGGCACCCCGCAGATTGCTCTCCAGATTGCTCTCCTGAAGCTGGCTGCCTGATGGAGTGGAGAGCGGGCGGGCAGAGAGAGTGAGGGGGCGGAGCGGGGGTGTGGGAGGAGTGCGGCTGGCTGCCTGATAGAGTGGAGAGCGGGCGGGCAGAGAGAGTGAGGGGGCGGAGCGGGGGTGTGGGAGGAGTGCGGGAACAGACGGGAGGGGAGGAGAGTAGGAGGAGGAGTAGGGGAGGCACGGCCTAGCGGCCGTGCAATCAAGAAGTGAGGGGGCGGGAGAGTAGGCAAGGCAGGCGGCTGGGGCCATGTGCACGCGCTTTTAAGCTCAATGCGCATGCGCATTGAGCTTAAAAGTCACGGGCACTGCAAGGAATCGCCACGATTCCTTGCAAGTTGGGAAAAGAGTGGATAAGTCCCAATACTCTCGCTTGCTCGATGCGCATGCGCATCGACAGGCGAGACCTAAAAACCAATAGGACAAAAAAACATGAATTACCTAAACAGTAACCACTTATTAACATAGTAGTTATACACGAAATCCGTCCCAGGTCTAAAAGAAGTCCAAAGGGAAGGAGGGAAAAGGGGGATTTCAGTAAATTGGAAATCAGTATGGAAGGAAAAGGGCAAGGAGGAGGGAGGGAATAGTAGACCAAACCCTTGAAATCTCCTTCAATTAATGTATAATAATGATAAACTAACAATGTAAAAGACAAGAAGTAAAGGGTTACTTATCTGCTCAGAGCCGCATTTAAAAGAGGCAGTCTTTTGATGGCTCTTGGAGTTTATTTGTTATGAATGTTCTGAATGGAGCCTTTCTATTATGATGTTTGCGGCTGCTTGGAGATGCATTAAAAGTTGTATACATAATGTAGATTCCGTTCTTGTAATGAAATACTTATGCAACCTTAAAAGGACAAGTTTCTATGTCCACAGTCTTTCAATGTAAGCATATTAGGCTGCATTTTCCCTCTATGGTGGACATGTTTTTTTAAAAGTATTTGCATATTTGCTGCTGCAATGCAGTCTTAAAATAGTATCTTCTGAAATTCTATTTGTCTTCATTTCAAAACAAACTCGCCTTTGATAGACTTATCATGCAGCCTTCATCCGTAATTCTGTAAACAACAAATATTTAATGCGAAGTGTTCTGCAGTCCATGCAGTTATTCTAATGTTTGTCACTGCAATAAAGATTCATAAAATACATAACCAGGACTACTAGTAAGTAACATTTTTTTTTTTAGACTGTCAGGTTGGTGGTGGGCAAAGAGTGCTTTCTAGGCCTTCTTGGCCAGTGTGTAGCTGCTTACTGTCACCCACGACGGCATGAAGTCGGTGGCCGTTTGATATGGGCCTATACACATTGGATTTGGGATGATGTCAAGCCTCTGCTCTGGTTGAAGAATTAGCGCCTTCATCTTATTCATGTCTGTATTAATCATCAGCTAAGTCGTTAGCCATAGGATTGCAGGTAGCTCAGTTAGGGGATGCAGCAGATACCTCACATCTGAAGTATTTCTATAAACCAAAAAAAGAATACATGTCTAAACAAATTACTAAAACGTATATGAATGTATAATGTGCTAAAAAGTAATGTAACTGAAGAAATGTAAGTGCAATACTGGCTAACACATTAAACACTGTCAGGATAAGACTTTATACATTTGATTGATGCACGGTTTATGGCCGCAGCACAAGCTCCCATAGAGAACTAGGAGTATGCGACCGCACAATGTGCAGTCGCATTGTAATAGCGGTGTCTGGATTGCTGACCGGAGGTCGTCGGTTCCGAAACTGCAACGGTGTCCCGACATTTTAATGAGGCCCAAAATGATTATATGATTGAGTTCATGGATTTAGAGATGAAGACAGCTGGTAATTACACAATTGTTTGTTTTTTCCCTGGAAATATTATTATTAATATTTGGTAAAAGCTTTTAAAATAGAGATAAGATCAGTAGGTTTGTTAATATGTTATGCTACTTATGTTTTTTTATATTAGGATACAGGTTATGTATTAAGCGCTCCTAAACACATTCGATCATTATGGCACTGCATGTTAGAAGGAGCTGGAATTCTTAATGGTCAGCGGCAAGACTAGGCAAATACAGTCGAAAAGAACCAGTTTTCAAGTATTTTCTGAAACGTCATAAGTCAGTAGTGAAACAGACAAAGAGTTCAAGTGGGTTTGAGCCACGAACCGAGAGGCTCTTACACCCAGCCTAAAAAGTAGGGTTTTGAAAATGTAGAGGTCAGATTACCAGAAGGTTCTAGCAGGTAGATAACTAGCCATGTGCAACAATTCCGACAGACCACTGCAGCCATACGCAGATGCTGGCCAACCTGCCAACAGCAGTCGCTGATGGGTAAATGCATGCTGCTGCACTGGCTGACAGGTCACCATTATGAGAACCACCTTCAAAATTAAGCTCCACCAACTACCTGAGCGCCACTAGACATGAGTGGCAAAAGAACACATTCCAAGATGTATGCCTCGGAGAACTGGCAATGAGCCTTGTTAAATAGAGTTCACACCTGCAGTGGCACTACCATTCCTCTACATGTGGTGCCCAACACAGCTGGACAGTGCCATATCTCAAGCTCAGATGGTGCCAGTGAAGACTGAAAGTCGTACAGCACTTAGTAAAGGGACAGGCATGGATCTCGGTGTCAAACTTCCAGCTTAATGTCTGATTAGGATGCTGTTGTGACTTATGAGTGAGAAATTGAGAAAAGTCAGTAGGGTGACACAGATGAGCAAGGAAAGTAGCACTGACAAGTGCTAATTACCATGCCAGAGGGAGGAATTGATCAGAGCTTGTAGATAAAGCGTGGGAAAGGCCTGCAGCAGCTGAGGGACAGAGGCTGTGCCAGACTGTCTGACAGTTAAACACAACACTGTCATGTAGTACCTGCTGGTGTGGGGAGCAGTTCATACCCTGTGGAATTGTACTGGTTTAGCAATGCATATTGCATAGCTTCCAAGCAATGGGCCAAAGCTTATCTCGCTTTGCGAAACACTGCAAGGTGGGCTTCCCCAGGTATGCAGTCACCTGCGGTGACGAAGAGAATGCTATTTTATACATGGGAGTGACTCCCGCAGAGAATACCTCAAGTGGAGTAGCTTGTATGTTCGAGGCATGTGGGCTGCTGAATTCATATCTGTGCATAGATCGCCGCCTAGTGTTGGGTCCGGATGATTGCACATTGTTGTCCTGGAAGAGTCTTCGAAGTATCACGAGATAGGTGGCTCCTCCCCTGGACTACAGTGCGCATGGGCATCGCCTCCATCCAGATTGTTTTTTTCCGCCATTGGGTTCGGATGTGTTTCGGTTCCCTCTGTCGGAATCGATAATAGTTTAACTTTTCTATCTTGAGACCAAAAGGTCTTTAGGCTTGACGTCGGTATCGTTTTCGTTCGGGTTTGACTATTCTTCAGCTCCGAACTCTTGCTGCCCTTCCGCGTGCTGTCGGCGCGGACGGGCCTACACGACGCTCCAGACATGGAACGAACCCCGTTCAAGAGGTGTCCGGTGTGCACCTCCAAGTATTCACACCTCGACGTGCACCCAGTGTGCAACAAATGTCTGTCGCCGGACCATGACGAGACCAGGTGTATGGCCTGTTCAAAGTTCCGGTGTAAGAAGACTCTCAAGCTTCGTCGGGCCGCTAGACTCCAGGCCCAGTTATCAGCGCCCCCGCCTGACAACATCTTCGAAGAAGGCGTTGGAGCCGACAATGTCTTTCAAGTTTCGGACTCTAGCCCGGCGTCGGAAGAAGAAAACTACGACGCGGGGGACGAGGAGTTCGATGAAGTCGTCGGTGAGGTAGGGGACGACGATGGGGCCATTGCCACCGTGGAGGATAGCTCAGAGGAGGAGCATCCTCAGACTGACTCATGGGTCAACCCCCCTTATACGGCCCAGGTCGAGGGATCGCCTTCGGGCCCTACCCAAGACCTTGTTAATTGTCCCACGGCCTCGCCTACTGGCCCGGCCACGGACATTTCGGATGTGCCACTCCCGTTGAAGAAAACGAAAGTGAAGCCATCGGGGTCCACACCACCGGTTTTGAAACCGAAAGTGAAAGTCGCTCTGGCAGGACAGACAGCTCCTGAGGCCTCGAAGTCAAAGAAATTCAAAATGGCCGACTGCAAGAGCCACGCCAAGATGGCCGACCCGAAAACCCCGGTGTCGAAGCCGAAGGCGAAGACGACCGACGCGGCCGCGTCGACGCCGAAGGTGGTCGAGGTCGATGACCCAAAGAAGGCTCCGAAGAAGCGTCAGGGCGACGCCGAAGCACTGGCTGCGCCGACTCCGGCCGTCAAGGCCAAGGATGGTGGTGTGTCGTCTCCGAAAACTGTGCATTTCGCCGACCCGTCTTCGGACTCGGGGGAAATCGCTTGAGCAGGTCCAGCCCTCTCCGGCTTTAGCCAAGAAGGTCGTCGAGTCCCTGCAAAGAATTCGGAAGGACGCTGAGGCTCCCGAACCGAAGGATGTGGTGCCGAAGCCTACACCAAAGCCGGCGAAGGCGCAGACGCCTATCCGCTACACGCTACCGCCGAAGACGACGCCAAAGGCTTTCGCTCCGAAGCATGGGGCCGGGGTTCCTCTGAAGGCGGTGTTAACGCCCAAGGCCTCCTTGGTGGTGCCGAAGCCTCGGCTCCAGCCGCTCGCAGATGAGGAACGTCGGGAGGTTATCATCGACGCCAACACCGGGAAGCTCTCTCTCCTGAAGCGGAAGATCACCACGGAGCCGGTGTTGGAGCCTTATCGTATTCCACTCAAAAACAAGAAGGACTTTGCGGGTACTTCTGCCCCTATAGAGCCTGCATCTCCACATAATTTAGAACTTTCACCAACGCATTCAAACGCTGGGGAAGGTGACGGAGATGAAGAGGACGAGTACACCTATCCCGCTTACTCGGATCCAGAGGAGGTACATGAGCCTTGGTCTGCCAGAGGCGACCCTGAGGACCCTCAGTCGGGTCAGGAACCGCAGCTTTTTGCTGCAAAGACTTCTCCAACGGAGGACTCTGCAGCCTTCAACGCTCTGATTGAGAGGGCTGCAGCTAATCATGATGTTGACCTGCATTCAGATCCTGTGGATGTCGACTTTCTGTTTGACACTTTCTCAGTGGCTGAGAAGTCAGTCAAGACATTGCCAATGCTTAAGGGAGTGCTGAAACATGTGCCAGAGGTTTTCAAGGAGCCCACTCGGGCGCGAGTCGTCAATCCTCGTATTGATAAAAAATACAAGGCAGCGCCCTCGGATCCAACTTACATCAAGGGACACTTGCCACTGGATTCTTTGGTGGTATCCAACGCACGTAAGCGGGCGAACTCGCAGACCACGGGTGACGCTCCTCCCCCAGACAAAGAGTCGAAAATCTTTGAAGCCTCAGGGAAAAGAATTGCTGCGCAGGCAGCTAATATTTGGCGCATTTCAAACACGCAGGCCCTACTTGCACGCTACGATAGGGCGCATTATGACACCCTAGAAACACTTCTGCAGCACTTGCCTGATCAGTACAAGGAGGCAGGTGAAATGTTGATTCAGGAGGGGAAGCTGATTACCAACGCTTCCATCAAATGTGCGCTGGACGTGGCTGATACCGCCTCCAGGGCAATCAACACTAGTGTGTTGCTTAGGAGACATGCATGGCTTAGGATATCAGGATTCAAACCAGATATACAGACCACCATCCTGAACCAAACAGTTAATCCTGACCACCTGTTTGGCCCTGAGGTGGATGCGGCACTTGAAAAAATGAAGAAAGACACGGACACTGCCAAGTCTATGGGGGCCCTCCAGTCTCAGCAGTTTCGGGGTGGTTCCTTTCGCCGCTCCAATAACAGAGGCACCTCAAGGGGTCAGGCATCACAGTCCACACAGTATTACAAGACCAACACCCAGACCTCATACACCAACAAGAGTAGAGGTGGTTACAGAGGCAACAACATCAAAGGCAGGGGACGTGGAAACAACAGCTCCAGGTCCTCCACAGCCAACAAACAGTGACGCCTTGTCACTGCCCCCCGACCACTCAACACCGGTCGGGGGGAGACTCCAGCAGTTCCTGCCCGCGTGGAAATCCATCACCACGGACAGGTGGGTCAAATCTCCTATCCAGTACGGTTACTGTCTGGAACTTACTTCCACTCCACCAAACATACCTCCACGAAGCCGTCCTATGTCCGGCGAGCACTTGCACTTGTTGCAGCAGGAGGTTCAAGTCATGCTGCAAAAAGGGGCAATAGAGCTCGTCCCACTGCAAGAAAGGGGAACAGGAGTTTACTCTCTGTACTTTCTAATCCCCAAAAAGGACGGATCCCTAAGGCCCATCCTGGACCTCAGGCCCCTCAACTGGTACATTCTATCGGAGCACTTTCATATGCTCACGTTGCAGCAGGTCCTCCCCCTGCTTCGACAAGGGGACTTCCTGGCTACGCTAGATCTAAAGGATGCGTATTTTCACATCCCCCTGCATCCTTCCCACAGGAAGTACCTCAGATTCACGATTCAAGACCAGCACTACCAGTTCAGGGTTCTGCCTTTCGGGGTCACCACGGCGCCAAGGGTCTTTACAAAGTGCCTGGCGACTGTGGCAGCGCATCTACGACGCCAGAACGTCCACGTCTATCCCTATCTGGACGACTGGCTCATTCAGGCAAAGACAGAACAGCAGTGCGCGGACCACGTGTCCCGCACAATTCACCTCCTGCACGATCTGGGATTCTCGCTGAACTATCCAAAATCCCATCTCCAGCCCGCCCATATACGGCAGTATCTGGGCGCGACAATAGACACTCTGGCAGCCACTGCGCAGCCAAATTCAGTGAGAATCGCCAGTATCCAGACGCTGATCCAACGATTCAGACCTCAGCACTCGCTTCCAGCGAAAGTGTTCATGCAGTTGATAGGCATGATGGCCTCCTGCATCTCCATCGTCCCGCACACGAGGTTACATATGCGTCCGCTTCAGGAGTGCCTAGCACGTCAGTGGACGCAGGCTCATGGGCAACTGACAGACCTAGTGTTGGTGAGCGGTCGGGCATACAACTCTCTGCATTGGTGGAATCCACAAAACCTTTGCAAGGGCCGACCGTTCCAAGAGCCTGTACCACAGATTATCCTGACAACGGACGCTTCTCTCCAGGGATGGGGAGCGCATGTACTCCACTACACAGTGCAGGGACTATGGACACTACAGCAAAGGAAGATGCACATCAACGTTCTGGAACTGATGGCAATCTTCATGGCCTTGAAGGCCTTCAAAGTACATCTATGCAACAAGGTCGTGTTGATCCGGACGGACAACATGACGGCCATGTACTACATTCAGAAGCAGGGGGGCACACACTCTCTGCAGCTGTCTCATCTGGCTCAGAGCATGTGAAAGTGGGCCATTCAGAGGAACATCTTCCTCATGGCAGAGCATCTCCCGGGCAAGGACAACCAAATGGCGGACCTGCTCAGCAGGCACAGCCACCAAATGCACGAGTGGGAGATACATCCATCAGTACTCCAACCGTACTTCCAAAGGTGGGGTCATCCAGAGATAGACCTGTTTGCCACAAAGGAGAACGCAAAATGCCAAAGCTTCGCCGCCAGGTTCCCACACCCGCAATCGCAGGGCAATGCGATGTGGATGAACTGGTCAGGCAGATTTGCGTACGCTTTTCCCCCAGCACCTCTGATACCGCTGGTGGCGCGGAAACTCAGGCAGCACTCGATGACTCTCATCCTGGTTGCTCCAACGTGGGCTCGCCAACCATGGTACACCACGTTTCTAGAACTGTCCGTGGTACCGCATCAGAGGCTACATCTCACGCCCAGCCTTCTAACGCAGAGCCATGGCGACATTCAGCACCCAGATCCGCAACAGCTCAACCTGGCGATCTGGCTCCTGAAGTCCTAGAGTTTGGCTACCTCAACCTTCCCGCTGATTGCATGGACATCATTCGGGAGGCAAGGAAGCCCACTACTAGAGCTTGTTATGCGGCTAAATGGAAGAGGTTTGTCATTTACTGTGTCAACCACAATATTGACCCGCTGGATGCTTCCATTCAGAACATCATTTGTTACCTGTTCCACCTGTACCAATGCAATTTGGCTTACTCTTCCATCCGCATTCACTTGTCTGCAATGGCAGCATACCTCCAGAATAGGCAACACCTATCACTTTTTAAGGTCCCTGCTATCAAGGCTTTTCTGGAAGGACTCAAAAGAGTCATTCCACCACGGACACCACCAGCTCCGGAATGGAACCTCAATGTGGTTCTTACAAGGCTGATGGGTCCTCCCTTTGAGCCACTGCACTCTTGTGAGCTTCAGTTTCTGACTTGGAAGGTTGCTTTCTTGGTAGCAATTACATCGCTACGGAGGGTTAGCGAGTTGCAGGCGCTCACCATCCAGGAACCTTTCTTCCAAGTACACGCTAACAGGGTGGTACTCCGCACTAACCCTAAATTCTTACCCAAGGTTGTATCTCAATTCCACATGAACCAGACAATTGAGTTGCCAGTGTTTTTCCAAAACCCTGAATCGCTGGCGGAGCGGATGCTCCACACCCTTGACGTTAAAAGAGCCTTGATGTACTATGTTGACAGGACAAAAGATTTTCGTAAGACCAAGCAACTTTTCGTTGCTTTTGCCTCACACCACAAGGGAAACGCTATCTCCAAAGCTGGGATCGCTAGGTGGATCGTGAAATGCATTCAGATCTGTTACGCTAAGGCTAAACGCACTCTCACAATTCCACCGAGAGCCCACTCCACCAGAAAGCTGGGGTCCTCTATGGCTTTCCTAGGTAACATTCCCTTAGAAGATATTTGCAGAGCAGCCACATGGTCTACCACACATACTTTCACTAAACATTACTGTGTAGACGTGCACTCCAAATAGCAGGCAGCTGTTGGTCAGGCTGTTCTCAAAACACTTTTTCAGACCGCTGCAGCTGGCACGGGCGGCCGCAAATAATAGGAGGACTGCTATGTATTCAATGCACAGATATGAATTCAGCAGCCCACATGCCTCGAACTGCAAATGCTACTTACCAGTATGCATCTGTTCTTGGCATGTAGGGCTGCTGACATTCATATCGCCCACCCTCCTCCCCGGCGTCTGTAGCAGCTGCAGTATTCATATACATATATACATATGCTCATAGAATGGGAATCACTCACATACTTCACTCCATCTCTGCCAATGGCTAAAAACAATCTGGGGATGGAGGCGATGCCCATGCGCACTGTAGTCCAGGGGAGGAGCCACCTATCTCGTGATACTTCGAAGACTCTTCCAGGACAACAATGTGCAGTCATCCGGACCCAACACTAGGCGGCGATCTATGCACAGATATGAATGTCAGCAGCCCTACATGCCAAGAACAGATGCATACTGGTAAGTAGCATTTGCAATATGTTAACTTGTATAGCACAACTGTAACTGGATACAAATGGAGAACCTACAGCATGCACACGCAAGCCTAGTCTGCTGTCTGAATTTCGCTTTTGTATATGGTGAGATCAGTTTATTGTTATGAGGAGAAAGTTTTCACTGAACATCAACTGTAGACAAACATTGTTTTGATGTTGAGAACACACCAAAAACCATCACATGCTGATTAACGACAAAGTATATTCACATGGGCACAACACCTTGTAACCCATAAACATGCATGCTGCCACCACCCATGACTTTGTCATGGTCCATTGCATTGAGGCTTGTAGAACTGTGACCTGTCGTCGCTTTGCAACAAAAAAATGCAAATGGGCGATACACAGGATTGGGCGGAGTCGCAAAGGACAGGGGCTCAAGGCAAATTAGCAATCCCTCACAAAGCAGTATTCAAAGTCAAAACCATAATGGTCTACTTAAAATTAAGAATTATTACAGAAAGAAGCAAAGGGGTGGTCAGCTAATTATTTTAAACTAATGATTCATAAAAAGCAGAAGTTTTAACAAGAGGTGTATTATATCGGAGTACAAAATTAATAAGAGGATCTACTTGAATTTTGCCTCTGGGGGATAGGCAAAAAGCCCTCACAAACATCCCTGAAAGGGCACGTTTTATAGGTTTTCAGACATTTAAAGACAAACTCATGACATGGTGTGATATTAGGTTATAATGGCAACAGCTAGTAGATTTTCACAAACACATGATACTGTGAACTGCAACACTAGTAACCCTGAACTTAAAAACAAGAGAATGACATTACATCTGAGCAAATATGTGATGTTTCAATGCAATCAAAATGATCGTGGCATGTAACATCGCAGTTTTTACAAAGCAAGTTGTTACAACGACTTGCGCTGGAGGGCGCTGGAATTAGGTGTAGTAAGATTTACTATTCCAACACCAGTCTATGTACAGTAGGGAAGGTGATGGAATAGTAAATCTAACTATTCCTAAGGTTATATCGCCCTTGAGTGCAAGTCGATGTACCGCTTGCGTTGTAATGGCAGCGTTCTAAATGCATTGCGGTGTAATTATCGCGATGTAAAGGATGTTTCCCCATCTGTGCATGTATATAGTACAATGGACCCTTCATAGATCTCTGCAAGAGCAGAAAAAGGTCTTGATTTGTTGCAAGAGTGCGTACAGATAGGACACAGCTTTCTCCAAAGCTACAAACTAAATTATATTTAATTGCAGCACAGAACTACAAATAGTCCTAATCCTGCTATTTTCTGTTCATGGAAAAGAACACCAGCAGGCCTCTTAAAAATAAATAATTAAACAGCATTTCTTTCATGATTGCAAAAATATGCATGTCTGTACAGGTAGGTAGAGACCGAATCATGTCAACTCCAGGCCTGGTTGTGCTAACCTAGAATGATAACTAATTAAAGATTATCAATCAAATAATCTTTATTCGAATAAAAATATTCATAAAAGCACAGTTCATCACCACCAGCAGGAAAAATACAATACAAGTTAAAAAAAAAACAGCTCATAGATACACATTATGATCCAATATAAATACACTTTTACAACACTAGATTCCACAATAAAAACAGTAAAATCACATTAAAAGTGTTGAACGGGCGACACAAAGTCAAGCAGTGTTAACGGCAAAGTGCAAATGTAAAATTTAGGCCAATATGCAAAAATCAGCAACATATTACAAATAAAGTGCGGTAATGTGCAATAAATCTGACAGCAGTTAGCAACGGGGTGTAGGTATAAGCAATTTTAATCCCAATCCCAGTTATGCCAGTGCTGGCCCCAACACACTCAAGGTATAATGCTTTGGTTTAGGGCAATAAATGATGACCGCTAGGGAAAAAGTAACAGTAATAAATGCATTTCACTAAACAGTATTACGGAGGTTTTTTTCACGTTTGATGTTCATTCATTGGAGGCACGTGAACGTACCGCAGCTTGTAAACACATGCTTACCCAAAAAATCAAATCATCACTTCCAAGCTTTAGGATTTCAAAATATGCTAGATTAAAATCTAAGATAGCCCATGCCTTAAAATATGGAATCAGAAACTGTTTTGTATATTTTTCATAAAATTTGTAAAAGAGTAAGAAGTGTAACACCATTTGTTTGCTTCCAGTGCCGCAAGGACAGCACAACTGCTCAATATAACTGTTAAAACCGATCGGGAAGCAGAGTGAATATTTTATACTGCCATCCCTAGGGTGAAAAAGCAAACTCCTTTTGCATCCCCCTATATTTTTCATGAGATAGTTCTGTGGCATATGGTGTTGGATGCCCGGTGCCTCCAAAAGGTGCATATACCTGACAAACGATGGTTTAAGGCGCTAACTATTATGCCTTTCTCTATGATAGAGAGCATACAGTGCCCCCCTAAGCGATTTTACGCTTATGCCCTCTACTGCTAGTAGACATAAGAAAATATGTTCCAACTTTACACTGGCTAACCTTTTTTTAACCGTGGCTAGCCAAGTTATACTTCCGCCCTTGTCGCACTTAAGGCAATCTGTGATTATCTCTTGCGTTAAAACTGCAGCAGGATTCTGCCATATTTTTAACCAAAATATGGCTGGACGGGACCTGATGAAATCCTCTACATAACATAAATGCTCTTATTCCTGGGTTGATCCCAAGACTCAGATTGATCTTTCTTCAGAGGGGGGACACCGGCTAAAATTACAACATAGGGGCAAGCTTCGGGTGGCAAATGCAGAACAACTGCGGATGGGCTATTATCTTTATTCAAAGTAGGAAGTGTGTTTGAGGCAGTTACTGTGCTTGTGGGTGTTGGGACAAGCGGCACAGCAATAGCTGATGCTTGGTTACAAGACAAACTATTACTGGTGGAATTATTGCCAAATACTACGCTTGGAGAAGGTTTGGAAAAGGAATTGCTCTTAAGGTAACCACACACACATCACAAACAGTATTACCGGTATTAATAGTGGAGAGCATACGATCACCTTTCTGCTGTGGCATGCTCTGATTAGTTATTTCTGCTGGTTTTGGGTGCTGCTCCCCCCTGATTTTATCAACAATAGTAACTGCATTTTTTTGAGTATCAGATTTCTTTACCAGATTCTCAAGCCTGTCCAAACATTTAAAAAGGGCATTGAATTGCTTATCTACTAAATTCTTTAAACGTTCATAAACAGAGTCTACTATAGTCTCAATTGAAATGTCGCCCGGCTTAACACTGGTGCTAGTTTGGGTGTGGGTAGAGTTAGCTACGACTTCTGATGTGGTCAGGTCCACAGTAAAGTCAATAGATCCCGAGGTCACGACAGTAGCCCCTTGTATCCATGAGTTCAACGTTGTGGATTGAGGTTTTAGGCGAGATGGCTGTTTCCTCTGACTACTGGTAGGTTTTGGCGTAGTTCTCTTTCTTTTTGCCCCCATTACTTTAGTGGTTACAGCAGAGTTTCCATCACTGACATTTGCTTGAGTTACGGGTTCACAGTCCGGAGTCTCCACATCAGCCTCAACAGTCTCAAGGCTAACCCGGACCGTTTCTCGAGTGCCGGTGGTGGTAATTAGAACATTAGGTGTCAAGGGGAGAGATGCATTGAAGTTACCACGCTCAGCTTCTTCAGGCAAATGCAACTGGGATGTTAATGGGCCCAAGGAAAGTCTCCTTTTTGTTAGCTCGATCTCCGTTGAGTCAATGCTAACGGCTCTTTCGAGCATACTGTCAATAGTGGTTGTGGGCCTTGGACCTGATGTGACTGTGCGTTTCCCCATGATGCTTTGCGCCACTCACCTTAATGAATCGCTAAGAGGGGTGGCTCAGCCCGGCCTCCTTCGGCCTCTGACAGGCACGGACGGGTCCGGGCAGCGCCCGGGCACGCCCGTGCTGCCTTTGCGATTTTTAAGCACCTCCTGGCGATGGTCCTTGAGGCGTTGTCCCTGCGCCACCGGGGATTCTGGGTAATGTAGTTCCCCCACGTCTGGTGCGGTGACCTCGGCACCGGTAATGGCGGCCTACAACTGCAGGAAAACTGCAACCGCCCTCACAGGGCAGCAAGAGGCAAGATACCCAGCAAGAACTTGGGAAAAGCAGCAACAAAGTCTGTGGCGGTAGGTCAGAAGCGCGTCCCGCGCTGCGTGGGGCCTTTGCGATTTTTAAGCGCCTCCTGGCGCTGGTCCTTGATGCGTTGTCCCCGCGCCGACGGGGATTCTGGGTAATGTAGTTCCCCCACATCTGGTGGGGTGACCTCGGCACCGGTAATGGCGGCCCGCAACTGCAGGAAAACAGCAACCGCCCTCACAGGGCAGCAAGAGGCATGATGCCCAGCAAGAACTTGGGAAAAGCAGCAGCAAAGTCTGTCGCAGTAGGTCTGAAATGCGTCCTGATCCAAAGTACATTAATGTCTAGGGACTGTCCGTCCGACCCCATAAAAATGTTACATACAAGGATGCAATGGGACCTGTCAAGTCACTCATGCCACAACAAAAGTTTGCTATGCCGTCACACATGCCAAGGAACAGTTAAAAATCATATCAAGAATGAATCGAACCATTTTCACCAACAATCGGACTCTCCCTAGGTGGCCATGCGGCAAAGATTTGGTGGTACCGTCTGTTTTCCCGGTGTTCAACGATTCCCTGCACTACCAGGAGTATAAAGAAAAAAAAGAATCGATCCCGAGCAGCTGGGCAGGGGCAGACATAGTTATAATATTAAAAAGGGTAAATCGCCTAATCAGCCGGGTCATATAGGCCGATAACCTTGATGAACGCGGACACAAAGTTATATTCTAAGATCCTTGCACTTAGAGTCGCTAGAGTTGTCAATACGCTTGTTAGTATTAATCAGCATGGGTTCATACCAGGGAGAAGCACCACCCATCATACCCGAAAAGTTATTACCTTGTTTGATGCCGCAGAGGTTGCAGGAGACCCGATGGCAGTAATGCTATTAGACGCAGAAAAAGCTTTTGATCGGGTCTCCTGGGACTTTCTGTGGTTTGTTCTGAGGAGAGCCGGGTTAGGGGGGCCTTGTGAAAGCTCTCCAGGTATTATACTCAGCCCCAACTGCTCGTATACGGGTAAACGCGGGGTATCCAATCCCATTCAGCATCAAGAGGGGCACATGCCAGGGGTGTCCGTGCTCCCCGCTCTTATTTGCCCTCTATATGGATCCATACATACGTCGTATAGAATTAAACGTCAATATCTGCCCAGTAGATAGGCATAGGGGTCAGTCTAAAATCTTGGCCTATGCCAATGACGTCGCTATTGTTACTCCTAAACCCACCAAAGCTATAGGTCTGGTTGAGGCAGAAGCACAACAATTTGGAGAAGTGTCTGGATATGCCTTGAATACTGCTAAAACCCAGATCATCAAAAATAGTAAGGTGGACTGCTCAGATCATCGGGTGGTGCAAAGGGGCGTATACTTAGGGGTAACAATAATGGCAGACTTAGATATTCTTGTGGAGGTGAATATAACACCAGTAATTAATAAAGCAAAGAAGGAATTAGATTGGTTACATAACATACATTTTTCAATAGTAGGTCGAACAAATATAATTAAAATTATCTTTCTCCCAAAGTTCTTGTATTTATTTAGGGCCATACCATTACTGTTTGAACCAAAGTGGTTTACGGTGCTGGAGCACATGGTAAATCGATTTGTCTGGGCGCATGGAAAGACCCGTAGAGCGTTGAGATTTATGGCACTCCCTAGGGAGCGTGGCGGGTGGGCCCTACCAGACTTAAAGCTGTATTATTGGGCGGCATCTCTTCAATATATGGCAGGGCTCTTTGGTGGAGCAGAAAGGGAAAGACAAGACGGCTTAGGAACCTTAGCAATCTACACTTTGGTATTGGGAGACTACGCGGAGAATTGCTTCTTGAAATTTACTGATAATAATTATTTTAAGAGGACTAAATTTAAAACAGTCTTGGCCGCCCATAGGATTTGGACCTCATTCACAAACAAATTCGGGTTGGGCAGATTTAATGCATACACCAGATTGAATGGCAACCCCAATCCGCCTGGCGACATATTTTCAGGGGCTGTTTTTTCTGAGTGGGTAGGTCATGGGATTAGTAAGATGGGGTATCTGTATGGCTCGCAAGGTTTGATCCAGTTTAGTGGTCTGCAGGCGATATTTGGTTTAGATTCAACCCATTTTTTTAAATACCTCCAAGTTAGGAGTTTTATGGCGACAAAAACTGGAGGGCCGACTGGATTCGGCATGAACCCTATCCTGGATATCATACAGGATGGTACAGACTGTACAATTAAAAGATTTTATGCTGAATTAATAGTGTCTCAACCAGATGATCTGGAAAAGTTTTAAACTAAATGGATTCAGAAGTTGGGGGTAGTGAAGGAAGCTTTTCACAGATCATTGGATTTAGGTCAGAAATGATTGTGCTCGGCACCACTTAAGGCGCAACATTATAAGACACTGTACTTTCTGTATCACACACCAGCTAGGATAGCACAATGGGGTGGGGTAGCCGGGATCACCTGCCCAAGATGTGATAGAACTGAGGCTGACTTAGTCCATATGCTGGCTACGTGCACCCATTTAAGAACTACTTGGGTTGAAATTGAGGTGTTCCTTAAAAGTTCATTAAGGATAGAGATCACTTTAACACCGGTAGTGGTACTTCTGGGAATAATGTATAATGCCATCTGAACACAATATGAAGGCTTTATCTTTGTGTCTATGGCTGTCCTGAGATTGTGTATTACCACGGCTTGGTTGGATCGTGTTCCGCCCACATTCCATCAATGGCTAACAAATCTATTAGTTATTTATAACCTTGAGAAAGCAATTTACGCCAGGAGAGGTAGAAATGGCAAGAAACTAGGAAAGGAAATTTGGGAACCAATCCAAAAATGGAAGGAGAAGGAATCTGGGTAGGAGGTTTGGAAATGTATTGTGTCTAGGATTTAATTCACTCCCGTAATATGTTGCATATTTGCATTGCTTTTGATTTTTCTTATACTTTGTGTATCCCGAAGCTGTGTGTTTCAGTGCTTTATTATAACCCTGTATTATAATTTTGTATGTATATTTGTGCCCTGTACAACAAAAAGAGGGGGGGGGGGAAACCTGAATAAAAACATTAAAGAAAAAAAACTGACAGAATGTGTGTAGTCACTTGGGAGTGTTGGTCTGACATTGACATCAATCGAGACCAGTGCCTGAACAGGAAACTCCCACCCTCCTCGTGGCGGTAATATCCTGATCTATGAATAAATATGCTACCTGTTTGTACTGCAGAGTTCAAATTGATTACTGCACACAAGTGACCTTCCAACACTTGGGCAGTCGTGGTTTCTCACCATCCATTCCTGCAATTTTTAGTAAGTTTAGCAGATATCCCAGTTTTGTGGGTAAGTCGACTTAACAGGCAAGGTTTTATGTCTTCCAGCGGCACTTCCACTTAGAGTTTTAGTGAACAGGGGTCATACTGTGTTTAAAACAATCGCTTTGGTCCCTCGTTGACTGTGTTTTCTATTCTGATGAATGCGGCGGATGAATACACACACAAGACAATCGGTCCGTGAAGAATTGAAGTTCGGTGTCTATGTTGTAGAAAGTTCCGGTTAGTGTTTTATCATTATCTGCTCAACCGACGAGGTGTCACTCAATGCTAGAAAAGCCACACATGCCCTACAGAACCGCCGCCCGCATCCTACCGGTCCCGACCGCTCCACATCTGACCTGCAGGCCCGATTCCCAGGAACAAGGGTGAAAAGGGGTCTGCCCGTCTGAAAACCAGGGAGAGAGTAACATATTCCAACAGTTGCTCACTCTCTTCGCCTGGTGCCCACCTCCCCTCGGTCTCACTCCCTCCCTCCCTCCCCCTCTCTTTCGATTCAAAACAGGAGGCTGCAGCCTGGCCTCCACGGACACGGTTTCACAGACAGTCAGTAAATAACACATCCAATTAAACATTATCTGAATGAATAAATCTGCTCTAATACAGGATACCAGAGGTTACTAACCAGGCTATGTTGGTCTTTACCCATGTCTAGTCTGCATGCTGTCGGTTCTGCCACTGAAATCATTGAGGATATCTGTTGAATACTATGCACTGTTTAATAAATTATAATTTACTTCAAAGATATTTCTGATACAGATACAGATACAGATTCAGATGAATCCATTTGTTGTGCAATGAAATTGGCAATTGGCAGCTGCAATCCTACATTCGCCTTGGTAACTGAGCACTTTAAAGAGGAGACTCCACAGGAACTTATTCTTAGTATTGGCGATTGACCTATGATTGTCATTTCAAGAAAGTGCGCTTCAAAACCCTTAAAGGTATCTATATTGCCTGGAATCATGTTTGCAAACATTTGGGGATAGGTAGGTTTTCGTATTACACGACCTTCCATAGCAATAATAACCTCCCAGAGATTTTCTCTGACACTTGTATGACACGGTGGATCAGGTCAGGTATTTTCCAAATTGGCTCTCTCTATTACCCAACTGGCTTTAGTTCATTTGAATCATTAAAGAATAAATTTGGTCTAGAATATCGAGACTTTTTAAAATATCAACAAGTTAGGGATTTTATAATGAACAAGCATTTACAATGCAACGGTCTCGCCTTTGGAAAAGTTAGAGCTACTGGCATTGTAAATGACAAAAATTATTTTTGTGTTGGTTTTGAAAACAGATAAATAAATGGCATTGTCATTTACAATGCCAATAGCTTAATCTCTTGCAAATGCGAGACCTATTGCATTTGCACCCACACACACTCAGAGCCATACACACACACAGAGCCACACACACACACAGGCACACACACACACACACACAAACAGAGCCCCCCCCCCACACACACAGAGCCCCCCCCACACACACAGAGCCACACACAAACACACAGAGCCAAACACACACACAGAGCCAAACACACACACAGAGCCACACACACACAGAGCCACACACAGAGCTACACACACACACAGAGCCACACATACACACACAGAGCCACACACACACAGAGCCACACACACACAGAGCCACACACACAGAGTCACACACACACACACAGCGTCACACACACACACAGCCACACACACAGTGCCCCTCCCCCCGACACAGGAAGAAAACACCAACTACCTATTGTTAGCAGTTATAGTGTTTTCAAATATTTGACAGTGCAGACAGAATTAGGCAGCTTTTACTTTTTCTATGCATTTGTATCACCTTCAGATATTAACTAAGTGCAGATGTAGCGGATTAGTATGCGTTGCTAAAGTTCACTTCCTGTCTGTGCTTTGTCCTACAACCCTTTCCACCTCGCCTTGAACTGAAGGCCAACCAAAACGAGCCCTCATAAATCAGTGTCCAGATTTCCTGGGGCTGCAAACTGCACCCTTGCAGAAGGTACAGGTGGGGAAGTGAGAGAAGGCCTGGTCTGGCTTGAGGCAGGTTTCTCGCTCTGCTTTGTGCACCTATAGATTACTGCCTACTACCGGGTTAGGGTGCCAGCCTCCCTAATGCAGTTCTTTAAAGAAAATAAACTGCTTCCTGTTAAATGACGAAGTGATTCTTTTAAGCAGTATGGCAACAAATCAAATCTAAAATTTGTGTTGTGTGCTCGCTGCACCAAAATCGTCTAAAATAAGAGCAGAACGCGGAAGGTAAAATAAGTTTGGGGATTACATGCAAGATGGGCTTCACAGGTCTCTCTCCAGAAGAACATATGATGGAATATTTAATATGAGTGTGGTGCTTCCTCTTACCATCTATGTTCTCCCGGTCGCTGATGTGCTGCAGGTTGCAGACCGTGTCCTCCGGGATCAGGTCGGTTTTAGGCCGGTAGGACTCCAGCCTGGAATTGGCATTTCTGCGCAGCTTGGGGCTGGACGACACGCAGCAGGACGCGGTGTTCCCATGGTGCCTCCCCTCGAACTCCCCGCCCGCATCCACTTTGAAGGCTTTGTTGCCCCTCGGCTGCTGCTGGCACAAGTAGTGGGGGTCGCTCTCCCTCCGCTGGCACCCAGAGAGGAGCTAGGCTGGGGTGTCGGGTCCGGGCGCCGGCTAGGAGCCGGGCACAGTCATGGGCAGAGCCGGAGACGGACGGGAGAGGGGGCTCCTCCCTTCTCAGCCGCACATTCTCTGACGGCAGGCACTCTCACGGCCTCAGCCTCCGCCTGGGATGCTGCTGCTGCGTGCAAGGGAAGCAGGCAGCGGCGCCCTAACGCTCCCCACCCAGGGCGGGCTCGGTCGGGGAAACAGGAGGTAGCATCACGGGCACTGGTGGCCACAGCTGGGGGGGGCTTTTCCTGGCTTTTCGTCTGTACAGCAAAGCCCCAGCAGTCGAGTGGTCAGTCAGTTTTGTTTTCAATAACAATAGTTTGGGCATTTGAAGCCCAAAACGGCAATGGTAAAATTCAAAAAGTAAGTTCCAGAATGTAAAGTGACCTTGAATGAAAAGCTATCACTGATCTTCAATGTCAGAAATGACGTGCAACTCGGAAACTATGGAGGCAGCATCACGGGCACCGGCGGCCATAGCTGGGGGCGGGGGGGAGGCTTTTACTGGCATCGGGTCTGTGGCCGCGGCAGGCATAACGTGAGTTTTCTCTTTTAGCCTGTCCTTTTCTGACTGGGCGCCACGACGTCCTGCTGGGGTAAAAGGTTCCTTATCTTCTTTATGGGGCCATCTGGAACCATAAAGAAGATAAGAAAGCTTAACGTCAGTAGGACCTCTTCTCCAATGGCTGGCCACCGTTTAGGAGGCCAGCCAATGGAGAAGAGGGGCAGGGCTTAACCCTCGCTAGTGAAACTCTCCCTAAAACATAAAATCTCGAGAGCTCGACTGCGCACATGCGCAGTACGCCACGCGAGACCTAAAACCCATATTTCAATGGAAAACACTGTCTGCAGAACCATTTACCAGAATAGGCATTACAAACAGCAAAGTGTTTACATTTGCCTGCACAACCCCTACAATTATATCAGACAAGCAAAACAGTGTTTAATGAATGGGCAAAAATGTTACCAATCACAAAGCGATCGAGACCTTGGCTTTCCTTTAGCAATTTGTTGCAAGTTGAAGCTTGCAGTTTATTTCAGCTGTTTTTATTAATGTGAATCAGGACTGCGACTACCAGAATGCACTAGGTGGCTAAGAAAGCATGGATGCCATAGTTAGTGACATAGAGTCACCTAGTGAGGCAAAATCGTGCAATTTTGATGGAAATACTATATCCAGACTGGCATACAAGAAGTTGTTCTCCCACCGCGTTATCTCTATAGTGGAGGGAATTCTGTCAGATTTAACCTTCCTACATAAATAGGATATTTGCCACTACCATCGTCACGTCATGCCTCAAGTTTGCTGTAGTAAGGATGTGGTACGTTCCATACTCAAATAAAAATACATTTTTAAAAAAGCACAAAGAAGCCGCCGATGTTAATGGCTTGGCCACTACCCGTTCCGTTTGTCCCCCCCCCGCCTCCCCCCTTCCCCCCCCCCCCCACCCACTCTGTCCCTCCAAGACTTGGAACCTCCCAGTCTGCGCCCTCCCAGGGCAGCTAACCAGGAGAGGACTTGTGAAGGTGAAAGGCTTTTGAAGCCTTAGGCGGAGGCAGAGGGAAAAGGGAGGGAGAACATAAAAGAGACAAAAACCCCGGATAAAAATGAAATAAAAAGTGGCTGTCTTAAACTGTAATTGCACTCCTCTGTGGAGCATGCTTTCAGATATATAGTGATTTACAGTCGGCTCCGACCACAAATCAAGTCTTGAGAAACACTTGTGCTGTAATCTCATCATGGCCTGCTTTCACAGCAAGCCATAAATCACCGGGCCTTTGTTATCATAGGCCTCCATGAGCGCCTCCGCGACAGGCCATGGATCCTGGGTATATAATCCGGCCTGCACAAACACGGGGTCGGCGCGGCCTGGAATACTCTCATAATGGCTGCTGTGCAGCTGCTGGAACGCAGGCCCGTGATGGATCTCCCCATCCCAACCGTCGCCATCTATTCCGAGCAAATTATTACCACATAAATTTCTTGTCAACAGAAACGGCCAATTAATTAAGTTAAAAATTTACTACTGATCCCATCTACAAAACAAATAGAAGTGCCAGGCAATTTTTCAGTTGCTGGATATACCGCAGGTCAGTTTAATGAATAATTTTTAACGTTGTCATAAACTCCGAGGTAGGCCGATGGTATCTGGGGCGAGGGGGGGGGGACCCACAGCGAGATAAAAGGCTTTGACACATTTACACAAAACAGGTTATTGCGGAATCTGAAGGCTGCCGTCTGCGCGCGGAAACGCATATCCACTTTCTGCAAAGGTTCGGGGGTGAGACGGAGGTCGGCGGGCTCCGTTCTTTACAATGAAGGTCGTCGAAGGGTGTTTGCTGATAACGCTGTGTGCGCTGTGCAAAGGGCAGCCGAAAATCACAGCATGGTCACCGAAATTGCCCACATAACCGATGCTAATACTACTTGTTTTTATTAAGCGCCTAATACTCCACTTGTGCCGTTCCTCAGCGCTGTAAATGACATGGATTACTATAACGTGATATAAAGGTACCTAATTTCCTGCTTCGGAAGAACAAAACCATGAGTCGGCTTTGCCTGAATTCTATCTCGTCCCTTACAGATGATAAAACAAGCACCTACGGGCACACGTACAGCGGGAGGGAGGACGGACAGCGGGAGGGGGGGCGGACACGGACAGCGGGGGCGGGAACAGCGAATACTTGAAGGGAAACGTGTGGGAAGGGCAGGGCCGGGCCGGGCTTCAGCGTGGGCAGCTCTGGAAACAAGCATTGGCGGTGGCGAAATGAAATAAAAACAAGCACCTACGGGCACACGGACAGCGGGAGGGGGAACGGACAGCGGGAGGGGGGGCGGACACGGACAGGGGGGGCGGGAATAGCACACGGTCAGCGGGAGGGAGGCGGGAACGGGCACTCACCTGGACTTCTTCCGGCAGCCGTGGTCGGCATAGAATGACGAAAACAAACACCTAAAAAAAAAAATGAAACTCCGCCCACCGCCCAATGACGATGCAAAAAGGGTGGAGAGGGAAAAAATCGTGGGAACACCCCCTAATCTGGTCCGGCCTTGACGGACAGATCCGGCTTCCAATGGCTAGCCTCCATTTATGGATCCAGCCAATGGAAGCAGAGGTGGGACTAACCCCCACACTGTAGGAACATAAGATTTCTCCTGGGCAGAGCTAGTGCTCCGGCCCAGGCGAAACCTAAAAAGGGGGGTGGCAGTGTAGTATTCTAGAAAATTCAGTTAATCAAAACAGTGGTTCATAGTAGCAGAGTCAAAATTGGGGAAATCTATGACAATTTAATCACTGGCTATCCCGACGACCTGGATAAACATACCGATAATTGGCAGACCAAACTAGGAACCTCAGTTATCTCAATTCAGAAAGCATTTCAATTTCTCAGTCGCTATTAATGTCCTCTAAATTGCAAGCCCAATTTTACAAAACATTTTTTCAATTGTATATAGGATACCCAAATGGAGTACTGGTAAAGGGACACTATGCCCCAGATGTGCGATGCCCGAAGTAGATCTAAAACATATGTTCGCAACATGTCGGACACTTAGCACCATCAGACGAGATATCTCTACTTTTGTATCAGAAATATTTGAGACACAAATAGAGATCTCAACAGCAGAAATAATATTGGGGGTAGACAGGGATACTCGATCATACAAAATAAAGGAACTTCTGTTTGTCTCAATGGCAGTGCTCAGAATCTGTCTGGCATCGGTCTGGCTAGACCCAGACCCACCAACATTTCAGCAATGGCGGGCACGATTGCTAGCAACCTATAGCCTGGAAATAGCCATATATAGTAGGAAGGGTATGAACAAGAAAAAGAAGGGACTAGAAATTTGGCACCCACTTACCCATTGGATAGAATGTCCAGATCAGTAATGTCTTTAATTACTCCGATGGAAATATCATTATTTTTTTCTTGTAATAGTACTTCATTACGTTTAGTATATCCAATGTATGTTTATATTATTATTATTTTTTTTAAATTGCCTGTATGGGGGTTGGTGGGGAGGGTGGGGTGGGTTGAACAAAATGTTAAAAAAAAAATCTTCAATAAAGAATTGTTAAAAAAATAAAAATAAAGAGGAGACTTGAGTAATAAATGTCCTTTGAAGATGTTAACTTAAAATATAAAAGGCCTACACAGTTCCAAGACTCGACCAGGTTTTGTCTTTTTATTTTGCTGCTTGCATCTGGTCCATTAATTCAGTGCTCCCACAGATCATACAGTGAACAGTTCTGGTTGCTGTATTATACCTTCGATCTATCCTTTTACCGTAGCGGACATTTCTGACACTTGTCCTTGTGTGAATGCTGATTCTAATTTCAACAAGAAAGTTCAGAGAAAGCAGCTGGAGAATGTGATTTAGTTCATATTTTGTACGTAGATGCTTTGATTTGAAGTAGTATATACATGAGCCCTCTTTAATTAGTTTAGAAATCAAAGTGGCAACTAGATTTGTAATAAATTAAATATTTTCTGGCTGAATGTGTGTATCAGGGTGGTTATTGATAATCAGGACTGATATTTGCTCTTGCCCTTCCAGAACCTTAATTATCCATAGCAGTGAGTCGAGTTTTAAGTCGCGCTTACCAGAGAGTGTAAGCTGCCTGTTTGCAAAATGCCTATTGGGCATTTACAGTGGGCTTACAATTGGTTGGCTATTTTGATCTTCTGATTTGCTAACTTCTTCTTCTGTGGTTTGAGTGCTGGGGTCATCCGAAGGGTTAGCTTCCTGAACTGGGGCAGTGTAGGGCTTTACCAGAGATGGAGGGGGAAAGCTACATAAACCTAAACCTTAAATATCCACAACTCTGTGACAAACTATCAGTCTTCTTCAATACCTAAATCACCACATTTGCTAATGCAAATCTGCAAATTAGCAAATCTCTTGAAGAAAGAAACCACAAAAGTGAGCAAAAGCAAATCAATTAGCAACTAAACCACACATCTTCTCTAACATCAAACATCATAATCACTATCAAGTTAAAGCGTGACATACAGTCTCATTTAATCCAACAAAGGACTGATTTAGAGTTTGGTAGATGAGTTTCTCTGGCAAAAACATGGCAGATATTCCACCCGCCTTATTACAAGTGCCACAGACTATAATGCACCTATAATAAGGCAGACGGGGTATCCACAACATTTATGATGGAGTAATCAGTCCGCCAACCTTTTAATCAGGTCAAGATCTTTGACTATCCTGTAACATACTTCATAAAATACTTCTTCAGATAAGGAGTAGTGTCAATTACCCTCGAACAAGTCACGCTTACTCCATCAAAGTTGTGACATGCTATTTTATAGTGGCAAAACACAGTGTAGACTTCACCAGTGTAGATCAGAGGACTCAGCTGAGCTATCTTTCCTCTATGACCATCCACAACTACTCAGATTGGCAGCAATCCTCTCCAATCATGGGCAGGTCTTGTGTCAAGCTCCACAAGGATCTACCATGTCCCCATTATTCATCAACTTCTACTTCATGGAAAACCTAGGTGCCCAATACCACATTTACATACTCTACCATATAATAATTAAACTCAACTCCGCCTAGAAACGCCCCGTCTTTCAATGACTTGTGGGTGGCAAAAAGTTCCTAAAAATCCAGGGAGGCAATAAGAAATTAATATTCCTCATTGCCAAATGCACCACCGACTTCGATTCAAACTCCGCTCCTCATCAGATGTCAGGCAATCACAACCAGTATCAAAAACTAAAGCCTTGAAGTCAGAATCCACTCCAAAAGCCTCTTTACACAAGACTTATGCCGGGATAGGCACATCCCAGCAATACCTCTGTCTAACCTAGGGCATCCCTTTGCTACCCACATTAGTATCCTGAATAAGAAAACACAACTCGGCATCAACCCTCACTTCCTTACCAAATACACAATGCACCCAATTAGTAAAAACCGACACTTGATTTCCATAATACAATGCAGTTCCAAAGAAGGCGGATGTTTTGCCCACCACCACAGATGCACTTGGGCTTCTTCCCATGAACAACAGCTTTGTGTGTCCTCTTTTTCAGAGAGGAGCTCTCCACTTTGTAACCTTATCTATGGTTTTCTGGAAAACAATGTTATAATGGTTTTCCTCATCTGGACTCATCCCTACAAACGGAGCAGGATAGATAGGAGTACTAGATTTTACACATATTGGATGGAGTAGACATGTCACAAGATTAAGATGTTACTAAAACATATGGCACTGCTCGAGCTTTCCCATAATACCTGATAGCATTTTTCATTTACTTAGTTTTCTGGTCATTCACATCGGGCAAAAACAGGGAGCCAAGTAAGCATTCTTGGTGAATTTCCTGGGACATTTGTCTAACAAACAGCCATGACTAGAGGGAGTTGCTGTTACTTCTGAGATCACAGATTCCGAATATCTGATGGTGTGCACATGACTTACTGTATCAAAAAACCCTTCTGGTTGAAGTCACTCAGCAACTATTACTGTGTCCAGTGCGAACTTTGACAGAGCTGCCAACACACTACTAATCATCAGACACTTATAACTGTGGCAATTCCAGGCCCCCAGAGCAATAAAACGGCCTGTGTGGTAGGTATTAGCCATTTTTAGGTCTCGCCTGGAAATCGCATCCGAAGGATGCGTCCAGGCTGGAGACTTAAAGCTGCCTGACACGGGGGAATGAAGGACAAGAAACTGTGACGAGCTTATCCTTGGCTGGATTGAGCTGCGTGCACGAGCTTTTTGCCTTCAGTTTCTTTTACAATGTTTCTTTCTTTGTGTGGGCATGCCTTCACTTTCGTTTCCTGTCTTAGACCCGGCCGCATGTTTGTTTCCACTGTTCGGTTTTACTATGGGCATTCTAACGAACACGAAATAAATAGATCACAGCCACACCTCCACCCCCCAAGGCCCCCCTCCCCCCCCCCCCCCCTGGCGCTGCCGCGTGTTTGTTTCCACTGTTCGGTTTTACTATGGGCATTCTCACGAACACGAAATGAATAGATCACAGCCACACCTCCTCCCTCCCCCCCCCCCCGCCCCCCGTTTGTTTCCACTGTTCGGTTTTATTATGGGCATTCTCACGAACACGAAATAAATAGATCACAGCCATACCTACTCTCCCCCCCCCCCCCGCCGCCGCCACCGCCACTAACACACACACAGAGAGCAGGCTGTTCACAACACATGCACACGCAGGCAGACACGAGCGCACACATACAGACACACACTACACCTCCCCAGCCCCCCCGCCGCCGCTCACACACGAGAGTACACGCACAGACAATCCCCCCCGCCCCCCCCATACACACACGCGCGCACGCACACACTGCATACACACACGCTCCCCCCCCCACCTCACCAGAGACACACGCGCGCGCGCACACATCCCCCTCACACCCCACTCACCAGGTTCTTCTTGCGTGTCCCTCGGCAGCCAGCGGGTCATTCCGGTTGACAGGCGGGGGCCGCGGGGCTCTCCACGAGCACGGGAGCCCGCTAGCTAACACGGCAATCCTCCGGCGGGCACAGGAGCGCCTGCTTCCTGTTTTTGTCCGGCCCCGCCCCCGTCCCAACAAAGGTTGCCTGGCTTCCTGTTGAAGCCGGGCTGTGGTGGTGAGTTTGCTTATTTTCTCATTGCGGACCTTTAATTTGAGGATGCAACGCGGGCCTGACACTGGCACTCATGAGATCCCTTCTGACTTTGCGGAAGCCTGCTCTCATGCCAGGCGTTTCCCTGTGTTTGTCACAGCACGTCCTGTTCTCTGGGGCGAATGCCAATATTTTATATTACCGGAAGGTGCAGCGAGCGAAGCGAAATCTAAGCCAGGTCTCTTGGCAAAACCGCAGTTTTCTCTTCGGTCTGATGTCTTCTTAATGTGTTGGGTTTCATAAGTCAAAATAATGATGTTTCCTTGCAGGGGGGCGTGTCTTCGTCGATCGTGATAGTCGGTGCTCACTGTACGTGGTGTTATTTCCTCTGCGACATCCCTCAACGCTCTGGGTCAGGTTCTTTCTGCTTTTAAATGTGTGTCTGCCTGAGTTGAAGCATACTTTTTGCCCCACCGCATCTCGGTCATTTGCGCAACATCACTGTAGATCACGTGCTTGCTGCACTTTTAAAACAATGACCCAAAGAAGGCCTCCCCCGAAGACAAGACGCTCCTGAAGAACAGCTGCTTCACAGAAAGGTGGTGCAGTCATGGCATTGTGCCTGCTGTAAGAATCGAGCGCCCTCATTCAAAATAAACCATTTCATGTCCAAAAAGACATCATCTCATAAAACACTAACCCCATTACATGTAGGACAAGGCCGCACATGCTTTTATCTCTATGATAGCCGCAACATATTCCTACATGCATTATATGTAATTTTTTTGCTGCGTGCGGTTTTCGGCATGTCTGGTGAATAACCACTACACGCATTCGTACATCTAAAGGCAGGCGCATGTATGACTCTTACACTACTGGGCCCACACAAACAAACATGTACACATTTTACGGGTGTGTTGTGCGCACTAGCATTGAATGCCCTCCACTGACAAGCGGGGATGGGGGCGGCCGGGCCTGGGGGTAGGGAGCGGACACGACACGCAGAGCCCCCTCTGCAGACGCGCATGCATATGAACCTGCCTGTAACAAAGTTAGCGCGGAAAGGTCTAGTGCTCACATGACCGGGGTCCCGCGCCAGGCACCCGGACTGGTGTGCAGCAGCAGGCAGCGCCCGCAGGCAGCAGAGGCTAACTGGGAGGCTGTGATGAAAGGCGCGAGCCTGCCTCTGACACAGGTGTGGTGTCTGTGCACATTAAGGCTGCCTGCACGTAGAGGCCTCTGATTGAATTATGGGATCGGTGCTTGATACCCAAAAGCCGCGGATTCAGCAGCCAGCGAGGGGAGCTGCTGGGGGGCCTCCCTCCCCTCTGCTTATGGCTGCATTATTTTACCTCGTTAATTGTCAACGTTGCCTTTCGCAGATCTTGGACAGACTCTTTGTTTTGCAGATGTGTGTATACCTCTCACTGTTTCACTCTTGCTGGTAGCGAGTGTGCCTAGCGCAGCACGTCATATATTCAGAGCAGGTCCGATTCTTTATCATTATTTGATAGTGCGCGTGGTCCGGCGCGCAGAAAGAGCAGCTGCAGTGGGCATGATATTGAGAAACCCTTTCTTAAGTAGCACTCACCAGTTTCCGTGTGATTATTCAGAAGTGGGTTTCGCATTTTCCTCGAATTACGTTAAAATGAAACTTGTGCTCCCAAAATTGTTTCTAGGGATGGCATGTCTGTAGCCACACTGCACCCTCACACACCGCACCCTCACACACCGTACCCTCACACACCGTAACCTTACACACACTGCACCCTCACACACACTGCACTCTCAGACACTGCACCCTCACAGACACTGCATCCTTGCACACACTGTTCCCTCACGCACACACTGCACCCTCACACACACACTGCACCTTCACACACCGCAACCTCACATACCGCACCCTCACACACCGCACCCTCACACACACTGAACCCTCACACACTGCACACTCACACACAACACACCGCACCCACACACACACGCACACACACACACCGCACACACACACACACCGCACCCACACACACCGCACCCACACACACCGCACCCACACACACACTACCCCCTCACAACCCACACCCTCACACCCCACACCCTCACACCCCGCACCCTCACACCCCGCACCCTCACACACCGCACCCTCACACACCGCACCCGCATACACACACTGCACCCGCACACACCGCACCCGCACACACTGCACCCGCACACACACACTGCACCCGCACACACACTGCACCCGCACACACACACTGCACCCGCACACACACACTGCACCTGCACACACACTGCACCCGCACATACATTGCACCCGCACACACACTGCACCCTCACAACCCACACCCTCACACCCCACACCCTCACACCCCGCACCCTCACACACCGCACCCTCACACACCGCACCCGCACACACCGCACCCTCACACACCGCACTCTCACACACCGTAACCTTACACACACTGCACCCTCACTCTACTCCCAAACCCTCTACACTCCATGTTGTTTATTTTTGCGTGTGTACGTGCCGCTCCTCAGATCCGTCCTTTACACAGCGTATCCCATGCGTGTCCAAAAAACACAACCCGAAAAATGGCCCGCTCCCGTGGGACCTCTGGGACAGCAAGACAAAGCAGCAGCTGTTTGGCAACACGTCTCACCCCAAAACAGCAACTGTGATGTGACTGCATTCCACTGAATATGCAGATCTCATTCTGTGGCGGGGAAACAAAAGGTTCGGCTTCCCAGAAGGCTGTGACAGCCACGGCATCGATGTGGACAAGAAATGCCAGGCTTTTGGCATGCCACGTGGGGAACGGAAATATTCTAAAGTGTTGTATTCATCGCTTTATAATATACTGAATCGATAGTATGAGCCGGCACTATATCACTTAAAATCGCATTATATCATAATAGAAATGTGAGTGCAGAGTGACAGTGAGTGCAGAGTGACAGTGAGTGCAGAGTGCGTGCAGAGTGACAGTGAGTGCAGAGTGCGTGCAGAGTGACAGTGCGTGCAGAGTGACAGTGCGTGCAGAGTGACAGTGCGTGCAGAGTGACAGTGCGTGCAGAGTGACAGTGCGTGCAGAGTGACAGTGAGTGCAGAGTGAGTGCAGAGTGACAGTGAGTGCAGAGTGACAGTGAGTGCAGAGTGACAGTGACAGTGAGTGCAGAGTGACAGTGAGTGCAGAGTGACAGTGAGTGCAGAGGGACAGTGAGTGCAGAGGGACAGTGAGTGCAGAGTGACAGTGAGTGCAGAGTGAATGCAGAGTGACAGTGAGTGCAGAGTGACAGTGAGTGCAGAGTGACAGTGAGTGCAGAGTGACAGTGAGTGCAGAAACAGTGAGTGCAGAGTGCATGCAGAGTGACAGTGAGTGCAGAGTGCGTGCAGAGTGACAGTGAGTGCAGAGTGACAGTGAGTGCAGAGTGACAGTGAGTGCAGAGTGCGTGCAGAGTGACAGTGAGTGCAGAGTGACAGTGAGTGCAGAGTGACAGTGAGTGCAGAGTGACAGTGAGTGCAGAGTGACAGTGAGTGCAGAGTGACAGTGAGTGCAGAGTGACAGTGAGTGCAGAGTGACAGTGAGTGCAGAGTGCGTGCAGAGTGACAGTGAGTGCAGAGTCCGTGCAGAGTGACAGTGAGTGCAGAGTGCGTGCAGAGTAACAGTGAGTGCAGAGTGACAGTGAGTGCAGAGTGACAGTGAGTGCAGAGTGACAGTGAGTGCAGAGTGACAGTGAGTACAGTCACTCAGCACCACCACATTATCACTCAGAACCACCACAGCATCACTCAGAACCACCACAGCACCACTCAGCACCACCACAGCATCACTCAGCACCACCACAGCACCACCACAGCACCACCACAGCACCACCACAGCACCACCACAGCACCACCACAGCATCACTCAGCATCACCACAGCCCCATTCAGCACCACCACATCATCACTCAGCACCACCACAGCATCACTCAGCACCACCACAGCACAAATATGTTCTCTCAATGTTTCAAGCTTTATTACAAATGTCACAAAAAGATGTTAATATTTCACTTCTGTTCTTGGATTTCGTTACAATAAAATACACTGAACATAATCTTCACAAAAGTTATTTACAAAAGTTTAAGCTATTGCCATTATAAATTACAATCACTTTTATTAAGTATTAAAAAAAATTAAAAGCCATTGTTATTTGTAATATCAATACATCTAAGTCACGTAAATACAAATGTTGCATTACAAATGCTATAGGTGTCACATTTGCAAAAGTTATAACTATTGGCATTGTAAATGACAAAGCTATTAATTTAGCTATTTTCAAAACCAACACATAAATGAACATTTGGTGAATTTCCATTAAAATATTTGACTTTTTTACTAAGATATTATTATACTCTTTTATGCAAACAAAATTTAGATACTGCATAAATAACTTTAATAAAACATATTTTATATGTAGCTTTTTATGTAAAAAAATAACTATAGCACAAAGCAAAAAACAATTGCCATTTACAATGCTAATAGCTCAAATTTAAATAATGCGAGACCTATTGCATTGCAAATGCTTGTTATTGGTTTGAAGTAACAGCTTTTGTGTTTGTCTCTAAATTCGAATATCAGCGCCACTGTGTTTCTTACTGTCATAAGTGCTGGTATTGACAAGTAAGTGCCGGTGCTGAGCGCCGGAAATCACTGGCTCAAATGAAGCACTGAGGTCCAGTCTAGATGCTATTATAGTCGGCCGTAGCCTCATGTAATAAGAACACAAGCCTGGCATTGTAGGCTGCATTTTGGCTTTGTCGTGGTTTTCGAAAAATGTTATTGTAGGGGAAGTTGCCCGGAACCCCAGCAATAACAAAAATATATACCTATCGCACACATTGTCATATTAGTCCCTAGATCTGAAGAGAACAAAATTGTGTGCGATGTGCATCTTTGAAAGAGCAAAATGCTGTCACTCACAGTATTGTTTGCCACTGGCTGGAACAGGCTGACCCACTGCCCTAGCTGTATGCTGGAGAGAGTGGAAGAAAAGTGTGACTGGCGTAACAGCAGACCAGTGGATGACGTTGGCTGACTGAAAGCCCCTGTAAGTGAATAGATTATAAAAATTATTTTATTAGAATCAAAAGGTCTTTGCTAATGCCAGTCCTACTAATCATAAAAGAAAACATATACGCTGGTCAGTTAATATTTCGTTTACATTTTGCTTCTGCCCACTACAGTAAACAGCATGTCGCAATGGGACAGTCCTTTCCCGGGACTATCTTTCACTGTGAATAATGGCATTTATGGATGATCACACATGCACATCCACCTAGATTCAAGAAAGAGGTGCATTTCAGTATCACGTCTGACGAGATATATTACTTTCCAATGCTTTTTTCTTTCCATACTTTATCCTTTATTATTTATTGTCATCCTTGAACGTTTGAACTAGGTCTTCAGGTTACAGGAATTCAAAAGCAAAAGTACATTTTCTTTCCTTCAGTGAGAATTAAAATGTTCCTGAATGTGCATTAAAATCAACTAGCATTAACAAAGCCAGTAGGTCATCCCTATGCAAGATCTATTGGCTTTGTCAATGTTTTGTGTTTGTGTTGTGCAGCACCACAACTGCTGTGCAGTATGGTTGAAAGTTTAAACAAGCATTGGAAATGCAATAGGTCTCGCATTAGAAAAGTTGGAGCTATTGGTCTTGTAAATGACAAATATTTAATTTATTTGTTAGTTTTTAAAATAGCTAAATTGATAGCTTTGTCATTTACAACGCCAATAGTTATAACTTTCGCGAATGTGACACCTATAGCATTTGGAATGCAACATGTTTTGTATTTACGTTACTTAGATGGCAGCTCTGGTCGTTAGGCCACATCTCTAGAGAGCAGGAGAGTGCAGCAGGGGAGAGAAGCACAGCAATGCAATAGGTTTCGCATTAGGAAATTTTGAGCTATTGGTATTGTAAAGGACACATTTTTTATTTATGTGCTTGTTTTGAAAGTAGCGAAAGTAATAGCTTTGTTATTTACTTTCAAAATGATTTTATTGAAGCATTTTTTAAACAAAAGAAATAGACAAATACAATACAAAAGAAGAAATCTTATAAGCAGAAATGATGAAATTGCGAATATTAAATGCAATAAACCAAAAATGAAGAGAAAGGGAAAGGAGGGGAGGGGAGGGGCGGGGAAGTTAACATATCATAGAATCAGTAAATAAAACAATATAGAGTCACAATTAAATTGAGTACAAAGGATGGTAAATAAGGGGAAATTAATCATCAAAATACAGAAAAGAACATTAATACATATCAATGCATAACATACGAATCATTGCATAACATACGAATCAATAGGAGACCAAAAAGATTGAAATAACTGTGAATTGTGGACAACGCCTTTAAGGGACAACTGAGCTCCTCTTCTTGTAAAGATAATCCATGACCACCAAGCATGAACTGAAAGAGAAGAAGCATCTTTCCAACAAAAAGTAATGGATTTTAAAGCAGCTGCAATTAAAAAATTAAATAACTTTGCTTCTGACTCACTAAGAGGATGGGAAAGGGCAACTGATTTACATATTAACATAGCATAAGAAATATCTTCGTGTAAAGGCAAGATTTTCGAAATGACCTTCCAAACATCCAACCAAAATCTCATAATGACTGGGCATTCAAATAACATATGGCTAAGTGATCCAGAACTTGAAGTGCAATGCCAACAAACATCAGATGGTAACAATTTCGCATGGCATAATCGAGATGGGGTCCATAAGGCATTAAATAAATTAAAAGCATTAGTTTGATAAAGAGACACCGGAAGCCAACCAGGGATACAGTTGAGCCATATTGATGACCATGTGTCATCTGATAGGGAAATGGACAGTTCAATATTCCAAAAAGATGATATTGCACCAACATTGGAGCCCTGGGAGGAAGTAATTTTTTTATAAAAACCTGAGACAGCTTTGGGGGAAGACGTAACAGCTGTAAGGTAAATTAATAGGTCATTAGTGGTGGATGAAAGAATACCATTGGGGAAAGAGTCCAAAATTGAATTGCATAAAGATTGGTATTTTGAGAAATCAGAAGCTGGGATATAAAACTTCAACTGTAGTTGCTAAAAAGGGATAAAGGCAGTTCCACAAAATACATCTTTGAGATAAAAAATTCCTTTAGAAATCCATGAGGACCAGAAATTGATATTTTTGTTTAGTTTAAGTAAGGCACTATGCCATAAAGACAAGTGGACTGTGGAGAGTAAGGGCAAATCAAAATTAGAATCCAAATCATTGATTATTAATATAGAGGATTTGATGATAGATGACTGATGAACAATCTTGGATGCAGACGACATTGACAACAAAGAAGGCAGTGAAAAGGGACGTACAATTGAAGATTCTATATCAAGCCAAATTGGAGGTTTGACCACATGGGAGGATGTGAACCATAAGAAGCTTTGCTTTAAGATAAAAGCTTTATGGTAGAGGTAAAAGTCTGGGAGGGCAAATCCAGCTTGGGATTTAGGGAGTTTTAATTTCTTGTAAGCAATACGGGGAACCTTGTTAGACCAGAGGAATTTAGATAACAATTTGTCTATATCTTTATAAAATTTGAGAGGAAATTGAGTTGGAATCATGGCTAATGAGTAGAAGATTTTTGGTGCAATATTCATTTTTATAGCCTCCATTCTACCCCACCAAGTGAGGAAAAGGGGAGACCATTTGGACGCTTTGTTTTTGATAGTCAAGGATGAAATCACTATTCAGTTTTAATGTAGCAGGCAACGAGGAGGCAAATAGGATACCTAAGTATTTCAGCTTACTGTTCTGCCAAATGATATCTGTGTTTGGTAACATATCCGGGGTACAAAAAGCATTCAAGGGAAAAAAATCTGTTTTACTTACATTTAACTTATAACCTGAAACCACAGAATATTTGTCAATAATGTCTAATAATGATGGAACAGAGGAAAGCGGATTACTAATAAACAATAAAACATCATCAGCATAGGCTAAAGTTTTAACCATGACATCATTTATCGCAATACCCTGAATATTATCACTGCATCGGATATGATTAAGAAAAGGCTCAATTCCTATTAAAAATAACAGTGGGGAAAGGGGACAGCCCTGCCTAGTACCTCTAAAGAGGGAAAATTGAGTGGAAATGTGTCCATTAATAAACAAACGAGCAGTAGGGGCAAAATATAAAGCAGAAATCATACGAATAAAATGGGCACCGAAATTAAAAGATAATAACGTTTTAAATAGAAATTGCCAATGAATTTTTTCAAAAGCTTTTTCTGCATCCAAAGCCATCACTCCCGCAGGGGAAGCAAGATGAGGACTCTGTTCAATAACGTGTGAAAGCGATCTAGTATTGTTAGCCGAATACCTATTTTTCATAAAACCCGATTGATCTGGATGAATAATGGAGTGAAGGATAGGAGCTAATCTAGTGCAAGGATTTTAGCATATAGCTTACAGTCCTGGTTTATTAGGGAGATGGGACGATAATTTGCAACCAGGGTGGGTTCTTTATCAGGCTTGGGCAGAACAATGATTAGAGCGTCCGTAAAGGAACCTGAAATAGTGCCAGAGGAACCAAAATGGGAAAAAAGTGTACTTAAATAAGGTAAAAGATAAAACTGAAACTCTTTATAAAATTCAGCTGGGATACCATCTGGGCCTGGGGATTTGTTCTTGGGAAGTGATTTTATAGCAAGTAAAATCTCATCACACGGAATTGGAGAATCTAAACCTATTCTGTCTGAGGGAGAAACTTGAGGTAAATTGCACTTATTTAAAAAGGAATCAATTAAAGAATCATCACAAGGAACTCGTTTACTATATAGGTTAGAATAAAAAAAAAATAATTCTTGAACAATTTCATCATGGGAAATAGCAACTTGACCTTGAGGACCACGTATGGATGTAATTTGAGTTTTATCCCTCTTAATTCATAAATAATTTGCAAGAAGTTTTCCAGATCAATTGGTATTAAAACGAAATTTAGCATTAGATTTTGTGAGTTGGATGCCTGCTCTAGTACTAAGTATAGCATTAAATTCATAATGAAGCTTCTGTAATTTAAATTTGTGTTGAGGGTCATTAGAGGAAATAAATAACCGTTCATATTTAGCAATTTGTTTTTCCAAAAGTTTAACATTAGAGTTAAATTGTTTATTTTCATGGGCCATAATAGAAATAGTGGTACCTCTAATGTAGGCCTTAAAGGCATCCCATCTATTCACACTTGAAGTTGAACCTTCTGGGTTGAATAAAAAATAGTCTTGAATAGCCTGCAAAAGTTTAGACTTATGCTTATCATTAAGTACTATATTCGTGTTCATACGCCATCGATTTTGCTTGGTAAAAGTAGAGGAAATATTTAATACAAAGGAAATTAAGGCATGGTCCGAAATATCAATATTACCTACAACAGGGTTGGTGGCTGACTGAAGTAGTGAAGGCGAGAGCAAAAAATAATCAATCCTTGAATGAGAATTATGGGGATTAGAGAAAAAGGAAAACCATTTCTCAGTAGGAAAGTGTAACCTCCAAATATCAGCCAATTTGGTTGTGTGAAGGAAGGATTTAAAGGCATGAAAAACTTTAGGAGGACGGAATTTAGTAGTGGAAAGTCTGTCTAGTAACGGGTCAATAATCACATTGAAATCCCCCCCAACAATCAAAGGAACCTGCCCCAATTTCAGAACTTCAGAAGTTAAGGCAGACCAAAAAGAAGGGTCATCAGCCGTAGGACCATAAATATTAAGCAAAAAGAAGATTGAGTCATGAACTTTAACCTTAACCACTATATATCTACCATCTGAGTCCGTTAACTTACTAAGAATCTGACAGTGTAACCTTTTTGCAAAGAGAATAGCAACACCATTTTTCTTTCCCTGCGCAGGGGAGGAAACAATATTATCTACCCACTTTTTCCTTAAACATTGCAAAATGTTATCATCAACATGCGTTTCTTGGATAAAACAAATGTCAGCTTTGCACGCACCCAGGTAATCCAAAATTTTAGTGCGCTTTACTGGATGCCTTAAACCCTTAACATTAAGTGAAACAATTTTAACATTATGAATATTAGCCATTAGGAAGTAAGGGGAGGAGGATAGAAGAATGAATCAGAAGAATAAGAAAGGAAAACAGCCATGGAAAAAGAGTGACTCTATGCAGAGAGTAAGAAAAGGAAAGACACAATAGGAAGAAACACAAAAGGAAGGAAAAAGGACAAACAAGAAACAGAGACATACAGAAGAATACAGAGACGCACACCCGTTCCTCAAGCATGGCCATAAAACCGTTGGAGCCCGTGAAGAGAGAAATAGTTAGATGTCAGGATTATAAACGTTCAAGTAACAGGATCGTGAGTGTCCATTGACGGTGAAGCTTGTTGTTCCAGAAAAAGACGTAGATCTTCAGGACGTTGAAAAGATTTAGAGAAAGTGTCTTTCCAAACTCTCATCGTAGAGGGATCAAATAGACCATACTTGAAACTAAGGCTTCTCAGTTGTGGACGGAAAGAGGAAAATTCCTTGCGAATAGCTACCGTTTCCTTAGCAAAGTCTTGATGAATGAAGATTTTACAACCATTTACTAAGAGTGAGGGAATGTCTCTTGCAGCTTTCCTGATAAGGACCAAGTGATGATGTTGCAAAACCTTAAAAATCATTAGCCTGGGCTTAGTGTGGCGAGGATTTCTATGCGATGGAATTCTATGAGCCTTATCAACTTCCAATTTTTCAGGGAATTTGATATTCAGGAGGCCAGGTAGTAAAGATTCCAGATACAAGCGACAATCAGATCCCTCAATCTCTTCAGGCAGGTTGTATTGAGATTGTATTGCCTATTACGGTTTTCCAATTCCAGCAATTGAGTACGCATTGCTACTATTTGACTCACCAAGGGTGTGAAAGAATCCAATTTATTTTTATTGTTCTGAATTTTTATAGCATTATCAGATACTTTCATGGACACAGAAGCCATATCTTTGCGAATATTTTTTACTTCAGTCGCAATAGTATCTGTATTCATGCGCAGCGCTTGAATTTCCTCCAAAATTAGAGCAAGTGACTGATCAGAAGAGTCAACAACATTAGATTTAGATGGTGTAGGCGATATCTGCTTTTTCCTTTTATTAGCTGCCAAATTTTTATTTTCCATTTTGAGGTGAAAAAATAACCTTTTACGTCAAATAAGAACCAAAAATGAAAATACACCACAAAATGTAATAAATGTGAGGGAAAAAGGACGTAAAATTCCCCAAAAGCTCTTCAAAAGGGCTGGTGCAGCAGCTAAACTGTGTCGTGGGTGTGGCCAGGCCCAAGCCAGGCCCTCTCTTTGTAGGTACTCCGCCCCCTAGGCAAAGCAAACCGGCAGAAGCAGAGCATAGGCAGGGGTGAAGAACCAAGGAGCCAGCCCAAGCACCTCTCCACAGCAGAATCGCCTGTAAATCCGCCTCAAGGTAAGAAATAGTCAGCCCCAACAAGCACTGCTAAAAAATAATTAATCCTGACTGAAAAATCGTCGTAATTCGGCTATTTAAGCTGGGAAACTCACGGAGCTCCTGTAGCGGCGGCCATCTTGGTCGACGCGCTCGCGCGACTCCCAGCTTTGTTATTTACAATGCCAATAGTTTTATGTTTCGCAAATGTGACACCTATTGTAACACAATATGTGTTGTAGCACTGAGTGGTGTGAGGGTGAGGGGTGTGTGAGGGTGAGTGAGGGGGTGTGAGGGTGAGGGTGTGTGACGGTGTGTGAGGGTGAGGGTGTGTGAGGGTGAGTGAGGGGGTGTGAGGGTGAGGGTGTGTGACGGTGTGTGAGGGTGAGGGTGTGTGAGTGTTAGTGAGGGTGTGTGAGGGGGTGAGGGTGTGGGTTAGGGGGTGTGAGGGTGGCTGAGGGTGTGTGAGTGTGAGGGGATGAGGGTAAGGGTGTGTGAGGGTGAAGGGGGTGATGGTGAGAGGGTGAGGGGGTGTGAGGGTGAGGGTGAGGGTGTGAGGTGGAGTGAGGGTGAGAGGGTTGTGAGGGGGGTGAGGGTGTGAGGGGAGCGAGGGTGTGTGAGGGTGAGGGGGTGTGAGGGTGAGGGGGTGTGAGGGGGTGAGGGTGAGAGGGCTATGCAGATAAAGCTTAGAGTGCATGTGCAGTGCTACATCGATAGAGCTCAGACAGTGCATATAAAGCTCTCTATCGATAGAGCTCAGAGAGTGCATGTACAGCGCTACATCGATAGAGCTCTGAGTGCATGTACAGCGCTACATCAATAGAGCTCAGAGAGTGCATGTACAGCGCTACATCGATAGGCTCAGAGTGCCTTACAGCACTATGATATAACTCAGAGGGCATGTACAGCGCTATACAGATAAAGCTCAGAGTGCATATACAGAGCTACATCGATAGAGCTCAGAGAGTGCATGTACAGCGCTATATCGATAGAGCTCAGAGAGTGCATGTACAGCACTACATCAATAGAGCTCAGAGAGTGCATGTACAGCGCTACATCGATAGAGCTCAGAGAGTGCATGTACAGCGCTACATCGATGGAGCTCAGAGAGTGCATGTACAGCGCTACATCGATAGGCTCAGAGTGCCTTACTGCGCTATGATATAACTCAGAGGGCATGTACAGCGCTATACAGATAAAGCTCAGAGTGCATGTACAGTGCTAATTCGATAAAGCTCAGAATGCATGTACAGCGCTATGATCGAACTCAGACTGAATGTACAGCGCTACATCGATAGGCTGAGTGCCTGTACAGCGCTACTTGGACAAAGCTCAGTGTGCATGTACAGTACTGAATGCACAAATAGACAGTCGTTAAGCGGGGGGTGTAGGAATGACTGGCTTTTGACATAAACAACCCCTCCGTCGGTCCAGCCGAGCCTGAACAATACAGCTTTTGTGTGGCGCTGCAGCTCGCACCTTGCACCCAGGGCTATTTTTCCACCCTGTCTGGGTCTGTGCACCGCGTGTGGCTCCCCGGGGACCTGGTCTGGTTTAAGTGCGGTGGAGGCTGGAGACCATGTATCCTGACGTGCTGCTGTTGTAGAGATTTTGTAGAGAGGCAACAGGTTTTTTCAAAGCGCTTCGGAGCTTGCTGCAGCTGTGTCCTTGCAAACGCGCAGGACTTCAAGAAGTAAAGGAGTGCAGTGCAGTGACAGTAAAAAACCATTGTACAGTTCTAAGTTTAGTGATTCTGTGTAAAAAAAAAAACTCAAAATATCTTCACGATTAACAGGGCGGGTCACTCAAAATTACAGTTTGTCAGCCAAGTAACAACACCTCCCAAAGATGTTCAACAATCAAAGACCGCTTTCGCCCTAGTTGCTTGCTGCTCGGTGTTGGATGTTTGACGTGTTTTTATAGTAGCGGACGTTCTGGTGTGGCCAGTATTGACACCATGCCAAGGAAACAATGAATTAACACCTATTACTATGGTAACAATAAAACCTGTGGCCATCTAGGCACTGTACAACCCCAGAGTAGCCCTTCATTAGAGAATTTCATTCCAAAATCAGGAAACAGAAAGAAGCCCTGGGTATGCAAATTTACTGTAGCAAATTAGCGCAAGTGACTTTAAGCCCACTTTGACCCTTGTCACATCACATGTTTGCCCACTTATCACAGCCTGACCCCTCGACAACTGACTCCTTCTAAAGTAAAAGGCTAGAGGGGGCAATGGGTGGAGTTTAGAGAAATTAAACCGAATTCTTAGAAGTTTGTTTACTTTCTTTTCTTGATGCTGCCCTCGTGGTTTCTGAGACCAGGGGTAGAGAAGTACCAGCAACAACGAGCACTGGCAACAACTACCCCTTTCTACTTTTATTTGACACTCATGCCCTTTTTTACCTTTAATGAATCCAAGCAGAAGTTCTGATCATTAAAGCCATTGGGATGGTGGGAGCAGGACAGCCAATCAGATTCCTTGAAATGCAAAGGCTCTAAACGTCCTGGTTTCCAGAAGTGCCGACCGAGATATTATAGGAGGCAGCAGGCAGAACATTCATGTGCTAACAACATTACGGGCCTTCACGCCGCTCATGAATTCCAAATAACGTTAGTTATTGACTGGCGCTGCTGCTGGGAATACAATAATGTCATAATCTAAAGCGGCCGCAACTTTAAATGGACACTAGAAAAAGACATATAGCACTCAATGATTTTCTGCAGCTGTGTGCATTGTGCTTGTGTCCATTAGTACAGGAAGATTCACAGTCAGTGCATTCACGTGAGAGCCACTTTGGCTTTTCCCGAAGGCCCCTCCAAATTAAAACAAGTGTGGTAGTCAGGGCAATAAGTGGAATGAAAAAAAAACCAAGACGGAGGGCATTGCTGTGGGGAGGGGGGAGGAGAAATGCGACACGGCAGGCAGGGGAGGGGGCGGAGCGGGGAGAGCGGCGATGAGGGTGTGAAGCAGCAGGGGCCTTGAAGTGAAGCTAAGCTTCACTTCAAAGGTGTGTGAGGAGTGCGGCTGAGGGAACAGATGGAGATTTGACGATGCGCAAGCGCATTGACCTAAAAGCGCACGGGCACAGCACCAAATCGCCCAGTTGGGTAAAGTCTGTTTAAGTCGCTATAGTCTCGCTCTGCTCAATGCGCATGCGCATTGAGAGGCGAGACCTAAAACTAAGTAGCGCAATGATGCGGTCAACACTGGCCACTTCATATTGCTTTTTTGATTTTGTTTTTACTTTCAACCCGGCTGCACTTGTCTAACATGGCTACAAACACAATGACAAAGGTGATAGATTAATAGATCTCGCACAGGCGAAACATATTGGCTTTACCAATACTTGCTGCTCCTTGTACGCTGGGTATTCTGCTAGATTGCAATATCTGCTCTGGGTCTTTTCTCCTTTCTGCTCCGTCAAGAGGAGTCTGGTGATCACCATTTCTCATCATTTATGTTTTTCTATCAAGATTCCTACGTTTTTCAAAACGGTTTTCCCCTTTTTGTGGCTTTCCTTCTATATGGTCCCTCTTAAGGAGACAGCTTTCACATACACTTTTCTGCGCAGAGTGGCACTGTGGCTTTCTTAGGGCAATCTAGAAGGGACCTCACAAGACTGTTCACCTGGGAAATCCTTGACAGATGTTCTGTAACTGCCTGCTTCTAAGTGGTCCCTTTAAATGATATGTCCAAGATCTGATATTGTAATACCGTGAGAATGTACAGCCATGCTTAAATTTAAAAAAATTTAAACCCCTGCTTTCTAGTAACTGCAGCGCCAAAAGAAAATGGAAATCTCAGACGTCTGAAGCGAATTAAGCATAGTTAAGGTTCACATTTAAGTTGCATTCAAAATGGATTTCACTTTCTTAATTAATTGAAAGTTATACGATCAACAAAGACAAAATATAGATAAAAGTGAATCGCTGTATTTATATTTATATTACTTTAATTTTGAGATTTGCAACACACTTTATTCCACCTTAAGGACACTTAGAACTTAAAATGTGTAAGTATGTGAGTTTCCTGAATCCGTTCACACGTCAACGTACCTTAACAGAGTAGATTAGACTTCTCTTGTCACCAATGCATTTAAATTAATTCAAGGGATACACACCCGCAAACCCATCCTCCCCATAACGCCGTCGAGGATTCACTTGTGTGAATTAAAAGAATTCTTGTGAAAGGTTGAAATCATCATGTTCATATCAAGAAGCTCAACTTTTCAAAAAAAAAGTCCTACATGGACTCCAATTTAGGGGTCACCAGGAGTCACAGTGCGACTCATTGTGTAAGAGGTCACTAAAAGAGAGCTATGAACCAGGTCACTAAAGGAGAGCTATGAACCAGGTCACTAAAGGAGCTCAATGAACCAGGTCACTAAAAGAGAGCTATGAACCAGGTCACTAGAGGAGCTCCATGAACCAGGTCACTAAAGGAGAGCTATGAACCAGGCCACTAAAGGAGCTCAATGAACCAGGTTACTAAAGGAGAGCTATGAACTAGGTCACTAAAGGAGAGCTATGAACCAGGTCACTAAAAGAGAGCTATGAACCAGGTCACTAAAGGAGAGCTATGAACCAGGCCACTAAAGGAGAGCTATGAACCAGGCCACTAAAGGAGCTCAATGAACCAGGTTACTAAAGGAGAGCTATGAACCAGGTCACTAAAGGAGAGCTATGAACCAGGCCACTAAAGGAGCTCAATGAACCAGGTCACTAAAGGAGAGCTAGGAACCAGGTCACTAAAGGAGAGCTATGAACCAGGTCACTAAAAGAGAGCTATGAACCAAGTCAACTAAAAGAGAGCTATGAACCAGGCCACTAAAGGAGCTCAATGAACCAGGTTACTAAAGGAGAGCTATGAACCAGGTCACTAAAAGAGAGCTATGAACCAAGTCAACTAAAAGAGAGCTATGAACCAGGCCACTAAAGGAGCTCAATGAACCAGGTTACTAAAGGAGAGCTATGAACCAGGTCACTAAAGTGGGTCTGTTTTTATGTGTGAGCATGTCTGTGTGTGTGTAACAGTGAAAGTGACTGTGAGTGAGAATGAATAAGAATGAGTGTGAAGCGTGTTAGAAAGAATGAAGTCTGAGTGAGAATGAATGTGAGATTGAATGGCAGTGAGTGAACATAAATGAGTGAGAATGAATGTGTTGAAGAGAGTAAGAATAAGTGAAGATTAGTAAATGAGAGTAAGAATGAGTACAAGTGAATGTGAGCCAGAATGTAGCTCTGAGTTGAGAGTAAGAGAGATTGTAATGTAGTGAGTGCACATGAGTGAGTCTGAGTGAGTGAGAATAAGTGAGAGGGAGTGAGAGTAAGAATGAGTCTGAGTGAGATTTTGAGTGAGTCTGAATGAGATTGAGTGCAAATAAGTGAGTGAAAGTTAAGTGGGTAAAGTTGTGAGTGCAAGTGAGAGAGAATTAATGTGTTTGAGTGAGAATGAGGGAGTGAAAGTAAGTGAACCTGAGATAAAGAATGTGGTGCTTTGCTTGCAAGTCTACAGTTGGCTTCGGCATATTGAATGTATTTTTTTTTAATTAAACATTTTCTCAATTACGAAAAGCAGTGACACGTTGACGGTCTGAGCAACGGAGTGTACAGAATTTGGGGGGGGAGGAGGGGGTTTGCGAAGCTCTTGAGCCATGCACGAACACACAACAAAGCAACTATAAAAATTCACAGAAATGTCAATCTCCAGGGATACTGTTTTTTTTACTGTGAGGCTTCCCCTGATTTGCATTAGCAATAACTACAGCTTCCATTTCCCCTACCCTTTACAACCTTCACACCTTTATTTGAAGCATAAAGAAGAAATTAGCAATGAGTGCTGTGTAAATGTTCTCTTTCTCACCCGTATGAATTAGTTTATTGAAAGTAACTGATATTGTTGAACCCAGCTACCTGTATTCATTTAAAAACATCACCTGTAACAGATACAGAGATTCATTTTCCATCAGAAAATGTGTCTACTGCAGGTGTTTAGACGTGCATCATTTTCACACTTAAAACATAAGATTCATGAAGTAACGAGTACGTAGTCATGGGTATTGTACCTTCAGAAGATAGACAGAGTGATTTTATCAATCTTTTGGAGTTTGAGTGTGTATCTTTCTTTTTATTTGAAAAGAATTGTGACTATGAGGAACACCAAGCTCTGAAGAATCTGAACTACAGAGACCGTGCAGGAAAAAGGAGACGAACAGTAGGAAGTGAAGGCACATTTCAAAGGGATGATGCTCCAGCTTCTGTTCACATGTACGTATATACAGATCTTTACTCTTGACTCCATTGGCATACACATTTAATTCAGACATGTATGAAATACCTGTGTTAAATATTCGTGAACAGTATGTACATAATCATTTTGGCTTAACAAAGAAAATGCCGCCAAGGATGGATACTGGCTGAAACTTTAAGTCTTTGGTTTACTTCCATGGTTCTGAGGTGGAGACAATTCTAAAACTGGCTATGAACAAAGGTTTTCATCCCAACATACCCTATGCTGGGGATCATTAAGCCATCATGACTGATTTCAGTGCAGGTAGAGTACGCTGCCTGAAGCAATCAAGAGGTGGCACCGATCAGCATGGAGGAGCAGGTCCTGTTCTAAAGACCATTATTGTTGGGTGAAATTACAAATTTTACAGATTTGTGAAGCATAGAGAAGTGTTCATTTTTCAATAAGAAGAGAGATGTGAATGGAGTGCATCTACAACGTTGCGACATCTTAGACTAGGACATGCCTCTGCAATAAAAGGGAGCATTTTTGTAGTATTGTAATAGAAAAAGTGAAGCTTGAGATGCTGATGTGACTTTGAAGCCTACCATCGACATGCTACATACTGTCAGAACATTAAGGGACCAACTCACAAAGGGGCTCCGCACTCGTGGCGGAGGTCCTACAGTCATAGGTGGGCTTCATACTGCAGTTACCCACTGTAGAGGTCCCGCCACGAGTGTGGGCACACCCACTGCAAATGTGGGGCCTCCGCCACAAGTGCAAAAGCCCTTTGTGAATCAGCCCTTTATTTAAGAATTACTTTACTTAACGATAATGGTTGAAATATAGTTGATGGCGATAAAGGTTGAAACACAGTTGTTGGTGCCAAGGACACAGTGAATGTAAAACAAAACTCTAACCAGTATTAAGTCTCAAATAAGTATGAATGTGACCTATCTGAATTCTATTTGATAAAATCCTCGTCCAGCTGCGGTGACTGACCAACTCACATCACTAAAGAGATCCCGCTGGATCTTTGAGTATGGTTTTGTCGTGCTGTGTGCCAAAGATCAGTACTTAGTAAACATTTCAGATTAGGATAACAAAGGGAAAGATTGTTCAGCTTTAAAAGACACCTGGCAAGAGTGCACTATTAGAAGAGAAAAGTCCTTTTACAGGGTCCAATTTGTTAAGTCCTGTAAATCCACAAAAGTGTTGCACTACTGCTATTGTGAGCAAGCAAATTAAGCTCTTAGATTTTGGTCCAGAGGGGGCTATAGACCTCTGCTTGGACTTCAGTACTTTTCGTTGACCATTTGAAAGTATTTTTTACCTCAGGCTTGACAAATTTGGTGGTGTGGCGAGCCAATTATCTAGGAATGGAGAGGTTCAGTGAGCTAGATTCTGTTGATGCGATAGGCTTATGAACATATGTATATCAAGAAATTAACAAACTTGAGAAGAAATATGGAATTTGAATGCCCTAGAGTACTTAATAGACACTCTAGGGTAGAATCTTTAGTAATCTGCAATAAACCTTTGGGCTGCTGTAATAAGAATCCTAAGCATTGTAAAGAAAATATCTCATTATTGAACAAGCAGCTTTTTTCATTGTTTCATAGATCGCAAAGTGCTTCTGTTCTCTATACGTTAAAGGACATATCGATCTATAATAATGGTGTTCTGTGGAGAAACACTGAAAACATGCATTATTGGTCGATAGTAAACTATGAGATCACAACAACAGGTGAAGAAAGAGGAACAAAGCTATTCTTCTCTTCCAGGGGATCCTCCTCAATAGTCATAAAGACATGAATATTCCAGCCCCATGCGCGGGGAAACCGGAAACATATAAAACCATATCTAAACATTAACTTAACATTTATTCATTAACTTACACCAACTGGCACGACAGCCAACCGATCAAGGAGGGCATGTCTTAGATCTTCTGTTTGCTAATCAGGCCGAGACCGAGGTGGTTGATATACTGCCACAAAGTTAGACCGACCACTCTCTAATTCACTTTAGCATAACAATACCCAAGTTGGAGGATAGTAACAATTGGTCAGTGACCTATCGAAAAGGAAGAGAGTGGGTCAGGTTTGTTAAAAACAGGACGCACTCGATATTCCAAAACCAGAATCTCTTTTCCCCTACTGTATCCATGAAAAAACTATCAAACATATTGCAACTACATAGCTGGAACCTTGGATCTATTAATTCCAGTAAAAAGACTCATGAATAGGAAAAAGCCTCAGCCCCCTGGTATAATTAGGCGCTGAAATTACTGTAGATAAAATGTTAGGAGGCTGAGAGAAAATGGAGAAGGTCATATTCAGAGCTGGATAAGAAAGAATTGAAATTGGCGCGGGTCAGATACAAGTAGTCTATCTTTAGGTCAAAACCAGACTTCTATGCTAAATCTATTTTACAAGCACCAAACCGCACAAAAGCGCTTTCCAATATCTTTAGGGGCCTTTCCAGCCCAGTCTGTATAAGCAACAAGGTGGTTGCGTCGCAAAAACTCTGCGACAAGATTGCTTCCCACTTTGAAGAGAAAATCACTAAAATTGTTGGAGATCTTCATCCTGGCAACATCAGTGGCCAGGACGATTCACCTTGGAAGTCGGGTAAAGAACCCCGAATAGATACTTCCCTTGAGAACTTTCAAGCGCTCATGGAGGATTCTTTTAATAACCTTGCCCAAAGTGTTTCCTCAGGTTCTCCTTTAGACCCCCTTCCACTCAGAATTTGGAAAGAATTTGGGCAAGAAACCCTCCCCTGGCTGCAGCAAATTTGCTATATGTAGGTATCATCCTAGACAGTGTACATTATGATCAACAGTAGCATAATAGAAAATTGCAAACTAACAGAAACATGTACAGGAAAATATATTTTTATTCTAATTATTGACATAGATATCTTATAAAAAATACATATAAAAATCAATCATGAATCACAACAGTGTGTAAATCATACAGTGCATTAAAATAATCATTAGATAAAAAAAGACACATAAGAATGTAATTGGTCCAATAAAAAGTTGTGGCTGAACAGATGTCTATTTCTTCAAATTTGCTGTCAGTCCCTGGAAGATGGAGTGGTACCAGAGGTATGGAAGCAGGCAGTGGTGACCCCCTGCTCAAGAAATCCTCTCTCGACCCTACAATTCTAGCAACTCTTTAGACCTATTTCCCTCCTGCCATACCCGATTAAAATCATTAAAAAACAGTTAGTAAAACTTTGTCATGCTAGCTTGAGGATAACCATCTGCTGGATAGGGACCAGTTCGGCTTCCGCCCAGGCCATGGTACCGAGACAGTTTTGGCAACCGTAATGGACAATCTACGAATGCGTGCTGACAATGGGAATTCCACTGTTCTAGTGTTACTGGACATGTCGACCACATTCGACACAGGGAGCCACACGGTACTGCTGGAAAGACTGAAAAATATTTGGGTGAAAGTATGGGCCTTACAGTGGCTGCAATCCTATCTGTACGGGAGACAGTAGGCTGTGACCATGACACCGTTTACTTCTAGCAAGTCTCCAGTGCACCTCGGGGTGCGTTGGGGCTCTGCGATTAGCCCTATTCTTTTTCATCTCTATCTGCGCCCTCTGTTCCCCATTATTAAGTCCTTGGGAATTGACCTGGTCAACTGTGCTGATGACACCCAAGTGGTGTTTTCCCTGGAAGGGAAACAAGCGGTGTTGATTGATACGTTCCAGGAAGTATGCGCCAGACTGCGAGCTGGCTCAGGAAAAATTCCTTACAATTCAATGGGGGAAAAACAGAGGTGATATGCTTCACTACCAGAATGTCTCAGCATTTACCGCTGGAGTTCAAGCTTACCCCAGAGGATGAACCCCTGGCTCGGTTAAAACGGTGTGTAATCTGGGGGTCCTGGTGGATGATAATCTCACAATGGAGTCACAGGCCAACAAAACAGCTAGTGTCTGTTTTTCTCTGCTGCGCATGCTACGGCAGATTCTTCCGTTACTGCCTAGGGATGCTCGACCTCTTGTAGTGAGGAGTATCATTTTGAGCAGACTGGACTACTGCAACTCCCTGTATCTGGGAGCACTACAATTTATCCTACAGGGGTTGCAGAGAGTCCAGTCAATGGCAGCAAAGCTGGTGCTGAATAGTTAGCCTAGGTCCTCCATGGCATTGGCCTTGAGAGATCTTCATTGGCTGCCCATTAAGGAAAGAGTCTGTTTTAAATCTGCATTGTGTTCAGAGCAGTACCCACTGCGGGAGAAATTCACCTGGTTCAAGCCCAAGAAGCAGCTCTGCTCCTCCAGTGCAAATCTGGTAATGACTACAAGATTTAAGAAATCTAGGATGGGGGCAGAGTTTTTGGTGTGGCAGCTGCATGCCTAAGGAATGAGCTACCTCAGAATATCAGACAGGCCAACTCTTTGACCTGCTTTAGGAAGAGTCAGAAAACCTAGTTGTTTCCAAGGGCTGAACACTAGGCCTTCCCACTGACAAACTGGTCTGTTCCTGTGGTGGTTATCTTCCAAGTCTAAGCGCCAGGATACCCGCAGGGTGACAGTTCGCGCTATATAAGTACTCAATACAATACAATACAATGCAATACAATATATGTGAGAACATATATGTAGCTCTAAAAACATGTCCATACTTATATGTATATCACAATAAACACAATGCAGCCTTCCATACAGTAAAAGCTGAGCGATGTAGGAATTTCCTTTGCATATATGTATAACATTCAAATAAAGCAGGGAGAAAGAAAACACATTTGAAAACTGCTTTAATGCATCATAGAAATCATTATCCTACAAAGAGGAATGAAAAACATTGCCAGCCTATAGGCTGCATTGTAGAAACATTAGTGTCGAAAGCTGAAAAGCTAACCCACAGAAACACATAGAATAAAACTAGCACCGTGATTTTAAGGCCATGACCCCTAGCTTCCCATCATGCCTCTGGGGTGACAGTTAGGTCAGTTGTTCTTTCCGGCTCCTTCTGTCAAGACCCTGTTTACTTCAGCTCTAAGTTTTATGGATTTCTGTCAGATATTATTGTCTATTTTTTCTCAAAAGCTTTTTACTGTTGGAGTAGGTTTCTGCGATTTTGAGAGAGTTATTTTTCACTCAAAAATGCCCTCTTTTTTTGATCCTTGCCCTTCCTGTGGCAAAAAGAAGGCCAAAACAGACTCCCATCCTGTCTGTATCCTTTGCCTTCCTGATGATCACTCTCCCAGGACTTGCCAGCATTGTCAGGCCTTGTCCAAAAGAACACTGAGGATTTGCCTCTATGGCCTGGCTGAGAAGGGGAAAACTCCTTCAAGAGGCAGGTCTCCGGTGAAGAAGAGAAAGGAGAGAGCCAGGTCTTCGTCCAGAAGTAAGGTTCCAATCTGCTCCGGGCTCGGCTCCGAAAATACTTTCATCCGCAGCGAAAACATCGACGAAAAGACCATTGACGGCGGGCTCGCCGTCGAGAGAACATCGGTCGTCGACGAAGACTACATGTACATCGGATCCTCCGACATCGCTAACCCGGCGACGATCAGCGTTGAAGAGTCGTTCTCCATTGGTGCAGGCTCGCCCAACGTCGAGAAAGAAGTCTCCGTCCACATTGGTACGATGTACGACATTGAGAGATGCTCCACCGTCGCCAAGGCCTCAGCGTCGAAGCAGCAGGAGCCTCCACCTCCTTCAAGGTGGGGTCCATCAACCCTCAGTCATCAGTTTTGCTACCAAAAGAAAAGCATGGTACTTTGGAACGGAGCACAACAGCACCAGAACTGAAACATCTTTTAGTTCTGAAATGTTTTGATTTCTGATCGAAATCTCCACCGGAACCGATACTCGATGTAATACAGGAATGGCTCGATCCTTGGCAAAATAATCCCCAAATTCAGCCTGGAACAAAGAAAAAAATTCTTCAACCAGCAAAGCCTCACTCTTCTAAAAAACAAAACAGTTATCATTTCAAGAGGCTTTAGATGTTCCTCTGCAGCCTTCAAATAAGAAAAAGAAGGATGTTGCCACTAGCCCTTTGCACATCCCTATTCCTCTTCCATCTAACCCACCAACAACACACCACGCATCCACTCCACCACCTCACTCACCAGAACTATCTGAGGCAGGTAACATATCCCCTCACTCACCCATCATAAAAGAGCATGATGACATGCCACAAGACGTACAACATGAGGATAATTATGATATTCAGCCATGGTGGATTACAGACCCGGATCTCTTCCCACACAGCCATCACCACCTGACGATGCTTCTGCATATCAAGATTTAATAGCAGGGGCAGCAGCTTTCCATCAAGTATCTTTATATACCACTCCTTAAGGGTATGGTACGTCATGCAGAGGACATCCTAAGGACCTTGTGAAAGTTAAGATAATAACACCTCACATGGACAAAAAATATTATGCTGCACCCTCTGATCCCATATACATTAGCAATCAGTTAACTCCGGACTCCCTAGTAGTATCTAATGTGAGGAAAACTGCAAATTCCCAAACAACAGGGGATGCACTGCCCTCAGAAAGGGCATCCAAACTTATTGATGCCTCTGGGAAACGTGTAGCTGCACAATCACCTAATCATTGGCATATAGCAAAAAGCCAGGCTGTATAAGCTCGCTATGATAGAGCTCACAGGGGCAAGATGGAGGGGCTCCTCCAACATCTCCCAGAAGACCACAGAAAAAGGAGGCAGGAAATTGTGAATGAGGGAAAGCTCATTACAAATAATTCAATAAAATGTGCAGTAGATGCAGCAAAGCTAGATGTATAAATACAAGTCTGCTAATACATAGACATGCATGACTCCGTGTTTTACAGTTTAAACCTGAAGTCCAACAGGCCATTCTTAATCTCCCATTTGATAAAGAACATCTGTTCTGCCCTCAAGTGGACACAGCCCTTCAAAAAATATAAAAAGGACACCAATGTCGCAAAGTCAATGGGGCCTCGGCAGACAAGTAGTTGTCGTGGTTCATTTCGTAGACCCAACTATAAACAAGGTGCAAGATCTACCTCCTCAGAAAACACAGGTTCAGCATATAAAAATCAAGGGCAAACCTCTATTGCTAAAACCTTTACAGGGGTGCATACAGAGGAAACTATTTTAAAGGAAGAGTTCACGTGAATAATATACTTAACTAAACAATGACTTCCATACCATTCCCCCTGACCATTTGACACCTATTGGGGGTGGTCTTCAAAACTTTCTGTCAATATGGAAATCAGACACAGCAGATCAACGGTTGTTGGATATTATGCAACATGTTTACTTTTCTGGACCTCATTACAACTCCTCCAAATATTCCACCTTGCAAACACTAAGTATCAATACAACATCAAAATCTCCTACAACAGGAAGTACCATCTCTATTACTAAAAGGAGCAATACAACCAGTCCAAAAACATTATCAAGGAACAGGGGTATATTCATTATACTTCCTCATTCTCAAAAAAAAAAAGGAACACTACGACCGTTCTCGACCTCAGAGCACTCATTCACTTCATCTTATCGGAACACATTCATATGGTCACCCTTCAATAACTCATTCCATTATTCCAAAATAATCATGACTGCCTTAGATGTGAAGGACGCCTACTTCCATATACCCATCCATCCAGCACACAGCCCACTTGAGAAAGTTCACCCCAACCCAGACCTCCTCACACAGAACAAAGGTACATTAAGACACCCCAATCCCAAGGAAATTAACCTTGTGATACGGCTCCTGAAGTCTTAGAATTTGATACTTAAACTTACCACAACAATGTATGGATATTATTGAAAAAGCTTGCAAACCTACCACAAGTCAGTGTTATGCACATAAATGGAGAAGATGTGTTCTATACTGCCAGCAACAAAACGTTAACCCCTTGAATGCACAAGTACATACTTACTTATTGTATTTACAAACCACAGGGTTAACTTATACTTCAATACGATTTCACCTGATTGCTATTGCAGCCTATATGCAAAATAGGCAGCACTTTTCGTTATTTAAGATACCTGTTATTAAAGCTTTTATGGAGGGACGTAAAAGAATCATACCTCCAAAGCTTCCACTTGCACCAGCATAGAACAGAAACATTGTACTAACAAGACTTATATGGCTTCCATTTGAGTCACTTCACTTTTGCCAATTGCATTACTTGTCGTGGAAAGTTGCCTTTTTAATCGCTATCTCTTCACCTAGAAGGGTCAGTGAGATTCAGTTATTACCTTAAAAGAATCATTCTTCCAGCTTCTTGAAGACAAAGTAGTGCTTAGAATGAACCCAAAATTCCTTCCAAAGGAAGTTTCCAATTTTCATATCAAGCGATCAATAGAATCACCTGTCTCCTTTCGACAAATTGATTCAGTTGCAGAGAGCGCTTTACATACTTCAGATGTTACAAGAGTTTTAATGTATTATTGTGACAGGGTTAAAAAAAAACAGAAAGACTAAACAATTATTTATTGCTTCTACACCTCCACACATGGGAAATGCAATTTACAAGTCTGATATTTCTAGGTGGATAGTTAAATGCGTCAAAACTTGTTATGCTAAAGCTTAAAGGCTTTTACCTTTATCCCCCTAAGGCTCACTCTGCTTGCAAAATAGGAGCTTCAATTACATTTTTGGGGAAAGTTCTAACTGCTGATATTTGCACAGCAGCAACATGGTCCACTCAACACACATTTACAAAACTTTATGTAGTGGATGTATCTGCACGTCAAAAAGCCAATGTTAGCCTAGCTGTACTAAAATACTCTTTTTCAAACAACTGTAACCACCTAGGAAGAGGGACTGCTTTATAGTCTATGCACAGCATGTGTATCTACAGCACACATGCCTCGAACTAGAAGACTTGTTGTAGTGCAAAATGTCTTGCCTGCTGCCTTCCCATTGGTTAAATCCATATCGCTCTTCTTAGCTGCTTGCTAAATGGTTTCTTGTTTAGCAAAAGAACAATGGCTCCTGTGGACTAAAAAGAGCTTATTTATAATAATAAAGCTGGCGCAATGGCAATATTCAGGGTTAAGTTGATGTGAAAAATAGAGCAAGGCGAACACACCAAGGATTTTGATTGGTATAGACAATTATGTATGCAGTGAGTTGAAAGACACAATACATATATGGTATTTCAAAAAGAAAGAATTAGCACACTTAGTTTCAAAATAATCATTAAACATTAGTGAGGGGTGTGTCCCAGTGAAGTTTTGGAACCTAAACTAATGGTGAAAGA